>NC_138978.1:70185419-71385419 GCF_964341445.2 Mesoplodon mirus
CCCGGTTCCCAGCCTCACCTTGCAAGAATCAGCATGTTTCCAGGGAAAATGCCACTGAAGATTATTATTACACCCTTCCAAGTGTCTCCTCTTTCCATGATTTTAGCCTCTCTAGTCCTTATTATTTCTGTAGCTGTATATATCTTTAAACAGAGAATTTTTGTGTTTATTTTGCGTTAAAAAAAAATTCTTAGCAGGTGAATTGGTCTACCAAAAACTACCTTAATCTACAAGGGACAGAAAAACCTGTCAATCTGTTCTTATTTATGTCATCCCAAATTCCTGTCAGTATACTGCTCTACTGTTAGGATGCCCAGTTTTCCAGTCTTACCATGCTTTTATAATGGGTTGCTATAAAGTCACATCAGAAGTAATTTAAGAAGAAAGGCAGTACCTGCAGTAAGCCATTTGAACTAGAAATCTCATAACATTTTGAACCTTCTGCATATTATTGTTCTATGATTATATCTGTCTCTACTACTATATTATACATTTCTTAAAGGTAAGAACTATACTGTATTCATGTTCTTGCTTGCTATAATACTTGCCATATGTAATTACATGTAGGAGGTGCTTACCATTTACTTGTTAACTAAATTATGAAATAAATGAATAAATGACCTCAAGATGTTCATGGTCAATGACTTTATTGATATCTTCCACATTTTGAATAGTATTGCCTTTAAAAATCTAACATATTGTATGAAATATTAGAGAAATAGAGACAAATATTTTGTTTCTTTAAAGAATGTAGTATAGTCTATGCCCTTAAACAAAACTTAAACAATAATAAAAACAATTTGTCTCTAGCTTCTAGGATTTCTCAAAGAAAATTCTTTAAAAATGAAGGACTTTAATCATCTGGTCCCTTTAGATTTTATAGTAGTTCAAAATATATAGGAAAAAATCCTGATATATATTTCACTTCTCTCCTAACACTTATATTTCCCTTTAGAAAAGAAAAAAAAAATCACATGAAAAAGAAAATTGAAAAGAAATGTTACCTAACACATAAAAAGTCATACTTTTCAAAGATTATATTTCCACTTCTACATAATATGCTCTCATTATGAAATCATCAGTGCATTTTTTAGTCATAAACAAGGCACTGAAAAGAAAATGAATAGCAATGTAAATGACTTTCTGGAAAGTGACATCTATTCCAATCTCAGAAAAAATTAACTTTCTGAAATATTAATTGATCATAGTGAGGAGGCCAAACTAGATAAACAGAGGAGCCAGGGAGTACTTCCCATGGGCTTGCAGCTTGTTGTGAAGACACCTATGAACACTGGCTTTGAATTTAAATTTAAAATAAATAAAAACAGATCAATGTATCAGACTGTCAACTTGAAGACTTCAACTGGGAATGCCATGCTTCTGTTCCTTTGCTATTCAAACACAGAGTAGGAAGAAACATAATTGTACTAGAAAAGAAAATTTCCAGGATTCCTGGCCATTAGATAGGAATTCCAAAAAGATCAACCTCTGTTCCTTTCTTCCCTGACTTAGAAATAAGCTACGGCTGTAGGTCATCCCATGAGCCAGTAAACAAACGTCCAGTTGTTTTGGCAATATTCAAACCCAATAGAGAGAACATTAACATCTTTCTCATAACTGGTACAGGAGGCAGCACCACTAGCTACAAACTTCCCAACCCCTTGTACTCATCACATTCTGGACTTCCCCTTTTACTTTACACTTGCATATTTCATTTTCCATGAGACTGCTATTTATACAACTTGTTTGCAAGGAATAAGACAACTCATTCAACACAGTTCCTTCAAATGCCAAACTTTTATTACCAGAGGCTTCAAATGAACACCTCTCTGCAGTGGGCCTAATGTGTGATGGAGTTAAAGATGAAAGCAAACTGTCCAGATTCAAGCTCAAGGACAAATGCCAAAAACAATGACAAATGCAGAAGCTGTGCAGTACTGCAAAGCATTCAGAAAGTGATGCCTGACCTTTCTTCATCTTTCCATTTTGTTCTGAATTTGCTACCACTGTATTTTGGAATAGCATAAACTTAGAGGAATGAAGGCTCATCTTCCCTCCTCTTTTGCGTGTCTTTCCATGAAGCTAGAACTTTGCTTTCTCTCCAGCGTTCACCCTGTCCCTGTAGTTTACAATATTCCAGCTCTTCTCAATAGCTTAGTGGGCACACAACTTCTGTTTCCAGCCCTGTTTATCAAGCAGTGAACTACAGAACCAAAAGGAGGCAATTTTTTTTTTAGAATCTGGTCTCAGAAACCTAAAACCCTGTGATTACAACTTCAGATAGTTTTATGCCCAGAGATCGAGCTGTAGCCCTTTCCAAATATTCACGCATGAAGCTCATTAATTTTCTTCTCTCAGTAACTGAAGATGAATCCTTTAATTTGAAGTGGCCATAACACTAAAGAGTCATGCCATTACTCTGGAATCCTTTAAGTTGATTTTTTTTTCCTCATTGACTCAGTGAGGTAAAAATTAAAGATAGCTCCTATTAGCTCTATATATGTCCTGAAGCATCTGCTCATGGTTGCAAATTGATCCATCGTAAATATTTATTTGTCTGTAAATGCCATGGAGTCAACGCTTCACTTTAGATTTCTTTCTTTTTTTTCCCCAACACAAAATTTCATGTAAAAGTTCTGTCAATAACATCATTTGCAATTTAAATGCTTTAAAAATATGATCCTTCCTGCTGTGTTTTTTAATACTTCCTTCATATTTAATTGCTGTAGACACTTTAGTTCCTAATTAAACTTTATGTTTATAATGTTGCAGTCATTAATAGACATGATAGGGGGAAAAAAAGGTGGTTCTAGCCCTTTTTCTGACTGCTAATTCTAGTCTTAATACTTTTCATAGCCATGATGAATTCATGGAGCGCAAAGAAGGATGGGTAGAAAGTGAGACAAAAGCAAGTGTACAGTTCATGGTTTTGAGGATTTACTAGACATTCTGGAAAACAAACTTGAATTGGACTTGAATTGAATTGGACTTCTTGATTTGTAGGGGAAATTACCTTAGAAATAGCATCTCAAACACTTGCAAGATGAACATCCTCATTTCTCAAGGCTCCTTTCTCTATCATATCCCCAGGTTTTGCGCTGGTGACAGAGAGGAGGATATATTGCACACACAAAACTTACCTCATCGTCGGAGTCTTAAAAGACTTTTATTGTGAGAGAATGGAGACACCTGATGAATCTAATGGGTTTTGGTCATAGAAAGATTTGCTATGAACCACTGCACCAAGGGTGAAATGCCCAAGAGGCTGACAAGCTTATTGCCCTTTTCAGAGATTAAATAGTTTTGGAAAAATTTTCTCTCCTGGCAGTTGTAATTGTGTCTGTGAAATAAGTGTTCACTCTGCTTGAGCACCGTGGTTTAAATGCTTCCTTCTATATATTCCCCCAGTGGATTGATTCTAAAAAGATCTGCTCAGATTTCCCTGTACCAATGCAAATTAACCCATGAACTTGATAACACCTCCCCTCAACCTTCAACATCCTTGCCATGTCCCATGCTAATGGGTAATCAGAGGCACCATCAAGTGCCTTTATTATGGATTATCTTTGTAGCTGTTTGAAGGAAGGGAAAGGAGCTGAAAAATCTTCCAGGTTAATAATGTGGTGACAGGGAATCGACAAAGGCTACCATCAGTAACCTTGAGAGTCTTAAGCTGCCAGAGTAGCACTCATGAGTAGGTAAAGATGTCATTTAGTTGTTGGAACTTCCAAGGCATCTGGGAGGGCCTCAAATGCTCCAAATAAAATAGGGTGAGGGTAACATCTCAAGAAGAGGGAAGAGGGTGCAAGCAGGAAAACACAAGCTCATCACAGGCATATCATCTATTCCCTGACTTTTCCCACTGTCAACATCGCATGTTAGTCTGCTAACAGCTGGCAAGTATCTGACCTTTTGGGTGATTTAGAGCATTTCTGTTTCTAGCCTGTGTATTCCTCTTCCACGGCAGTCATTATCTGGAATTCCTGGGTTTATCATTTTAAAGCAGCCTCAATATCATACCTCAAAATTGAATGTGAGAATATCAAAGAATTCTGGAGACAGTTAATAATCTTTATTTCTGAGTATTCAGTATATCCTTGGCACTGAGCTGAGATGTGAGTGAATTATCTTACTTAATCCCTTAACAGTTCTACCAGGTAGGTTCTGGTATTATCCTGTGGTAACTGATACTCCGAGAGATTGAGCAACTTGCCTAAGATCACACGGTTAGTAATTAGTTTAATCAATTTGAAGCCAGGTCTTCCTGATCCTAGAACTTGAGCTCATAACTATTTTCTTGTACTGCCTTCCCTTTAATCCTCAGTACCTTGAGAAAGCAGAATGAGCTGATGCTAGAAATAAGATGATTGTTTATAACCAGGATTGTATGCTCACCTGCATTCGGTCTGATTTTTATGCCATTCTATTAACGGGATTGCCTTCACAATAATTTTTAAAGTATTGTTTGTGGCTCCAAAGCCTCCTAGGATGGTGTTTAGCCCTATTACCTTGTTCAGGTACCTTTCTCTATCCACCTTTTTGGGTTGTCAGTGGTGATTAACGTCCATGCCTGAGGAAAAACAGGGGCAGTCACAGTATATGAATGAAAAAGCAGTGGCCAAGAATATCTTTGTTCAGGTGACTGGTGGGACCACCTCAGCATCTCCTGCTATCTAGAAGCAACTGTTAGCCAGATGACAAGAGAACATGAAGGAATTGATACTGAACATAGCCAAAACCATACCAGATGTTAACATCAGTCAGATCCTTTTTGAGAAAAGTAGAATTGGGGTGGGAAACAGAACGTGGAATATACATATAAAAATACTATGAAAATTTAAGGAGAAAGTCTTAATCAATGGAAATGACCACCGATAAGGTTAAGTGATTGGTGCACGGGCATTTGAAGTGGATTGATTGCTGTTTTCTTACATTTATAACCAATCAGAAGTGAATAATAATTATTCTATGGATATTGTATGTTTAAAGTTTACATGTCAAGGGCAAACCTCTAAGTCAGAGGATATTCCTTTTGCATTCACTGCCCGTGTGTCTCTGTCACTCTTGGTGGCATGCGTTTTTTTCCTTACTTGGTTTATCTGATTTTTTTCTTCCTTCCTTCATCCACCAAGTATTTAGATACCAGCTTGTTGGGAGATGGGAGGCAGGTTCAGGAACCTTCCCTGAAGGTTCCATCCTTACATGGATGTTGTAAGGATTAATGAACTAACATATTCTAGAATAATTTTAAAAGGTGAAGTGCTATGTAAGTGTCAAGCATGATTAACTAGCAGCCAAGTTATTAGGCACCTGAATATTCTGCATCTTTTCTGAATTTCAGAAAAATGAATGTGCATATTCATTTTCAAAAGCAATATTATTTGAATGATAGTCAGGCACTCAAATAAAAGTCTAACCCAATCCTAATTATCTCTACTCTTCTCATACCAGTCATATAGACCTTAAGAGTGACATATTTATGCAACTGTGAGTAGAATAGACATAATTACCAACCTCATGGAGTTTTCAGTGCATCAGGAAAAGGCACAGTGCAAAATACTAGTTGCTTTTCAACCTACATCCCATTATCCTAGTACAAGAAATATTGAGGCCTGGTGGTTGGGAGTGTGAACTCTGGCCCAGACTTCCTGGGGCCAAACCCTCACCCCACTGCTGGTTAAGTATTGATAACTTTGGGCAAGTTGCTTTACCTCTCCTTGCATTAGTTTATTTATATAAAAACTGGGGACAGTGTTAGTATCTATCTCATACCTGATATATATAAGTTGCTCAGAAAAGCAATTCCTAACTTGCAGTAATTGCTCCTTAAATATTAACTATTATCATTATAATCGTCGTTAATACTGGCCTCTACAGCTTCCACCCTCAGAGAAAGAAATAATAAATAGAATTGGTAGTTAATTTGCTAGGACCCAGGTATGATGTCTGGCAGCTTACAAAGCCCATTTAAGTATAATATTAACCTATGGTTGCTCAGCACTTGCCATGTGCCTGGGTGCTAACAACAACCTGGTGAGATGGGTTAGGACAGGGGCAGCTTTTAGTTTTGCTTTATTTGCTCAGTAAGGTTTTGATCCCCCTTCTTCTGGTAATTCACTCTGGCCACATCCTTTCACCGTAGGTGCAGGGGCGGGCACAATGCCATGCCCGTCAATCAGACTTCTCACCCTAAGGTTAACATGTGAACCTGTGGGGCCAATCTCAGGCCTCCCCTGACGTACTAGAGAAGGATTCGATTTGAAAGTGAAAAATAAACAGTTTTGCCACTGTGTTCATTATGCTAAATGACTGTGAAATTAGTGTTAAAAGTGACCAAGTTCATTCCAAGTTGAAGAGGTATGGCTGCAGAAGGAAAGTGAAGCCAAGCAGAGCTGAGCTGAGCTTAGAGATGGAGGTGGGAGTGCGTTCTGGTGGCTTTGAGTCCTGATCCTAGCATTTGAGGCCCAGGCTCCCATCCGTTGATTGGGTCAGATAGCCCAATATCCCTCCCAGCCCTGTGAGCCACTAGACTTATTCTTTGTGTTTCTCTTAAAGTAGTTTGAATTAAGTTTCTGTCTCTTGCAACTTAAAGAATGCTTACAAGACAAATGCTGTAATTCACCCATTTTATGGATAAGGGAATTGAGGCTCTGAGAAGTTAAGTGATTTGTTCATGAAGATCACATTACCAGTGATTTTCAGAACTTCATGCCCTATTTAATAAACCCAAATGTTATATTCCAGGGAAGAGAGCAAAGCTGAGGAATTGGAGATGGAGCTGATTATTAATGAAAGGGGCAGGGAAGCTTTGGGTCACCCTCGGGTCACAGCTATTCACATAGCTAATTCATTCACTGGTTCATTAAATATTTGTTCAGTCACAAAGAAACAATCTAAAGCGAGTTGTTTGGCAAGAGGAAGTGAGTGGTCAACAGGTGCCCTCAGCTCAGCTGGCTGGCTGGCTGCTCTCAGCTGCTGTCGGCATAGGAAGGGGTGAGAAGCCACAGAGCCAGGCCTCCTGTGTTTTTCGAGCTGCTATTCCAGTGAATGCAGTGTATGCAGAAGGTGTCAAACCTTGGGGTCTCTCAGAAAATTGATTATGGAGCTTGCCTCTTCCTTAAAAAGCAAGCTTTTGTTTTTATTAGCATGCGTAAATACGGAATAATTTCTGAATGTAAATATGGATGATATTTTATTTTCCTGACACGTTTGGAAGCAGCCTGGGGCAGGGTGGCAGTGAATCAGTAAATATCATGGGTACTACGCTGGGAATTCATCAACTGTGCACACAGTTCATGGACTTATGCCGTATGTTCCGTAATAGCATGTTTGTTAACGTGGGATTGGGCTGCCTAGTTGTATGACAAAGCTGCCACGTCAGTTTCTTGATGTATAGAAACAGGCTCTGCTAGCCAGATGTAGAAATCTAGCAAGGTCATTTTAGGAGTAATTTCCATTTTGTGTGCTTTTTTCCCCCTCATTGACTGTAGGAGAATGTGGTTTGCCTCATTACAATGTGATGCCAGGTGCACAACACAATAATGACCTTTATGCCAAAGTCTGAAGTTCACATAATTGATTAGATAGACTCCCATTCAGCAATGTTGGAAACCATTAGCTAGAGGCAGGGACCGTGTTAACTTCTTGACATAGGAGGTCACAGGGTCAAGGTGAAAGCCCAGGTCTGGACTCAGATGAAAGGAAAACAGTGCTGCCTGGCAGCACTGGGGTTTGAAGCCTTCCCTCTGAGAGTCAGAGATGTCCTGGAGCATGTGGAAAGCTAAGGGAAGGCCTGGGGAACCAAGGTGGGAACTGATAAAAGGGCAGCAGATCCCAACTCCACAGCGATGGGCTTGAGTGATGGGCCTCTCCAAGCAGGGGTGCTGTGGTAACCATCACCTCTGTTCTCTTTTCAGGTCCTTACTGCTAACATTTCCTTTGCCTCTGACCCTAAAGTATGCCATCTATACAAAAGCGTTACATCTTTTTTTTAAATTGATATATAGTTGACTTACAATATTGTGTTAGTTTCTGGTATACAGCAAAGTGACTCAGTTATACATACATATATATATACCTATTCTTTTTCATATTCTTTTCCATTATGGTTTATCACAGGATATTGAATATAGTTCCCTGTGCTATACAGTAGGATCTTGTTGTTGATCTAGTCTATATATAATAGTTTGCACCTGCTAACCCCAAACTCCCCCTCTATCCCTCCCCCACCCTTGGCAACCACAAATCAGTTCTTTATGTCTCTGAGTCTGTTTCTGTCTCATAAATAAGTTCTTTTGTGTCATATTTTAGATTCCACATATAAGTGATATCATATGATATTTGTCTTTCACTGTCTGGCTTACTTCACTTAGTATGATAATCTCTAGGTCCATTCATGTTGCTGCACATGGCATTATCTCATTCATTTTTATGGCTGAGTAGTATTCCATTGGGTATATATACCACATCTTCTTTATCCATTTATCTACCGATGGACATTTAGGTTGCTTCCATCTTTTTATTCTCTTGGATTCTGGATTGTTGGTGTTTACATGGGAAATCAAGGATTTCTTATGGAGTCTTTACAATAACTTGGGAAATTTGAGGGTTCTGTTTTCACCCACCCAGGGATGGGTTTCCTGCCAAAACCATGCCTGACTTCTGTCTTTTATTGAAAATGGCCAAACAAATTAAGTCCTTTTCTTGGTGATTATGGCAGTATTGACTGCCATTTTATTAAACACACATTTACAAATGGCACCTGAATATCCAACAATGCTCCAGACCTCAGGACCCTTCCTAGTGCACCTGTGTAGGAGTTACTGACAGCCAGCTCTTGCCCTTCTTTCTCTTTTTTCCGTTTTCACTCTGACTGAGAATGCAGTGTTTCATATCTCCTACAAACTACAAGAACCCGAATGTAAAAAATAGGCAATGAAAAGGGAAAGTAAAAAGTCACATGTTATCTGCAACCTGAAGCTTGTAAATAAAGAAAGAAGTAATAACCAGATGAGAATGCATTTGGTCAGAAGGAAAAAGAATGGGAGCTTGAGGATGTTAAGCAGAGGAGACACAATGCTTAAAATGATAAATCAAATGGCTTGTTTGTTTATTTGTTTACATCCTTGGAGTTATAAGTATCTTTGTCTGACCATGGGTTAATAGTTTTTCAGTAGGAGCCTATTGTGTGTTTTTATCAGTGTTTGATTTCCAGAGCTTCTGGCTCAGCCTGGGACAAAGGCTCTGTCTTTCACTAATGCTCATAGACGAATAATGTCTTTTTAAAATATTGCCAATTCTGCTGTCATTTCAGGACCCCAGAGACTCTGCTTATTAGGATGGCAGGCAAGCAAAGAAATGAGTTGGACATAGAGGTGGCAGGGGTTAATTTCATATTTGTCACGAGATCTTGCATGATTTCCCTAAAAGATATTTAATTTCCACTGGGCATAATAACTTGCAGCTGCTGGAATATGCTGTATACTAGTGGTGAGTTCTTGTCTTCAGAGATTTATGCAAGTCGTTATTTAAAAATAGAGATCCGGGAGTTACAGCTGGCTAATTAATCTACCACTAAGGAAAGCTAAGCAAGTGACCCACTTAACTGTTTTCAGGAACCACGGCTACACTGAAGCAAACTTTCAAAAACTGTCCTGCACAAAGAACCAAACTAATACATCCCTGTGGCATTTTTGTGGTCTTCTCACAGTGTGCGTGTCCCTTCTTCATCTCCCTTTCTTCCCCATGGACACCACTAATTCAGCCCTCATCCACACACATCTGAATGTTCTACAATTTGAATTCCTAGATGCTTCACCATCTGGGTCGTTCTTCCCAAGGACGCTGGCAGCCTCCCCTTCCTTAGTCTCCTCTTTCACTGCATCACTCCCCTGCTCATGTTTTCTGTCACCTCTGAGGCCTCTGCCTGACTTCTGAGGGTTCCCCTAAGAGACCCAAGCCATATATCTGCCCATATTTCCTCTACTCCCTCCACATGCACCTTCCCCTCTGGGCATAATGGTCTCTCCCCTCTCATACTGTCCCCTCACCTAGATCACCTTTTCCATTCCTCTCTCAGCCTGAACATGGTCTGTACAGCTTACAAAGCTCCACTGTGTCTATCCCAGGCCACCTTGATTTTTTTTTCCCTGGACTTGATGTCAGAGAGTTAACTTAATCAGGTCATGACACAATTTCATCAACATTGGTCTGTGAGGGCCCTGATCTTATCTTTAAATTAATCTATCAATTAATGTTTTTATTATATTTATTCCTATCTCCTTACCTCTCTGCATAGGCAGGCATTCTATTATGTTTTATGTGCATTATTTTTTATTGTATACACCTTTACCAAATAATTATTACTACTGTATATACAATTATTTTGCTTAACACACATATTAAATTTCATGTGTCTCCTACTATTTTCACTCAGGCTTATACCGTTAAAGTCCATCCATGTCTCTAAATCTGGCTGCTGCATACTGCATCGTAGGCAACCATCACCTTCAACTCTCAGCTTTCTCCATGATGTACACGCCCACATCCCTCCCACTATCTGGATCTCCCCTGCTCTGAAATCGCTCAGTATTCATTTACCCTACACTGGGCTCTTAATTGTACTGTATTTTCCTATGGTGTTTCATGTTTTTCCCTTGTCTTTTGTGTAACTCCTTGGAAATCAGGGACTATTTCTCATAGTACTCCCTCTCCCACTCCACCTCTTCCCATCCCCACCTCTGCAGACCTGCATAATCAGGGGTCAGTAAATCCTTGTTTACTTAGTGAATTGAATAGCGTGAACTCCATGAGGGTAGGCATTTTCTCTATTCTTAACCATATTTACAATGTCTGGCAAATGGTGCCTGGTATGTTGTAGGTGATCAGGAAATATGACACAAATGAGTGTCTCACTTTTCACAGAAGAAAAGGGATATGGAATAGTAGAATATACAGGGGTCAGAATACTATGTTCTAGTTTCTAATCTGCCACCAACTAGGTGTTCAACACTTAGCACATCATTTAGGTCTTGGTTAAACTGAATGATTTCTTGAGTCCTTGTTCACTCTAACTTGCAAAGGTTCTGTAACTTCACTAAAGTTTTTCAACAGGAAGAGAGTCTTTAATATGAAATCATCTCTGTGGAATACAGCAATCATATGGAAGGCTCTGTTGGGTTGAGGTGTTGGGTATAGGTGAGAGTCTGTCCTATGGCTTCTGATCTTAGGCTTCCAGAATGATAGGAAGGACAAAATGATTACTACCTGTAAAGTATAGTACTACCTGTAAAGTATAAGTATTTACTCTTATTTTTATAAATTTAAGAAAATCTACTAACATTTGCAGCAATCTCTTGTCTGGCATATGGAAGTCTGGTCTTCAAGCTTATGTGTCCCAAAAAAGGCCCCAGGAATTCTAGTATCACTGCTGAAATTAACAGCTCTCTTTTATAGGACAATAATCATCAGACAACAGTCTGATTTCTTTTAGGCCCAATCTGTTGTCTTTCTGATAATGGGCAGGTTCTTTTTTGAAGTAAAGCAAAAGAATATTGTCCTTCAGGCTCATGCAGCAGCTAATAAAGATGTTGAGACAAGAATCTTGAGTTCTATATTTGGTATCTATCAGAAACAAGTGTTTCCTCTATAGAGTAGTCAGTTAGAAATGGAACAGAATATGAATATATTAATATTTTATGCAGATGATATTTTCCCTTTAGTAGGGAAGCAGTAACTAAATAATCTAATTGGCTTTCTCTTATCTTTAAAGAAGTGAATTCAAGTATTGAACAAACCATTCTTAAAATTCTGAACAGCATTTAAATCATGAGCTTCTTTGTTGCTAGATGGCTTCTTTTTCTCTAGGTCAGAGGTAAAGCTATTTGTCTTAAAGAAGAAAACACTAAATGGTGTTGGTAATGGGCTACAGGTATTATAAGCTAACTATATTTGCTTCATGAGCAAAAGGAGCATTTGATAACTCTTTTATTCTACTGTTCTATTGGGCAAATGAAGTCTTAAACAGCATTTCAGTTTAATGCTTTTACATACAAAATCCAATTTGTGAATTTTAAAAGTTAAAAAAAAATCAGGTAAAAATACAAAATGAGAACTGGGGACTCCATAAGGGCTAGAAATTTTTGGACCAAAAAAGAAGTACAACCTCTAATTAAAAGGTTGGAGAAATAAGTAGGTAAAATGTTCAATTACCAACGACAGCACAGGAAAATGACTTTGAATCATTTGTTTTAGAGATCAGAAACACTGGAGTACACTGTAAGATTTACATGGGAATGGGGAATGGGGATTTTAAAAAAACACCTTGTGGTTTTGCTTCTGTTTCTGTTTTTCTTTTCTTTTACTCATGAACTTTATTTGGAGGAGTACCATAGCTTCCTAGTAAAATAAAGATGGACTGTGTTCTAATAACATTGTTCTGTGTTGTGTTTCTCAGGTAGTTCTCAGCTACAGCTGCCATTTATTTCCATATGGAATAAACTGAAGTAAAATATACACTTTGAATAGCCAAGAAGGATTGCCATGTAAATTCAGTGAGATATAATATGTTGGAAGATGCTCTGAAAAATCTAAAGTCCTATACACATATTTGTTTCTGTTATTGCTGCATTAAGTGAAAATCAGAAGAGTGCGTACCATGTACCAGGAACTGCTTTAGGCACTGAGGATTCAGAGAAATAATAACATTGATTTTGCCTTAAGGATTTATAATTAGGTTGGAGAAACAGAGAATGTCAGTGTATTGTGGAAATGATGGATATGTGCCAGGTGCTTGGGAGCATAGAAAGGGATAGTAAGGGATCCCTGACTAAGCTTTTAGAGTCAGAAAGACAGAGGAAGTTAGGGAGAGGAGAGGAAGGGAGTCCCAGGAGGAGGAGAGGACATGAATATAGCCTTGGGGTAAAAATTAGTGCAGTATATTCTGAGTCAGTAAGGGGATCAATATGACTAGAGCTTAAAATATCAAGCAGAGAATAGCAAAACGTGTCTTTGAAAGGTCAGATTACAGCAGGCCTGTATGCTGTGTTAGAGGTTCAGATTTTACCCCATTGTTGACAGAAACCCAATGAAGCCACAGCACAACGTGGTCACTCTGGGAGAGGATGGCAGGTGGATTTGAGGGTCAGGGAGAGCAGTGAGGAGGATATTACTGTAGTTCAGGTGAAAGACGGTGAGAGCGGGAACTTAAGTTCTCAGATAGAACAAGGAGGGCAAATCTGAAAAATAGTGAAGAAAGGCAACGTATGGTGATTAATTTTGTGAGAGTTGGTGAGGATGACCCTCAAGCTTATAGTCTGACAGACTGGGTGATTTGTAGTACGGTTTACATACAGAATACTGAAGGAGAGTCAGGTATAGGGCATAAGATATATGTTCATTTTTTGTCACGTTTATCTCAAGGTTGCTATAAGACATTTGAGTGACGGTGTCCAGGAGGCAATTGGATATATGGCCCTGAATTGTGAACTGCAGATCTGAGTAGGCAATTCAGGTTTGTAAGTCATGAGCATTTAAGTGGTGGTTAAAACCCTCAGAGAAGAGAAGCGAGGGCAGAAACCTGGGAAGGCCAGTGTTTAAAGAGTGGGCCAAAGTGAAAGCCAAGAAATCCTAGAGGGGACAGTGAGATGGTGCGAAGGCACCTGATACAGTGTCATAGCACAGAAACCAGAGGGACAGAGGATCAGGAACGTGGTGGGATCCAAAGGGAAACCAAAGCAATAAAAGCCAATATAAAGCCTTAAAAAGAATCCTTTAAATTTAGGAAACTGTGACTTTAGGTGACTGTATCAAAGCAGTCTCACTGCAGGGGTGGCAATCAACTACAGTCAATTGCGGAATAAATGTGGGGAGAGTGAGCACAGGTCTTTCTCTGCAGAGAATTTTGGGTGGGAGGGTGGAGAGGGCTAGGATGGCTGTGAGAGGAAATGCAGGGGCAGGAGCAGGTTATTTTAGGAGCGTAGAAGTTTAAGTTAAGGTTGGAGGCTGAAGAGAAGGAACCGATAACGGGAAAGGTAGAAATATATAAGAAAACAGGAAAAAATGGTGTAGCATGTTCCCAGAGGAAGTGGGAGGTGTGGAGAGGATGGGATCCACAGGAAAGGTTGTCTCTATGCCAGAAGGACTTAAACTCTTAAACCTCCAAGGCTGGAAGGATGGGTAGAAGGAAGAGAGTGGGCGATGGGGGAGTGGAGGAGGGAGGTCAGTCGTGCTTCCTGGCTTCAGGACAAGGTCATTAGTATTTACTCATTCTCCTAAGGCCCAAACACTGATTTAGCAAGTGAAATCATCTTCGCAAGTCCTTCATCATCCTTTTCAGGGTTGCTCTCCCAGCAGCCATTAAAGCTTTCCCCCCCGAGCAGCTTCAGTTCTCTTGTGGCTCCTCTCCCACCTCCATGCACAAGTTTTTCTCCAGCAGTGCTGGATTATCCCCCAGCCACTCCCCGCCACCCCACACTGGCTTCCCCTTAAAATATCCATTGAGAGCTTCCCTGGTGGTGCAGTGGTTGAGAGTCCGCCTGCCGATGCAGGGGACACGGGTTTGTGCCCCGGTCTGGGAAGATCCCACATGCCGCAGAGTGGCTGGGCCTGTGAGCCATGGCCGCTGAGCCTGCGCGTCCGGAACCTGTGCTCTGCAACGGGAGAGGCCACAACAGTGAGAGGCCCGCGTACCGCAAAAAAAAAAAAAAAAAAAAAATCCATTGATTATCAGCATTTAAGTATATTACAAACTACCTCCTTCAAGGAAGTAAATATCTGATACCCAATCAACTGTGCCAGCTTTCCCAGAAGCATCTGCCCTATAGATGGGCACTCGGGCTTTCAGGGGCCCTGCCCTATTAGACCCACCCTCTCAACCTTTCTTCTCACACTCCATCAATATGCGCCCTCTGTTCTAGTCACACATAAGTCTTCACTTTTTCAGAAAGTGAAGCACGTGGTATGAAGTTCACATGGTTGGAATAATAGTTAGGACAGTGAAGATTTTTTGAGGTGTCCCCATTGTCAGGTATGCCACAGGCAGCTCTGTAAGGAAAGGTTGCTGCTACTTCTGATATGGCATATTCCAATATAAGTTACCTCCATTCATTAGTTTTAAGCTACAGATTAGGAGTACTGCTTACCCCTTCTGTCTTAATAGAAAGTTAGGAAAATTTGAATCGGTGCTACTGTGTGTGTGTGTGTGTGTGTGTGTGTGTGTGTGTGTGTGTGGTATGCGGGCCTCTCACTGTTGTGGCCTCTCCCGTTGCGCAGCACAGGCTCCGGACGCGCAGGCTCAGCGGCCATGGCTCACGGGCCCAGCCGCTCCGTGGCATGTGGGATCTTCCCGGACCGGGGCACGAACCCGTTCCCCTGCATAGGCAGGCGGACTCTCAACCACTGCGCCACCAGGGAAGCCCCAGTGCTACTTTTTAAAAATCAGGCTTTACTGCTGTTTGCTGGTTAGTGTTACAATCACAAAAGCAAAAGCTAAGCCTTTTTCTTCTTTAAAAAAAATAGTGTTTTCCATTATGTCCAAATGACTAGAAGGAAAAAATACCCACAGCAGCTCCTTGGGCTCAGTGTCATACCTAGATACCTTAATCCCAGATGTACTGGCTAAGCCCAGGCTGATAGGATGGCTGGGCTAATAATAAAAACACCCCAGAGGCTCTGATCTCTGTGGAGTCTATATCTAAAATGTACAACTTTATGGCTAGGGGTACTGGTTTTAGAGTCAAACTGCTTTGCTTCCTGATTACCACTTACAACCTACGACACACCTCTCATAGAGTTGTGGGGACTAAGTGTGATCATGAACTTAAAGGGCTTCGCCTCATTGCCAGTACACAGTAAGTTCTCAATAAGTGGAGACTGCTATTGAATTATTACCATTAATAATTCATGCTTTGATTTAAGAAACTACCTGGTCTAACTATCTCCAGGCAAAGGCTGCTTTCTCATCCAAGTCTCTACTATATGGCTATAAAATGCTGAGTTTCCTTTTCAGATGTGCACACATACTTGCTTTGCTCTCATCACTGATGCCTACTCTCTGTAGTCAATTAACATGATCGACCACTTTGGGTAATCATTTCCTAAGAACCAGATGTGCTTACATTCAGTGGCACCCACTGTAATGCAATTAATTTTTCCAATAATAGACATCTAGTAGATAGGCACAGTAGAAATGAGAGCTGTGATGATAAGCTACCTCCTGCTTGCTCATTTTAAAGAGAGATTCATTAGGGACAGTGGTCCTCAATGCTAATGAAATGACACAATCTAATTAGAGAATTGCAGTTATATACACTAGTGCTAGAAAGAAAGGAATTGCTACCTGACAGGTAATGTCACTGTCTGCATCTTGCTTCTGCCCTCCTTTAGGATGCTTCCACCTTAGTCCAGATCTCATCCTTTCCTTGGGCCTATTCAGCCATCTTATGAATATTGGGAAAAGCCTAAGCTATAAATAGCTTGCTTTTTGATAAGATGATTCATGCCTGAAAAAGTTGATAATGATTTCGGAATTTCTTGTAATTGAGTTTTTAATTACAACACAGATAGCCAATATCTCACTCATATGTAATTTTAACAGAGATGACAAGCAATTTTATATTCTTTGGAGATCATTTGACAAGTGTTGGGAGCCTACAGTTAAGTACCAATGGCCTTGTTTTTGGACAGGAGTACCTGACAACCACTCACGCAGGGGAGATTGGAAACTGGAACATCTGGATCTCAATAAATTATTTGATAGAACAAGCCAAGTGCTATAACACGAGCTGCCACTGGGAATATAAACCTGATTGGTTGGCTTAGAATCTTGCTTTTCTAATTTATAGTCCACATATTATGATTTGAGATACTGTAGAGCCAATTGGTATATGGACAAGGTTCTACCGTAAATAAATTTTTCTATCTTTAGACTTTATCAGCATGTCAGATAAAATTGGCAAATATTTTTTTCTAATATATGCAGAGCTTATCCTTGGGATGGGTACCATATTTTCTTTACTCCTTTAGCATTTACTTAAGTGTTCTAGAGGCCATGCCCAGAGTTCTAGAGCTAGAATTAGACCAAAGAAATTGCTCCGTCCAAAAGAGCAGAGAACCAGCCCAGCACTGGCTGGTCCCTACTAGTACCTCCCACAAGCTTTCAAAAGCCATTCGCATAGACTGTTACATTGAGAGGTGCAAACTGATTTATCTTTTTCAACCACAGAGCAGTATTTCTCAGATCTTTGAATTTCAGAGACCAGGAAAAAAAATTATTCTTAATTAGAGTCCTATGAAGGGTGGTAACTTTTTAATTTTACCAAGTAAAGATGTTTACATTTTTTCTTCCTTTCCACTCGTTTGTGAGCATTTATTGAGCACATACTATCTGCAGCTACTAGAGTATGTACTGAGAATGCAACAAAAAGCAAAGCTAGACATAATCTATGCCCTCAAGTATCATATAGTCTGGTGGGGGAGATAGTTTTTAATCACTTACACTAATGTATATAAAATTCACAGTGATAAAGATGCTATTAAGGAAATAAACGTGGTTTTCTGACAGCATGTAACACATTAATTTTATATGGACAGTGAGGGTCAGGGAACTCTTCCTCTTTAAAACTGATGCTTGGACTTAACAGGTCTCAGACTATGTAGGCCATGATGCGAAATTTGAACTTTATGCTAAGAGTAATAGAAAACAATTAAAGATTTTGAAGCAGGATTTATGTTCTTAAAAGATGCCTCTGGATGCTATTGGAGAATGGATTGGAGGGGTACACGAGTGGAAGGAGTGAGATCAGTTGGGACGAAATTTCAGTGGCACAGATGTAACTAGTGTGATGGCTATGGTGATGGTGAGTAGTTGGATTTGAAGAATATTTTGAAACTAGAATTGCTGAGACATACTGATAGATGAGGGGGTGGTGGGAGGAGGAGAGAGGTATCAAGGATTTCTCTTATATTCTTGTTTGAGCAACTTGCCATTTAACACACTGTTTACTGAGGTAGAAAGACCAAGAGAGGAAGAGGTTGAGGCGGGAAGGGAGACTTGAGCATCCCTTTTTGGGCTCGTCAGTTTAGGGTGCCTGTGAGATATCCAGTGCAGGCAGATACATGAGTCAGAAGCTTGGAGGAGTATTCTGCTACTAGATATACATTTAGGAGATATCAGCTTATCGATGGTATTAAAGTCATGGGACTAGATAAGGTTTCACAGAAATAAGTATTATGGAACGTTGAGCATTTCGAGGCCCAATACAGGAGGGGAAGTCTTCAGAGCATCTTTCCTCCTATGAAAGGGATGACTTTTTAACACCCACAAAACAGAAAGAACACAATATCAGTCCTTTAAATTATGGACATTTAGTTGCATGAACTCCTCTCACCATTGTTGTTATCATTCTCATTTTGCTGCAGATCAGTGAGAACTTCGTCATGAAGCAGCAGTTGCAAATCACTGCCCTAGAGTTTCTGCAACTGCCTTAGCAGGAATGACCTCATTTTGGTAGCAGAAGGTCTTATCCACAGCCAGCTTTACCTGACCTCTTAGTCTCTCCACCCTTAAAAACACATCTGGGGTTTCTGATTCAGAGTAATACAGGATTGAAACTCACAATGACACAAAATCCTATGATATGATGTCAATTTCTCCCTACCCTGAAATGCAAAGTCAGTTCCCTCCTATGTACTTTGTGGCATTCCTAAGTCAGAGGACTACATTGCAAATGTAGTATAGTTATTTGTGTGCATCAGCATCACTTAACACTTGCATGGCTTTCTCCCGCTTCTGCACATCATAGTATTGGCATCCATCACAGTATTCTTTTCTAGTGGACCTAGTAAATGTTTCTGAATGATCCTATCACAATGTTCCAGACAGCTTGATCAATCAGATTGAATGTGGGATAATAGTACTACTACTACTAACAATAATACCCACTTTATTATTATACTTGCAACTGATATTATCAATACTAACATTCTAAAGACTTTGTGTAATGCATCATACTAAGGGTTGTCCCTACTTCATATTATGCAAACCCTAACTACAACTTAGAAGAATGGTGCCATTTCACAGATGAAGAAACCAAGGCTGAGAGAATGACATCCCAGGAGTACATTTCATTATCGTTTTTGCATTGGATTATAATTATATGCCATTATCTGTTACAATGGAAACTCACTGAGACTCTATACTTTTCCTGTTTGAAACCTCAGCACGTAATAATGCTTGGCACGCTTAAGGTGCTTATTAAAATCTGATGAATGTATGTAAAAGCATACTCATTGTGCTTCCCTTTATTACATTTTTTTTATAAATTGAAGTTTTGTGGCAACCCGGCATCAAGCAAATCTATCAGCACCATTTTTCCAAAAGCCCTATGCTCACTTCCTGTCTCTGTGTCACATTTTGGTAATTCTCACAATATTTCAAACTTTTTCGTTATTATATTTGTTACGGTGATCTGTGATCAGTGATCTTTGATGTTACTACTGTAACTGTTTGAGGGACACACCCATAATAGAAGGCGAACTTAATCAACGTTGAAATGACAACAAAGGATTTAGACTATTACATAAACTTAGTTGATAAAGTAGAGTTTGAGAGGATTGACTCCAATTTTGAAAGTTCTCCTGTGGGTAAAGTGCTATCAAATAGCATCGCATGCTACAAAGAAATCGTTTGTGAAAGGAAGAGTCAGGGGCTTCCCTGGTGGCGCAGTGGTTGAGAGTCCGCCTGCCGATGCGGAAGACATGGGTTCGTGCCCGAGTTCTGGGAGGATCCCACATGCCGCGGAGCGGCTGGGCCCGTGAGCCATGGCCGCTGAGCCTGCGCGTCCGGAGCCTGTGCTCCGCAACGGGAGAAGCCATAACAGTGAGAGGCCCGCGTACCGCAAATTAAAAAAAAAAAAAAAAAAAAAGGAAGAGTCAGGCGACGCAGCAAACTTCTTTGTTGTCTTATCTTAAGAAACTGCCACGGCCACCCCACCCTCAGCAATTACCACCCTGATCAGTCAGCCACCATCACCATGGAGGCAAGACCCTCCAGTGGCACAAAGATTACAGCTCACTGAACGCTCAGATGAGGGTTAGTATTTTTTTAGCAATAAAGTATGTTTTAACCAAAGTATTATGTACATTGTTTTTTAGACATCATGCTATTGCACACTTAATTAATTACAGCATAGTATAAACATAACTTTTATATGCACTGAGATACTAAAATAATCTGTGTGACTCGCTATGTTGTGCTATTCACTTTGTTGCAGGGGTCTGGAAGTAAACCCGCAACATCTCCAAGGTATACCAGTACTCTGTGAATCTAGAAGCCTCTTGAAGAGCAATAATTGTGTCTTAACATGATTTGGAATCTCTCACAGCACCTAGCATAATTCCCAATAAATGTTTGGAAGGTTGAGCGTGTGGGTTTAAAACTGGCTGAACAACTACTGTAAACCGAGAAGGCTCTGAGTGCTGCTGGCGGAGGTGGGGTCCCTACTGAAGGAGGATGAAGAAGATGTGCCGCCAGCTCTGCTGTTGGCACAACTGTGGGTCCGAGTCTTATTTAAGTGTTCTTATTCATGACCTGGATGGAAAGAGGGAAGAAGCTGCTTGTTTTTGGAATTCACTAATGGTTGCAATTTGGAAAGTATAGCGAGCAGCTCAGGCAACAGAAATAAAATGCAAACGACCTTTGAGACTTGAGGTATGTAGGCTGGGGATAATAACTTTGTGAGCATTTGAAAAAGGCAAATCAGTGAATATACCTGGGGGAGGAGAATCCAAACACAGAGCTGTTCTCCGGAAGCAGCCACCGGAACGCAGTAATGCCAAAGTAGGCCCAGGGGGTACAGTGGTCTGCAAATTAAATTCAGGTCAGCCAGGCCGTCCGGCAGGATAAAAGGGAAGTCCAGGTTGAGGCTGCCTGTGCAGAAGGGCATGGAGTAACAGTTCCTCTGTGGCCAGTTCTAGCTGAGCAGTACCTGGCCCCTCGTGCTGTGTTCCCACCGCCTCGTTCCTAGGGAAGCTCAGGCAATTTGGAAGAAGTGCAGAGAATAGCAACCAGGTGAATGAATTCAGGAGCCTGAGGAGAGGACGCAGATGAAGAGTAAAAGGATGAGAGAGCTAGAGTTTAGCTGCAGAAAGCTGAGGGAGAGAGGAGGGAGAGACCCAGAAACTAATAATAAATATCCAGGTCTATTCGAAAATAGCCGAGTGGAAATTTGCAGAATACCCTTCAGATTAAGGCTTTTCAGATGAAAATGGACAGTTTTCTTCCAAGCCATGGGCTTCTTGCCTGGACTGGCACTCTGCCTACTCAGGTGATCAGTGAATACTGTCTTATAAAATAACCTTCATTTGCCATAAAATTATATGATCCAGGAAATAGGCCAATAGGAAGCACATTAGAAAATAAGCCAGCCCTTTCCATAATGCCCAGTGAGGACAGGATTAAAGCAACTAGGTTTTTGTTGTGCTGTTCAAATCAGACTGTCTTCAACAATGAAGTTGCCTCTTCACATTCAGATAAATACAGAACAAAACAGAAACCTTTGTAGCATGGGGAATGCCTAAGACACTGTTGGCTAGACTCTGGTTAAGTCCTATCATTGCAATTTACTTCATGTCAAGGGGGCTGGTGAGGTGCTGATTTTTTTTTTTTTTCCCTCCTAGGCAGTGGAGGGGCGGGTAGAGGAAGCTGAATCTCTGGATTTAGGTGGACTAGGTGGACTTCATTTTTAAAAATTCGAACACAAAAACCCAAGTAGATTGATTAGGGATTAATTCTTTTTTTTATAGAGAGGAGTCTCTCAAAATATCAACTACCTGAATACTATTGAATTCACCTTGGTTTACAGATCGACTATACTGTTCTCAGCTTGGAGCCTGAGAGAGTCAAGTATTCAGATTCCCAGCCAGTTGCAGACTGGTTCCTTTATCAAGCTCCAGCCTCGGAGGGCTTCCCTGAGTTCCTCAAATGTGCTGTCCCCTCCTCTGCTGGCCTTGTCTACCCTCCCTCTCCCCTGCCCCATCCTGCTTTCTGCAGGGTTCGCTTCCCCCCACTCCCCTCCTCTCAGCTTCAATGTCCCATCTTCTCGAAGGTAGCTGTTTAGAATGATTTGGGCTGCAAAAGGAAATCTTATTAAAAGCGGCCCAAGCCAACAGATCTTTATAACCTGCTAAAAAGAAGTTCGGAGTAAACAGTCCACGGCTGGTACCATGGCTCAGCCCTGTCATCAAGGGCCCAGGAGCCTGTCCCTCTTGCTCTATCCCCAGAATATATGACTTCCATATTCATTCATCTCAAGATGTCTGTTCCACGCCCAACATCACATCCTGCTGCAGGCATGGAGGAGCTAAGGGGTCAGAAAGGCTTTCTTCCTGTGAGGCTTAGCTTTTTTATTCAGGAAAGGCCCCTGTCCCCAGAAGCTCCTAACTATATCTAATTGGTTAGAACTGTGCCAGATGCAAAGGAGTCTGGAAAATCATGATTAGCTTCCCAACCTCTATCGCAGAGGAAGGCAAGGGAGAAGGGGGGATGTGAATAGCTTCTAGGCAGCCAAACCTGCCACAGTATGTGCCTGCCCCAGTTATTCAGTCATAGTTCCCTGCTCTTCTCTTCATGGCATTGATCATGGTTTGCAGTTGTACATTTGTAATCCCACTGGAATATATATATATACATATATACATATATATATGTATATATATATGTATATATATATATATGTATATATATATATATATACACACATATATACATATATATATGTGTGTATATATATATATATATATATTTTTTTTTTTTTTTTTCCCTAGCTGGGTCTCTCACCACTGCATTGCCAGAACCTTGCTCTGTGCCTCATGAATGGCAGGTACTTAATAAATATTGCTTCAGTCGCAGGCTGCTTGGCTTCTAAAAGAAGAGAGAAGAGAAGCTACCTCTGAAATTATCATGGAATCACAACCTCCTGGGAAAATATGATTCTGGTTATAAAATTTGATTTCCACATAGCTCCTTTTTATTTATTAAAAATATTTCAAATATAAAGAGAGGTAAAATATAAATGAAATAGAATACTGAACATTCAAATACCCACTACCCAGCTCTATCTGATTTGCAGATTTTGCCATAGGCCTTTGTGGTCAGTGGAGACTATTGTGTTTTTTTTGTTTTGTTTTTGCGGTATGCGGGCTTCTCACTGTTGTGGCCTCCCCCCTTGCGGAGCACAGGCTCCGGACGCACAGGCTCAACGGCCATGGCTCACGGGCCCAGCCACTCCCAGGCATGTGGGACCTTCCTGGCCCGGGGCATGAACCCGCATCCCCTGCATCTGGCAGGCGGACTCTCAGCCTCTGCGCCACCAGGGAAGCCCTGAGGCTATTGTGTTTTGACAAACAAAACCTTTCCAATACAGCTGAAGTCCCTATGTCCCTTCCCCTGGCTCCAAGCTCCTGCTGCTACTCCTGCCGCTACTCCTGCCTTTCTCTCACTGGAGGTAAGCAGTATCCTGAATTTGGGTTTACCAGGCTATGCTCTTATACTATGACTGTATACATATCCATAAGCAATATAAAACTATAAGGTATTATTGTACATGTTTCCCAGCTGTATATAAATATTCTACTTTGTATAAACACTATAATGAATTACATGAGTATTAAAACTATTATTCTCCAATATTTTTGAACTATCAAGTTATTGATATTTAACCCTATTTTTGTAGGTAGCTCAGTACTGTTTCATTGTATAAATATACCACAACTTAATTGTCCTTTTTTCTCTCGGTATTTTGATTGACTGTTTACAGTCCTTTCCTATTACAAATAATGCTACCCATGATTAACTTTCTTCTACATATTTCTTTGTCACACGTGTGAAAGTTTCTTGTTCTAAGGTACTTATCCAGAAATAAAGTTACAGGGTGAAGGAGGTGTATTTCTTCAGTTTTCTTTGATTTTGCCAAAAGTCTGTAGTGGATGAGAGAAACTGCTTCTGTACTCAACATTTGGTATCAGATTCTGATTTTTGATGTGAAATGGTATCTCATTGTTTTATTGTGTATTTCCCTGACAATGGGGAAGGTTGAGGACCTTTCAATAGGTATGTCAGCCAATCAAGTTTCCTTTTATGAAAATTGCCTATTCACATCCATTGCCCTTTTTACGGGAACAGGGAGTTGTTTTTTTTTCTTACTGATCTGTAAAGTTCTTTATATATTCTGGATAGCAATCCTTTGTGTTAACACACAGTACAAATATCTTTTCCAGACTGTTGCTTGACTACTCATGTTGTTTACAGTGTTGCTTTGTGAATAGAAGTATTAAACTTTACTACAGTAAAATATACCAACTTATGAGTTTGTGGTTTGGGCTTTTTATGGCTTATGCAAAAAATCCTTTTCTTTACCTCCAAAAGCTTAAAGATATCATCCCATATTCTCTTTTAAAAAAGTTCAAGTTTTTGCTTCCCACAGTTAGTCCAGGTGGAATTAATTTTATGTAACATAAAGGGATCTAGTTTTCTTTTATTTTTTTCCACATGGATAACTAGCAATCTCAGCAGCATTATTGAATGCTTCCTTTTTGATCATTGATTGATATCAAGTTTCCATTTTTGCCTGGGTCACTTTCTGGGTTCAGTATTATATTTCAGTGGCTGTTTTTCTATCCCTGTGTCAATAAGACACCGTGTGTATCACCATAGCTTTAGAGACATTATTGCATAGGGTTAGGTGCAGGGGCTCAGGACCTGCTTGGGTTTAAATCCTAACTCTGCCATTGCTTAGCCTTGGTACCTTGAGAGAGCTCCTTAATCTCTTTGTGCCCTCATTTCTTTCTTAACTGTAAAATGGTGACAATAATTGTACCAAACTCATGACACATGAAAGGTTTTGCCTGGCATTTAATAAATACTCAGTAAAAGTCAGCTGCTATTATTTTTAGCTGTAGTATCACTATTATTATTACTAATTGTGATATCTGATAGGTTGGGCCATGTCTGCCCTTTTCTTCTTCAAAATGGTCTTAACTATTATTGACCTTTTGTGCTCTTTCAAATGGATTTCAAGATTGGCTTATAATGTCTCATGAAAAAGGCTGTTGAAAATTTGAATGTCATTGCATTTATACATAGATTAATTTGAGCCTTCTTATCCATAAACTTGGTATACCTCTGTCTATTTTATTCTTTGATGTCAATTGGAAAGTAATTTTATAATTTATTCCACAAAGATCAACACATATTTGTTATATTTTTTCTTAGCTATGTTTTAGTTTGTTGTTATTGTAAATGAGGTACTTTTTAATATTATTGTTCTTGAATGAGTTATTACTGCTGTGTAGAAATCCTATTATTATTTTTAGTTTGATCCTGTATCCAACCACCTTGCTGAACAATGACTAATTCTAATGGTCTGTAGATGCTCGTGGATTATTTACGCAAACACACTGATCTTTTACACAAAAATACAGTTTTGTTTCTGTCTTTCCATTATGTACCTCATTTTATTTTTCTTTTCTTACTGTGTTGACTGAGACCTCCTAACAGCATTAAAAAGAAGTAGTGATAGCAGGCATCCTTGTCTTATTCTACCTCTAATGGAGACATTGTTAAGTTTCATTGTTAAGTTTGATCCTGGCTATAGATTTTTGATAGATGATAATTATCAAGCTTGGGAAGTTCCCTTTTATTCTAATTTACTAAGATTTAAACACAAATGAATGTTAAGTTTTATTAAATACTTTTTTGGCATCTATTGAGTTTATCATGGATTGTTTATTCTTTACTTTGTTAATATTATATAATGCATTAATAGATTTTCTAATGTTGAAACATCTTTTACTTCTTCAAATAATACACATTGGTGTTCAAGAGTATTTCATAGAGACGCCTGGATCATTTCCTAAAGGACAAGAAACCTTAAGGTTTTTAAGCAATTATTATTTTTATTTTACTTTACATAAGTTTCTTTTTAGATCTTTGTGTGTTTAGTTCATAATTTCTTTATTTCTTTCACTTTTTTGCATTTCTACATTTTTAAAATGAAATATGTAAAACGTGTAATAGCAAAAGGTATGAACAGTGAGAGATGAAGAGGGTGGAAGTATTAGCTCTGCTTATTCTGGACCATGAAATAAGGGGGTAGAAGAACTTCCTATCAGCCAAGGATTCCTGAGGTAACTTGATCCCGTGCCATAATGACCCTAATTGCTGAGTAGGTGAATCATGCTGGCCCTTGGCTAAAAACTTGGTGAGGCCTGTATTAAGAGTTATTTAGGAAACAGACCCTTAACTGCTCCAGGTAACTGGGTCCAGCTTGTGAACTGGGAGGGCTTGTCCTCCTAGAAGCTGTCTTGTGTAGCACTGATGGTGGTGAAGAATGAATCTGCTCTTATTCCCTTAGCTCCACTTTTGTTTTTTCCTCTGTTTTTATTCATCTTGGGTAATTGCATCATTTTTGAGACTCATATACATGTAAAACCTTTTGTAGTTCTGATGCTCAACAAAGAAACTATATTCTGTTCAATAATTAGAGCTTCCATATTACAAAATTATTTCAGTGTAATTGCTCTTGGTGGTAAAATATCAGGTCAGGGTAGAAATATCATTTTGATGGTTGTTGAGCAATTCTGTTTCTGAATATCTATCCTAATTATATGCACATATTCATACAATTACTGAGAAGTTACTGTACCAAAAGAACGGTACACAAATACTAACAATAATGTGATGTCCTGGTCTGTTGGCTTTAAAAAAGATTTCAGAAATTGATTAAAACATTTAATGTTAGTTTTTCATTCCAGGTTTTGTGAACCAAGTACCTTATTCCAGTTGGAAATGTGTTACAAAGAGAATATTCTTTTCTCCTTCCTGCCTCATCATACAGAACATAGGGAGAACGATACCAAACTCCTGGGAGTTATCTCTTTGATTAACTGTGAAGTAATAAACACAGGAAAGCAGCAACAATTCATGCAGTTGGGTACTAAATCTCCACCTTTGTGGTCTGCATTTGCCAACTGTCTCCATATTTGACAGATAAGGTGCATCTGTGAATTTTAAGTTTCTCAGATTACAGTTAAGATATATAATGACTTTTCAAGATACATGCCTTCCCCCAAAACTTCTGCTACAGGAGGGAAAACCCAATTAAGCCAGCTTTACTCAGCTTCAAAACAAAACTTCAATGTGAAAATTGGCAGAAGAACTTAACTAATGAGGACACCCCTGCCCACCCTTGGAGAATGCTAGTGCTTGATGGAGCCAGTGCTCTCTGGGGACACAGGCTCTTCCTCTCTTAAGGCTGAAGTCTGGAGGTTTACTTGGTTAATAAAGCCAGTTCCTTTAGACATATGGATTGATGCAGGGACTGGTGGAAATTAGTATTTGGAACATTTGTTGCATATAGTTTTATCAGCACTTATACTTATTGGATGAAAGTTATCTGAGGAACTTTATTAACTCAAGCAGGCCCATGAAGAGCACTTTCAATGCTCTGAAGCAAAAATAAATTCCAGCTATGTAAAAATCTTTGGGTTGGTAAGGTCTGATTCCAGCCTAGAAATACTTCCAATAACCATAATGACTATGATGATAAAAGTAACAAATATTGCCTGAGCGGATACCACAGTTAAGCACTCCCTAAACATTAAAGAGCATTAACTTGTACTCATGAAAAACATACATAATTGGTATTCTGTCATTTTACAGTTAGAAACTGAGGTTCAGACAAGTTGAGTAATTTACCCAAGGTTACCTAAATGTCCCCTTTGGCAGGTTAAATTCTTTGTCTTCGGTGTAATGGAAACAGAGTGGTTGATTATTGCCTTTTATAAAATAGCCTTAATGCCCTTAAATGTAAAAGTTTCCTTGAATAATATAAGAAGGGAATTCAGGAAGACACTAGAAATGTCAGCTCATTAGGGTAAACATATATTTTATTGTTAACGGGCACAGGAAATTCACGCAACATGAAGTTACTGTATATCTTCAAGAGGATTGTAATGTAATCAGGCAGACAAATACATGAGGAATTGCTTGAGATAATTTTTTAAAATATCAACAAAGGCAAAGTAGGCAAATGCTTGGAATTGAATTTTGTTTCCTCTGGACCCCATTTGTATCAGCTTTTACAGCTTTTACACCAAAATGATGGGGGTAGGGTGGACAACTACTTCCCTTAAAACTTTCTTCCCACTTGCAAACCTATGTTGGTGATTCTAACGAGTGCATGTGAACAAATCAATGTGGAGAACACCGCAAAGCAAAGTGGGGCTGGTCATTCAAGGTCTCCTGGAGATGACATTTGAATCAGATCCAAAGAATGTGAGTTATGTTGATTAGTTCTGATTTGGGGATAGGGCAGAGTGAGGACCTTGAACAACTGGAGAAAGAGTGAGAAAATAGCAGGTGTAAAGAAGGGAGCACGAGTGGCAGATTGAATGAATTTTTCTAAAGTAGATGGACCAAGAACACTAAAGGAAGAAGTTGATAAAGAGCACATTAGAATTACCAGGAACCTATATTTTTTTAAGGCCAGGGTGCCAGAATAACTGAATCAGAAACTCTGGGAGTAGGGCATTTTTATAGGTTTATTGAGATATATAATTCACACACCACATAATTCATCCATTTAAAGTGTACAGTTCAGTGCTTTCAGTATAGAGCTGTGTAACTATCACCACAATCAATTTTAGAACATTTTTATCACCCCCAAAGAGAAACTGTATCCTTAGCAGTCACTCCCAGTATCCCTAATCCCTCTTAGTTCTAGGCAACCACTAATCTATTCTGTTTGTATAGATTTGCTTATTCTGTGTAATTCATATCAGTGGAATCACTCAGGCCTTTTGTGACTGGCTTCTTTCTTTAGCATTATGTGTTCAAGGTTTATCCACGCTGCAGTATGTATCAGCACTTTATTTTTTGTGGCAGAAAAATATTCCATTATATGGGTATATACCTATACATTTTATTTATTCATTTATCAGTTAATAGACATTTGGATTGTTTTTACTATTTTGGCTTTTATGAATAATGCTGCTATGAGCGTTCATGTACAAGTCTTTGTGTGACATATGTTTTTGATTCTTTTGATATATACCTAGAACTGGAATTGCTGGGTCACGTGCTAACTCTATGTTTAACATTTTGAGAAACTATCAGATTGTTTTTTGGAGCAGCTGCACCATTTTACATCCCCAGCAACAACATATGAGGGTTCCAGTTTCTACGACTTCGTCAACTCTCATTATTATCTATCTTTTGGTAATAGTCACCCAAGTGGTTATGAAGTGCTATCTCATTCTGGATTTGCTTTGTACTTCCTTGATGCCTAATGATGTTGGGCAACTTTTCGTATGCTTTTTGGCCATTTGTATATCTTCTTTGTAGACATATCTGTTCAAATCTTTTGCCCATTTGTTATTGGTCTTTTTGTTATTGAGTTGTAATAATTCTCTATATATTCTAGATAGAAGTTCCTTATCAGATATATAATTTAGAAATATTTTCTCTCATTCTTTGGGAGTCTTTCTACTTTTCGAGCACAAAAGTTTTTAATTTTGATGAAGTCCAACTTACCTATTTTTTTTTTGTCATTTGTGCTTTTGGTATCATATCTAAGAAGGCTTAGCCTAAGTCAAGGTTAGGAATATTTACTCCTGTACTGTCTTTTAAGAGTTTTATAGTTTCAGCTCTTACACTTAGGTCTCTGATCAATTTTTAGTTAATTTTTGTGTATGGTGTGAAGAACTTTATTTTTTTCCTTTAGGTATGTAGTTGTCCCAGTACTATTTGTGAAAAAAATCTGTTTTTCCTCTATTGAATTATCTTGGCATTCATGCAAAAAATCAGTTGAGTATAGCTGTATGGAGCAAATTTTGAAATCAAAAAGTATGAGTTCTCCAACCTTGTTTCCTCTTTTTCAAGAGTATTCCCTTGAATTTTCATACGAATGTTAGGATTAGCTTGTCGATGGGATATGGGTTTTTTCAAATTCCCCAGGTGATTCTATGTGTAGTCAGGGTTGCAAACCACTAATATAGAACTGAGAGGAAGGCAAATAACATTTACTGATCAATTACTATGCATCTAGCTTTTGCACTGGGTAACTTACATTTTTTAAATCATTTGATCCTCACAGTAACCCTGTGGGACAGACACGATTATCTCCAATTACAGGTAATAAATCTGAATCTAAGAAATGTTGTCTCATCAATAGTTAGTAGTGATACTGAGATTTAACTAGGTTTTTGCATTAATTATGCTAACTCCCTTCCCAGGAAATGTAGATTAGATAAGCTGGAAACTAACTCTTGCACTCCTATGGCCTTTGTATCACTATTATACCATTCATAATATGTTAGAGTTTATATGTATGCTTCTTCCATTTGGAGAATGGGATTGGGTGGGGACATTCCCAGCCAGAAGCAAAGAAGATAAGAAACTAAGTCCTGTTTTTTCAGTATGGCTGAAATGAAATGAAGCTTCTTAGGCAGGAGGAGTCATGACGTTTCACAAATTACAGACTGTGATAAATATTTCCACCAGTACACAGGAACATGAAAAAAAGAAGGGCAATCTGCTGAGTTTTTAATAAAGCTAAATTTACTTAAAATATTTGACTTCTGAGATTATTTTCTTTCCTGGTGTGTACATCCATGTAAAATATATTCTTGTTAAATTATGTAGAGAGAGTATAAACACTATTTGCTTTACTTATTGCTCTCCCGAATAATAGCAAAAAGTTTGCAAACTTACCTAAGTCTTCCAAAATTATTTTGCTTTTCTGGTTCATGGAGTCCAAGTCTAGAAATCACACTATACTCAATAGGGAACTACTAAAGAATTTTGAGTGTGAAATGAAATGAAACCATATCTTTATGTGTAGTAAAGAGCACCCTTTCAACAAACGGTGTTAGGACAACTGTGTATCCACATACAGAAGAATGGAGTTAGACTCTACCTCATACAATACACAAAAAGTAACAAAGTGGACTACTGACTTAAATGGAGTAAACAGAACTATAAAACTCCTAGAAAAAAACACAGGAGCAAATTTTTGTGACCTTGGCTTAGGCAATAGTTTCTTACACCTGACACCAGAAGCATAAGCAACAACAGCAAAACAGATAAACTGGATTTCATCAAAATTAAAAACTTTTGTGCTTGAAAGGAGACTGACAAGAAAATGAAAAGACAGTCCACAGAATTGGATAACATATTTGCAAGTTATTTATCTGATAAGGGACTTGTATCTAGAATATGTAAAGAATTATTACAACTCAATAACAAAAAGACAAATAACCCAATTTAAACATGGGCAAAAGATTTGAATAGACATTTCTCCAAAAAAATATATGAATGGACAATAACACATGAAAAGATATTCAACATCATTAGACATCAGAGAAATGCAAATCAAACCCACAATGATATACCACTTTCTAACCACTTGGGTAACTATTATCAAAAGATAGATAATGAGAGTTGGCAAAGATAGAGAAACTGGAGCCCTCATACATTGCTGCTGGGATGTGAAATGGTGCAGCTGCTCTGAAAAACAATCTGATAGTTTCTCAAAATGTTAAACTTACAGTTGTACACGTTCTAGTTACTTCACTCTACGATAATGAAAACTTATATTCACACAAAAACTTGTATGTGAATATTCACAGCAGCAATGTTCATAATGGCCAAAAAGTGGAAACCACCCAAATGCCTGTCAAGTAATGAATGGATTAAAAAAATGTGGTATATGCATACAATAGAATATTATTAAGCAATAAAAAATACAGATAAATGCTACAACATGGGTGAATATTGTAAACATTATGCTAAATAAGTCAGTCAAAAAAGGCCACGTAATTTATAGTTCCACTAATATGAAATATTCAGAATAGGCAAATCTATAGAGACAGAAAGGAGACTGATTAGTGTCTCCTAGGGCTGGGGCAGGTATGAGGAATGACTGCTAATGGGTGCAGGGTTTCTTTGGGGACTGATAAAAGTGTTCTAAATTAGGTCAGAATTGACACAAAACTTAGAGCATGTACTAAAACTCACCAAACTGTGTACTTTAAATGAATGAATAATATGATATGTGAGTTATAGCACAACAAAGTTGTTACAAAGAAAAAACGACAGGTTATTAAGTGTGAATGTGGAAGACAGGGTGTCAGAAACTGAAACTGTACATAAGGAAACAAGCTCAAGAATGTAGATACAGTCCTAAGATGTGATAAGTAGGGCTTGAACTAACATAGTGGTAACAGGGATGGTACAGCGAGAACAAATGCAGGATTATAAGGAGGTCACTGGGCAGGCTCTCCCAGCATCATCCCTGATGGGTGGTGAAACATCACTTTATTTTAAAACAGCCAGAGCTGAAGCCTCTGTCCGTCACTTCTTATCCTCCCACTGGTCTAGTTGGAGAATCATTTTAATTCATTTTATTGTTTCCAAAGCAAAATTTACTTGTCTGCAACATCTATCCATTGTCTTTAATTCTGCCTTGTAAAAACAGATATGTTGCTGTGATAACTTTGGAAAACTTTGTTTAGTCAACAATCAGGATCTGTTGTGGATTATAGAATGTATACATGTTTGTACAATAAAGGTCAGAGAGATTAATTCTCTAATTAGAATTCTACTTTTGAAAAACTAAACTGTTAATCAGATGTGCAGATGAAGGGATCAAACCCCCGTGTGGTGTTGACCCAGCTCTCTCACCATGAATACATCTGGACTGTGCCTAAAAGGCCAAGCAGCCCCAATGCCATGTGGGGCTTTACTGATGGCATCTCTCTGGAATACTGAGAAGGTACTATTGAGACTCCTGACATTCAGCTTAATCAAGAGGTGACCCTTTCAGGCAATCTAACAATATGCTTACATTACACAGACAGAATTTTTCTCTTAAGATTCCATTAAATACTTAACTAACACCACTAAAGAAAAATACAACCAACAACATAGCTGTATCAAAATGGGAAATCAATCAGTTTTCAATCTTGTCTGGCAACAATCTCATCAAACCAGGCAGGCAGGAGACGTGTGGAAAGGGAGGGAGGGATATTAGGCCTTGAGCCAGAGATGAAATTAAATCTTGTCGGCCCATCTATTTTAAAATCTGCATCACTTTCCATGTCCTGCAAAGGGAAAGACTGAGAGAGGCAGATGCCTGACGTCTCTTTTGTCTAGAGAATCCAGAGGTATCTCAGAAGTCATGCTGATGGTTTCCAGCACTTTCTTTAAAATGTTGCTCTTTTTACCTGTACAGTTTTCTCCAGGATTCCCCAAAGGAAGATAGTACTTAGGATTTCAGAGTCTCAGCAGCACCCTGATGAAAAGGTTAGGCATATTTAGTAATCAATTTAATTTTCACACCCCAAAGGAGTAGAAATAACAACAGTAAAGACAATAAAAAAATATTTTACATTGATTTAGCAGGGTACAATTACAAAGTACTTTGCATGTATTGCCTTATTTAATTTACACAGTGGAGAAGACTGTACTGGTTTGACGGTTCAATATATGTTTTGTTTGATTTTACTGTGAGAAAACGTGAAGCAAAAATTTTTCCTCCACAGAAAACTAAAGGCCATAGAAGGGATCTTAGCACAGCTTCCATGAGAGCACTCAGTAATGTTCTTTCTTCCTCCTGCCCCTGCAAAGAGACTTTGGCTAAGAGTCAATGTTCCTAATACCTTCAGCAGGACTAGACAGTAGTAATGATTTCTTCCATTTTGTGCAGGAAGGATCCATTAAGCATCTCATGTCCAGGGAGAAGTAGAAGAGGCATGGGAGTGAGCATATTATGACCACGTTCCCCTTTCTCTAACAAGGCCCTTCATAGAAAGGAAGTATGCTATCCTCTCCTGGTCTGCTATTTTGCCCCTAAGTAGACTGTAGACTTAATGTGACAGCGTAAGTTCTTATAGAAAACAGGGTAACATACTGGAATAAACTGAGGACCAGAGATTTAACATGAAGCTAAGGAAGCTTGGACATCAGGGCCCCTTGCTTGCATGGAGTAAAGAAAAGGAACTAAATCTCCATGTCTTCAATGATTTGTTATGATTTATTTGGTCCTTCTAAATATTTCCTTTCATACCTAATTTGTATTTATAATTTCATTTTTTTTCTTAAAGACCTTCATGGCCCCCAATCATATACACTTTAGGCTTCATATCACCTGGATCCATTCTTGCCGAGAATTTAATTCAAAATAATTATTCAGAAACCACAGCAAATGACTGTAACCTTCACAGCAAGGCCAGATTTGGATTAAATGCCAAATTAGTGGTAGATCCACTGGTGATACCAAACTGGTGAGATCCAAAGGTAACATGGCAGATTCAAATATGCAAAGTAAACGTGGCATCTTTATTTTTCTGAAATTGATCTAAACTTCATGAGTTTTCACCTTCCTCCTGGGTAGGAGAGAAACTTCACCTTGACAGTTCTGTTTCTTCTTTTTATTTCTATTTACAATACTCCTTTCTGGGAATTCCCTGGTGGTCCACTGGTTAGGACTTGGCACTTTCACTGCTGGGGCCCAGGGTTGGATCCCCAGTTGGGGAAGTAATATCCCATAAGCCTCGCAGCGCAGCCACACAAAAAAAATACTCCTTTCTAGGAAAATGCTTGAATTCTTCCCCTCCCCCTTTCTGTTCCCAAAGATGGTGTCTGGGTATATGGGGGTGGGGGGGAGGGTCCCTTGGTCCTGGTTTGGGGTGGGAGGGAGGACTCCTCTGATCTCATTGATGATGCCCATGGTTTATTCTGGGCTCTCATTGGGTAAGTTCACAGGGACTTGCCACGCTGGGAACAAAATGACTCCAACTGAAAGTATGCCTGCTTCAAAGCTTACCACGCATGCTCCTTCTGCTGTCTTCCAGAGCATAGGAGGAAGCTTCTGGATAGCCTCTATACCACACATGAGTTGAGAAAGATTCTGGAGTGCTAAACATAGGCCATTTCTCTTTGGTGAGGCCACCACTGAAGTCTCTTCCCAGAGCACAACTGTCCCCCCTTTCCCCAGGAGACATCAAGGCACATGTCTTCCTGTTGGTTCCCCTACCACTCTCTTCCTCTTTCTTCCCACAGAGAAATTCCTCAGAGAAAGGGGAGGCCCTTCCATTTTCTTTTCTCCTCTTGAATGAGCTTCCTCTAAGTCCTACCTTTTCTTCCTGGAACAATTAGCCTCCCAGCTCAGCTGAAGTGTCAGAAAGTGTGTCCTCTCTACTTATAGAAAAAGCACAAGCATACCTGATTTGTGCTTCAGGCCTGGTTCTTCGTGTGTTAATTGAAGCTAACAGATTTTAGAAAATCCTTTTCATGTTCAACAGAGCCAGTTGTTAAAAACTATTGTCTTGCCACCTGTGCCAAAAATCTGAATAGCCAAAGCTGCATCTCAACTCTCCCTTGACCTTTGCAATCCTGCCCTAACAATCCTAATTCTCCCTGGGGCAGATGGATGCCTCTGGAACAATATAGGGGTGTGCACAAAGGAAGGAAGAGGAAAAGAGCACATTAATTCAAAATTGTTATCTCTACCATTTAGACTACTGAAAGTCCTTTTTAAAAAGATTTTCTTCTGAAAGTGTTTCTATTTTGAGTAGTGTTGTATTTTTATTTTATTTCAGTTATTGTTCTAAGTGAGAATTTGGTATTGTGATATACTTAGAAACTAGTCAGGTAAGTACATATTTATATTTGGTTAATAAACAATTTTGTTTTTAAAGAAAAGATGACTTCTTCGGATAGTAGGTATGAGGTAATAGTAAATGGCAGGTGCCATCGGGATCCCTAGAGGCTAAATTCCAAACAGCAAGTAGCTCCCAGATTCTGAACCAAAATAGTGACATGCTATATCTATGTATCTGTCTATTCAACCATGCATCCTTGCATCCATCCATGCATCCATCCATCCATCTATCTATCTATCTATCTATCTCAGACTGTCTTGATATATAAAGCAGCTTTCAAAGGGGTGTGGCTTAATACCTGGAAGGTAAAGAGCAATTCATACTCAAAACATCCCCAAAATAGAGGGATTATGGCAAGAACTTCCTAACTAGTCTTCCTGCTTCTACCCTTTTTCCCTATAGTTTATTTTCTATACAGAAACCAGAACCTTTCTTATAAACTTGAATACCCCATCCAGTGGCTTCTAAACCAGACTCAGAGTAAAAGCTCACCTTCTTTACGATGTCCCATCAGGTCCCCCACCTCCTACTTCCTGCTTCCTCTCACTCCATTCCAGCCACACTGGTCTCCTTGCTGTTCCTCCCACCCTTCCACACACTCCTGCCCCAGGGCCTTTCCCATTACTGGGATACCCTTCCCTGAGATACTATGCAGTCTTCCCTCATTTCCTTCCACCCTGTTGAAATGTCACCTAACCAGAAAGTTTTTGCTAAACCACCCTAAATAAAATGAGTCCTCTCCTTGTCTTACCCATCATTCTTTCTCTTATCCTGTTTCATTCTTCTTCCTAACACTTGCTAGCTTTGTCAGAATTAATTTTTGGTCTCTTCATTGGAAAATATACAGCATGAGATGGGATCTGCTTTATTTATTACCAAAGGCCCAGCACCTGGAGTAGTACCTGAACAAAGCAGACCAGGAACTACTCTAGGTCAATTAACTGACCAACTCATTCAGTTTGCTTGGAAATTTCTCAGGCTTATCAGTGAAAATTTCACATCTTTGGAACCCATTCTGTCTCAGGAAATCCCGGAGAGTTGGTCACCCTACTCTCAATAAATTGTTGTTGAATGAAAGAAAGGAAAAAAAGAAAAGGGGGCTTCCCTGGTGGCAGAGTGGTTGAGAGTCCGCCTGCTGATGCAGGGGACATGGGTTCATGCCCCGGTCCGGGAGGATCCCACATGCCGCGGAGCGGCTGGGCCCGTGAGCCATGGCCGCTGAGCCTGCGCGTCCGGAGCCTGTGCTCCGCAATGGGAGAGGCCACAACAGTGAGAGGCCCGCGTACCGCAAAAAAAAAAAAAAAAAAAAGAATGAAGACAGGGAAGGAGGGAGGGAGCTAGGAAGGAATGGAGAGGGGGAGAGAGAGAAAAAGAGTCAGGGAAAGGATTAATATCTCCTGATTATTTATGTGGAAAGTAGAAGAGGTATTTTTGTACTGTTTTTAGTGGTCTGGATCAAATTAAATATGTTCTTAAAGCCTTGAGACCCTTTTTTTCTGGGTTTTGATGCTTCACAGTACTACAATGCATCTGATTGGAATTTCAATTCCAGGTTTAATATACTGTGCAAGTTGGTGTAGGCCCTATAATTACACATATTCATGGGAGCAATCATGACCTTACTTTTGATGTGACTGGCAAAGTAAGATACCAACAAGAGAACAGTAATCAAAGAAACAGGGGAGGTACCAATTGTTATTTACCTATGACATTTTACTAGAAAAACTCAAGCAAAATGAAAGACTGTTTCCAATGATGTACTAACAAAACAATATTATAAAATGCCATTTTTTCTTTCCGTTTACACAATAAAGCATTTTAAAGCTACACAACTTGGCAGTCACACCACCAGATATAATAATATCCTAATGTGAAGGTACTTAATAATATTGCAGTTTTAATTCCTTTGATATTTCAAAGATATCCTTTGAACAGCCCAAATCAAATCAAACTTGTGCTTATGGGAAATAGGTACTTCTCATGAATCCTTATATTGTGGTCCCAAGAACCTACTATGTCTCTTCTAGGTGCTTTTCAGTTATTTACCTCAATAATTTTTCAGCCTGTCTCAGGTGGGTGTGTAAATTTGTCATCAGTTTGTGGAATGTGATGAGGGAGGACCTGCCTTCCTAAGCTTGGAACTGTCAATTGGGTGTCAGGACCGCCCGTTCTCTATTGAGTATCTGTTTTATTTGACTTAAGCAAATATTTATATACCTCTGTGCCTCAGCAGCTGCATCTGTTTGGTAAAAATAAGATGATTGCCTCTTGAGGTCTTATGACAAAGGGAGAAGGGCTTTAGATATTAAAGAAAGGAAGAAAACACTTGAAACTCAAGACAGGAATCACATATTATTTTGTATCCCCAGTGCCGTCAGAATGCCTGGATAACTCGCAGTGGGCATTAGGAGGTTGCTTACCTATTATGTCATCCTATCCTGTAAGCCCTCCTGTGAAGCTCAGAGAGATTCAGCGCTTGCCCAGAGCTCAGAAGGGAAGTATAAGTTAGAGGCATGATTTGAACCCTGCCTTCCAACCATAGTCTGGTACTCATTCCAGGACGCCTGTGCATTTTCTCCAGCAATTGAATTGATTTATATGCTAAGCATTTCACCTTGTTTTAACACACTAAAGCTCATGTACAAAAATGTTATGGAAGGTTTGTGCCCAAGCCCGCTTCCGTATCATGTGTGTACTTTCTTCCTGGCACTCTCTCAGACCATCTCTATCCCAGCGTGAGTGTTGTCTATAAACCCTGTGTGATCGCATTGTAATTTGGAATCTTTACAGGAGCCCGACATCATTGAACCAATGCATGGGTTAACACCTACTTCGACACACACAACCATTCCCCACCTATACTGGCAGTTTCTACCCAGCCAAACCATAGCAGACTGAGGTTCTACATATGGAGAGGGGGCAATGGAAAGGCACAGTGGAGACACCAACACGCTGCACGTTACTTAGCATGCAGGCGCATTAATGAGCACTTGCTTCAAATCCCAGGTTTGCCAAGAGTGTCTCTGTTCGCATATCAAAGCAGTCATCTCGGGTGTGAGTGGAAATGTTAGTAGTATTCATTCCTGCCTAAATATTTCCTGGAACCCATTACAAAAGATTCATTTTCCAAATGGATTTTGTTAATTTAATTTATTGTGTGCTTGTTGCAGCTAGAAACCTAGAGGTAAATTGAGAAGAATAAATGGGTTAAACTGCCCCAGGGGATGGCTTGTCTGTGGAAACATCCCAGGCGTACAGAATGGACCTTAATGAGTACTGCTTGTCTAAGGATCTGATATGCATTTTGCAGAATAAAATAACTCTTTTTTCAGCAGTTGATAAACCATTCTTTAGGGAAATGAATGAAGGGCATATACCACTCTCTCGGCTGCCCAAATATACTCTTGTTTGAAGTGAAGGCAGCAAAAACAATACAATAAAAAAAATGATAAAATATGGGTTTCTCTATTTTCAGGTTACCTTTTCCTTCCAAGACATATTGTATTGTATTGGTACAAAACAAAGTTCAGTATATGCAAGGAGGAGAAAGTACTCCAGCCTGAAAATGGATTTCAGCCTGGCAAAAATGAATTAATAGAAACATGGCAAGTCAATTATTTAACCCAGTCTAGGGACTGTCAAATTAACCTTGTGTGAGCTGAGACAACTAAAGAAAATTCGGCTTGTTCTGCTGCAAAATTAGCCCAGTCAAATCAAAACAAGACTCCTAAGCAAATCAAAATGACACTTTCAAAATAAAATCATGTTAATATGGATTGCAAATGCAACTTTATTAGCAAGTCAACTTTAGAAGTGCAGTCTGAATGTGAAAACCTGACTGCTTGAAAAAAAAAACAAGTAATAACTGGCCTAATAAGACTACAATTTAGATCATGTAGGACAGCATCTAGGGAGCTTCTTCCTGCTTATTCTCACCGTGTATATTATTTATGGCTGCAGGTTACATTATATCCCTAAATATCATATTTCTCACCAGAAAGAGCACTGAGTAATTGGATGCTGCATGGCTTAATGTTCAATACTGACTCATTTTGATTAGACCCATATTTTATCGCTTGTGCTATTAGCATCAGATTTTTTTTTTAAGCCATGAAACTTCTGTGTTCTTCGATTTGATGTTCATAAAATTAGGGAAATCAGTTCCTAAAAACTACTTTTCAAGAATCAAGTGACTTAGTATCTCAGCCATGTCTAGGTGGCCCAAATCACTGATCATTTTTGGTCTGAGGCTAGATGTGAACCCAATCCATTTTCTGTAATGAAGCAGCAAAGTTAAAGAAGGGCTGAGCCATGCTCTGAACTATGGAAGTAATGGATCTAATAGTTAATTCAGTCATTTCTGAATAGTGTGCACTCATATTGGTTGAGTTAATAATGTCCATATTAAATCAATATGAAATTTAAACCTTTATAGAATATCTTTATGAAAATATTTTTATAAAATATAAACCTTTATGAAATATCATTAAAATGTATATATAGTAATGGGCAATTCTTCACCTGTGCTTTGGATCCTCTGCCCTCAGACCAAGGGTCCTTATTTTGCCTCCCTCCTTCTCTCCCTCCTTCCCTCGTTCCCTCCCTCTTTCCCTCCTTCCCTCCTTCCCTCCTTCCCTCCCTCCTTCCCTCCCCCCTTCCCTCCCTCCCTCCATTCCTTCCTTCCTTCCTTCTCTCCTTCCTTCTACACCTTCAATTATTTCTCTGTACTGTTGATTTTCCTCCATATAGCCTATGAAGTTGTGTAATTCCATCCATTTTTTTCTTATTTTTTATTTTCTCAATCCCATGTTCTCCTGTGTTTACTGTGGTAAAACTCCTCAATACTTCATATTAAAGTACTTCAAAGAGGTGTGCACTTTCCATGTTTCTCTCCCTAAGTTTTCATTTACTCTGTAACCCATATGGCTGTTTTTTCTTACTACCACACCAATAAACTTACCAATGACATTCTATGTTGCCAAAGTACATAGACATTTTCTGTTTTTTGAACTTCTCTTTCTGGGACATTTGACATATTTCCATTTATCAAAATGTTCTCTTCTTTTGCCTTAGAGGAGACCACTCTTTTTCATCTCCTTTGTTCTTTTTTCATCTCCTTCTATGGATTTTCTTCTTCTTAATCCAGAAATATTCTTCCTAGGACTTTTTTTTTCCCTAGGTTCTCTTTTTCTCATTTTATTTGTAGTCCTTAGGTGACTCCACCCATGCTCATGGCTTCAGGTACCACTTAGATATTTGTATTCTTGGCCTATGCCTGCTGAGATCCAGACCCAAATATCAGTTATCTGCTAGATGTCTCTACTTCAGTACCCTTCAACAAAGCTAAAACTCAAACTGCCTGAAACTGAACATATTCTCCTTTCTCCCAAAAGTGTTCTTGGCTTATTTTTCCTAAAGAGCAAAGATGATGCACATCCTTGGTGATGAACAAGGCTCCTTCCTATTCAGGCCTAAAGCCAGAATCTCAGTTATTTAAGATTCTTCTTCCTTGTTTATCACATTCAATTTTATGCCAAATCTTATCTATCCTACTTCATATCTATACACTTCTCCCCATTTCCACCACTTTTTAATTCTCTCTCCACTGAATTATTAAAATATTTTCTGGGGCTTCCCTGGTGGCGCAGTGGTTGAGAGTCTGCCTGCCGATGCAGGGGACACGGGTTCGTGCCCCAGTCCGGGAGGATCCCACATGCCGCGCAGCGGCTGGGCCTGTGAGCCATGGCTGCTGAGCCTGCGCGTCCAGAGCCTGTGCTCCACAACGAGAGAGGCCACAACAGTGAAAGGCCCGTGTACTGCAAAAATATATATATATATACATATTTTCTGGAATATTATCTCTATTTCTGATATGGCCTCCTACTAAATGCAAACCCAATCACATCACACCCCTGATAAAAATCTCTCAGTGGCTCCCACCTGTATTAGTCAGGGTTCTCCAGAAAATATCTATCTACCTATTTATCTATATCTATCTATCTATCTATCTATCTATCTATCTATCTATCATCTATCTATCTATCTATCTATCTATCTATCTATATCTATTTGTCATAAGATACTGGCTCGCACAGTTATGGAGGCTGAAAAGCTGAAGACTCAGGAAAGCTGGTAGTGTATTTCAAAGACCTGAGAGCCGGAGAGCCAATGGTGTAGATTCCAATCTGAGTCTGAAGGCCTAAGTACCAGGAGTGCTGAGCAAAGGAGACAGATGTCCCAGCTCAGTCAGGCAGAAAGTGAATTTAACCATCCTATGCCTTTTTGTTCTATTCATACCCTTGGTGGATTGGGTAATGCCCATCCACATTAAGGAAAGTCATCTGCCTTACTCCAATTCAAATACTAATCTCTATCAGAAGAAGAAGCATGCCTTCCTGTTCAAGTTTTTGGAATAGTGTGAGAAGGATAAGTAGTTATTCTTCTTTAAATGTTTGATAGAATTTTCCTGTGAAGCTGTCTGGTCCTGGATTTTTGTTTGTTGGGAATTTTTTTTTTTTTTTTTTTTTTTTGAGGTACGCAGACCTCTCACCACTGTGGCCTCTCCCGTTGTGGAGCACAGGCTCCGGACACGCAGGCCCAGCGGCCATGGCTCACAGGCCCAGCTGCTCCGCAGCATGTGGGATCCTCCCGGACCAGGACACGAACCGGTGTCCCCTGCATTGGCAGGCGGACTCTCAACCATTGCGCCACCAGGGAAGCCCTGTTGGGAATTTTTTGATTACAGATTCAATTTCATTACTGGTAATTTCAGATTTTCTATTTCTTCCTGACTCAGTCTTAGAAGGTTATATATTTCTAGGAATTTATCCATTTCTTCTAGGCTGCCCCTTTCTTCTTTGTGTCCAGAAGCATGCTCACAGACACACCCAGAAATAATGTTTAACCAGTTATCTGAGCACCCCTTAGCCTAGTCAAATTGACACATAAAATTAACCATCACACCCACTATTTCTATTATAGAACTTCTGTAGACATTTTCTTAGTGCTTACCATGGGGTTTATGTAAAATATCTTGTAACAATCTATTTTAAGCTGATAACAACTTCACTTACATACAAAAACTACACATTTACCTCTTCCCACACATTATATGTTACTGATACCACATTTTACATCTATTTTTATTGTATATTCATTAACATAATTTTATTTATAGTTATTTTTGATACTTTTATCTTTTTCTTCTTATACTAGAATTAAAAGGGATTTATCCACCATTCTTTCAGTAGTACAGTATTCTGTATTTGTTTATATATTTACCTTTACCAATGAGTTTCATACTTTCTTATGCTATCACGTTGCTGTTTAGTGTCCTTTTGCATCAACCTGCAGAACACCCTTTAGCATTTCTTGTCAGGCAAGTCTAGTATTCGTCTGAGAAAATCTTTATCATCTCTCCTTTATTTTTGAATCACAATTTTGCCAGGTATAATTCTTGTTCAGCAGGTGTTTTTTCCTTTGAGTACTTTGAATATATCATCTTGCACCCTTCTAGCATGCAAGCTTTCTGCTGAAAAATCTGCTGATAGTCCCATAGGTGTTCCTTTGTATATGACAAGTCAATCTTGTCTTGCTACTTTAAAATTATCTCTTCATTTCTGACTTTTGACAATTTGATTATACTGTGTCCTGGTGTGGATTTGGGGAGGTTCATCTTTTTTTTTGGATCTTTTGAGACTCCTGGATCTGAATGTCTATTTCCTTCTCCAAATTTGGGAAGTTTTCAGCCAATATTCTTTTGAATGATTTCTTCCCCTTTCTCTCTCTTCTCCTAAATAATATATACATTATACTCCCATAATGTGTATACAGGTTGGCTTATGTTGTCCCATAAGTCCCTTAAGCCATTTTTACTTTCTCACTCTTTTTCCTTGTTGTGCACCCACTATTTCTAGACCATAGTTTAGCAGATGAAACTTTTCTTTAACCTGTCCTGAACTTGTCTCCTACATGCATGGCTTCCTCCTATGTCTACTGATACAACAAACTACTTTTACTCTCACAAGTACATTATGTTTTTGTTTTGTTTGCTTGTATTTTTTTACCAGTCTGTGCCTTCCCTTTGCCCTGGGGAAACTTCCTATATCCCAACCTCCTTCTTCTTATAGCTATCTCCTGCTTATTCTTCAAACCTTAGATCCATCATCCCCTCCACTGGGAACTCTGGTTTACATCCCCTCTCCAGTTCACATATCCTTCTCTTAGCACTTACTAAACTTTACTGTGGTAAAGTTTACTGTAATGTTCTATTTGCCTTCATATGCCTTGAACTTCTCATGCTACCTAGCTAGTTCTTGTGAGATGTTCAGTAAGTGTTTTTAGAATAAATGAACAAAAAAAAGGTGAATAAATGACTGAGTCCCTCTTGATTCCTTGGACCAAAACATGTGGGCTACTTCTGTATCCATCTACTTTTAAAAGAGGTAACATCTACATTTATAAAGCCTAGTATCCTCATACCAGTTTAAGGGTCTTCACAGCCATGATTTTACCAAGGTTGTAGAACTGAATCCTCTTTCTTTAAAAAAAAAATCATGTTTTGTTAGGGGACTGTGTTTAATTCTTCACTTCTGTTAACCTCTGTTTTAAATCTTCAGAGCGCTAGAAGTGTTTACTATATTAGAAATGCAAAGGATTCATTTTCCTGGATAAAAGAATAGAAAAGGATAGCTAGAATTGTATATAGGAAAGAAAGGTCCACTGTGCATGAGTGAGTTGGTGCTTTTTATTTACCATATAGAAAGAGAGACTGAATTCATTATCATCCTGTTATGTATGTGTTAATTCAAAACCATTGTGGCACTCACTATATAGTTAGTACTGTTTGGTTCTGGTGGTTTGTAATGTAATGATTTATGCAAATTCCACATGACTTTCTTAATTCTCTTATTAAGAAAAAAGAAAGAACATTTCTATGTTCTCTTGTAGTAACTCTCAGAAGAAATTCTTCCCCTTTTAATCAAAATACATAATAATAACATCACTTTGTATCTTCTATTGTTATTGTATGTTAGGCATTTTTTTTTTATCAAGCAAGCTATATTTTTCTCATGGAAAAGTGATACTTTTCAACAAAAAATCAGCCAGAATTTTTACTGTAATTCTTTTTTTCTTTTTATTTATTTTTTTATTGAGGTATAGTTGACATACAATATTATATTAGTTTCAGGTGTACAACATAGTGATTCTACATTTATATACAGTACAAACTGATCACCACAGTAAGTCTAGTAACCATCTGTCACCATGCAAAGTTATTACAATATTGTTGACTACATTCTTATGCTGTACATTATGTCCTCTGACTTATTTATTTTATAACATGAAGTTTGTACCTCTTAATTCCCTTCACCTACTTCATCCAGCCTCCTCAACCCCCTCACAACTGGTGACCACCAGTTTGTTCTCTGTATCCATTTATATGTTCGTTTATTTGTTTTGTTTGTTAGATTCCACATATAAATGAAATCATATGGTATTTGTCTTTCTCTGTCTGACGTATTTCACTTAGCATAATGCCCTCTGACTTATTTCACTTAGCATAATACCCTCTAAGTCCATCCATGCTGTCACATGTGGCATATTTCATTCTTTATTACAGCCAAGTAATACTCCATTGAATATAAATATATATATACTATATCATCTTTATCCATCCCTCTATCAATGGATACTTAGGTTGCTTCTATACCTTGACTATTGTAAATAATGTTGCAACAAATGCAGGGGTGCATATGTTTGTTTTTCTTTGTAATTTTATTTTTTATTTTATTTTGGAGTGTAGTTGATTAACAATGTTGTATTAGTTTCAGGTGTACAGCAAAGTGATTCAGTTATCCATATACATGTATCTATTTTTTTTCAAATTCTTTTCCCATTTAGGTTATTACAGAATATTAAGCAGAGTTCCCTGTGCTATGCAGTAGGTCCTTGTTGGTTATCTGTTTTAAATATAGCATTGTGTACATGTCAATCCCAAACTCCCAGTCTATTCCTCCCCCCACCATCCTTCCCCCTTGGTAACCCTAAGTTCGTTCTCTAAGTCTGTGAGTCTGTTTCACATGAAAAGATGCTCAACATTGCTAATTATTAGAGAAATGCAAATCAAAACTACAGTGAGATATATCACCTCACACCAGTCAGAATGGCCATCATCAAAAAGTCTACAAACAATAAATGCTGGAGGGCTTCCCTGGTGGTGCAGTGGTTGAGAGTCCGCCTGCCAATACAGGGGACATGGGTTCATGCCCCGGGCCGGGAAGATCCCACGTGCCGCGAAGTGGCTGGGCCCATGAGCCGTGGCTGCTGAGCCTGCACGTCCGGAGCCTGTGCTCCGCAATGGGAGAGGCCACAACAGTGAGAGGCCCGCATACCGAAAAAAAAAAAATGCTGGAGAGGGTGTGGAGAAAAGGAAACCCTCCTATACTGTTTGTGGGAATGGAAATTGGTACAGCCACTATGGAGAACAGTATGGAGGTTCCTTAAGGAACTAAAAGTAAAGCTATGATATGATCCTACATATGTCTTTTTTAAATTGTGCTCTCTTTTTCTTTGGATAAATACCCAGAAATGGAGTACCTGGATTGTATGGTAGCTCTATTTTAATTTTTTTGAGGAACCTTAATACTGTTTTCTATAGTGGCTGCACCAATGTATATTCCCACCAATAGTGCACCAGGGTTCACTTTTCTCCACATCCTCACCAACACTTGTTATTTGTTGTCTTTTGATGATAGCCACCAGGTATGAGGTGATATTTTATTGTGGTTTTGATTTCCATTTCCCTGATGATTAGTGATGTTGAACATCTTTTCATGTGTCTGTTGGCCATTTGTATGTCTTCTTTGGTAAAATGTCTATTCACATCCTCTGCCAATTTTTTATTCATGTTGATTATTTTTTGTTGTTAAGTTCTGTGAGTTCTTTGTACATTTTGGATATTAACTCCTTATTGGATATATAATTTGCAAATATCTTCTCTCTTACAGTAGGTAGCCTTTTTGTTTTATTGATAGTTTCCTTTGCTGTGCAAAAGCTTTTTATTTGATAAAGTCCCATTGTTTTTTTTTGCCTTTGTTTCCCTTGCCTGAGGAGACATATCCAAAAAAATATTGCTAAGAATGATGTCAAAAAGCATACTACCTATGCTTTCTTCTAGCAGCTTTATGGTTTCAAGTCTTACATTTAGGTCTTCAGTCCATTTTGAGTTTATTTTTATATATGGTATGAGAAAGTAGTCCCATTTGATTCTTTGCATATAGCTGTCCAGTTTTCCCAACATCATTTGTTGAACAGGCTATCTTTTCCCCATTGTATATTCTTGCCTCCTTTTTCATAGATTAATTGACCATATAAACATAGGTTCATTTCTGGGCTCTCTTCTATTGGTCTGTTTCTGTGCCACTGTGCTACAGCTTTGATTACTATAGCTTTGTAGTATAGTTTAAGACCAGGGAGTATGATACCTCTAGCTTTGTTCTTCTGCTGTAAGATTCTTTGACTCTTAGTCTTTTGTGGTTCCATACAAACTTTAGGATCATTTGTTTCAGTTTTGTGAAAAATGTCATTGGTATTTTGATAAGGATTGCATTGATCTGTAGATTGCTTTGCCTAGTATGGATATTTGAATAATAATCAGTCTGTCAATTCATGATCACAGTGTCCATCTTTTCATTTTTCTGTGTTGTCTTTAATTTCTTTCATGAATGTCTTATAGTTTTCAGAGTATATGTTATTCACCTCCTTGACTAAATTTATTCCTAGGTATTTTATTTTTTTTGATGCAATTGTAAATGGGATTTATTTCTTAATTATCTCTCTCTGATAGTTCATTGTTAGTGTATAGAAACACAACAGATTTCTGTATATTGATTTTGTATCCTGCAACTTTACTGGATTCATTTATTATTTGAAATCATTTATTTGATGGAGTCTTCAGTGTTTTCAACATATAGTATAATGTCATTTGCAAATAATGACAGTTTTACTTCTCCCTTCCAATTTTGATGCCTTTCATCTCTTTCTTATCTGATTGCTGCAGCAAGGACTTCCATTACTATGTTGAATAAAAGTGGCGAGAGTGGGCATCCTTGTCTTGTTCCTGAATTTAGAGGAAAAGTTGCAGTTTTTCACTGTTGAGTATGATGCTAGTGGGTTTGTCATATATTACCTTTATTATGTTGAGGTATGTTCCCTCTATACCCACTTTGTTGAGGTGGGTTTTATTGAATTCTGAATCTATTGAGATGATTGTATGATTTTTACCTCTTTTTGTTAATATGTATCACATTGATGATTTGTGGATATTGACCACTCTTGCATCCCTGGAGTAAATTTCACTTAATTATGTCATATGATCTTTTTAATGTATTGTTAAATTTAGTTTGTTGATAATTTGTTGAGAATTTTTACATCTATGTTCACCAGTATTATTGGCCTGTAATTTTCCTTTCTTTCTTTCTTTTTTTTTTTTTTTTTGTATTGTCTTTATCTGGTTTTGGTCTCAGGGTAATGCTGGACTCACATAATGAGTTTGGAAGCATTTTGTGCTCTTCATATTTTTTGGAATAATTTGAGAAGGATGGGTATTTACACTTCTTTAAATGTTTTGTAGAATTTACCTGTGAAGCTGTCTGCTCCTAGATCTATTTATCATTATGTAATACTCTTTTGTCCCTTATTACAGTCTTTGTTTTAAAGTTTATTTTATCTGAGATAAGTATTGCTACCCCAGCTTTCTTTTTGTTCTCATTCACATGGATATCTTTTTCCATCCCTTCACTTTCAGGCTGTGTGTGCCTTTTGATCTGAAGTGAGCCTCTTGTAGGCAGCCTCTTGTAGGTCTTGGGTTTTTTTATCCATTCAGACATCTTATATCTTTTTATTGGCATATTTAGCCACTTACACTTAAAGTAATTATTGATAGGTGTATACTTATTGCCATTTTGTTAATTGTTTTCTGGTTGTTTTTATAATTCTTCTCTGTTCCTTTCTTCTCTTTTCATGTTATTTGATGACTTTCTTTAATGCTATTTGTGTATTCATTTCTCTTTATTTATTGTATATCTGTAATGGATTTTTGGTTTGTGGTTACAATGAGGTTTCTATATAACAACCTATGTGTAGAGCAGTCTATTTTTAAGTTATGGTCACTTAAGTTCAAGCACATTCTAAAAGCACTACATTTTTACTCCCCCCCATTACATTTTATGTTTTTGATGTCATACACATATGTATGTAAAAATGTAAATTTTGATGTCATACTTTACATCTTTTTATTTTGTGTATTGCCTAACAAATTATTTTTGATATAGATTATTTTACCACTTTTGTCCTTTAACCTTTATACTATCTTTATAAGTGGTTGATATACTACCTTTATTGTATGTTTGTCTTTACTGGTGAGATATTTTCTTTCATAATTTTCTTGTTTCTCATTATGCCCTTTTCTTTTCAATTTAAAGAAGTCCCTTTAACATTTCTTATAAGGCCAGTTTAGTGGTGATGAGCTCCTTTTCTTTTGCTTGTTTGGGAAACTATGTCTCCTTAGATTCTGAGTGATAGCCTTACCAGGCAGAGTAGTCTGGTTGCAAGTTTTTTTCTTTCAGCACTTTGAATATATCATGCCAGTCCCTTCTGACCTGTAAAGTTTCTGCTGAAAAATAAGGTGATTGTCTTATAGGAGTTCTTTGCACATAGCTAGTTGTTTTTTTCCTTGCTGCTTTTAAGATTTTCTCTTTAATTTTTGAAATTTTAATTACAATTTATCTTGGTATGTATCTCTTTTGGTTCATCTTGTTTGATCCTCTCTTTGCTTCCTGGATTTGGATGTCTGTTTCCTTCACCACGTTAGGAAAGTTTTCAGCCATTATTTGTTCAAGTAGGTTTTCTGTCTCTTTCTCTCTCCCTTGTCGTCTGGACCCCTATAATGTGAATGTTAGTACCCTTGATGTTGTCTCAGAATTCCCTTAAACTATCCTAATTTTTTAAATTCTTCTTTCTTTTTGCAGTTCTGATTGGCTGATTTTCACTACCCTGTCTTCCAGGTCACTGATCTGTTCTTCTGCATCCTCTAATCTGCTATTGATTCTCTCTAGTGTACTTTTCATTTGAGTTATTGTATTCTTCAGTTCTGATTCTTTCTGTATTGTATTTTCTATCTCTTTTTGAACTTCTCACTGAGTTGCCCAAATTCAGTGATGAACTTTATGGCTATTATTTTGCATTTTTTATCTGGTAAATCGCTTAGCTCTCTTTTGTTTAGTTCTTTTTCCTGAGGTTACTTTGTTTCCTCATTTTGCCTAACTCTCTATGCTTGTTTCCATGTATTATGTATATCACCTATGCCCCACAGTCTTGAAAGAGTAGCCTTATGTAGAAAGTGTTCTGTGGGGCCCAGTGGCACAATCCCTCCTGGTCTCCAGAGTTTGGTGCTCCAGGGGTATCCCCTGTGTCAGTTCTTCTGTTGTGGTTGGGCCACAGTTGCTGTGAGCATGCTGATGCATAGGGTTGTCCCCCAGGTCAGCTGGTGGCAAGACCCAGCTGCAACTGCTATGGGCATGCTGTGACCAGGCTGGCCCCCCAAGAGTGGGAGCTGCTTTGGAGAGGTGCCAGTTGTTGGGCAGGCTGGGGCTAGCCCTCTGGAGGAGGAATTGCTTTGGAGGGGCACCAGTGCTGGCTAGGGCTGTCTGTCAGATCGGGTGGATGGGTGGAAGCTTCTTTGGAGGGGCTGGGAGGGTTCTCAGAGGAATGCCAGGACAGGGTGAATGATGTTAGCTAAGTTAATGGAGAGTAACAGCTCCAGGCAAGCTAGGTGGAAGGAGAGAAAAAAAATGGTGCCCACCAGTGCTCCTGTCCCCAGAGAAAGTTCCACCAGATCCCTGTACCTCCAGCATATGCCATAACATTAGTCAATGAATCTCCTTCTCATATGACCTAGGTGCTTTGCAAGTCATTGTCTCTGCACTGGGACTTGGAGAGAGTGAGTTTGTGAATGAGCCCTTCAAGAACAGAATCTTGGTTTCCCACAGCCCTCTGGCTCTCCCTGACATAAGCCCTGCTGGTTTTCAAAGACAGATGTTTTGGTGGCTCATCTTTCCAATGTAGGTCCTCCAGGATGGGAAGCCCAGTGTGGGACTCAGACCCTCACTGCTCAAGGAGGACCTCTGCCTGCAGTTGTAATATCCCTCCCACTTGTGAGTTGCTGCACTGGGGATGTGGGTTCTGGCTAGACCGCATCTCTGCTCCTCCTATCTGTCTTGAAGTGGCCTTTTATTTATGTTGTTAGTTGTAAAAAATCTGTTCTGCTAGTCTTCAGGTCATTCCCAGAGATAGTTGTTCTATATGTATTTGTAGTTTCGGTGTGTCCATGGATGGAGGTGAGAACAAGAGCTTTCTATTCTGCCATCTTGATCCAGATTCCTTTTTTTCTTTTTTTAATTTTGTGTCCAAACAACTGGTGGATTGATTAGCTTTATAATGTTTTTACATGAACTAATTTTTTCTAACCTATTCCAGTAATATCTCAATATTTAATTTATACTTTAAATAAGATAATGATATTTTCTTAACCACACAACACATCTTTTCTTCTTTTAAAAAAAAAAGGAAAATAGGAGACTTTGAGGTGACTTAAACAGTGCCTGACACATAGTAAGTGCTCCAGAAATGTTACATGAATGAAAGAACTCAAATCCAGGTAAACATAAGAATAAAGAAAAAATAAGAGGGAGGCTGTGATTAGTTCCTTTGTTTGTTTGTTTTCATATCCATCACTTCTTGGTAGTTTCCCAAGAATAGTTAATTGTCCATGTGACAAGAACTTTATATCCTTATGTCACCTACCTCCATTCCCTCCCCCCACCAGGTTTTGAAATAATTTTACCAGACCACCTGATGCACACTCTTAGCTACTGAAGAATCTCTTGTCTGTCTCTTTAGCTTCTCCATAAATACACACATTTCTTCATTTGTTTTTAAGGCAGTGCTGTATGTGTAATCATGTGTGAATATTTATTGAACACTTATGGAACGAGCCACCTGTTCTTACAAATTAGCCGAGTTCTCAAGAAGGCCCAGATTAACGAATTAGTTGATGAAGGAAATTTGTTGCAGACAGCAAGCAGGCAGCTAAAGAATTTTTCAGCTTGTTAAAAGTATTGTTAGTCTCATAGCTTGGTAAAGAGACAAGAATATACAATACTGAACAATTCTAGGTAGTGACTTAGTACCTTAAGCTCACCAGAGAAGAAAATAAAATTGCTTGTCTTATCAGCTAAGAGAAGCTTTGCTGATCTCAGACCGTAGCCCAGAAAGTTAACTAAGTTTTGTAGAAGTGGATAATCTTTTCTCAGTGATCGATGTGGCTAGATTAGAAGTACGTTACCAGGGGAGTCATGGGGAAATAGGTTTCATTGTTTTAGCTGTACTTCTGGCTGAAGGCAAAGCTGAAAAAACCTTAGAAGTCACTTGGCCAGGTCTCATCCACAGAGCATGCAAGGCACCTGATGATTTCTACAGGCACTTTTTAAAAGTAATTACCAGTCCTTGTGAGTGAAACTGTCTTTCAGTCCCCTCACAAGCATCCAGTTACTTGTTGAAGCATCAAAGGTAATATGAACCTTCTGACAGGTCATTGTGTCACCGGCCTCCTCCTTTCACATTACAAATCCTGTTGTTGACTGGCAGGCAGCAGCATCCATCACATATATTTTAAACACCCAAAGGCAGTGTTCTTATTTTCAAGGAAGCAGGGCTCTGCATGTGAATTGCACAGGAGGGGGCAACTCTAGATTGTACCCTGCCCTGATCCAACTGGGGAGCCCTACTGTTCAGCTTGTCTATGCCCAGATCTTTGTGTGACTATGTGAATTAGGTCACATTGCTTGTGCTTCATCTATACAGAGAAAAAGGACAAACATCCTCTTGATGCTATGTTTATAAAGATGTTGCTCAGATTTGTACGAAGCTATGGCCAAGGTGAGATCTTTTTCCCATTCCACTTTCTTTTAATTTTGTGTCATACTATTAATAAAAGTCCATTTAAGAAAAACTATTAAAAAATGAAAAAGCGTAAAGAAAAAATAAACACATTCATAATATAAATACTGCTAACATTTTGTATTTATCCTCTGGTCTTGTACTTCTAGGAAATAATGAGTGGTCTGGTCGTATTTAAATACTGAGAGCGTATTTAAATTATGGGGACTTCCGGGTAAGATGGGACTTCTGGGTAAGATGGCGGAAGAGTAAGACGCGGAGATCACCGTCCTCCCCACGGATACACCAGAAATACAGCTACACGTGGAACAACTCCTACAGAACACCTACTGAACGCTGGCAGAAGACCCCAGACCTCCCAAAAGGCAAGAAACTCCCCACATACCTGGGTAGGGCAAAGTGGAGAGATTCCCGCACAGAGGATCGGTGCCGAGCGGCACTCACCAGCCCGAGAGGCTTGTCTGCTCGCCCCGGCGGCGCTGGAAGCTGAAGCTCGGGCTTCGGTCAGAGCGCAGGGAGAGGACTGGGGCTGGCGGCGAGAACTCAGCCGGAAGGGGGCTAATGAGCCACAGCTAGCCGGCAGGGAGTCCGGGAAAACTCTGGAGCTGCCGAAGAGGCAAGAGACTTTTTCTTCCCTCTTGGTTTCCTGGTGCGCGAGGAGAGGGGATTAAGAGCGCTGCTTAAAGGGGCTCCACAGACGGGCGCGAGTCACGACTGAAAGCGCAGAGCCCAGTGACGGGCGTGGGACGCTGGGGCTGCTGCTGCCGCCGCCAAGAAGCCTGTGTGCGAGCACAGGTCACTGTCCACACCGCCCTTCCGGGAGCCTGTGCAGCCCGCCACTGCCGGGGTCCCGGGATCCAGGGGCGGCTTCCCTGGGAGAACGCACGGCGCGCCTCGGGCTGGTGCAACGTCATGCCGACCTCTGCCGCTGCAGGCTCGCCCCGCACTCCGTGCCCCTCCCTCCCGCCCGGCCTGAGTGAGCCAGAGTCCCCGAAGAGGCTGCTCCTTTAACCCTGTCCTGTCTGAGCGAAGAACAGACGCCCTCCGGCGACCTACACGCAGAGGCGGGGCCAAATCCAAAGCTGAGACCCAGGAGCTGTGAGAACAAAGAAGAGAAAGGGAAACCTCTCGCAGCAGCCTCAGAAGCAGCGGATTAAAGCTCCACAATCAACTTGATGTACCCTGCATCTGTGGAATACATGAATGGACAACAAATCATCCCAAATTGAGGAGCCAGGAGTCAGTGCTGTGCCTCTGAGGTGGGAGAGCCAACTTCAGGACACTGGTCCACAAGAGACCTCCCAGCTCCACATAATATCAAACGGCGAAAATCTTCCAGAGATCTCCATCTCAACACCAGCACCCAGCTTCACTCAACGACCAGCAAGCTACAGTGCTGGACACCCTATGCCAAACAACTAGCAAGATAGGAACACAACGCCACCCATTAGCAGAGAGGTGGCCTAAAATCATAAAAAGTCCACCGACACCCCAAAATACACCACCAGACGTGGACCTGCCCACCAGAAAGACAAGATCCAGCCTCACCCACCAGAACACAGGCACTAGTCCCCTCCACCAGGAAGCCTACACAACCCACTAAACCAACCTTAGCCACTGGGGACAGACACCAAAAACAACGGGAACTACGAACCTGCAGCCTGCAAAAAGGAGACCCCAAACACAGTAAGATAAGCAAAATGAGAAGACAGAAAAACACACAGCAGGAGAAGGAGCAAGATAAAAACCCACCAGACCTAACAAATGAAGAGGTAATAGGCAGTCTACCTAAAAAAGAATTCAGAATAATGATGGTAAAGATGATCCAAGATTCTATTTCCCAGATCCAAAATCTTGGAAATAGAATAGACAAAATGCAAGAAACAGTTAACAAGGACCTAGAAGAACTAAAGATGAATCAAGCATCGATTAAAAACACAATACATGAAATAAAAAATACTCTAGATGGGATCAATAGCAGAATAACTGAGGCAGAAGAACGGATATGTGAGGTGGAAGATAAAATAGTGGAAATAACTTCTGCAGAGCAAAATAAAGAAAAAAGAATGAAAAGAACAGAGGACAGTCTCAGAGACCTCTGGGACAACATTAAACGCACCAACATTCGAATTATAGGGGTTCCAGAAGAAGAAGAGAAAAAGAAAGGGACTGAGAAAATATTTGAAGAGATTATAGTTGAAAACTTCCCTAATATGGGAAAGGAAATAGTTAATCAAGTCCAGGAGGCACAGAGAGTCCCATACAGAATAAATCCAAGGAGAAATACTCCAAGACACATACTAATCAAACTGTCAAAAATTAAACACAAAGAAATCATATTAAAAGCAGCAAGGCAAAAACAACAAATAACACACAAGGGAATCCCCATCAGGATAACAGCAGATCTCTCAGCAGAACCTCTACAAGCCAGAAGGGAGTGGCAGGACATAATTAAAGTGATGAAGGAGAAAAACCTGCAACCAAGATTACTCTACCCAGCAAGGATCTCATTCAGATTTGATGGAGAAATTAAAATGTTTACAGACAAGCAAAAGCTGAGAGTTCAGCACCACCAAACCAGCTTTACAACAAATGCTAAAGGAACTTCTCTAGGCAAGAAACACAACAGAAGGAAAAGACCTACAATAACGAACCCAAAACAATTAAGAAAATGGGAACAGGAACATACATATCAATAATTACCTTAAATGTAAATGGACTAAATGCTCCCACCAAAAGACACAGATTGGCTGAATGGATACAAAAACAAGACCCATATATATGCTGTCTACAAGAGACCCACTTCAGACCTAGAGACACATACAGACTGAAAGTAAGGGGATGGAAAAAGATATTCCATGCAAATGGAAACCAAAAGAAAGGTGGAGTAGCAATTCTCATATCAGACAAAATAGACTTTAAAATAAAGACTACTAGAAGAGACAAAGAAGGACACTACATAATGGTCAAGGGATCGATCCAAGAAGAAGATATAACAATTGTAAATATTTATGCACCAAACATAGGAGCACCTCAATACATAAGGCAAATACTAACAGCCAAAAAAGGAGAAATCGACAGTAACACAATCATAGTAGGGGACTTTAACACCCCACTTTCACCAATGGACAGATCATCCAAAATGAAAATAAATAAGGAAACACAAGCGTTAAATGATACATTAAACAAGATGGACTTACTTGATAATATAGGACATTCCATCCAAAAACAACAGAATACACATTTTTCTCAAGTGCTCATGGAACATTCTCCAGGATAGATCATATCTTGGGTCACAAATCAAGCCTTGATAAATTTAAGAAAATTGAAATTGTATCAAGTATCTTTTCTGACCACAATGCTATGAGACTAAATATCAACTACAGGAAAAGAGCTGTAAAAAATACAAACACATGGAGGCTAAACAATACACTACTTAATAACAAAGTGATCACTGAAGAAATCAAAGGGGAAATTAAAAAATACCTAGAAACAAATGACAATGGAGACACGATGACCCAAAACCTATGGGATGCAGCAAAAGCAGTTCTAAGAGGGAAGTTTATAGCAATACAATCCCACCTTAAGAAACAGGAAACATCTCGAATAAACAACCTAACCTTGCACCTAAAGCAATTAGAGAAAGAAGAACAAAAACATCCCAAAGTTAGCAGAAGGAAAGAAATCATAAAAATCAGATCAGAAATAAATGAAAAAGAAATGAAGGAAACGATGGCAAAGATCAATAAAACTAAAAGCTGGTTCTTTGAGAAGATAAACAAAATTGATAAACCATTAGCCAGACTCATCAAGAAAAAAAGGGAGAAGACTCAAATCAATAGAATGAGAAATGAAAAAGGAGAAGTAACAACTGACACTGCAGAAATACAAAAGATCATGAGAGATTACTAAGAGCAACTCTATGCCAATAAAATGGACAACCTGGAAGAAATGGACAAATTCTTAGAAATGCACAACCTGCCAAGACTGAATCAGGAAGAAATAGAATATATGAACAGACCAATCACAAGCACTGAAATTGAAACTGTGATTAAAAATCTTCCAACAAACAGAAGCCCAGGACCAGATGGCTTCACAGGTGAATTCTATCAAGCATTTAGAGAAGAGCTAACACCTATCCTTCTCAAACTCTTCCAAAATATAGCAGAGGGAGGAACACTCCCAAACTCATTCTACGAGGCCACCATCACCCTGATACCAAAACCAGACAAGGATGTCACAAAGAAAGAAAACTACAGGCCAATCTCACTGATGAACATAGATGCAAAAATCCTCAACAAAATACTAGCAAACAGAATCCAACAGCACATTAAAAGGATCATACACCATGATCAATGGGGTTTATTCCAGGAATGCAAGGATTCTCCAATATACGCAAATCAATCAACGTGATACACCATATTAACAAATTGAAGGAGAAAAACCATATGATCATCTCAATAGATGCAGAGAAAGCTTTCGACAAAATTCAACACCCATTTATGATAAAAACCCTGCAGAAAGTAGGCATAGAGGGAACTTTCCTCAACATAATAAAGGCCATATATGACAAACCCACAGCCAGCATCGTCCTCAATGGTGAAAAACTGAAACCATTTTCACTAAGATCAGGAACAAGACAAGGCTGCCCACTCTCACCACTCTTATTCAACCTAGTTTTGGAAGTTTTAGCCACAGCAATCAGAGAAGAAAAGGAAATAAAAGTAATCCAAATCGGAAAAGAAGAAGTAAAGCTGTCACTGTTTGCAGATGACATGATACTATACATAGAGAATCCCAAAGATGCTACCAGAAAACTAATAGAGCTAATCAATGAATTTGGTAAAGTTGCAGGATACAAAATTAATGCACAGAAATCTCTGGCATTCCTATATACTAATGATGAAAAATCTGAAAGTGAAATCAAGAAAACACTCCCATTTACCATTGCAACAAAAAGAATAAAATATCTAGGAATAAACCTACCTAAGGAGACAAAAGACCTGTATGCAGAAAATTATAAGACACTGGTGAAAGAAATTAAAGATGATACAAATAGATGGAGAGATGTACCATGTCCTTGGATTGGAAGAATCAACATTGTGAAAATGACTCTACTACCCAAAGCAATCTACAGATTCAATGCAATCCCTATCAAACTACCACTGGCATTTTTCACAGAACTAGAGCAAAAAATTTCACAATTTGTATGGAAACACAAAAGACCCCAAATAGCCAAAGCAATCTTGAGAACGAAAAATGGAGCTGGAGGAATCAGGCTCCCTGACTTCAGACTATACTACAAAGCTACAGTAATCAAGACAGTATGGGACTGGCACAAAAACAGAAAGATAGATCAATGGAACAGGATAGAAAGCCCAGAGATAAACCCACGGACATATGGTCACCTTATCTTTGATAAAGGAGGCAGGAATGTACAGTGGAGAAAGGACAGTCTTTTCAATAAGTGGTGCTGGGAAAACTGGATAAGGATATGTAAAAGTATGAGATTAGATCACTCCCTAACACCATACACAAAAATAAGCTCAAAATGGATTAAAGACCTAAATGTAAGGCCAGACACTATCAAACTCTTAGAGGAAAACATAGGCAGAACACTCTATGACATAAATCACAGCAAGATCCTTTTTGACCCACCTCCTAGAGAAATGGAAATAAAGACAAAAATAAACACATGGGACCTAATGAAACTTAAAAGCTTTTGCACAGCAAAGGAAACCATAAACAAGACCAAAAGACAACCCTCAGAATGGGAGAAAATATTTGCAAATGAAGCAACTGACAAAGGATTAATCTCCAAAATTTATAAGCAGCTCATGCAGCTCAATAACAAAAAAACAAACAACCCAATCCAAAAATGGGCAGAAGACCTAAATACACATTTCTCCAAAGAAGATATACAGACTGCCAACAAACACATGAAAGGATGCTCAACATCTTTGCTCATTAGAGAAATGCAAATCAAAACTACAATGAGATATCATCTCACACCAGTCAGAATGGCCATCATCAAAAAATCTAGAAACAATAAATGCTGGAGAGGTTGTGGAAAAAAAGGAACACTCTTGCACTGCTGGTGGGAATGTGAATTGGTACAGCCACTATGGAGAACGATATGGAGGTTCCTTAAAAAACTACAAATAGAGCTACCATATGACCCAGCAATCCCACTACTGGGCATATACCCTGAGAAAACCATAATTCAAAAAGAGACATGTACCAAAATGTTCATAGCAGCCCTATTTACAATAGCCCGGAGCTGGAAACAACCTAAGTGTCCATCATCGGATGAATGGGTAAAGAAGATGTGGCACATATATACAATGGAATATTACTCAGCCATAAAAAAAATGAAATTGAGCTATTTGTAATGAGGTGGATGGACCTAGAGTCTGTCATACAGAGTGAAGTAAGTCAGAAAGAGAAAGACAAATACTGTATGCTGACACATATGTATGGAATTTAAGAAAAAAAAATGTCATGAAGAACATAGGGGTAAGACAGGAATAAAGACACAGACCTACTAGAGAATGGACTTGAGGATATGGGGAGGGGGAAGGGTAAGCTGTGACAAAGTGAAAGAGCGGCATGGACATATATACACTACCAAACGTAAGGTAGATAGCTAGTGGGAAGCAGCCGCATAGCACAGGGAGATCAGCTCGGTGCTTTGTGACCGCCTGGAGGGGTGGGATAGGGAGGGTGGGAGGGAGACGCAAAAGGGAGGGGATATGGGAACATATGTATATGTATAACTGATTAAATTTGTTATAAAGCAAAAAATAAAATTAAAATAAATAAATAAATAAATAAATTATGGATAGAAGTGAGTGGCTGGCAGGAGAAGTGGAGAGGGATACAAGGAAAATATCTGCTGTAGACAGATGCCTTTATCTTTTTGTCTGGATAAGAAAATGTTCATTGTTCAATAAATGATAATTGAATATCTACTATGCACCAAACACTGTTTTAGATACTAAAACTACTCCAGGGGTTAATGCAAAAATGCCTTTGTAGAAGTTATAATCCATGGAAAGTAGCCAGGAAAGAGTAAAAACACCCAGTGCAAAACTTGAAAATCCAATAAATAATTTGCAAGCAAACTGTTCTAAATAGGGACTTACAGGACCTGGTATCTGGCAGGTTTTGAGTGATGATGTGTTAAATTTATGATCAGGAATTTTTATCCAATTTGTGTGTCTAAAATAGTGGATTACATAAAAATGAGATAGTCATATCAGTCTTATTTCTAGATGGTATTTTACAGTTTTTGGACAATTATTTAAGCCTTTATATAGAACTTCTCATAACTTGAGTCAAATCTATTAGGCTCATAGAATCTCAAAGATGGAAGAGACTTGAATGTTTTATATGGTCTGCCCTCTCTGTTCTTACCTGCTCTACACCCCTAGTCCCCATGGCTGAATCCTCTCCCCAACATATTAAATAGTAATTATCCACCTCTCATTGAAATCTTCAAGCACAGGAAGCTCTCTACTTCCTGGGGCAACCCATTCCACCAGCCAGTAACTCCAGTTTTAAAAATGATCTTCCTTCTATGAAGCTGAAATCCACAACCTATAGTTTCTTCTGTTGAAAGTAATGTGCAAGTCTCAGGAACCATCTCAGGCAGTGGAGTTGAGGCATGAGCAGATTTCTTTCCCAGGCGTGAGAGGTCATGCAGCCAGGAAGAGCCCTGAAAGTGTCTGAGGTGTTAAACTCTCTTCCATAAAACCAGTGAGAAAGATAATGGAGTGGATAAGGAAATATCAGTGAGGCATGGAAGGACGAGGGGGAAGTAATCTGGCTTTGACATCTGTCACTCCCTTGTCTGCAGGGCTGATTTTATCTGATTACTAGTTAGAAATGTGTCACCTTCCTCCCTTGCTGGTCTATATGTGGCCTGCCTCAAACTGTAAGGCAAAAGAGATGAGCTTCTAAGCTCTATCTGGACTCCTCTTTGGTCAAAGATATCTGAATAGCTGAGTTTTTTTAATAGAAACTCTGAATGTGGAATTGCAGTTTAAAGCAGCCCAAATACCTATTTTCATAGCTGAGGAGAGATTCTAACATGCAGAGTACGTCATGCAGAAGCCAGTGATGAAATGTCTTCGTTCGTGCCTTAACAAATGTTCATTTGATGTGCAGAGGAAATGAAATCCACTATAATTATCAATGGAAAGATAATCATCTTAAGTTCCTTTCCAACATCCATCACAAACACTCTGTTTCATTGTAAAAATAAAACAATTGCGTTTTTTCTCTCCATCTTGTGATTTCCAATAGCACCTTAAAACTACTGTCATATTCACTTATGTCCTTTGTGGCCAATCAGGAGGCAGAAAGACTATTCATTAATTGCATCATTGATTCATTTACCAAACATATTGAGAACCTAGGCTGTGTCAGACACTATTATTGTGCTGAGGATTCACAGACCAATCAGACAGAGCATCCTCCCATCCCCCAGAGGAACTCAAGGAGACAGACAAATAAACAAGTTATTTTAGAGAAAAGCACAAGGATATGAAGACATCTATGAGGCATGTTCCAGAGGACAAATCAGAGCTACTTAGAAAAAGAAGGGGTAGGACATTCTGGGCATCTTTGGAAAAAGGCTTGTGCATCATCTGATGGTAGTGGAGAGCTACTGAAGGGCTTGCAGGAAGGGAATAATAATAGAAGATTTGCATTTCAGAGCAATCATTCCGACTACAGTGTGCAGAAACAAGTAAACGGGAATAAGGTTAAAACAAGGAGGGCAGGGGGCACTAAGAGTGGATTGCCATCTACTTGCTCTAATCCCAGTGAGAAATCATAAGAGCCTAAAATGAAGTAGTAGAGTGTGGGTGGATTGGAGTGGACTAAGTTAGAAGGTATCAAGGAGAGAAGTTTGATGATAATTAAATATGGGAGTGGGGAAGGCATCAAGGGTAACTCTCAGGTTTCTGGCTCAGGGAGTTAAGGGGATGGTGGTGCTCCCACAGACATAGGTAAGGAATCATGAAGGAGCAGCATACTGATGAAGATCTACAGGAAAAAGGAGTGAGTAATGGCGTGTTCACCAATGATGGTGATCATGCACCAGGATCTGGGATCTTTTCTTTAGGTAGGAAGCCCGGACTTGGTGGTGTGGTGGACTACGTGATAAAGAACGGGCATCTTTTCTTTGAAACATTGGCTTTCCATTTTAAAATAAGAGCTCCTGGTTAAAGCTGTATGTCGACCCCATATGGGGACTCTAAGATCTAATTTTACTTAAGAGGCTAGCCAAGATTCTGAGAAGATATCAAATAAAAATCTTGGAACCTATGGAAAGCAATTTTCATAATTAGGAGGAACAGAACCCCATATATCATCATTAGTCTGAGACAAGGAACAGAAGGTTGGAGGAGGGAGGATGGTTTCTCTAAACAGGGAACAGGTGGCCTGTGTAGTTGGGGCCAGCTAGGGAAACCTTAGGCAACTCTGCTCAAAGAATTTCTCTGCTTCTCCCCTAGAGACTATCAGATGCAGTGGAGAACAGGATTATTAGCTATTTGGCAAAGGATGTTTCTCTTCATGATGGTGCTTTTATTCTTACAGCAACACAGGGAAAGTCCAAGGGATAGAACTTAATGGAACCCATAGACACTATGGAAGATGAAGTGTTTCTGTATCTCTTGATAAACCAAAGTTTTTATATCACAGAATATCCAAAAAGAAATTTGGCTCTCATTTGAATTGCTTCCTGCAAAGTTAATTGTTTACTCCCAATCCATAATTGATGATAGCTTTTCCCTTGCTGCAGTTAGACCAAGGAATCTTGGCAGTCTAGTGCTGTGGAAGCCAGGCACAAACAGGTAATAACACCCCAGGAAGAGCTGAAATATTAGTCTACTGAGACACGGGCCCTGCAAATTTCTCTGACTTACAAAAGAGACATCAGTCACAACTTAGAGCCTGTCTTGTAGACTTAGTTTCATAAAAGTTGCATAATAACTCTGGAATGTACAGATGACATGTTAGACAAAACGCCAGAAGGATGAGCTCTGAGGAGCCTGATTAACCCTTTCCACAGTAGTCATGGAAACGAGAGTGTTCTGATAACTGAAGGACTAGATTTGCATGCGTAACGAATTCCTTTCAGTCTCTCAGAGAGATTGAAAGATAGATAGATAGATAGATAGATAGATAGATAGATAGATAGATATAGAGATATACCTATACAGAAATGTACTTCTCTCTATATATGTTATATATACCTATATCTATAATGTGTATTTTTCTGAAACTGCCATACTCATTCATTATCTGGAGGCCAGAAACTCCATTACTGATCTAGCTGGATCTCTTGCCTGGAAGGAGTGTCCCTTCCCACTGTAGCCATCAAACTTCTATCCTCTTCCATGTCCCATTCAAGCCCTAACTCCTCATCTCTTCTTTATGGAGTTGCTTCGTGTTCACTGTGAATGTCCTTGATTTCCTTTCTCCATGAACTATTCAGAGTCTGAGACATAGGCAATGTCATCATCCATTTTGCCAAACTGTGCTGCAGTGGTTACTCTCCCCTCCTCCCTAGACTGAGACCAAAACAAGTTCTGAAATTACTTCTCCACGCCCACGATGGCTAGTACAGAGGTGCCCATGTAGTGTCGCCTGATTGAACAGTAGCTGCCGCCACCGGCAGTAGGAAGGAAGGAAAGAAGGAAAAAAGACAAAAAGAAAGAAAAACAAAATGCATTTCTGTTTCTATGGTTCAAAGGTTAAAACTGCATCTACACAGGGTTCTTCTTTTCCTTTGTTGACTTGATGCATAATTATTCAGCTACGATGGCGATTTTTTTAAAAAGGAGGGAAAATTGTGCTGTGTAAATATTTTTTCATAAGAAGGTTTTCTTTCTTTTCTGATATGTTTTGTTTTATTTAATCTGTCCTCACTGAATCTTATCCAAGCAAAAGTTGTTCATCTTCCCATTACTCTGATTTTGATGACAAGACTATAGAATGGAGCTCATTTTGATTCCTTCAAGGGAATTGTTTTGTTGGAAGGCCACGCTAGGTTTCCATCACCACCACATCCTTCTGCTGGGAAGGTAACCTTTAGCAAGAGCTATGGCCTCTTAATCTTTTAGTGGAAACTGCTCTTGTGAAAACGGGGCCTGATGGTATCTTGGCTCACTAATTCATGCCATGTGGGCCAAAATTAAAACATTAAAATTTCATAGATATAATATCATTTATAAATCGTGTCATAAAAGCATTCATTTCCCATAGACCTTGAAAACTGAGCATGTCTTCCTCCAGCTGTTGCTTAGAGTTCATTACAAACACACCAGTAACTGTCAAAAATAAAGCTGCGGGGAAGTGGGGGAATATTTAGTATTGACACCCGCAAAGCATCAAGCCACTGTCCTCTTCCCCCTGCAAACGCTGCCCACATCAGTGGTGATTTAACCTGCAAGGCTGCCTCAGCACGGTGATGGAGCCCTGCAGAATTGTATACATAGGCCAAGCAGCTCCGCGAGGGCAGCTTTCTCATTTTTTGTGACCGTATTCCGTTCAGATGGAGAAAGAGACTATTTGTTACTTTCCCTAAGTTTCTCTTCTATAAAATTTCAATATGTTTAGTGAGTGAGCACAGTAGACTGATTAAGTAGATGGTCAACATTTGCCACACTTCAAAAAATGACAGACGTTTCTTTTTGCCATAGCAGATGGGGAGTTAATAATCGTTTAAGTTACAAAAATAATTTGCCCTAGTTTACTACTCGGTTTTTAAAAAATTATTTTTGGCTACACCTGAATAAAATCCCTTTGTCCTTTTGAAATGGTGGAAATTAGGATATACACACTGAGGTGTTTCCGGGAGGTATATGGCACATGTTTGTTTGACTTGCAGATGCTAATGGATATATAATCACATTTGCCAACCATAAAACCCCTGTTGGTAAATCACTTTCATCTGCAATAATCCACCACTTTCTTGAAACATGCTAATTTGCTCTAATAATGCAGGGGCCCTTGAGGGTTTCTATGTTGTCTAAACAACTAGTTGTGGTAAGCAATCAGACGCAAGAGGCCATTATATAATAAACTGGCCTTTGTCAGTTTTCAGGAGTTTGGGGAGGGGGGTTGTTTGCTTGCTTGTGTTTCCTTTTAGGAATTTTATTGTGTTAACATTTCATAGGGCAGTTTTAAGATGGATGCTTTGACCTGTGATATGAAAAGTAGGTGATCCATCTTTTTATTGCTTGACTTGTTGGAAGAGTCCTTATGTATTCAGTTTTAAAGATTAACCCCAGGAAACTTGGAGCTGCTTTGCAGTGTGAATTCCTGGATCTAGTGCATTTTCTCCAGGCTGAAATCTACCTAGACATAGATATTTGGTTGTGTAGAATTCCCTTAATCATTGAGGTCCAGTGTCTGCATTCACATGGACACAGTTTATATACGCTACCTACCCATGCCTCATTTGTCTGGTATATAATCTGAAATGTGGTTTTGTGCTAATTGAAATATTGTTTTATTTGCTTTCAGCCTGATCTCAGCCTTCCCCAACAAGACTAAAAACAGTGTCAAGCAGAATAGATCAAAAAGATGCATCTCGGGATATATCTATGCATACACACATTTGTTTGTATGTGGACATACATATATTATATATTCTACACAAATGCACCTTTGAGAGAGTGTTCCTATTTTCCTTCTATCATGTTTATATATATTCATATGTTTCATGTGGGTATAGCTTTGGCCCTGAGAAAAATCAGACCATTAGATGTATGTTAACGTGACTGAAAAACCTGGAACAGCTTCAATTAGCCAGTTTCTGCTGGTCTTTTGGGTATATGCATTTATATGTCGACTAATTTTTTTCTTTTTCTTTTTATTGTGGAGAATTCCAAACATACACAAACATGAACAGACTAGTGTAATGAACCTCTGCATATCTATCACCAGCCCCAACAAACATCAATTCATCAATCTACCCTGACCAGTCTTCACCACTAGCCACATGTGCCCAATCCCACTTTGTATTATTTTGAGGCAAATCTAAGATCATATGCTTTTCATTATTTCATTTCTAAATATTTTAGTATGGACTTCTAAAAGATAAAAACTCAGTTTTTATATATGATCAGAATACTAATATCACACTAAAAACTTAACCTTACTTGTTTGTATCATCAAATATCCAGTGTTTACATCTCCAGTTATTTCATAAGTGTCATAAATACTTATACCTTTAAAAAAAATCAGGATCCAAATAAAGTTTATATATTACATTGATTGATAGGTCTTTAAGACTCTTAGAAATATATAGGTACTCCCCTCCTTCTTTTTTTCCCCTTGCAGTTCATTTGTTAAAGATACTTGGTTGTTTGTCCTGTACCTTCTCACAGTCTAGATTTTGCTGACTGCATCTTCACGGTATAGTTTAAAATGTTCTTTGGTCCTCTTATTTCTATACTTAGTAGTGGGATCTAGAAATTTGATCATATTCAGATTTGATTTTTTTTTATAAGACAGCTACATATCTGATATTGTCTACTTAGTAGAAAGCTCATACAGTAATGTCTAGTTGTTTCTTTTGGAGATGTTAGCCATTAGGGTTCAATGCCCAGATCCACTAATTCATTAGAGATTGATTACGAACCGGTAAGTTTCTTATTTTCTCATGCATTCTTCATTTATTAGGTGTAATATTTCTACAATCAAAAAATTCCCCTTAATTACTCTTGGGTTAACAGTGGTACAGTTAGTGTAGAAAAGGGAGGATAAATTTTTTATTCTTTTATAGTTTTCAGAATAATGCTTAGGACTTAGGTCCCTGGCATTCTTTTTTCTCTTTTTTTTTTTTTTTTTTTTTTTTTTTGCGGTACGCAGGTCCTCACTGTTGTGGCCTCTCCCGTTGCGGAGCACAGGCTCTGGACACGCAGGCTCGGTGGCCATGGCTCACGGGCCGAGCCGCTCCACGGCATGTGGGGTCTTCCCGGACCAGGGCACGAACCCGTGTCCCCTGCATCTGCAGGTGGACTCTCAACCACTGTGCCACCAGGGGAGCCCCCCCCACCCTGTCATTCTTAATTAGTACCCAATATATATATATTTTTTTCCGGTACGCGGGCTTCCCACTGCTGCGGCCTCTCGCACTGCAGAACACAGGCTCCGGATGCGCAGGCTCAGCGGCCATGGCTCACGGGCCCAGCCGCTCCTCGGCATGTGGGATCCTCCCGGACCGGAGCACGAATCCATGTCCCCCGCATCGGCAGGCGAACTCCCAACCACTGCGCACCAGGCAAGCCCCAATATTTTTTTTAACATCATGAAGAACACAGGAATTTAAAATTTATTGAAGTATTTCTATCCATTATAGTTATTATCCTTACTGATGCTCAAATTCTCCCATTTTTGCCCGGTAGGAGCCCCTTAAAGTTGGCTAAGTTCTTGTGACACATTTCTGTCCACTCTCCACTCTTTTGCAGTTTTGTATCTCAGAGACTTTGGAAATGGACTCCTCCCTCTCCACTGCATTCGGCCTAACCTACCTCATTTTCAGCTCACTCCAGGGGTTCTGTCACATGATTTCAACTCTGGGATAACTTCTCAAGGAGCTAGTTTTTAAATGTAAATGACTGAGAGACACAAAAGTGCCAGAACACATTAGTTTTCAACCACATGTCTTATTCTTCTCACATTTTCATGCTATCTTAGGGAACCAAATTGACCTGGTGTTTGGAATTCTGATGTGTTTTTGGTGGTCTCTTAGTCCCAGACTGCAAATTGCTATGCTCTGTGTCTCCTTCATCACTGCCTGGCACCTGGTAGCCACTGGAATATTTGTTGAATGAATCCATGATGGAAAACAACAAATGAAAAAAACACCCATGACCTCCTTTGACTTTCAGGAGTAAATTCAGTTTTAGATACTGTGTTGTGAAACTGAGCACAATATTAGCCGATGGGAAAGAGTTGATACTGCATGAGGAGGATGAGGGTGGATTTCCTGAACCATTTGGAAGGAGGGCTTCAACAGGAAATTATCCCTTGTGCTGAGAAGCATTCCCTATGCAGTCTCTCAAACGCTAATTTTGACAAGCACCAAAGCAAGACACATGCTTTGGAGTGTTACGGGATTTTGTGTCAAGAGATTAAATACTCAGTGAATCTGAAGGAGCTGGAGGTAGCTTAGAAGTACGGTTGCCTTATCTATTTCTTATCTGTTTAGGTGATTTATCTATTTTGATTTCCCTGAAATGTTTAGCGCCAAGATTTCATGGAAATAGGTGTTCTAAAAGCCACTAAATATTGTTTTTTAATTACCTCACGGCCTCAAAGGAAAAAGTAATCCTCATCTTCTTGCACTAAAATTCTCTATAACCACCAGCTCCCATAAAGATCATTCTTTTTAAAGCCTTGTTTCTTCCTAAGGAATGTTGATTTTCTACATAGATCACTGCAGAATGGAGTCAGGCAAAGAATAATCATTGTCATTCAAGTCAGTGCTTCACAATATATCCGGGTGCTAAGAAGCCACTCTAACTGGAAGGGGTCCATGTGTTGTAATAAAATTATTTATCCCCCAGACAAAGAAAGCAATAATTTTGTAACTTGTCATGTGTCAGTGCTTGCGTAGACACAAGAGATACATACAGTTGGGGAGCAGTGGTAAACAGTTTCCTGTGTACACTAAATCCATGCTGATCATACATCTTATTCCTTAAATCAGTAGTCTACAGACAATTTTTTATTGCCCTCACTCTAAAGGTAAGTGATTTTTGAACATTTAATCTCAATAAATTAGGTTAAACCATCTATATGAAATGGACATTTTATGGGTAAAAAATATTTGAATATTGACAATTTCCTATTTTTTAACCTTCTATTTCTATTTATTATTTACAAATATGCACATAGATGCTATGATCACTAATATACCAAAGCACAACTCTTTAAGGCAAGGGTCAATAATATAATGGGTATAAATCTGTATTTTATATGCTCCTAGATAGTTTCTGAATTGTTTAGTTACTTGTGTTCAGATCGTCACAGCTTTTATTCTGGCACTGTGCCTAGCAAGAAACTTGACTTCGGAGGGGGAAGTGTCAGCTCTGCCCAGTTTCTGCTGTGTGCCTGTGTTTGCATTGGTAGTATTTTTTTGTCAGTCTGTGGTTTCTTTGCAGGAATATATTTAAGGCTCTCGTGCACTTTGAAAGGGCTAATTAATAAGTCAAAGTTAAATAAAATAATAAATGTATAACCCAATTTGACTAAACCTCCTAAATCAGAGTGTGTCACAATATGCTGAAAAGAATGTTAATATGTTGACTCTCTGATATATGGATGAGTGATGCTGCCATTGTCATGTAGAATATTAAATGTTAGTAGAAGTTTATTTCTAATTTTTCAAATAGAAAATAGATATAAATGAAAGTTTAAATGTAATAGGAATTTTTCTTCCCACATGTGGTCTTTCCACATGACTGGGATTTCTCACAGCATGGTGGCTGGGTTCTGAGAGAGAGCCTCTCAAAAGCGAGCATTCCAAGAACACAAGGCAGACACTGTGTAGCTATGACCTAGTTTTGGAACTGACATAGTGTCACTTCTACCATCCTTTATTAATTAAAGCAATTACAGGCCTACCCAGATTCGAGGAGAGGGTACATAGACCTTACCTCTCTATGGAAGGAACGTCAATTTGTCAAATTGTCAATTTGTGGCCATTGTTTATAAACCACCACACTACCCAATTAATGAGTCCCATATATTGTGTCTCTAACAAATGGTCATCCAGGTTTACTACCTCTAGTGATAAGGAGCTCATTATTGCAGAAGACAAACTATTCCTTTTTTGGACAGTATAAAATATTAGAAAAACTTTTCTCAACTTAAACAAAAATATCCTTCTTCATAATTTTTAGTTTTTGGTCCTCCTTCCGCCCTCTGGAACTAGACAGAGCATGTCAGCTTCACTTTTCAAGTAAACCTTTTTCTTTTGGATGTTCGTATTCCTATAGGTGCTCTAACCAACTTTCCCATATCTCTCATGACCTGGTTATCCTCTAAGCAAACAGTTTATTCTTACCCCTCTGAAAATGCTGCTGAATTTGAGCACATGTTCCATTTAATACTGCCCCTTGCTGTCTGGGTAGCTACAATACTATTTGTATATGAAATAGTTTCCCAAAAGAAAACACATGCATTTATAGAACAATTTATTAAAGCACATTGTTAATATATAATTTTTCGGATGCTTGGAGTGTCGGCGTACTCTGAGCCAGCGAGAGCTGGTGTGGTAGACTGTTCTATATGCTTCCAGGCAGCAAACATTTGTGCCCCACATGGCAAATATTTTCATCCAGCGAACACTCCACTGCACCGTATTGAGTTGAAAGTGTTCAGCAATGTGTGTTATATACCCCCTCAGGAGCCTCTCTTTTTGCCATATATTTTTGTGTTCTGGTGAACGGCTTCAAACCATAATGGCAGACAAAATGTATGCAAGTCTAGTGCTGAGAATGAGACAAAGAAACACAGGAAGAGTATCATACTGGGTGTTAACATGCAGGGTTTCCAGCAGCTTGAGGAGCTTTTGATGAAAAGGTCAAGGTAGCAGATGGTAAAGATCAGCAGGAAATCAGGGATTGGTGTAAGTCCTTTTGACATTCTGAAGGGCCTTGTAAAGCATCCCTGTAGGATTGACCAACGGTTGTCTGAAAAATTCCTAGAAGAAACTAAAGCTAGAGCATGTCATGATTCCTAGTGTTTAACAAAAATGGTAGACTGCTTGCTAGCATATAATGCCAAGGACTCATCTTTATAGAGGCTATGTTCTTAGGACCCTGTGTGATGCAGATACAGAAATACATACCTCACACCAAAAAGCATATTTCAATATTCTAGGTGAGTTTTGATCAGGGAAGACTGAAGGAGAATTAACTTTGCTAAAATATGACATTTTCCATCTATTATTTCAGTTGGATTTAGCCTTTAAAATAGCTACTTTACGCTGTTGACCCATCATAAACTTCTTCAGTGAAGACCTCCAGATCCTTTTTAAATGAAATTCTACAAAGCCAGATTCTCTTCCTCACCCCCATTCCAACATTAAATGTGGTCATGGTGATGATGAGGCCCAGGACTAATGTTTATTGGACACTTGCTATGCTCCAGACACAATTAAGTGCTTTCACTATCTCAGGAAGTCTTCGCAACAAAAGTATGAGGAAGTTACTTATATTCTCTCCACCTTGGTATGGAGAAAATTATAGAAGCTAGGTAGGTCTTATAGTCAGCAAATGGTAGATCTGGGATCAGTGTATCACTTGGGGTGATATCAGATATTGAATATGCCATTTATAAAGTCAGCTATCCCTACCAGTTTAGGTTGTATTTGTAAACTCCATGAGGACACGACTTTATGTGGGACAGTGCTTGCTTGGTTCACAGAAATGCTGAACAAATGAATGAATGAATATGTTATGGGCCAATCAATCCATGAATCCACTAATAAGCATCTATGATACACAGCCCAATTCTTCTTGATGCAAATCAGGTCTGTCACTCTTAATGTATACTGAAAATATTTCTTTTAATCTATGGTTCCATAATTATAGAATTCCAAAAAACATCCTTCTGGGAGATTCAGCAGCACTGAGGCAGAGCAATCCTTTTGTTCAGGACATGTTATGTGTTTGTGTTTTCCAAATATTTTAAAAGCTAGCAGCAGCCTCAGGCATGAAATTATTTAATGGGCAATCCTAATAGAAAAAACAAGCTCTAAAAGAAGAACATACAAGAAATCCTACTTCTGACTCTCAGTGGAGATTGACATGGGTCATGCCAACTTTAGAGAAATATGGTACCCACCATTGACATTATGTGTCAAAAGAAACAAAACAAGATCATACTGTTGAGCTTTCTCAAAGGTGGAGTGAGGAAGGGAACCTTATCAATTAGCTAATTGTAGTAGATTGTTGAAAATATTGCCACTTCTCCTTATGGGCCCCTTCCTATGGGGCACCTCCCTGTGGAAAGATGATACACACACACCCCCACTTCTTTGATATCCAACTTGGACAGTTGACTTTTTGGGGCCAATGGCATGTGAGCAGAAGTGATGTGTGCCACTCCCAGCAGAAAGTTTTCAGAACCATTATGGAGTATACTGCCACATGGCCTTTTTTTTCTATGACAAGGCCAGCAATGTCCCAAATATGAGGATTCCATTAGCTTGGGTCCCAGAGTGAAGAAGACATATAGGAAACCCATTATGGTCATGTAAAACTAGCAAGAAATAAGTTGTTATAAGCACTGAGGACTTGTGGTTATTTGTTACCACAGCATGCTTAGCCTAAGCTGACTGATACACTAGTGGCTATGCTAAGGAAATCTGAACTAATCCTGGAGAAACATGTTAGGCATAAAAGGAAGAGCAGCACCTTGCTGTTCCAGCCACTTTCAGCAAAGGGAGAGCCCCATTACAGACACCATTTCTGAGGGTAGAGTTGGACAGACTAGGGATAGAGGCATACACAGAGTGGATGTACAGCTCATGCTGAGACCAAGTCCACAGATGAGGGTGTGAGAATAATATGAAAGAAGATGGCATTTTCCTGAAGAGTGGCAGAAAGTAAATAACATTTACTTTTTCTGATCTTACTCTTCTTCCCTATCATAATCAACCGATTCCATAATCCCTTCCTTTGAAATACATAGCGCTCTACCATCTGTGAGTACCTTAAAATCACTACAGTACCTTAAAAACAAACAAATACCAAATGGATTTTTGTTTTACTTACTTATGGGTTGAAATAGGAATTTTAGGTTGTGCATCTCAGAATCTACTGTGGCATTAAGCAGTCAAGGGTCTGGAGCACCCTGCCCCCCTCATAAATCAACTGACCTACTCCACTTCAATCCATTTCAAATATTTGTCTTCTAATTAGATTTCATTTGTACAAAGGGTTCTGTGACCAAAAATGTTTAGAAAACCACTGCCTCAGATAAGGCCATGAGATCATTTCCACTATGTGAAATGATTATCATCAAATTCTGCGGACTCTCTTCTGGTCTGTCCTAATCTCAACCCTTCTTTTCTGAGCGTGTGGCAGCAGAATCATCGCTGCTGAGATAAATATTCATGTGCATTGCATTTTGCTCACAGGCACTGTATAAACTATATTTAGAACTCTGAATGTTGAGATGTACTGTGTCAACATTGAAATTTAATTACTGTGATGGACTTTAAATCCATGTACCTTCTTACATCATGGAGTAAATATTACCTCCTATGTTTGTTCATTCTCCTTTACACTCCTGGAGGAAAGGGTTGCATTCTATTTAACAAGAACACCCACCTGCCCTTCTCTTCCAAGTGAATGAAATGAGCTCTCAGTTTTACGACTCTTTTATCTTTGTATTGTGAAAAAGAAATATTGTCTTGCTAAACTCTTGGGACACTTCCTAATATGTGATATCTCCCTGCTACTCCTATTATCACTCTTTCTGGTAATAAATGATAATGTTCATTGCTAGGATTTGTAAAGCTCTGTCAAGTTAGCCTGTTATTTTCAGCTCAGGTTAAGGTAAGGAATTTAGATTTATATGAGCCTGGCACAGTTTCATTAAGAACAAAAAGCATTTTAACTTTTCTCTCTCTTTCTGCAATGGACTTTATATACCTTAATGTTACACAAATCAGTGTTTTAATATTTCTTTGAAATGTATCTACTCTTTGTATGCTTTGTCAAAGTCAATAGCAAGAATAAAAAGTATCTACATGATAACTCAGAAACTGCTGCCTTCTTGGCCCTTAAATAATAGCTAAGTGGATGCTTTTAAAAATGAATCTATCCCTGGTACTTTTCCTATTTCTGTATAGGATTTTAGTTTTATTTAAAATGAATAGCATAAACCCCAGGTCCTAAAACTAATAGAATTTTTGCATTTACCTGCTGACCCAGAACATTGAGGTTAGAATGTGTGCCAGTTTTCAGTCATTCAGTTAGATGAAGCGATGCTTTACAACTGAAATGAGAAGATTTCTGTTAGACTCCAGCAGGCACCAGATATGATGGCCAGTTTGGGTGGATTATTGTTAGAATAACTTTATATTAGTATTGATAAGTGGTACAAACTAAGCTGTAGGAAGTAGATACAGGCCCCTAAATGAGAAGAGACAAGGAAAGAAATGTGTTTGATTACCTGACACCGATTCACCCTGTGAGATGGAAGGCTGATTAGAAGCCCAGGCACTGGGAGAGGATATTGTGTGAATCCTGGTCAGTACACCATGGGCGTGTACATGTCACTGGCCAGCTGGGTGTCCATGAAGGCTTTACTGTCCATCCAGTTCTCCTCAGCTCCTGTGTGTGTGTGCAGAGCTGTGACTGGGTTTGAGACCAAGTTCTTTAGATGCTGACACCTGGTATAAGTGAGGAGTAACCTGCAGTACTGCTGCTCTGTACTGGGCCTGGGCTGTCTGAGATGGTATAATGGAATACATGTTTGGACACAGAAGTTGGTTCAAATCATACTTCTATGACTTACTGGTTGGGCGACCCTGGGCAAACTACTTAATCTCTGAATCTGTCTGTTCATATCCAAACTGAGAGTTCCCATGAGGATTAAATGAAAGAATACAGGCAAAGTATCTAGTCCAATTCCAGGCACATAATGGGCTCTTGATAAAGAGAAGTCATGAAGATAGCCCTACCCTCAGGAGGTGAGATTCAGGCCTAATGAGTATCAGTGGCACAAGAGAAATGGCATGTGGGCAGTAAAGCCTGGAGGCTGGGATTGTCTAGAGGCAGGCTCATGGCACGGAAAGGTGCAGAAGATCCCACTGCTGTTTATGACAGTACTAGCTCCCTAAGAGCATCTACCATGGAGGGTCTACCTGAGCCTCCAGGAACATGAAGAAGTTACCAGGAGCGCTATGCTTCAGGAAGCCTGGGGAATGCCAGATGGGGATGGAAATGGGAAGCAGAGATGATAGATGCATAGAACACACTTTGCCCTTTTTTCCTTTTTTTTTTACCCATAGCCATTCTGCTCCTTGCTGGAACAGATCACAACCTAGAGCTCACTTCTGTTCTTACTCTGTGTACCACTAAACCCATCCTAAAAATGAATCATGGGAGTCATTCTGGTCTTTTGAGCTGCCTGTGCTCCTTACTTGGCCTTGCAATAAACACTGCAGTATCCTTCACCACAACCTGGTGTCAGTGGGCTGGCTTTACTGTGTGTAGGAGACCCTTGAATACTCCTAGACCAAAGGCTAGGTCCAGAAAATTATCAGAGCTTTTCTTGCAGACTCGGCTACAGCTCAGTGAGAAGTTGCAGGTGGCACAACTAGTGGGAATAAGAGCTGATAAAAACAAAATGAGAAGGCAGAAGATGGAAATGCTTAAAATTATGCAGATAACTATACTTCACAGAAAATATTATTTCAACTAAACTCAAGAAACATTGAAAAAGAAACTTGTCTTCTGTTCCTAACATAATTGTAATGTGAAGAAATACAACTTGTCGTCTTTGAGAATGAAAAGTCCTTTGTGACACCAACACCAGGAGTATTTTTAAGAGTTATAAAAATGTAGTACCTTTAAAGCTACTGTCCAAAAATAAAGTATGGCAAAATAAAATTTCGGAAGTCCAAAAAAAAAAAAAGAAAAAAGAATGATGGACTCAGTAAATGCTCACTAGTCATGAGTACTTTCTTTAAGTGTAGACTCTGTCAAAAGAAACAAATTTAAATAGTGAAAATAAAACATTCCACCCAGATTCTTTTTTAATGAAGCTATAATCAAATAAAGTGTACAATGCTTTCCCACTGTTCTCCGCCTTTGGTACATTCCTCCTGATCTCTGCTTTTCTATCACAACAAACGTCAGCATCTATGTGTTACCCAGGACACAAGGGATAGGTCAATAACAGTCAGTAGAAATATAAGGAAAAGAAAAAGTTAACTGAATTGCAAAGCTTATAGCACAGAAGGAATGCACTTGATATTTGCCATGGATGGGAAGCTACAGGGCAGCACACATGAGCTTGTTGGCCATTTGCCTGTTTGTCCTTAGGTCCATTTTCCTTCCTTCCCCTGCTCTACTGTCAATCACAAGAAACACCATTTTTCAGATTCCCTTGACAACCAACTTCCGGGTAGTTTTCGCCAGCAGAGGATACTGGCAGAAGACTGGAGGATGGGAAGAGGGAGAAGTCAAGGTATTTCTCCCTGTGCCTTTGGAGGGTATTTCCAGCAGAAGCTGTTTCTCCTTTAGCTCCACTCCCACTGGACATCCCTTCCCTCCACGGCCCCAGCTTCTGCTAGGCAGCCTCCACAGTGGTACATGTTTCAGCCTGAGTGTACTGGTTTCCAGAAATACCACTTCCTGGGAGACTTGGATTCCTGGCTGCTGCCTATATTTGGGATGTCTCATCTTCCCTTCATTGGCTTTTCATGTCTTTCTGTGTAACCAATTCCAGTATTAAATTTTCTCTATTTGAAGTACTTAGAGTGGTTTCTGTTTCGTTTCTAGACCCTGATATGTTACACATGGTGATAGGAACCTACTCTGTCCAATGACTCAGTTAGAATGGAAAAGTTAATGTATTTAAGCAGATGTGTGTCTACACAGCTCTGAATAAAAACAAAATTGCGTGAATAATGCACCAAGACATTCCATCCCAGCAAAGTATTGCTTTGGTCTCTAATATTTCATGCCATTTGCAACTATCTCCCTGTTTGTTATTCTGAGGATTTTTCATTAGGGCTAAACTATTTCATATGACAGTCAAACACTTCTACAGTAGTTTGCAAGAATTCTGTATTTTTCCAGCTGAGAAAAACAGCTCTGAACTCAGTTTTCCCTTCACCCTGTACTTTCTAACATATAGTTCATTCCTACTCACCAGAAAGCCTGCCCATTGCCCTGGTGTAAAGAAATTTGCCTGGTTAGCAGGACAAATGTGCCCTGACTTGCTTTCCACTATCCCCTTCTGAATGAGAAAACCAGGAGAGAGATTTTAAGTGGTTAGAGAACAAAACTTGCTAGTTTTTGTAAGCATTCAGACAGTAGCTTATAAAACAGGCCATTAAAAGAATTCATGTCAGGGCTTCCCTGGTGGTGCAGTGCTTGAGAGTCCGCCTGCCGATGCAGGGGACACGGGTTTGTGCCCCGATCCGGGAAGATCCCACATGCTGCGGAGCGGCTAGGCCCGTGAGCCATGGCCGCTGAGCCTGCGCGTCCGGAGCCTGTGCTCCGCAACGGGAGAACGGGAGAGGCCACAACAGTGAGAGGCCCGCGTACCGAAAAAGAAAAAGAATTCATGTCTGAAATTCAGTATTAATATGACGCAAAATGTCAGGTGGAGAACTGACTCCTCAGAGTTTTGGTCCTAACTGCACGGCTGCTTGAATAATATTCAGAGAACCCATCTGAAACAAGGGGCACTAAAAAACTGGCTTGTTTTAAGGGTAGCTGAAATTGGCATCAAAAATAGCAAAATTCAATTAGAAACCGATGAACTGGGCATTCAGGTATTTAATGAGTTAGAAACCAATTCTTCCTTGACAACCAGCACTCCTTCATGCATAGAGCTTTTCGTCCACACCAGACTTGGAAAGGAGGGGGCAACGATACTCCTTAATTTCTCTCTGAGGGGTAGCAGGTGGGTTCAGCTTCTATTCTTGTAATCCATTTTGTATTGTGTCACCTGCCTTTTCACTTGGCTAAGTACCCTGCAAACTGGGCATGTATTTTGGTCATCTCTGGCTGAGTCCAATGGCAGCTAAGAGCGAAATCAGCAAGGGGCCTTGGAAAATGTGTTCAGTTTGGCTAAGTTGTACCCATGTTGTACGTCTGTACTCAAGATGTGCCTCTATTTCTACTCCCTATTCACTGGGGTCCATAAAAGCCTGTGTAATCAAGATCCACCCTTTACTGAGGTTCTGAACAACTGCTTAATGTGTCCACATTTAATCCGCCATTACGTTTCAGTGTCTTTTCATAGGAAAGAACCTATCTGTGCTGTAAGAGAAATAGGATTAGGATTTTAGGAAGGCTATAAAGTAAAACAACAATAAATTTTCCAATACCCAGTTGTCAGGTATGTTTCACTACATTGCAAATATCAGATTACATTTTTAATCATTTCAAACTCACACTGGGAATTATACAAGAACCATACATTAGAGGAGAAAATAGACTTACCTTTTCTGTTGTCAGACTCCTGACACCCACATGGATTTTCGTGGTGGAGACTTCAGGAGCACTCTTAATACTGACTTATTTCCAATCAGAGCTGAGACATCAAAAAAGATGAACCCTCTGTGCATCCACTCAGTTTTTTTTAAAACTCATGTTTAAAATTAATAATTTTCTTGGGCATTCAACAGTGAATAATAAAGCTGAGCTCATTCATTTAAAGTTTTTAAAAAGCTCTAGATTAGTTCTCTGTGATACAGGTAGCCAGTATGCAGAAACCCAGTAACTGTCCCAGGGTTTCATCCTTGACTGTATGACCTTGGGCAGTATTTAATTGTTCTCAGTGTCTGCTTTCCCTAGAAAATGCAGATGATAATGGTGTTTACCTTGGATAATTATTATGAGGATTAAATTAGATCATTCATTTGTTTGTCATTCAACAAATACACTTTGAGCATCTCCTATGTAACAGACATGGAGCCTGTCCTTGTCAAGCTTATGGCTTGGAAGGGGAAATAGATATTGGTCAAACGATTACACAAATAAATATAATTACAGGTGGATAAAGGCTACAAAAAGAAGATATTTGATGCTACAAGAATACATGACAGGGGGACTTCACTTAATCTGGGGAGAGGGAGGATTAGAGAAGGTTTTCTGAAAAAATGCACATGAGTGAAGATATGAAGGATTATTGAGTTAACTAGGCAGGGAGTGTGCGTGTATGTGTGTGTAGGGTGTGGGGTGGACATTCAGGCCTGTGCTCAGGTTCCCTCTGGAAGCCCACCACCCTGAGAAAACTATTATTAACTTTCCTGCCAGTTTTGTTTATTTTTATTCTTCAACAAAATGAGTTGTATTTTTTGATCTGGAAATTTGGAGGATTACTTTGACAGTAGGTATATATGTGGGTCCTCTGGTGATGTATCTGTACTTTGTAGAGCACAGGGCCAATGTGCATGAAGTCCATGTCTCCTGGACACGTTTGATGGACAATATTTGTCATTCATTCAGAAAACATTTACCAGCCATCTACTCCTGCCAGGCACTACCCCATACACTGAGGATACAGAGATGAAGGAGGCACAGCCCCTGTCTTCAAAGACTTCAATCCTAGAATTTAGTGAGGAAAAGAGATACCAAAGCACATATTTATAATATGCCATATCAGAGCTGTGTATGTGGTCAATAAATTCTGGTGGCACAGAAATGGCCTGGCTGCCTCTTCCTGGGAGAGTCAGTAAAGACTCCCCAGGACGGGCACTCCAGAACAGCCTGTGCAAAGACATCATATCTATATCCTCAGGACCTAGCAAAGTGCCTGGCACCTTATATCTAAATAATAAGTATCTGTTTAATTTACAAATGACACAGTATGGAGTTCTATAAGTTATTCTAAGTGGTTCAAATAAACCATGCAAGAGTCAACTTATAGATATGAGGCCAGAAATGTAAACAGGGGTAAAATGGTGAAGATTTTTTAATACAAGGTAAAGAATCCTAGCCTTGGTTCTCTCATCTCGATGGTGGAAAGCAATAGAAGTATTGTAGGCAAAGGGAATGATGTAATCAGCTTTGCTTTATAGAAAAATCACGGCGGCAGCAGTTCAGGAGATGGGTACATTAGAGAAAAGGCTGAAAGTAGAGAGACCAGTCAAGAAACGATTATAGTTTCTTGGAACAGGGAGGATTCGGTTCTAAGTGAAGGAAGATGAAGGGGATGAATTTGAGAAACATTATGAAGAAAAATCCAGCAATAACACGTGGAGTTAAGGGAAAACAAAGAGATGGAAATGATGAAGAAATGTTTCTGGCTACGTGACTGCTGACACCCTTAACCAAGACGAGGATACAGAAATGGGAGAACAGTTGAGAAAACACACAAAGATCAGTTTGGGACATGTTACTGATGAGGAACACTGTACACACAGAGGGAAATTGTCCAGATGGAGAAAGCCCTGGGCCTCTTGTTTCATATTTGAAGATCATAAACTTACATACTTATTTACGCCCTCACTCAGGGAAGAGAAGGCATAAAAGAGAACCTTGGAGCCCCTGATTCTCACCCCATCACCCTCTACTCAGCTTCCTCTCAGACCTCCTGGTCCCTCCTCTGAGTCACTGAAGACCTTGTAAACTGGCTCACATCTCCCCTCCGCCCAAATTCCTGCTATTGCCCAGCCATTGTCTTCAAGACAAATTAGCTATTATGTGTTAACCTCTTCAGGACAGGAAAACCAAGATAAATGTTACCCGACATCTTGCCCCTCTTGGCCGTCCATCTGGGGATATAAAGGAGAGGGAGACGCACCTCACGTAACTTAGAATGGTGGGGCTTGAACTATTATACAAAGAACGTTTTATAGAACAGATATACTCTTAAAAGAACGACTCATTTCCACACATGAAAAGAATACAAATTTTGTGCGTACGTGTTTTGCCTTCTTTTTTGTTTTTAAATGGGTGTCCACTCAGAGTTGCTAAGTTGCTAAGAATTAAAACTGTCAACGTGATTTCTTCTAAATAGCACCCTGGGAAAGCACTTAAAGCCTCCATTTATTATCCAAATCTAACTTAAGGACAAGAATGGAATAATTATTTTTGAAAGAAAATAATCAATGAATCATTTATCAGTCTTCCTGTCCCTTGTATAACAAATTGTAATTAGTATGATGTCTGTGTTGGCAAGTGATTATCAGACAAAATGCAGTATAGAAGCAAAGGAAGATTCTGTAAAGAACTGTGTTGTTTTGCAGAGCTAATTGTGATGCTGTTGCTGGAATTTTGTGTGATTGCATTGTTAATTTTTAATTTGATATCTTTACTAGCAACAAGGTTATTAGCTCCTACCTTGAGTTCTTGGTGCCCACATTAGATAACAAAATCTTGGCATGGTGAGCATTTGGAAATGACTATTCATCTAAAATAGAAAAGAGATCCGGAGACTCTGCTAGCCTTGAACAAGGCACAATTTTAAGAAACTGAACTTGGCAGAATAAATAGATACTTTATAAACCATCTTTCTAAATATTTTCTCTCTTTGGTAAAGAATGTAACAACACGGTCCAGAGTTTCAAAATCACCTACCGGACTCTATCTGAGACTCTTTGCTCTACTTCCCCCAAAGTTTATTTTCATTCCAAAAATTAATCATTGAATGCCTACTAGTTGTGATACTTGTTGGAGAATCAAAGATGAATGGGACCCAGCCTCTGCTCTCAAGGCGCTCACACTGGAGTCTAATGGGAAACACAGCCGGCAAGCAAATGGTTTCAGTATAACGGAATAAACATGCTAATGTCATAGGTCATAGGTAGGTGCCATGACGGTAAAGCAGGGAGATTTACTCATTTGGAATCTGCAACCCACTCACCTGCAGAAATCTCTAAGAATTGTCCCAGTTCACACAAATCCCATCACAATCAGCATAAGAAAGAACCTGGAGTGGAAGGCACCCTTGTGCTACCTCTCCTCCCTGCATTTCATCCATAAGGAGCTCCTGGATTGGCTTAGGACAGGACTCTGAACATGGGTTAGGGGATAACTTTCAATGACTGCTGAAATCCAGTTATATGGCCATGGGATTTTAGTTGTGATTCTTGGAAATAAATATATTTTTCTGATAAATGTAGAGAATGAAAGAGTACTAACATAAAAATGAAGATATTAAAAAAAGAAGCTGTTTCGACAGATCTAGAACTGATTTTGTTTTTAAGTAGAGAGCTAGCAGTCCCATCAGTCAGTATTACAAATATGATATCCCATGATTTCCATTTGCAATACTACTTAGGGGTAAGCAGAAATGAAGAAAAACATACCGTATCTACCCAATTCTTTAAATGTTTTGTCCTCCTCTTAGAAAAAAATATACTTGTCTCTCAGAATTTTTCTTGACTTTTGGGACCTTCAAACATATCAAAGATCTGTAATACCCTCTTGTTACATTTAGCATTTCAGGAGACCTGAGTTACCAATTTATACTTCATAATAAGTTGTTTTTAACTATATCCTGATATTGTCCTCTCAGGAAGGAAAACCTCAATAACAATAGGTAAATAGATAGATGAATGGATGTATGGATGTATGGATGTATGGATGTATGGATGGGTGGATGGGTGGATGGATGGATGCACAGAAAGGGAGAGAGAGAGAGAGAGGGAGAGAGAGGTGTGACCCTTTGGGCCCTTTACCTTTTTTCTTTGATCATCTTTGAATTAACTATGATTGCACAGAATTTGCGTGAACAATTACCTATACTACCACTGATTTTTGAATTGATTTATGCAACTACTCAGTAGATGTATGAAAGTATGTCTGGGTGTATGAACGAAAATATAATACCATTTCTCATCTGTCTACAGCTTCTCTGAGGAGGTAATGATATAGGTAGTCAATATCCACCAGGCAGTGTTCCCCTAATAGGCTCACAGGTCTCCCATAGGCTATGCTTGGCAATTTAGTTGCTCAGAAAACTTTAGGACAAGAAATACAGCCTGCCAGCAGGACAGCATCAGGCTCTCCTCTTGGCAGACATCTTGCAGAATCCATACAACTATCCAGAAGCTATTCTCTTGGCATCCAGGTGACCGCTGAAGTGTAAGGAAATGAGCTTCATGCCAGGCAAGTGTGAGAGCTAACTTGGTCTAAAAGCCTCATGTCTGACAGAGCCACTGTTTCCTACAGCACCATAGGTATAGCTTCCAAGGCCCCCGCAAGGGTCATGCCAATTAGGAGGAGCCTCCACACTCAAGTAAGCCTAAAGCTATGGCTTCCTATCAGGTGTTTATAGTTCTTCCAGCACAGATGCAGTTTATCAACGAGGTAACATTTTTATCATAAGCAGTGTTGGCCTAGTAACATAGATGATATTCTACCTTATTAGGTTACAGGGGAAGAGAGCTAGAAAGTTAACTGAAGTTAAAATTCTCATGCAGAGGGCTTCCCTGGTGGTGCAGTGGTTGAGTCTTCCTGCCGATGCTGGGGACATGGGTTCGTGCGCAGGTCCGGGAAGATCCCACATGCCGCGGAGCGGCTGGGCCCGTGAGCAATGGCCGCTGAGCCTGTGTGTCCGGAGCCTGTGCTCCGCAACGGGAGAGGCCCCAACAGTGAGAGGCCCGCGTACTGAAAAATAATAATAATAATAAATAAATAAATAAATAAATAATTCTCATGCAGAAAGAGAAAGGTAGCACTGACTGATGTATATAAGCTTTAAAAACAAAATGGAGAGACGTTTTTAAAAGAAAGTTAAATTTTTGAACAGTTTTACATTTACAATATATTTCAAAGATTGTAGTACAGAGTTTCCATATACCTCACACCCAGCATCTTACATTAATATTTTTCATTTGCCATAATTAATAAGCCAATATGTACAGATCATGTTAGTATTAACTAAGATCCATGTTTTATTCAGATTACCTCCATTTTTCAAAAGACAGGAGACTTCTGTTTGGTGCTATATTCTATATTTAATCCATTGCATACTTAAAATGTTCAGAAACCACTCAGGATAGTTTAAATGAGACAGGAATCATTTCAAGTACTTATAACCCCACAGTGCTTAGTGTGTAAGAATCTTCAGGTCCACATACTGATTTATAATTCTCAAGGCCCAGTAACTATCAATAAACATCATTTATGTTTATTAGGCCACTTCGGACCTGGTTTTTACATTGAGTGAAGTTAAGTATATAAAAGTGAAGGTGTGGATTTTAAGCCTTTGGCTTTTCTTATATTTTCTTTTCTATATATATTTCTAGTCCATCTATTACCCTCCTCCCAAAATAATGGTCCCCTTGGCTTAAGGCAAAGAAGGTGTCCTCTAGTTGCTTACTATGGAAAAATAGTTCTCAGGCCTAGAGATAATCTGAATCACTTGGGGAAATTTTTGTGTGGGACCAGTGACTGACCTCACTCCAAAGACTCTGAATTAATTGATCTTTGTAGTCTCCTCCTTCCCATTTTCTGAGCTCTCCCCAGGTGATTCTAATGCACAACCAAGGCTGAGAACCACTGCATTGGAAAATGGAGACTTTACCTTTTTAATTCAGATAAACACATGAAATGTGGGCGTTGTTTATTAACATGAGGCCTGGAGGACTCCTGGAAAACTCTTCAAGGATCTCCTGCTTTAGCTTTTGTTTCCCCTTTGCCTCCCCAAACAGAATTAATTATTCCCTCCTTAATAATTTATGAATGCCTCTTTTATTTTGTTTGTTACTTGAAGTTATCATAATTTTTTAATGCTTATCTCTCCAGTTAGTCTCTGAGGTAGAGACCATCTCCTGTCTATGTGAGATAGTCTCAGCTTTTAACACAGTTCCTGGCAAGTAATAGTTGCTCAATAAGGGCTTTAGGAAGGAAAGGTGGTTGTAAATCTGCAAAAAAACAAAAAGACAAAGTATTCTTTAGTATTAACTGAAAAAGGTCTTCTTGGACAACACTGACTTCAAATTCCAAGAAATTCAGTAGAGACAAATCTGCACTTGTATTGTTACTGATAATTATAATATATATAGCACATATCAAGTTTTTATTTAAATAATTTAGCCTAGCATCTCAGTTTAGAAAACAAAGAAACATATAGTAAAATAGGGATTGCTAACAAGTATGACTAGTTCCATTAAGCCACAACAAAATTGAAATAACATCAGTCCAGGACTTTCCCCCCATATTTCACGTCAGAACATTTGTTATGACTGTTGCTGTCAATGAATTGTACACTTGGCCAGCCACTGTATCTCCACACACCGAGATGTCTGGGATGCTATTAGTCAGCCTCTTTAGAACTGAATTCAGGGACTTCCCTGGTGGTCCATTGGTAAAGAATCCACCTTGCAATGCAGGGGACGCCAGTGCGATCGCTGGTCAGGGAACTGAGATCCCATATGCCGCGGGGCAACTAAGCCCGCGTGTCACAACTACTGAGCCCGCGTGCCACAACTACTGAGCCTGCGTGCCTCAACTAGAGAGCCTGAGTGCCACAAACTACAGAGCCCATGCACCCTGGAGCCTGTGCACCACAACTAGAGAATAGAAAAACCGCACTCCACAACTAGAGAGGAGCCCGTGCACCACAACAAAGAGCCCACATGCCTCAAGGAAGATCCTGTGTGCTGAAAAGAAGACCCGACACAGCCAAAAATAAATTAATAAATAAATCTTAAATAAATAAATAAATAAATAAATAAAATATTTGAGAAAAAAACTGAATTCAATTTTGATTGAACATGTTTATACCTGTGAGCTTATAATTATCCTTGAGTTCATTTTAAGAGATGGTTTAAAAGGTTTTTGTTTTTTCCTTCTTGCTAACTACTGCTGTGTTTTCAGAGAGATTTACTAGTCTAAAAGATTTCTGGGGACATTAATAAAAGAAAGAAAATCCATAGTTTAGTCTGAGTCTGTAAGCATAAAGCAAAGAGATGGTAGGCAGTTTTCTACTGATTAGTTTTCCCAGTTGATGTGTGTAGGAGGCCTGCCAAAGACACTCCTACCCAGAACGTTCAGGGAGTGGCAAGAAGCTCTAATGAAGCAAAGAACCTAGGTACTCCAGTTTGACTAATTATTCATTTCTAGTCATCTTCTCTTCATTTATTCAATAAATGTAAGTTGCTTGCTTACCATGTGTGGGGTCCTGGTGATGACAGTGGTGAGTTTCCTTCCCTTTCTAGTGGGAACCTATAGTCACACACAGACCATACACACACACACACACGTATCACTTGACTTCACTTTTTCCATATAAAGCTGAATGGAAGCTCTAAATACCAATTAAGTTATATGTCTTATACATCTGATTTTGTGTCCTGATATTCAGACCCACTCTCCATTAACTCAAGAGTGGTCAAGCATGATTTGAGAAGCATGGGGAAATTGCTGATAAAACTACTCACCTGTGCTGAGAGTGGTCCCATACACTCATAGACTGTTCAGCTCTGCACCATGTGAAGAAGTGGGGTAGGCACTGAGTGCAGATACTGGAGCTGGCACTTCTCCATCTAACTATTGTGGGCATCATTTCTTGTGGGAGGGCAGCAGGGAGACTATTTACTGTTCTCTCCAGATTTGCAATGGGTAAAAGAATTCTGTTTTTTAAAAAGGTACCCCCATAATATACCAATAATGAGGAGAGAAAATTTATTCCTTGTTTTAAACTTTGAAGGACCAGATTAGACTGCTATTTTGAAAGAAATTTAAAAATTGGTTACTTTGGGCTTAACAAGCAAATGGACCTCTGAACAGCTGTTGATAATCTAAACTATTAGTAAGTAGAGGGCTTCTGTACTTTTACTGTCACTTTACTAATGAAGAAACTGAGACTTGAAGAGATTGAGTGATGGGCTCAAATTCACACTAATAAGTATCAGACCTGGGATTGGGAGCCCTGGGGTGTGTCTGTGCTCTCTCTAAAATAATGTATTGCTCACACTCTTTGCTCTGTCTGGCATGGCTCTTGTTCACCAGGCCCTGATTTTAATCATCCAGGCTCAGTTTAAGAGCACATAACCAGATGCCTTCACAACCAAGATGGCAGACTCTTCATGAAAGGGGTGCCAATCAGACTCCAGAAGGGCAGGGATCCCATGCACTCTTGCATTTCTGCCCACCCCAGAGTATCCAGGGCTTTCAGAAGGAGAGGCTGCCCCAGGGGACCAAAGGAACGACTGGAGTCGAGCCGACAAGTAGAAATGTTTTGCAAAATGTTGCTTACAGATTCAGAATTTAAACTGATGTTGAGGCCTTGGGAAAGAAATATAAATTCTAATCCTATTTCAATCTTTCTGGATCAAAACTTTTTGTATATACTCCACTGTATTCAATGATGGAAAAAAGTAAAATACCTTTTCAAACCTCCATTAATCCTTCTACTGATCTCTCCTATACCCATGATTCAGGTGTGCTTTATAGACAAGCACATAGCTTCACTGCCCATTCCTGCCATAAATACTTCAAAAATTAAAAAATAAACAGGAAACCTCTGTCAGGCCAAAAGGAAGGATTCTTTTTACTAAGTGAGGAGTAATTAGGGCATTTCTTCAATAATACCAGCATCTACCATATACTTCCTAATATACTTATAAAAAATAAATTGCTGGCAAAAATATGTGAAATCTAAGTATATCTAGTTCTCATTGCATTTCTGTGTTTTTCATGGAAACTAAAAACACTTTATGAAACTGAGTATTGAAATATTTATTTTTCAAAAATAATCTACCTTTATTAGTATTATTTGATTTTTTTTCATGGTTGTAGGTTCATTGCATTGCTTTTTTTCTTACAGATATTTTAGGATTGCAGATTTCCATAAATCTGATAGAAGAAATACCATTAATACTTCTCATTTATTTTTCATTAGCTATGCACATTAAAATAAATCATCTTTTATCATTCTCTTGTGCATAAGATAATTGAAATGTTTATGTAAGAGTTCATGATTGTTTTCACTTTTAGAGTATTAGCTTATTGTAAAAGAGCAATTGTAGAGTGAACATTGTGAAAAGGAGCTGAGTGCTATGTCTACCTATGAATATCCAAGAAATTATCATAAAATTCATTATTTGCTTATTTTATTACCCTTTCCAATTTTTAGCTCAGTGTGTGTGTGTGTGTGTGTGTGCGTGTGTGTGTGAGTGTGTGTGTGTGTGATGGGAAGAGTGTTAAGAGTGTTGCTTTAAAAATACTTCTGAGGGCTTCCCTGGTGGCGCAGTGGTTGAGAGTCCGCCTGCCAATGCAGGGGACACAGGTTCGTGCCCCGGTCTGGGAAGATCCCATATGCCACGGAGCGGCTGGGCCCGTGAGCCATAGCCGCTGAGCCTGCGCGTCCGGAGCCTGTGCTCCGCAACGGGAGAGGCCACAACAGTGAGAGGCCCGCATACTGCAAAAACAAAAACAAAAACCACTTCTGGTCTCTATCATATTTTATTATTTTTGGTAATGCATATCAATGAAATTATGATCACTAATACACAGTTTTCAGGACACACAATTTGATAGCCTATGTGCTGTGTTTATCCTCTACATTTGGAAAACTGATCTAGTGGGAAGAGAGAAATAGGTAGGAATTTAAAAATCTATTTTTTATCAAAGGTTATTTTAAAGGTATACTAATCTGGAAATGGGATGACCTTCACCTCTCTCAAATGAAGAGTCTTATTTCAACCCTACTCTCATTATTCAGTCCAACCTTCTCTGAGTACCCTCTCTGACTACATACATTCTTCAGGGAGCTAGGGATATAACGACCAATAAGACAGGACCCCTGCTCATTTTTCTGTGTCCCCTTCCCCTCCAAAAATTCCTGGATCTGAGTGTATGCCTCATCCAGTATATAAATCTACCTTATCCAGTATATAATCTCACCCAGTATATAAATCTCTTCCACCTCTGTGGCTGTTGCACTGTGCTGAGACTGCTGTACTGTGTCTTGAAGATGTCTGCTTGGTATGTTTTAAAACATGTCAGGGTTATTCTCAAATAAATGCAACAAAGTAACATTTTTTTGGCCAGCTTTCAACTTATGAATATGGATTAGTTTTAATAATTAGATTAGAACACTACTTCAGAAGCCATTTATCTAATGTATTTTTCCCAATCCCATTTCACTAAAAATTTTCCTGGAAATGGTCATCTATAAAATAGACAAAACATATTGAGGTCACCTTCAGGTTTTTTCAGGAAAATAGCATATTAAAGTTCACTAATTTCAGTTATTTTTACTTTTTATTTTCTAATATTCACTGAAATATAACCAAATAATTAATAAAAATAAAATGAAATGAGTAAGGTAGTTTGAGGGAAATGTATAATTATTTTTAATAAATAAAGGAATTAGGACATTGGGTCTTGGTTAAAAGAGATAATTACGGGGTAAAAGAATTTTAATCATTAGCTCAAGACGCAATAGAAATTTATTTTTCAATGTTAAAAGAGGAGATTAAAGAAAAGGCAACTAAATTAAAAGATAAAGAAAGCGAATTTACACACATAGAACTCCTATCATGTGCTGGCACGAAGTTCAATTTCAAAGACTGTTTTATTTAATCCTCACAACAACCCAATGATGTAGGGATAATTACTCCCATTTACAAGGACACTGTGGCTGAGGAAAATTCCTTATCTTTCTTCCCAAGCTTGGATGTCCGTGGCCAAGCCAGGATTAAAACCAAGGTCTCCTAAGAAAAATCATTTGGAGTCCATGGCCTAGAGACTGAATGGGAGAAGCCAGTTTGCACTGGAATGAGGAAGAAATGGGTTGGGAATAAAGAGATTATTAGCACAGAGAGTGCTGAAAGTGACCAGTTGAGGGAGAGAGCAGAGTGCTATCATATACCGAGCAAAAGTCAGGAAAGGAGAGACTTTTTTGAAGGAGTACGAAGAAGTCTAACTAGAAGTTGGCAGGGGCAGGATCCAAACACTGGGTCCTGGATGGAGTGGAAGCTATCCCTCTCCACCCAAATAAATGAAAACAGATGGCAAATGAAGAAAAGTTCAGAGGGGGTGGGGAAGATGGGGAGGAAGAAATATTCAGAGACTTAATCGGCTCTAATTGCTTTGCAAAGAGGTGAGAGACAGAGAATGTTAACAAGGCTTCTAGGAAGAGAAAAAACGCTGTAAATGTACATTTGACAGCTGAAAAAAAACATAACATGGGAGTTAAAATGGGTCAAAATTTAGCAAATAAAGTATTGTTTGGACATGGGAGTTGTCATGAGGCTGTGTTGAAGTGACAACTATACTGAGTAGCCACTGAAATGGATTTGTTCAGCCATTTGCATTAGTGAGCATTTAAATGCAACAAATATAATTTTGGGTGACAACGTGAATTAATAAAAGTCAGTGCTCTTGGATTAAAAAAAGAGAGAAAGAGAATAAAGGACTGAAGAAAAATGAATGGCAGCCCTAACTACTTACAGCTTGGTTAAGGATTGCGCATAGCAAGCACAGATAGAAAGAAGTGATAAGTGTGAAAGTCTGTTGCTGGCAGTGCACCCGGGACCACTTCAGTGGTGCGGCAGAAGCGGAGATGAGGGTAGGGAGAGAAAGATGTGCAGGTGCACCATTTGTGTGTGTGTGTGTGTGCGCACATGTGCATCCACATGGGAAATGATGAGTGAGCAGAGACAAGGAAGGGGGCCAACAGGAGAGACACAAATGTACCCTTGAGGCTTCCTAAACCCTTTTGTTTGTAAGTTGTTAGCAAAATAAATCGAAGTATAATAACAGGTTTGTGATTTTTAAGTGTAAGGCAAGCAAAGGAAATGTGCTTTTTAAAGAATCTTAAATTTGACATCCGATTAAGAATGGATTTCTTAAAAATAGCTCCCAAAGCACAAACTGTAAAGGAAAAGATTGATATATTTGATTACTCTTATTAATTATGTTAGTTAATAAATTAATATATTAATTTTTATTTTTAAAGTTTTCATCAGTTTAACTGATTGATTAATTTTAAGTTTAAAAATTTCAAAAAAAGTAAAAAGTAAAAGCCACAGAGGCAGAAGATACTTATACACATAACAGACTGGAGGATCATAAAGGATTACTGAAAAAATCACTAAGAAAAAGACAAACCCACTGGAAAAAGTAAGCAATAACCTGGACAGTTTCACAGAAGAAGAAACATGTATAGCTGATAAACATGTGAAAATATTCTTCACCTCATTAGTAACCAGGGCAATGCAAATTCAAACCAAAATTAAATACCATTATACACCCACCAGATTGGCAAAATTTTTAAGTCTTAAAATATATAGTATTACTGAGGATGTACAAACAGCAGCAGGAGCTATTATATGCTATTGATAGACATAGAAATTGGCCCCAGCCTTTAGAAAACAATTTGGAATTACCTTGTAGTTAAACATTTGCTTACCTTTCTACCTAAAAATTCTACTCCGAGATATTTCCCTAGAGAAACACTAGTACAGGTGTGAATGTTCATAGTAGTAATGTTTGCAAGAGGAAAAAGAAAACTGGAAACATCTTAGATATCCATTGACAAAATAATGGATAAATAAATTGTTATGTATTTAATGGATTTTACTATGGTAGTAAAAAAAATGAAGGAACTATAGCCACAAGCATTAACAGAGATGAATCTCACAAACAAAATATTGAATGAAAAAGACAAGTCATAGAGGAATACATAAAAAATGATGCCATGTATATAAAGTTGAAAAACTCACAAAACCAAATAATATCTTGTTTATGGACTCATAAATGTGGAGTAAAGCTATACTAAATATAATATATAACTATACTAAACTAAATCCAAAAACTAAAGTAATGAATACTCCCACTAGGGAGACAAGGGATTGGAATACAAGGGTCTGAATTGATAATGCTGTGTTTTTCAAGCTTGGTAATTTATTATTCTGTGGACTGATGAACACATTACCTCTAGTCCTTCGTCTGCATGAAATATTTCATAATAGTGAATGTAGATTTGGGCCCAAATTAAATTTGAAATGAAAAATCAAGTATATAGAAAAAATTTGGTATTAGTCTATAAGCATACATATCTGGTTTAAATGTATAAATCTTTGTGACTTTCACCCTGAACAACATAAAAATTGGTTGGTCCTTGCAAAGTCATAGTTCTTTGAAAAAATGGTTGACTATTTGAATTATAACAGATCAATTTAGTGTTTCATTTTTAATAGGTAAGAAGTACTTTATTATAATGAATCTGTCAATTTAACTTCTGTACATAAGACAAGATTACTAAAAATATATAGTATAATTTTTTCCAGAGTATGTTCCATGAAACATCAGAGCTTAATTGTTCTTTAATCAGATGTGTTCAGGAAATGCCGGATACTATACCCACTCTTAGAAATTCATAAGTAAACACCTAATCTGGCTGCTATATTGTTTTTTTCTATTAAAAACATTAATGAAAAGAAGAGTATGCACAATTTAAATACTCTTTATGAGAGATGGAGAGAGAATATAAACTCTAGCAAGGTCTAAAAGGATCATGCATCAAATGACCTCTGACACTGTCTTCTACATCTCTTTCTTTGACCCCTTACCCTCTACAGACCCATCAAATGTTGGAGTTCCTTAAAGATCCATTGTTGTTCCTCTTCTCTCCTTAAATCTCCCTTCCTCCCCTAATCCATAATCTGGTTATGTCAAGACCTCTCTATCTAGACCTGACTTGTCCGAAATCGCATTCTAAATTTGATTTGGAACTTCCCAAGCTGAGGTCGCAGAGGCATCTCAAATTTCACACATCTGTACCAAACTCTGTTATCTTACAGCCTAAAATATTGTGGTCTCTGGATTCTCCATTTCCATTATGGTGTCACTATCCCACCTAGTCTTCAAATTAGAAATACCTTCAGTTGGCTCTTTGCTGCATCATCTTGCATTCATTTTGCTATTCTTCTGGAATGTTCCTTAGTTCTAGTCTCTCTTCTCTTTAATCCTTTGTCATACCTTAGTCTCCATCTTCATTATGTCTTAACTGGGCTTCCTGTCTTGTCATTTTATCACTAATACTTCCCAAATGCATTTCATAATTCACATAGACTTATTATCATAAAAATCAAATCATGTTATTTCCTAACAAACATGTGTGAGATCTCTGTGGGTTAAAAGGTACAATAAAACACATAAACATAGTGAAGAAGACTCTTTTACAGTCCAGATTTAAAAATCTACCTCTTTCACCTAATTTCCTGCCTTTCCCTCATGTATACTCTATGGTGTGGTGATAGTAAACTTCTTATCATCCACTGAACGTGCCACAGTTTAACTTCTTTGTCTTTCATCATATACAGTTTGTCCATCAGGAATGCTCTCTCCTTCTTCATCCAACAAGCAAACTCCTATTCATACTTTAATACCCAGAAATATCACTTTCTATAGAATACCTTCTTCAACATTCCCAATTTGGACATCCATTGTAGCACCTAACACATTGTACTATCTCCTCACCTAACTCCATCCTCCTTGTATTTTCCGTAACCTATTGGCACTTGGAAGAATCTCACTAAATGTATGGATTCATGAAAAGAAGGATAGATGGAACTTCTGTTTTAAACATTTATCAATTTTACTGAACTTAATTTTGGGTGTAAACTTATTCAGAGTCTTTTTTAAGGTCATGTTTCCAGGACTGTGCTCACTTTGGTCCCCTTGTTTTTATTTTTATTTCTTTATTTTTTAGTCAATGACTTAATATTGTAAAAAGCTAAGCAGGTTTTGTAATCAGATTTTATAAAGGAATGCCATGGACAGGAAGGGGCTTTAGATCTCTTATTTGGCCTCAGGCTTTGGAGTAACAAACTGTGGAACAGGTTCTTAGAACCTATTCAATTAAGTCTCTTTGTTTAAAAAAAAATTTTTTTTTTAGTTAAGCTTATTGGGATTTATTAAAACAAGGCATTTTTCTCCCCTAACTGCTAATTAGTAGAAACTCTTCCCAGGACCTTTTTTTTTTCTTTTTTTTTTGGCGACAAATGTTCTATCTGTGGAATCTCTGATGATTTCCTTTTTTCTCTGCCTTCTGAACTAGACCTTAATTTACTAAGAAAACTCTCCAGTATGGTTAGGCCCAATGCTATCATATCTCTTCATAACAGAAGAGAAAGGTGTCCCGTCTAGGTGAGGGATTACTGAAAGGCATCCCTTTCCCTGGGCTTATGCAGCCAGAACCAAAGCATAAGTCTTGGCAAGCAGAATAAAGGCTGATTTCAGGCCCCACATGCCCCCAGCCTCCTTCCTGGCCCTGTGCCCTTGTTTAGGGGACAAGCTGTACAGCCGTGACCTACAGCTCTGGTGCAGACTCAGCAATGCTGTATCTTATATGGTCCCATGACTTACCCAACCAAGCATAACATTTGCCTAATTATCCCTGACAGCCAGCCTGCTGCTAGGTAACAGTGCCTCTTAAACTACCTGGCTTATAGGAATCTTCTGATACACTTAGATGAGCCAATCAGTCAACACAGATGGGAATTTTCATAGGCCTGTGATGGATTTTGATTAAACTGTGGTTTGTACCTAAAGCTTCAGTGTCCTACTTCATATAAAGTACAGTTTCATTGTAAAAGAGCCAGTCTAGCCTAAGCCAATGAGGTAGCCCTAAGTACATGAACCTAAGGCATGAACATACTGATATAAATGAAAAAGAAAGTTACATATAAAATAAATGAGTCAAAACATCCAGTGAATTTAGGAAATACTTAAGTAAATAGAAGAGACTAAATGGTATTTATTCACTCAATCAACAAATTCTTATTGAGCCCCTACTATATGACAGGTATTACTCTAGATCCTGGGAAAAACAGAAATTAACCAAATAAGTGACACTCATGTAATTTACAGTCAAACGGGAGGAGAAAGAGTAAACAAATCTCTACTGGTATTTATCAGGTGGTGATAAGTGCTGTGGAGGAAAATGAAGCTGGGTGAGGGAACTAGGGGTGAAGAGTGGTCAATTTGCTGTTGATACAGGGTGGTCAGAGGAGAGCTCACCAAGAAGGAACATTTGTCAGACAGAAGACCAAAGTTCGTGAGCTAGAAAGGTGTGACTGTATGCACCTGTGCCCATTTTATTCAGTGTTTGCCTTTTTAAAAAGCAATTTTTTTCAACATCTTTATTGGAGTATAATTGCTTTACAATCGTGTGTTAGTTTCTGCTGTATAACAAAGTGAATCAGCTATACATATACATATATCCCCATATCCCCTCCCTCTTGTGTCTCTCTCCCACCCTCCCTATCCCACACCTCTAGGTGGTCACAAAGCACTGAGCTGATCTCCCTGTGCTATGTGGCTGCTTCCCACTAGCTATCTATTTTACATTTGGTAGTGTATATATGTCCATGCCACTCTCTCACTTCATCCCAGCTTACCCTTCCCCCTCCCCATGTCCTCAAGTCCATTCTCTACGTCTGCGTCTTTATTCCTGTCCTGCCCCTAGGTTCTTCAGAACCATTATTTTTTTTTAGATTCCATATATATGTGTTAGCCTATGGTATTTGTTTTTCTCTTTCTTACTTCACTCGGTATGACAGACTCTAGGTCCATCCACCTCACTACAAATAACTCAAGTTCGTTTCTTTTTATGGCTGAGTAATATTCCATTGTATATATGTATCACATCTTCTTTATCCATTCATCTGTTGAGGGACACTTAGGTTTCTTCCATGTCCTGGCTGTTGTAAATAGAGCTGCAATGAACATTTTGGTACATGACTCTTTTTGAATTATGGTTTTCTCAGGGTATATGCCCAGTAGTGGCATTGCTGGGTCATATGGCAGTTTTATTTTTAGTTTTTTAAGGAACCTCCATAATGTTCTCCATAGTGGCTATATCAATTTACATTCCCACCAGCAGTGCAAGGGGGTTCCTTTTTCTCCACACCCCCTTCAGCATTTATTGTTTGTAGATTTTTTGATGATGGCCATTCTGACCAGTGTGAGGTGATACCTCATTGTAGTTTTGATTTGCATTTCTCTAATGATTAGTGATGTTGAGCATTCTTTCATGTGTTTGTTGGCAATCTGTATATCTTCTTTGGAGAAATGTGTATTTAGGTCTTCTGCCCATTTTTGGATTGGGTTGTTTGTTTTATTGATATTGAGCTGCATGAGTTGCTTGTATGTTTTGGAGATTAATCCTTTGTCAGTTGCTTCATTTGCAAATGTTTTCTCCCATTCTGAGGGTTGTCTTTTCGTCTTGTTTATGGTTTCCATTGCTGTGTAAAAGCTTTTAAGTTTCATTAGGTCCCATTTGTTTATTTTTGTTTTTATTTCCATTTCTCTACGAGGTGGGTCAAAAAGGATCTTGCTGTGATTTATGTCATAGAGTGTTCTGCCTATGTTTTCCTCTAAGAGTTTGATAGTGTCTGGCCTTACATTTAGGTCTTTAATCCATTTTGAGTTTATTTTTGTGTATGGTGTTAGGGAGTGTTCTAATTTCATTCTTTTACATGTAGCTGTCCAGTTTTCACAGCTCCACTTATTGAAGAGGCTGTCTTTTCTCCATTGTATATTCTTGATTCCTTTATCAAAGATAAGGTAATCATATGTGTGTGGGTTTACCTCTGGGCTTTCTATTCTGTTCCATTGATCTATATTCTGTTTTTGTACTAGTACCATACTGTCTTGATTACTGTAGCTTTGTAGTATAGTCTGAAGTCAGGTAGCCTGATTCCTCCAGGTCCATTTTTCTCTCTCAAGATTGCTTTGGCTATAAAAAGCAAATTTTATATTAAAACATTAACCCTTTGCATTCCATGTGTGTCACCAATGTTTTTCCCCCGCTCTGTCAATGTATTTTACTTTTGTGATTATTTTTGCCCCAGTGGAATTTTTTTTAATTGAATATGTTGATTTATAATATTGTGTTAATTTTTGCTGTACAGCAATGTGATTCCATTATACATATACATACATTCTTTTCTTATATTCTTGTCCATTATGGTTTATCACAGCATATTGAATATAGTTCCCCTGTGCTATATATACTGTAGGACCTTGTTTTTTATCCATCCTACATATAACAGTTTGCATCTGCTAACCCCAAACTCCAATCCATCCCTCCCCCAACCCCCACCTTGGCAACCACAAGTCTGTTCTCTATGTCTGTGAGTCTGTTTCTGCTTCATAGATAGGTTCATTTGTGTCATATTTTAAATTCTACATATAAATGATACCATATGGTATTTGTCTTTCTCTTTCTGACTTACTTCATTTAATATGATAATCTCTAATTGCATCCATGTTGCTGCAAATGGCATTATTTCATTCTTTTTTATGGCTGAGTAATATTCCATTGTGTGTGTGTGTGTGTGTGTGTATACCACATCTCCTTTATCCATTCATCTATCTATGGACATCTAGGTTGTTTCCATGTCTTGGTCATTGTGAATAGTGCTGTTATGAACATAGGGTGTACCAGTAGAATTTTGGTCAGAATTGCATTCAAACTCATTAATTTGGGCAGAACAGACATATTTTCAGCCTTCAGTCTTCCCAGTGAGTGAAACTGGTGGTCCAGTCCTGAAAGCCCCACAAATTTTTATTAAGATTATTCTTTAGTATTTTAAAAAAATATTTTTGCTGTTATGAATTTTAGGAATATTTCAGTACATTATATTTTCTACCTATTAGTTCTGGTTATAGGAGAAAACTATTCATTTTCAAATATATATATTTTGTATTTGACCATTTTATCAAGCTCTCTTATTCTAATAGTTTTGAGCTTCCTTCTACAATTTTTTAAATTTTTTATTTTCTTTATTGAAGTATAGTTAATTTACAATGTTGTGTTAGTGTACAGCAAATTGATTCAGGTGCACAGCAAATTGATTCAGTTATATATATATTCTTTTTCAGATTCTTTTCCCTTATAGGTTATTATAAAATATTGAGTAGAATTCCTTGTGCTATACAGTAGGTCCTTTCCTTCTATAATTTTTAAACAATTATTTCATGTAGGTATAAGAGTTCTGTTTCTTCTCATCATTAACATTTCATGTCTTATTCCATTATCTAAAATTTCCAGAACAATGTTAAAGAAAAAAAATAATAACAGCATACACATTTTTTCTTATTCCTGACCTTAATGACACATACCTTCTAGTATTTTACCATTACTTATGATGCTGGCACTTAGTCTAAGAGAGGGATTCTTTATTACATTAAGCAGATATCCCTTTGTTTGTAGATTAAAACAATTTTATTTGGATTGAATATTGGATTGTATCAAATTCTTTCTGGCATCTCCTGAAGAAATCATATGGTGTCGCCTTCAATGACTGATACAACACATTAAATTAATAGAGGCTCCACCAAAAATATTTCCCCGAGAACACTTTTTCCTCAGGCTGGTCCATCAAAAAAAAGTTGAGTGGGGAAGGAAATTGTCATCTAGTTAAATAGCTTAGGGAAATGCTGCCTCACATATTCACTTCTTAGAGATATATTAGCTCTTATCATATGAAGATACTGAGAAGTCCAGCAGTCAAGAAATTGAGTTAAAAAAATATAGACACCATAATGCCATATGGTGAGTAATTCTGTATTTGAAGGTTGCTAAGAGAGTAGATCCTAAAAGTTCTTATCACAAAAAAACCCCACATGTTTTTTGTATCTACATGAGGTGATGGATGTTAACTGAACTTATTACGGCAATTGTGTCAAAATGTATGTAAGTCAAATCATTACGCTGAACATCTTAAACACATACAGTGCTGTATGTCAGTTATATTTCAGTTAAATTTGTTAAACCCACCATTCCCAAACATTACCTGTTCCTCTTTCCCTTGTATAATATTGTTTAGTATCCCACTGATTTAGGGTTCCACCTAACACACTTAAGAAGTGCCATAGTAACAGCTTTACTTGTATTAAATTATCCTTGCCCTCCTGGAATAGAACTTGTTTGACCATAGAATATGGCTATTTAATTTAGTGCTGTGGTCAGTTGGTTGGGTTTTAATTGAAGATTTTTGAGTCTGTAATTATAAATGGGATTGTACTGTCATTTTTCATCCCTACCTGCTTTTGGCTCTTTCTTGGGTTTCAGTATCAGAGTGATGCCAGATTGGTTATATTAACTGGGAAATGGTCCATATTTTAGGGGACTCTGGAGCAATTTATGCAGCATAGGAATTATCATAGGATTCTTTTAACATCTTTATTAGAGTATAACTGCTTTACAATGGTGTGTCAGTTTCTGCTTTATAACAAAGTGAATCAGTTATACATATACATATGTCCCTATATCTCTTCCCTCTTTCATCTCCCTTCCTCCCACCCTCCCTATCCCACCCCTCTAGGTGGTCACAAAGCACCGAGCTGATCTCCCTGTGCTATGTGGCTGCTTCCCACTAGCTATCTATTTTACATTTGGTAGTGTATATATGTCCATGCCACTCTCTCACTTTGTCCCAGCTTACTGTTCCCCCTCCCCGTACCCTCAAGTCCATTGTCTAGTAGGTCTGTGTCTTTATTCCTGTCTTGCCCCTAGGTTCTTCTGGCCATTTTCTTTTTCTTTTTCTTTATTTTAAGATTCCATATATATGTGTTAGCATACGGTATTTGTTTTTCTCTTTCTGACTTACTTCACTCTGTATGACAGTCTCTAGGTCCATCCACCTCACTACAAATAACTCAGTTTCTTTCCTTTTTATGGCTGAGTAATATTCCATTGTATATATGTATCGCATCTTCTTTATCCATTCATCTGTTGAGGGACACTTAGGTTGCTTCCATGTCCTGGCTATTGTAAATAGAGCTGCAATGAACATTTTAGTACATGACTCTTTTTGAATTATGGTTTTCTCAGGGTATATGCCCAGTAGTGGGATTGCTGGGTTGTATGGTAGTTCTAGTTTTAGTTTTTTAAGGAACCTCCATACTGTTCCCCATAGTGGCTGTATCAATTTACATTCCCACCAACAGTGCAAGAGGGTTCCCTTTTCTCCACACCCACTCCAGCATTTATTGTTTGTAGATTTTTTGATGATGGCCATTCTGACCGGTGTGAGGTGATACCTCATTGTAGTTTTGATTTGCATTTCTCTAATGATTAGTGATGTTGAGCATTCTTTCATGTGTTTGTTGGCAATCTGTATATCTTCTTTGGAGAAATGTGTATTTAGGTCTTCTGCCCATTTTTGGATTGGGTTGTTTGTTTTATTGATATTGAGCTGCATGAGTTGCTTGTATGTTTTGGAGATTAATCCTTTGTCAGTTGCTTCATTTGCAAATGTTTTCTCCCATTCTGAGGGTTGTCTTTTCGTCTTATTTATGGTTTCCTTTGCTGTGTAAAAGCTTTTAAGTTTCATTAGGTCTCATTTGTTTATCATAGGATTTTATTTTCTTAATTTGAAATATTTTCTATAAAATAGCCAAAAGAGAGATGAACCAAACACAGCACCAACTGGTTGTCAGTGAGCTTGTAGAATCCCCCTGTTAGCTCTGTTTTCTTTACTGATGAGGCTTCAAGTGTCTCTATGTTTCCTCACTGTGAGTAAACATGATTGCTCTTTGCTCCGGAGGGATAATCATTCAGATAGAGCCCTCTGCTTAGAAGCAATAACTCCTTGTCTTGTCACTCCAGTTCACCACAGAACAGGGGGTCATCAAAGGTAGGTCAGGGAAGCAGGAAATGATAGAATCCCGGACAAGGGAGTCAAACTTCTCCATGAGCACGTTGTCCCTGATGCTGGGAACAAAGTGAGGAGACAAGGACAAAGGCCGGAGGGAGAGAGGAAACAGAGCAGGGTGAATTGTGAGGGTCTAGGATCCCAAGAAGAGGGTCGAAAATTATCGATCTGATTTTTAAAAATACTTCCTTTGAAGCACTGTTGGGACAATTTTGGACATTCTGTAAGGGAAGAAATGGGGTTTTAGGGCCACTTTTGAGACCAGTTCCTCCCCAAGCCATAGAACTCTTTATTCAGAGCAATGCCATATTATTATAGACAAAATACTTCATGGCTCTTCTAAGGGCTTGGGCATAAAAACACCACAAAGATGTTTATGTGTTTTCCTTTTTGATACAAGAATTACTCAACATCAAAAAGCAAAGTACCTTAGTGGTGCAGGGCCAGGCTCATGGCAGGCACCTTGCTGTGCTTGGTGTTTGTTGAGTAGCTGCACAGTGCTCGTTAAATAAATGCACATGTGTTATCTTCCCCTGTTTTTATGCGACGAATGTGCTCCTGAAACAATGTGGGGCATAAATTAAATTGAGAGAAATGAATCCTTTTTCCCAGGTTTATATATATATATATATATATATATATATATATATATATATATATATATATATATATATATATATGTATATGTATTAAATAACTCCTTAAGTGCTAAATATATATTGTTTTTTACTCCTTCATTAGTTAGTGTATTTCTTAGCACTGAATCTTTAAACTTCAGTTTTCTTTCCCTCAGTAATTTCAAGGTACAATAATCATTTCAGATATTTCAGCATATTCAAGCGGACTTAATATTCAAAATGATTCTTTCTAAATAAGCTAGTAAGTTACCAATTTTTTCTCCTTCTATTTTCACATGCCAGGTAGCCTAAAAATAAAAATAACGTACCTTTGTCTAAAACACAAATTGCACAAGATGAAGTCTTGCACCAAATCCTGGATGTATTTTTTTTAAGACAAAAAGAAACTGCTAAGATCACATATCCCTGAGTTATCCTCTGTAATGTCATGCATGTCAAGAAAGGAAATATGTGTGTTAGGAGAAAATAATGGTTATCAATAGAAAAGTGGTTCCTTCCCCTCCATGCTCCATCCCGCTCTTTACAGAAGCACATTTGTCTAGGTGACTTGTTGGGAGAAACTAATTCATCCGTTCATTCACTCAAAGATCCTTCCACTTAATAGTGCTAGGCCTATGTTTAACATGCTTATTAAATACTGTTACTTTTGTATTGGTGTACAAAGGAAAAAATGATAATAATCGAAGGAAGTTTTGGGTGGTATGTTGCAATATGAAATCAGGACTTGAATGGCTATAATATTTTAACCAACACTGAGTTCTCTGAAATTCCTTGATTATCACAAAACTGGACATCCTTCCTTACCCCTGATTAGAGAAAAATCTGATTTTCCTTTGCATTGCCTTCTTGAAAGAGATGATGGGGGAAAGTGCCACAGTGAAGAGCTGAAACTGAATCAAAGAATATTGACTCTGTGTCTAGCCCAGCTTGTGCTTTTCCAGTTTCAACACCTCACCAGGAAATACAGAGAGGCTGTTTCCACAATAAAGTCACCTGTGACTAGAAAATTATTGGGTAGGGAGATCGGAAAACATACCTTTCTTCATAGCAGTGCTGAAGTGTTTCCCTTTTTAAAAATTTTACCACAGTCCCCGCTTCCTATTTTTTTGTGATTTTAAAGAAAATGCCAAGATTGTGAAGGGACATCTTGGGTTTTGGTGGTGGCTCCCTGAGACTGGGCTCATATCCACTGTTGCCTCCAGCCCAGCCACCGCATCATTCCCTTCTGTTAAATCTGTACACAGATTTCATAGATGTACCACAATGGGTGACTGTCCTAATCTGAAGCCTACACCCAAGCCACCTTGTTACCCAGGGTTTTAAAGTACTAGAGGGATACAAAGAAACAGATGTGAGAGGTAACGTGAAGAGTTAACACAACCCAGTAACTAACGGGACACAAAGGATGAGGAAGAGGGCGGAGTCGAGGGTGATGCACATATCCTGGAGAATCATGGAGCCATCATCCAAACAAATAAATTAAACAAGATAATTCAGCAGCTGGAGCCATCTACTATCTGACATCTTTCTTGGCTGTGTTAATATCACCATTAATTCTCGAGCTATGAATGGAAGGAAACAGTACTCACAGCACCACAGTTCCGAGCACTTAGGTTTTCTTCTCTTGCAATGTGCAAATCAGCAGCTGCCAGCTTGTTTTAGAAAGGCTTCTCAATAAGGCTGGGCACTGTCTCTCATGCATTAATCCTGTTAGCAGCATACTAGTTATGGATGATTGCTAGCTACAAGCACAGCCCGAGGTGAATGGCAAGTGCTCTTACAGTCAGGGTTGCTCAAGGAAGTGGCAGGTCCAGAGCCATTTAAAAACTGGAAAGTGGCCTTCTGATAAATAAAACGGCACTTCTGAGGCCAAACATAATTGAATGAGCTTTGTGCTGACAGGAAGACTGAGGAAGCTTTCCTATGGGGCCAGTATGCAAATGTCACTTTCTGGACTTTGTTGATTGCAAAACTGGAGGCAACAGTGACAAGAGGAGTGCATGATGGCAGCCAAAAGCAGGGAGGAAAGAGACTTCCCTGTGCCTGTAGAATGACGTAAGACATTAATTGCCATGAGATTCCATTAAGCATGTGCTTTATAACTTCAGGAAGGTACAAATGACAATTTTCTGAGAGTTTGCTTTGCAGTGAAAAATTCAAAAGACTGAAATTAACTTAGGTAAATTGATATTTTACCTCACGATTTCAGGAATTTAACAGTGAATACACCTCTTGATGTTGATATGTCTACTGTGGGTCCAATAAATTTCAAAAACACATCTTCCCACCTTTTGGAGCCCCATCTTTGTTTATTCTCCTTTCTTTGGCATGCCATATATGGCCACCACTGTGCTATGATTTGTTATTTATAAAAAATACAGAGCATATTTCAATCCTGATAGATGAAATCAGAATTTTGGCTGAACTGTGGGTCAACTGACTAAAAAAAGGATTTTAAAATTTGATTCTATCTCAACTATAAGATTAAGAGCTGGGATTCTAATGCACAACATAGTGACTATAACTAACAATACCATATTATATACCTGAAAAATTTTGAGAGAATAAGTCTTAAATGTTATCAAAACACACACGCATACGTGTGCACACACACACAAATTGTAATAGCCTGAAGGGATGGAAATGTTAGCTAACCATATTGTGGTCATCGTTTTGCAATGTGTACATGTACCTAATCATTACATTGTACGCCTTAAACTTTCATATGTTATGTGTCATTGATATCTCAGTAAAGCTGGGGGAAAACCTGATTCTGGAGGCAAATGGATACAAGGGGTACATGTGAGGTTTACCAAATTTTGCATGGTGATTTGGGTTGTATCTCTGACATGTGGTGTATCCTTAGATATATCAGTAAGTACCTCTGTTACATCATCAATGAGAAAACACTGTTAAACTGTTTAAAATTCCTTGGGGGAAAAATGTTACCAATTTCTACTTAGGAACAGACTGCATTCTAAAAATTATTCAACTAAGTTGGACAAATTGAGTGCCTAATGTGTGCCAGACATAGTTATTAAGGTGGGATACATTTATATACACACAATGGAATATTATTCAACCCATAAAAAAGAATGAAATTTTGCCGTTTGCAACAACATGGATAGACCTGGAGGGTATTAAGCTTAGTGAAGTAACTCAGACACAGAAAGACAAATACTGTATGTTATCATTTATATGTGGAATCTAAAAAATAAAACAAATGAGTGTATCTAAAAAAATAGAAGGAAACTTACAGATATGGAAAACAAATTAGTGGTTACCAGTGGGGAAAGGGAAGAAGGGAGGGGCAAGACAGGGGTATGAGATTAAGAGATACAAACTACTGGGCTTCCCTGGTGACACAGTGGTTGAGAGTCTGCCTGCTGATACAGGGGGCACGGGTTCATGCCCTGGTCTGGGAAGATCCCACATGCTGCGGAGCAGCTGGGCCTGTGAGCCATGGTAACTGAGCCTGCGTGTCCGGAGCCTGTGCTCCACAGCGGGAGAGGCCACAACAGTGAGAGGCCCGTGTAGAGAAAAAAAAAAAAAAAAAAAAAAGATTAAAAAAAAAGAAATACAAACTACTGTGTATTAAATAGATAAGCAACAAGGATGTATTGTACAGCACAGGGAAATATAGCCATCATTTTGTAATAAGTTTAAATGGAGTATAATCTATAAAATATTGAATCACTATGCTGTACACCTGAAATTAATGTAATATTGTAAATCAACTATACTAGTCAATTATACTTTAATTAAATAAATAAACTTTTCAAAAAAAGTCAGGATACCTTTGCTTACCAGCATTCCTTCACTGGCAAGTTTCCAGTCAGTTTGCAAGTCAGCTATTTATAAATTGGGACATATTTTCCTAAAGAAACAAATTTTAAAACAGTGGTTAGTTCTCAGGCCAATCCTCAAAAGCTAATTTAATTCATAATAAAGTGGAACTCAACTTCTAATAGAATCCTCAAACCTAACAAGCATTTATAGCAGTGATTTTCAACCCTGGCTACACATATCACATTATAATCACCCAGGATAGTTTTTTTTTTTTTTTTTTTTTTTATGGTATGCGGGCCTCTCACTGTTGTGGCCTGTCCCGCTGTGGAGCACAGGCTCCGGACGCGCAGGCTCAGTGGCCATGGCTCACGGGCCCAGCCTTCCCGCAGCATGTGGGATCTTCCCGGACCAGGACACGAACCCGTGCCCCTGCATCGGCAGGCAGACTCTCAACCACTGCGCCACCAGGGAAGCCCCCTTTTTAAAAATTTTTATTAAGTACAAATACCCAGACTATACTCCCAGGACAATAGAATCAGAATCCATTATCAGTAGCAGTGGTGGTAAATGGAGCTTGCGAAAAGGTGCAGAGGATGGAAACAATGCCTCTAGGGAGAGTGGGATCAGGGCTATGGCTGGGAAGTGGAGCCAGGGCTCTGGGTGTAAAGAGTGGGATCCCAGTACTGCATAGGAAGAAAGATGCCCCTGCAAGAAGGAATAGGATTGTGGAATCACAATCATCACATCAGAGATTTGGGCCTCTGATGACAGTAAAGAGTTTTTCCAGAGTGGAAAAATGGTGGAAGGGTCTAGAATATTCAGCCTAGGAGCACAAGGATTGTGGCTGCAAAGATGGGGAGGGAGCTGGTCGGCATCACTCACCAGTTCCCTTTAACTGGTTCATAAGGAAGGAAGGCAGCTTCCTTCAACCTACTTTCTTATTTTGGGGTGAAGCTTTCACAAAATTTCATGCCTCATATTTCCCCTCTACAAAAAACAATGATGTATTTCTTTTCATCCTCTTGGCATGATTATGGACACTTAAGACTAAGCAGAGGTAAGGGGAAGAGAGGAGGAATGAAGGAAATCCAATCCGTGGGCTCCAAAAATAGCAATTCTGTGCATCTGCTGCTGCTGTTCAACAGGCTTCAGAGTTCAGTAGCTCTTCTCGTCACTTCTTTTCAGCCCCTTTAGTCAGAGACATGGGCATAAACTGTTATCACCAGCTGGTGAAAGCAAAGATGCAAGGCAGAGGATCTTCTCAACTGTTTTCCTGTGTCCTTCTCATTTTTATAGCTAGGCGTGGAGATTTCTGCCATTTTGTGACTGTTGCAATGTAGGAAAATCTGGGGAGAGAACAACATTCTCACGTTTCAGTCAGATGCTCTCAAATAAGAGGAATTTTCTAAGTTCTATTCTGCATTTCTCCTGGCATCTTCTAAGATATATTGCTTTTGCTCTGTGTTCTAGTTCCCACTTTATGAAATTTTTTCTACTCTGGATCAACAATATTACTGGGCTTAATGTATATACAAAACAGAAACTGACTCACAGACATAGAAAACAAATTTTTAATTACCAAAGGGGAGAGGGAAGGGGGGAGGGGCAAATTAAGGGTAAGGGATTAACAGATACAAACTACTGTATATAAGATAAATAAGCAACAATGATATACTCTATTGTACAGGGGATTATACCCATTATTTTGTAATCACCTTGTAATAATCATTGTATAATGGAATATATATAATTTGCAAAAAACTGAATCATTATGCTGTACACCTGAAACTAACACAATATTGCATATCAACTATACTTCAATAAGAAAAATAATTACTGGGCTAGAAGAATTCCAGAGTCACATGAAAGTTATCTCCTCTGATTGGAAGAATGGAATTATTGCCATTACCTTTTCTCTGATCAGAAAGATGGTCCTTAGATAAAAGGACCTAGTACAGGAGAAGTTTTGGTATGGGGAGGGTGTGCACAGAAGGACTTCGCAGGTACAGATTTACTGTAAGCAACAAACACACAGGTCCTTTCCCCAGATTGTCAGACAACCTGTGTATCAACGCTATAGGAAGACATACCTCCATGAAAACAATTCTTTGCTTCATTAGGCAAGGAATCTAGCTCAACTGGAAAATCTGAATAGCTTTCAAACTCTATCCCTTCTCAAGTTTAGAGAGAACAATGGATTTCTTAGGACTAAAATTCCTGGGCAGAATTAAATTGGAATAACTTTCTACCTTAGTGGACAATCAGCTTGTTTAATAGGTGAGACTCCATTAGCTTTGACTGTTTCAAGGAAGATTCAATCACTAAGTCACCTGAATTCGGGTGTTCTTCTGGTGCAGACAGATGCCCCTCTTAGGAATCAGCTGGTACTGTAGTAGAAGAACTAGATAAGTGTCTGTTTGACACATTGATGATAGCCTATAATTTGGCAAAGGTATTGTGTATAAGGTAGTCAATGAATCTCAGCCTATTGGAAAAATGACAAATAAAACCTCCTTCTCTAAGTTGGAGACTAAAATTCTCAGTCCCTGAAGACCCATATGTCAGTTGTTACTTCTGACCTTTTCTAATTGAATTATCCTTCTAATTGAATTATCTTTAGTGAGCCAAATAAAAACAACTTTAATAGATGGGGATGATGGGGGTACAGCTTAGCTTTTCCTATTGAAAATAAATATTCCCCTCAAAATAAATTATTTCAGGATTTATTGAGCCATGTAACTCAGAATAGCGATAATAGATTCAGATAGGCAGGAAATGGCAGCAAAATTGGTCTTTCTTAATCAGAAGAAGGTCAGTGCTGCTTTGTATTTTTTAAATTTCAGTTTTATGTATAGCTGGCTGCTTGGCTCTGGACGAAGCTGGTTTAATGATGATCCCAGTGATACTGGAGACCTTAGCATCAAGCATGGATACCCAATTCTCCTTCAATGGGGTGAAACCACCTCAAGTCTCTGTCTTAAATCCTTGTTAAATCCTGTCTTAATCCTTTTCAGTTGTTTAAAAATTATTTTTTAAATTCTGAAACTATGTGTGGTGACGAATGATAACTAGACTTATTGTGGTGATCATTTCGAAATATATACATACAAACGTCAAGCATTATGTTGTACACCTGAAACTAATATAATGCTGTATGTCAACAAGGGCTCATTTTTGTCAGAAGCAAGTTTGAGTCTGATTCTGTGCTAGAACTATTTCTAAAGGAAAAGCTTGGTTTAACTCAATTTCCAGTTAAGTCAAAAAACTAAGGGAGGGCTTCCCTGGTGGCGCAGTGGTTGAGAGTCCGCCTGACGATACAGGGTACACGGGTTCGAGCCCCGGTCCGGGAAGATCCCACATGCCACGGAGCAGCTAGGCCCATGAGCCATGGCCGCTGAGCCTGCGCGTCTGGAGCCTGTGTTCCGCAACGGGAGAGACCACAACAGTGAGAGGCCCAAGTACCACAAAAAAAAAAAAAAAAAAAAAAAAAGCTAAGGGAGGGTGAGTCCTTTCTTTTCTCTTCTAAAAACTTAAAGTAGCAGGAAAAAGTCTTTTTTCTATTTAGTTATTCTCCTACCTGATTACAATCTTTCCTTTTTTTTTTTTTCTCCTTAGTCTTAAGGGAATTATATGCAGAGGGAATTGCTGATAAGAGAACTAGGAGAGAAAGCCAAAACCTTCCTTTATTTACCTTTATCAGGTTAGCAGGGAACAGGCACCTATGCCGTAGGTAGAGACAGGTGATTAGCATTCAGAATACTGAAGACCACATCAATTTAGGAAGGGCATGATTTCAAGATAAGTTGAAGGGTAAGTTAGAAAGAAGTAACTTATTTAAGCCTAAGTATAGAACTTGGATCAGATCAGATAGTGATTGTTAATAAGAATTAAGGATTCAGTAGAAGCAAAGCCCCTAATTATACCTAGAGTATTAAATAGACTCATTATGTTAGAAAGGATCTTGGAGGTCAACCAATCCAACTTCAAATCTTTGGTTGCAAGGAACAGATGCCTCCTTCAGCTGACACAAGCCGAAGAGGAGAATTTATTAAAAGGTTGCAGAACCTAAGGGCTGAAAGGAAGCCATGCCTGGGGAATGAAGTAAATCTAGGAACTTGATCTTTATTTTCAGGACTTACCCCTTCCTCCCTCCCTCCTTCCCTTCAACCTTTCCTCCTTTCTTTTGTTTCTTTTTTTTTTTTAATTAGAGTATAGTTGCTTTACAATGTTGTGTTAGTTTCTGTTGTACAGCAAAGTGAATCAGCCACACGTATACGTATATCCCCTCTTCCTTGGATTTCCTTCTCATTTAGGTCACCACAGTACATTAAGTAGAGTTTTCTGTGCTGAACAGTGTGTTCTCATTAGCTATCTATTTTATACATAGTAGTGTATAAATAGAAACTGTCATACAGAGAGAAGTCAGAAAGAGAAAAACAAATATCGTATATTAACACGTATATGTGGAATCTAGAAAATGGTATAGATGAACTTATTTGCAAAGCAGAAATAGAGACACAGACGTAGAGTACAAACGTGTGGATATCAAGGGGGGAAAGGGGGGTGGGATGGATTGGGATATTGGGATTGACATACATACCCTTTATTTCTTTTTAAAGTTGATGTACATATCTACATCAGTGGCCTAAAGCTATTGTTTGAACATGACCATGGCTGAAATTCTAAAAAGTGTTTTGAATGGTAAGGCTATAAACACAAATCTATAAAGTGGTGATAATAACTCTGTGCCAAAAATACAGCTAGACATTTATAATCTCTCTAACATGGATTATGTTACTATAACTACAATTATAGAACTTTAGTGATGAAAGACCTTAAGCCTACCTAGGCCAATCCTCTTATTCTGCCACCAAAAAAAAAAAAAGAAAATGTGGCCCTAGAAGAAGCAACATGTTCAAGACTGCCTAGAGAGTTAACAATAGAACCAGAAGCATTGAGGTCTTTTGATGACTGCTCTATCAGACATGTGATACCTCCTCAGGCAATACTGAGAATGATGGTAACCAAGAAAGAACTTAGTTAAGAACCTGAGTTCTCTGATATGACTGTCTTTGGGCAAGTATGTTATATCTCCCCAAACCTTCATTTGTATAGTGGGGATATTAATACTCCCTATAGGAAGGGGTTGTTGTGAGAATTAAATAAAATGACCTATGTACAGCTCTTGGTACAATGCCTAGTACATATAAATGCTCCATAAATAATAGCAGTTATTATTTATCAAAAAAAGTTTACTTAGCTTTTTGCTGCATATCAAATAACCCTAAAACTCAGTGGCTTACAAGAACATTTATTTACTATTCACAGGTCTGTGATGAGCTATAGCTCTGCTAGGTTAGCTGAACTTGGCTCTAGTTTTGGGCTCGTATCTGCGTCACGGGACCCAGGCTGAAGGAGCACCCTCTACCTGGGATGTGTTGTTCTCATGATGGAGGGAAGAAGTGTAAGAAATGGGAACCATGTGACACTTCTTAAAATCTCCACTGAGAACTGTCTCAATGTTCACTTCTACTTATGGTCCATGGGTCAAAGTAAGTCATTTGGCCAAGCCTAAAGTCGTAAGGCAGGAAAATTACTGAGGCGTGAGCAAGCCATGTTCAAGGAGGGGACGATCAATACAATCTATCACAGGAAAGTTGACAGAAAATCTATTGTTGTTGAGACAAGGGCCTCTATGGCAGCTTGAATAGTCTGAAACTAGAACCCACACAGACTATCCATAATACCTCATGTCCTCAAAATTGTGGGCCATTTAGGAAAACCGGAGATCCAGGGAAGGCAACAGTTACTCAGAGTGGAGATTAGATGTTAGTGTACATAGTGTAATCCCTTGTCCCAGAAGCTTCACTGGGTAAAGGAGATGTTACTATGGAAGTCATGTAGCTCAGCATTTCTAGACCAGGAAGGTATTTCAAAGGGTTCATGTCCTTAAAGCAGCAGTGGTATCCATTTTCATTTCCAATTAAAAAAACAAAACAAAAAAAGCAAACTCAGTAATTTAAATGTTTTTGTAAAAACTGTTTCCCTTTTAAGTGGAACAGGTTGTGAGCCTTCAGGTGTGTACTGAGGAAGTCCACTTGGAGACTATGTGGAGATTAGATGAGTTTGCTTCTGCCTTGTAACTTAGTTTATAACACAGATGAACACCACTGGGTACCTCCAATAGCCTCACACATTTTTTAATTGTTTTTATTCTTAGTCGTATATTGTTAACACTTTTCTCAGTTCTGAATTAATGAAGAATTTAACAAGGAAGAAAATATATAATTCTGCCAATTTTCCCCCAGATACTTTTCTCCAGATCCATAAATTTCCTTTAGCTGAAACAACTAGCTATACAGAATGTCAAGATATCTCTAATATTTCAAAACATGATGTAAGGAAAAAAAATAAGTCAGTGTTACCTATGCACTCGGTCTCTAACCAATAACTTATTACGGAAATTAAGCACTGATGATGCTTTGAGGTTTCTTCCAGATTAGAGGACGGATCAGAGCTACTCTGTATTCCCGTTAGTCTCATTCCTCAAGTGCAACTGCACAGCCCATTCCCTCTGCCTGAAAGGCTCTCCTTCTGCTCCTTTTTCTGCCTGGTGTGCTTCCTTAGCCTGCAGCCTGAGCTGCAGCTCAGTTCTCAACTCCTACCTTCCCCAATTCCCTCCAGCAGCATCTGTTGCTCTTCCCTCAGTACTCTCATAGCACTCACAGGGGAATTACCCCCTTGATAACCCTATTTTTGAAAATAGTCATCGAGTCTGTCTCCCTGCCTTGACCCTGATTTGAGATCAGGGGCAACTTGGTCTTTCCAGTGCCTGGTGCAGTACCTCACACCTACAGTGCACTCAACGAATCTTTCTTGAAAGGACGAGGGAATCAAAGCTTTATAAGATTAGAAACAGGAGAAGTCATGGGGAGAGCATTTCAGGAAGAAGGAACATGTACACAAGTCAAGGGAAAAAAAGACAGAGGCTGACACATACAAGATGTGCTAAGGAGTCATAAATAGACCCATGTGACTAGACATGGGAGTTCAGGAAGAGAAGTCCTGGAAAATACAGTGGGAGGTCAGGTTTGTCAGGGGAGGGCCCTGAGAAATACCCATTGCCTTAGTCTGCTTGGGCTGCTGGAACAAAATACCATATACTGGGTGGCTTAAACAACAGAAATTCATTTTCAGATAGTTTTGGAAGCTGGTGGTCCAAGATCAAGACGCCAACATGGTCAGTTTCTGGTGAGAACTCTCCTTCTGGCTTGTAGCCTTCTTGCTATGTCCTCATATAGCATGAAAGGACAGAGCTCTGGTGTCTCTTTCTCTTCACATAAGGGCAGTAATCTCATCAGTAGGGCCCTACCTTCATGACTAATTACCTCCCAAAGGCCCCATCTCAATACACCATCACAATGGGGGTTAGGGCTTAAACATATGAATTTGGAGGGGATACAATTCAGCCAATACTGAATGGTTATGGAACCAGTCCTGCCTTAATGAAGTTGCCCAAAGAGATCTCCACTATCCATCCTTGCCATTCCTGAGGTTCCATTGTTCATTTAAGAAATTGAATGAAACCCCAGAAATCAACTTTTCCAATTGAGAGGGCTTTAAAGCCCAAGGGTAAGAGCAAAATAACCTTTTAATTTCTGAGATGAATGAAAAAAGTAATTTTTGTGAGTGGTATCTGCTATTTCTACAGCAGTCATAAATCATATCTTTGGGAGCTATACCATTTTACTTTTAAATGTACATTTTGAAAAGAACACAGTCATTTCTTATTATGCTCATTCTGTACAATTTCATTGCATTCATCACTAGTCGTAGAGTCCTGTTGATTCTACAGCAAGAAAATTATTTGTTGTATTTACAGTCCAAGAGCCTACTGATTAGCACAGGCACTTTGCATCAGCGGATTGGGATGGTAGTACAGTCCTCTAAGATTTATGGCTTTCTCCATTTACCCATGGTCTATTTTTCATTATTTTCCAGGCCTAGATTCCTTTCATTTGGTGCATTCTCTTAGGAATCATCCACAGTATGATGTTTTTATCCATTTGAAAAGTTTATGTCCATTTGCAAATGATTCAAGCCAAGTTGGGGAGTTCTGCTGCCTGATTTGCAGAAAGTTTGCTGCCTAAAGATTTGCTGGGCATGTCCCATTGACAGATAGTACAAATATACAGTGTTAATACAATGGGCAAACTCCAGAGTATTACCATAGCTCCCGACTGTCGAATGACATACAAAAATATATGACTTGGGGACAGCTGAAATTGCTTCCACACTTTGAGCTCTGCTTTCATTAGACTGGTTCACAATATTAGATTGAATCCCAAGGTGCTACTGATAATCACCAGCTGTTTTTCTTGGCCAGTCTCTTTGTTTAAATGTATTCTTTCATTATCCATGTACTTTTGGAAAAAAATGGGGGAAGAATGTTTTTAATTGAATAATCTGTATTCTGTCAGGTATTCCGTCTCCCTAGGAAGGTATATGGAAACTTAATTTCTATTTTTATTTATCCTGCCAGTGTAGTATATTGATGAGAGAACTGAGATCCAGTAGTGTTAAAACAAGACATGAAGTGTTGATTAATTCTCTTATAAAACTTCCTTTTTGCTCCTGAGTATAGCAGATTTCAGAAACTGCTGCCAATATTGTGCTGTCCAATAAATCTCCATTGTTGGGAGGGTCTGGATCTTCTCTGGGCTTTAATAAATGATTATTATGTTTTTGAAATTTTTGCTTGGAATGCCCCCAGGCCTTGTTTGCATTAGCTTATGGAAGAAATGAATTAGAAACAGTAGGACCAAAGGCCCCCAAAGGAACCATTCCATGAAGAAGAGGCAGGCACAGAGATGGAGGCAACTGGACTCCTCATCCTTGTTCCTCGACACTTGTTTCCCTTCCTCATTGTACGTTCCCCATTGCAGGCTATGACCTGCCCTTTGGGTTCAGGCCAAGTGAATTTGCTGATTCTTAGGGCTGTGTTGAAAGATAAGATAATAATTCAGTATTGAGCAAACCTGAATGGCTTCAGATAGACTTATCAAGAAGGAGAAGGAAGTAAGATGCTTGGCTGGTGAGGAAAGCCAGTGGGACAGTGAGAAGCCAGAAAGGGAACTGTAGATAAGGAGAGCCTGGAGAGCCTGCATTTGGGGTCAGAGACATCCCCATGGCAAACCCCCCTGAGCCAAAGACTATACACCAGGGAGTCAAGAAGTCTACTGCCCTCTTTGGGCTCAGGGGAGCTTGGAACAGAAAGGAATCTGGTGAAATGTGAAAGAGAACTTATTACATAGGACATACCCCACAACAGAGAACTGTCTCATTTAAAATAGGCCGAGGGCTTCCCTGGTGGTGCAGTGGTTGAGAGTCCGCCTGCCGATGCAGGGGACATGGGTTCGTGCCCCGGTCTGGGAAGATCCCACATGCTGTGGAGCGGCTGGGCCCGTGAGCCATGGCCACTGAGCCTGCGCGTCCAGAGCCTGTGCTCCGCAACGGGAGAAGCCACAGCAGTGAGATGCCCGCGTACCGCAAAAATAATAATAATAATAATAAGTAAATAAAAATAAATAAAATAGGCCGAGATTAAAAAATCATAATATAGAGAAAGTGCTATTATTTTGCCCATCAAAGTATAAGCTTCTTGAGTTTAGAGCCCAAGTCATTGAGCTAATTGTGCTCAATAATTACAGCATCCTGTGAATAGATAATAAGTTCAATGTAATTCAGTTTTCTTTTGAAAAGTAACCATTTCTGTTTCCTCAGTTCCTCCCCTGAAATTATCCCACAGGGAAATGTCACTCACTAGAAAGTTTCAGCTTGCCAGGCAATAGGAAAGAAATGCTTCATAATATGTTTCCGGAAAGGAGAAGGCGAGGGAGCATGCTCAGAAGCAAGCGTGCAGGTGAATGAAGGATGCTGACAGCCACAAATATTGAGACTGATAAACATAAGGCCAGCATGACAGACAACGAATCCCTGTGGCCATGTGATGGCCTTTAGACATCAAAGAACAGGGGTAAACATCAAGGGGCATGGTAGCTTATATTTTATTGGTAATAAACTAGATGAAAGATCATATTTTAAATGATATGCCTTCAAGCATGTGCTACATCAAGGTGTTGACAGCATCATTTTTCCAAGAGATGAGCAAGTAAATTTAAGTTGTTCCCAAGTGGTAACTATTTTGATTACCAAGGAGCAGTGGGATGCAAAGCTTGGCCGGTGGAAACAAATGATTGATAGCTTCCTTTTAACACTCCTGCCTTTATTTTCCCCTGCATAGCTCATTATTCTGCTGCAGTAATTTAAGCTTTCCTATTGCACTGAGTTAGGGGCTTAAATTCTCTTATCATCCCTATGGGAATCTTGATTGTTTATTTGTAGATGACAATAATTGTTTTTATCGATCCCCAAATGTGGAAGGTATAAAAAGTGCCATGGCTGATGGCCAGCTGGTACATAGTGTTGCGTGCATGAGTGACAAATTACAAGACAATATTTGGTCCCAGAGGAGACTCTTTTAGAATTTTTTAAGGCATCTGATGGTTATCACTAGGTCTCTCTAAGCTGAAAAGCATAAACAACTTCATGTACATCAACTCAAGTCTTTTTGTTATTGTTTTTTATTGAACCTGCAAAGGTCTACTAGGGTGTATAATTTATACTTCCTCCTTTCTAGTACACCCACACAGCAGGAGAGTTTAGAAATGGTGCAGCTACAAGAATTCCCAGATACAGTGCCATCCAAGCCAGTGAATTCCCTTAGGGACCCAGATCATCAGGGCATTTTTTCAGAAGAATTCCTGTATTAATCCAGCAGCTGCCATTATTCCACTGCAAGTATCGTTATATGGACATTAGCTCTGAGTATTTTGAGAAGAAACCACTTTCCTAGCCCCAGCAAGTATTATCGGTAGGAAACCTCACATGGTACCACATCCCAAATATATCAGAGACACCAGGGAAAAAATGCAACTGTCTAATTAAGTGCTGTTTGTAGGACAGGGCACTTGGGCAGTATGAACCTCCCAGTCTGAATCAAATGCAACAGAGTTTGCTTGAAGAGCTTTTGAGCTAATTATTATGATGTCTATCCAGAATGATCCAGAACAAAATAAATTAGATTAGGCTTAAAAGTAATCAATATCAGAAATGTAAAAATGTCCTTATTAGGTGGTGAGATGGAAAGATCTTTGACCAGATGCCAAACCCTGAAATTCCTGACCCTCTTTTCCTGTGGTAAAGAGAAGATAAATATGTAGAGAAATCACTTTGACATTTGTACCCTATGGGGTTCTGTTCTGAAAGCTTGGCAGTTGAACTCTCAGACATGAATATCTGGGCTGGATCAGAGTGAGCCAGGGGAGCTTACTTTGCAGAGGAGGGGTCCATATGTCACACAAGTGATCCCCCCCTTTATTCCAGGGCTCTAATATTATTTTGATCCTTGACAGCAACTCCGTGGAGGGACTGGCTCCTGGAAAAATGCATAAAAAGAAAAACAATTTGCCCTAATTTGGATTTTTTTCTCACTCAAATTAAGCTTTACCCTCAGTGCTATGGCTGTGCCTTTGGTCTTAGCCATTCCAACACCTTCCATGAGCAATTGTGTGAAAGAGGAAAACATGGACCTTTTCCCTCCAAAATTTAGTGACTGTAGCCACTACCATTGCCAGGTAAAACTGTATACCCTTTCTATATACACCCCAGGCATTTAGTGGCATGCCCATCACACAAGTGTGCATTAAATGTGACCTGATCAATTAATATGCTTGTTAATTACCCATCTAACACACATGGAACATGGAACTGCCAAATGGCTAAAGAATAAAACAGATTGACCACTGAAGGTGATGATTGCAGAATCACTTGATTTTAAAATTAGAAGAAACCTTAGATAGGACTAGTTGAACTATCTCACTTTAGAGACAAGGAAACAAAGATGACCCAAAGAGGCCAAATAAGTTGTCCAAAGCTTGACATTTGAGTAGGGGCACAGCTGGAATGGGAAACAAGACATCCTCACTTCTGTACTGCACTTGGTACTGACTCTGAAACTCCACTTTGTTACACTGATTGTGACTAATTGTGATAACATGTGTGCCTCCCTCCACTAGACCGTGTGCTCTTTAAGAAAATATCCCGGGCTTCCCTGGTGGCGCAGTGGTTGAGAGTCCGCCTGCCGATGCAGGGGACACAGGTTCGTGTCCCGGTCCAGGAAGATCCCACATGCCACGGAGCGGCTGGGCCCATGAGCCATGGCTGCTGAGCCTGCGTGTCCGGAGCCTGTGCTCCGCAACGGGAGAGGCCACAGCAGTGAGAGGCCCGTGTACTGCAAAAAAAAAAAAAAAAAAAAAAATCCCATATTCATCACCAGCTCCTAGCAGAGTCAGTGGCATATAATAGGATAACAATGAATGTTTCTTGAAAAAAATGAATAAATGGGTGAATATGTGAGACCTGTCTTTTCTCATCATGTGCAAATAGATGCTGTAATTTTTAGTGATCTCTACTAGTGCTTGGTTAGCCTAGTAATTAAGAAGCATAGAGAGGATTGGAAGGTAGAAAAAGTAGAAGGAAAAGGCAAGAAGAGGGGGAAAAATACAATTCAGCAGGAATAATAACGGGAAAGAATCAGTACATAGATAAAATTTCTAGTTTCGATTTGAGAGCTTTTAGTCAAGACTCTGTTCTTCTGATCTCTCCCAATTTTCAAATGACTTTTTAAGCAGATGGTGCTTTAAGCAGGTCCCTTCATCGCTGCTCCTCCTCGGACCCCAGAATGCAGGATTGACTGCAGGTTCCATTCTATTCTAAGCCAGCTTTTGCTCTTTTGTGTCTTCCCCTCCCTGTGCTGTGTCTTCCCACCCATTTGGCACCTGCTCCTAACCCATGCTGCTGCTAGTGTTCCTATCACAGAGGAGAGTGCATGTAACGTAATGGGATCTTGCTTCTGGAATGTTTTCCATTTAGAAGACACACCAGGAGATACAAAGGAAGTCAATTTACATAGCGGCATTTCAGACTCAGTGACAAATAGGCAGAGGGGTTAGATATAAATGCTCTGGGTCTGTTTCTCCTTCCAAATCAACCAAAGTCGATGAAAATAAAGGTTAAAAATCCAGTTATCAACCCCCACTGTGAGTCTGAAATGCTTGCCTGTTTTAAGTGATTTGATACCAAGTGGTGCCTGATTAAAAAAGAGGAATCAGGGCTTCCCTGGTGGCGCAGTGGTTGAGAATCTGCCTGCTAATGCAGGGGACACGGGTTCGAGCCCTGGTCTGGGAGGATCCCACATGCCGCGGAGCGGCTAGGCCCCTGAGCCACAACTACTGAGCCTGCGCCTCTGGAGCCTGTGCTCCGCAACAAGAGAGGCCGCAATAGTGAGAGGCCCGCGCACCGCAATGAAGACTGGCCCCCACTTGCCACAACTAGAGAAAGTCCTCTCACAGAAGTGAAGACACAACACAGCAAAAATAAATAAATTAATTAATAAACTCCTACCCCCAACATCTTCTTTAAAAAATATTTTAAAAAATTAAAAAAAGGAATCAAAGGATTCAGGGTCCTAATTGTAGCACACTGATGGCTTGGTCCTCGAGAACTGCAGCAAGGATATTGGACGTCAGTGGGAACACCTACTGGCTGGAGTTCTGTACCAGTGGTGAAGTGTTGGTTTGGAGGAGAAGAGCCGGCCATGTTCTAGTTTACCAAGACATCTAGATGGAAGATAGGAAACATAGTCTTTTTAAGACAGTGGTGCTACTCAGTTGCCAAACAACCTGGGTGACCCAGATGCCCCTACGGGGAAAGTTTTCAGCAGATGGGCAGTCATCTGTTTTGGATGGATTGGGTTGTCTTGGCTAAAGACAAATATGAAGATCAAATATTCCCTTGAACCATTTGGAACTTGACAGAATCCTCCAATCAGTACTTATCTAATTACTCTCCCCCTTCAGCTACTGTACTTCCCACCTCTTCCTTAAACATACCAAGCACACTCCTCATATTTGTGATATGGAACACTTCCTGGGACACTCTTCTCTCATACGGTCTGTTGAGCAAGGGGCATCTGTGTCTTATCACCAGGAGTAGAAGTCCAAACACTTCTGCCCACTGTATCTTGGTATTGGAGTCACAAAAGAAAACACAGCACAGTCAAGCACTGGATAGAAAAATGCTATCCTCACACAGAGAAGAGATAGAGCAAGGTCAGCTCTAATAGTGGGCATCGGTCCCCCACAGCCAGCAGGTCCCTCCCAGCAGCTGACACAGGCTCTTGGCCTGCATGCAACCCTCTTGTGCCACAGAACAAAAGACCCCAACCCCTTTTTAAAGGAGATGGATATAGCAGTGAGGTTAGCCATGTGCCATATGACATTTAAGCAAATGTGTACAACTTGACTGTGAAACAGAGAAAGATACTCACACACAGGGTGATAAGTCCAGCACAGGCTGTGAGAACTCCTTGATAAGGAAGTGTTCCGGGCCCAAGGCCCACTCTTATGTGACCAAGAGTGTGTTGAAAGGCTATCCACGTGAGGCTGCCTTTCCAGTATGGCTTACACAGTTTCTTCCCATTCACTCTCTCCCATCCCCTTTTTTCCCAGATCTTTGCTTCTGTTATCAAAAAGGCCTTCCCTGATCAACCTTTATAATATAGTCACCTCCAGATCCAATCCTCTGGCCTGCAGGAAGACAAAAGCCTTGGTTTTTGTGATAATTACTGCATCCACGGCACCTACAATGGTGAGGGGCACAGAGTAGATGTGGTGTTCAATAACAGTGTATTAAAGAGATTGGTACGATAGGTCTTACAAAGGAAAAGTCTTGTCTCACGATGCCTGGAAAACAGTGAAGGAAAACTTTTCAGATGCTTTCACAGACCAAGTCATTCACCTGCACTGCATCCAATTTTCACTTAGCAAGCCTCAGAGAAAGTGATATGTCCAGGTAAGTAATATAACACCATTATCACTCAGCTCCCATCAGGGCTCCAAGCAACTTTAGAAAACCTGTCCTCTGATATACAGTACTAATTTGTGTCTTACGGGAAATCAAATAAATTATTTTTCACCTGAAGGGAGCAGGGTTATTTAACTCCAGATATTCACCATTTGGCTTCTCTTCCATACAACATAGCTTTTAGGCTTAAGGTACTAAGAGTGAGAGCATGCCTATAAATTATTCAGAGATAATTCGAAATAAGTGTTTATCTTTGACAGATTGTCAAGTTTCCTTATGCTTTTTCCTGATAACAAGGACTATGTTTTGATAAAAATGTTGCCCGTTTCTCATCACACTTTGCTGTTGCTCTGTGTATGTCTTCTGTGTTGTTTTGTTTTGTTTGTCATTGTTTGTTTTTGTTCCGCCTACAGAGTCCAGTCTGGCTCTTATCTCAGCACGGGTTGGTTTACCTTCATTCTGGCCATGGATGCCTGTTATGGCATTCACGTCTACGGGATGATAAATGACACCTATTGCAAGTAAGATCACAGGAAATTATTTTTATGCATCTCCAATTCTGATATGTTGTCAAAATTTCACAATTCATTTTAATATCATAAATCTGAGAAACAGATAAAGCAACAATTATTTCCCAGCATTCTTTGCTGACATGACATTTTACTGTCAGTGCATCAAGTTGTGACTTTTAGGGATGATAAAAAAGAAAAATATTTACCACAGTCTAATGTCAAATGTCAGAAGGAACATTTTTCCCTTAGTCTGAGGCATATCAGGGACTTGTGGCTTGGAAATACAGAACAAGTTCAGTGGTTATTTAATTTGCAGAGCAGGTTTGTCATTTCTGTTGCTCTAATGGTTGATAGATGGCTATCTACTCAATGGTTGTATTTGATCTTGAAGGACAAAATGTCCTGAAGCCTCAGAGAAGCTGATACCTTAATGAGAATTCCTGGAAATTATATTTCACTACTAAGTGAGTAATCTGCCAGATCCTTATTTAAAATGGGTATGTTTATCCACAGTATATTCCTGCTGGTGGGATCGTTTCTAAGTAGATAATAAAACAAACGCTCCATGCTTCATGAAGGTAATGAAATATATTTCCCTACCAACAATTGGCACAATATTATTCAGAGAGTGTTTTAATCATATTGTCAAAATGGTAACTAAGCCACAATCTTCATAATCAAATATTTCTACCCTAACTATAAGCATAATGGAGCACAGATGAACCAAATATCTTACTCTGAAAAATCACTAAGCTTCTTCAAGCTCTGCAAGAGCAATCAGGTTATCCAAAGTTTGTTTCCATTATACACCATTTCCTCCTTCAAAGGATAGCTATATTTTTGCATGTAATTGGTGTGATATATAAATTTTATTTGATTTATTAAAGCACTAAGGATCTGGTATGTCTTCCTAAAAGCTTTTATGTATAATAGCTTTTAACTGAGTTCACGGACAAGAATCATGCATGGGTTTGCAAGTAAATGCATTTACTGGGCACATAATGGAGTCTTGTAAATGAATACTTCATTCTTCATCTCAGTCTTTCTCTCCTTTTCTTTATTTCTTTTTTAGGACAGAAGGGTATAGAAAAGTCCCCTACCATTACTATGAACAAGGAAGAGACGAATGTGATGAATATTTTCTCCATGAACACGCCCCATATGGGGGGCATAGGTTTATCACTGAAAAGAAAGTGTTTGCTAAATGGGCCAAGAAACACAGGATAATATTTACACACCCAAACTGGACAGTGTCTTGATGTTGGCTTTTCTGACCTTGCCACACCACTTGACATGATCATGATACTGCAACTGTGATGCTAATGATGCTGATGCTGGTGATGATAAAGGCAACAACAATGATGATAAAGTTTCTGTACATTCTCAGATATGGACGATGATTCTGCCAGTAATTTGAACTTGGGATTTCGTGGAGGGTAGTTGTGCTCATTACATTCTTTCTGAAGGTTCAACATTTCATACTGCACTTTATAATCTAACTGGAATTGAAATAAAGGCCAGTAACATGACAAGAGTGACCTAAGAAATGGGAAGATTATCCTTCAGGATAGTTGCCCAGGATTCTTGGACAGTGAGTAACTTCCAAAAGCCCTGGGATTTGGTCTCATGAGGCAAGGTTATTGACTCTGCTGTCTGTTGAACCTGAGCAGCTCCACCATCTTGAAGAATGGTTGATTGTCAAACACTGACCCAAGAAATGCTTTCTGGGTACAAGGGTCTTGCCACAGTAACTAGTTGGCCTGGGGGCAGGAAAGGAATCTCTTCCTGACTTACCATCATCCTACAGTACCTCCTACAGCTAAAGCCTCAGGCCATTTCCTAATTCACAAGGAAGATATGGACATCCTTCCCACCAGGATTACTTGACTATCTCAAACACTTCATTCAAAATGGGCTAACTAGCAAATCTTCTTGAATTTCTACTCTCATCACTCCATTTTTACTACCCCCCCAAAATATAACTAAACATATTACTAGAATGATCTGTATTAATGTTTAGTTATTTTTGGTTGAGTGCTAAATATTTCAGAAAGCTATTCAACAAGTAAGATACCAACACTGTAGTAACATAGACTGTGAAAACATTCTTAAAACATAACCAAAAGGGTTTACTAACTCTGCTTCAACATCCAACAACACAAAATTTTATGCTTTTTAAAATCATGAAACAGGGAAAGCAAAGCATATTTTTACATCAATTTGTATCCTACCATACTTCATAATATATATTTGTATATTCAAATTTCTATTTTATAGGCCCAAGATGTGTCTCTCCACACATTTCATTATCCTTGCCAAGTGCCAACTGTTAGACATGAAGAGGAAATGATTCTTTGTATTTAATCTGACCAGAGCTTTTGCCTTCTTGGGGTTTATTTTCCCCAAACTGTATCAGTTACTATACCATAATAACAATAATCATAATGATGACCTTGATGTCCAAAGTGCTTTGTCATGTAGAGTCCTTTCACATATGCTGTCCCATGTGATGCCCATGACCACTCCATCAGGCTATTGCCTATGCATTCTGACATATTAGCAGATGATCTCTAATTTGTTCATTGCTATGATATATTCCAGATTGCTCCCCTTGCTAATATTTGTATAGAATAGAGTTTATGTAGACTAGTAACCAATTGATTTCAGTGCCAAATACAATGTATTATATCAGGATTACGCAAAAAGTATCCCAAGGATGGCCCTGGCCATAAACTAGGAATTCTGTGAACAAAAGTACTTTTGATTTTTTTTTTCGTGGCTCTATTTAGGTGGGGAAAAGATGAGGTAGCAGAGATAACAGGAAGAAATAAAAGCAAAGAAATACCGTTTCTCATCCCCATCTTAAGATTACTTTGTTCTCCATATATTCATTGCTCATTAAATATTAGAGGGTTGATTTGCTGAGAGAGTAGCTAAGAGACCAAAAACATCCTTACCAATGATTCAAAAGACAAAAGCTGGGCTTAACTTACAGCCTGTTTTGGAGGCTGGAAGTGATGATGCATTTCACCTTGGGAGCCCTTTCCAGGTCTCTACCAGTGCTAAGTCCCATGATAGGCTACCTTTAAAATGGTCCATCTTGGACGAAAGCCTCTTTCCTGCTCTTTTCTACCATTTTAATACCTCAATATTTACATCCATAAAAATGACCAAGTGCCACTTACATTGTTGGAACTATTATTGTTGTTATTCTTTTGTTGCTTCCTTATGTGATTTTCAGTTCTACGTATGCTAGTTTTTGTGAGCTAATGATGGATAGAAATGCCCACTCAAAGAAAAATAAACAGATGAAAATGTCAAAATTGTAATACAGACTGTTTTTCCCCCCCTGTTGTGATACAGAAGTTCCACTTTGAAATAAAAAGGAAGCTTGGTTATCAGAGTGTTTCAGGGAATGACATAATGTAATTTATTTAGTTTCCTGGTAAATGGAGGACCAACCCTATTTGCTTTAGCCCTTACTAATGAGAAACTTTGGAAAACATCCTTGCTCTCCTACTTCACTGTCACGGTCTCTGATGGAGACTTTTGCAGAGCCCTGCCTCCCTCACTCTATGACAGTAGGTATGTGTAGAATAGGCAGTGTTTCCTTTGGAGTGGTAAGGGGGGGCCTCCCCTTTCCTCCCTTCCCTTTTTTTCCTTAACTAAACCCCAACTCTACACTTTTTATTGTTGTCTCTTATCTATTTTTTTCTAAAATTGGGAAACGAAAACCAGATTATTCTTAACATGGAGACCTAATTGAATGACTCCCAGTGTCATCATCATTTTGATAGAATCACATGACTTATTTTTCTCTGCATTCTTAATGTTCTCTGCTTCCATTTCCTGTTCCTCTTTACCCTCAGCTTCCTAATGTGGAAACATAAAGTGGAAATTTAAAGTCTAATTTCTCCCATGTTGAGAAATTTTCCATCTAAGATTTAATGATAGAGAAGAGAATGGTAAAGCAGCAATTCAAGGAGAGACCTTTGTAGTGCAAATTTCTGGTCCATTTTCTAGCAACTGAAAGAGATTTCATCCAGCACCTAAACATTGGAAAATTTAACTCATTCATCACTGATATGTATACATCCCAGAAGTTAAGTAATACCTGCGAAAAATAAAAATATTTCAATAGCATCCAAGGCTCTAGGCAAATGGACTGTGGAAAATGGTCACAATTTTCTGAAATCAACATAAAAATATGCAAGCTAAAGATAATAAAGTAAACATTATTTTTAATTCTGCAGAATCCTTGATAAAAAGCAAGAAAATTTTAAAGGGTTTTTTTTTGTTGTTATTGCGGTACGCGAGCCTCTCCCGTTGTGGAGCACAGGCTCCGGACGTGCAGGCTCAGTGGCCATGGCTCACGGGCCCAGACACTCCACGGCATGTGGGATCTTCCTGGACCGGGGCACGAACCCGTTTCCCCTGCATCTGCAGGCGGACTCTCAACCACTGCGCCACCAGGGAAGCCCTAAAGGGGTTTTAAAATGAATGTTGGAATCCTTTCTAAGTTAGCCTAGTGATAAGTACTAATTATTTATATTGTTATGATGGTAATGTGCATTAGAAACCTTTTAGAATATATGATTTTACATTGTTATCAAACCTATCAAAGAAAAAACAATTTGGGAGGACGTTTGTATGTATGCACATAGAGTCCCTGTGTGTGTGTGTGTGTGTTTGTGTGTGTGTGTGTATAAAGATATACATGCAATCCTATATTTCTCACTGATGTGTATAAATCACAGAAAATCTGTTTTAGACTTTATCTGAAATTTGTGGGGTTACATTTTGAATCCTGAATAAAAAAGAAAATCCAGATTAAATGTGCCGATTGCTAAGAGTACATAAAATCATATTCAGTGGCTGGCCAAAAGAATAAAGCTAGAGAAGCTGCTAAATCTAGAACTGAGGGCACAATTAGATGCCACAGTTGTCACAAATCAGACCTGGAAGTATAGCAATCTGTATCGTAGCCTCTGCTGATTGCAGCTCAGCTAAAGTCACATCGAAAAACAGCGCATCAAGCTCTATTTGCACTGATGTGAATGAACATTGGTCCCCCTATTCAAATAAGCCTGTCTTTACTGTAAGCAAACTCAGATTTGCATGATTTTTATTATATGGCTAGAGAACTGTGACCACTGTGGAAAAGAGAAAATTATATAAGGAGATTGCTCTTTGAGGATTTGGAATGAATCAGCTGATGTGGGAGCAAGAGTCTGAATTGGGGACTTTGCTGACCTTTCCAGAAGTATAAAGCCACTAGAAGAGAATCACTCATTACTTCCTCAGGTAAAAAACAACACTAAAGTACTTCAACTGGTGCTGTTAATTGAATGTTAATTATAAGCTCAGTTTAATTTCAATAAGTGAGAAAATATAATCAGATGGCTCACCTTTTTTTAAAACAACATACCCATCCAGGGTTTAATGTGGCATGTCAAATGCAAAGAACAAACTCTGTTGTCCAGTGTCAGTTGTTTGCATGTCTTAGCACAATAAATGATTTATAGTCCCAGGGCCAAGAGGGAAAAATGCTTTCCCCTTAACTGTAGTTTTAAGAGGCAAGACCTCATCATTTTAATAGTTTACATAGATCCCATGACTAAAGGGGCCAGTGCTAGCCTTTGTAAATTGTCTTGACTTGTAAAACTGCAAGGGGCTTTAGTGACTAAACAATCCAACTCCTGCATCTTGGAGTTCAGGAAATTGACTGGTAGAGGTGAAGTGGCTAGCTGGTGGCTATAAAACAGACTAATGGAAGTACTGAGACAAATTCTTATCTCACGTCTCCTTTTTTAATACTTTTTCCACTACATTGTTCGTTTTAGCACAGAATAGTAGCTGGAAAATGCGTAAGTGACTCATTGGAAGAGTCTATTCCTGGAAACCAGTAGCTCCAATTAATGTTGATTCTACTCACGATCTGAGAAATTTCTATACTAAAGTATATAAATATTTGCATAATTGAAGTAATATCTCAGTAATTGTTGATATGCTCTATCATCTATGTTGTTGCTTATACTGGGCCATGTTTGATTATCATAAGATTCTAGGATTAGTTTAAAGGATGTAAAAGTCAGTTTCTTCTTTTGTTATTGAGTATGATGAAGCCACTGATAGTCCTAAGATCTGTTGAGTATGGAGGTTGCCTGGTGTAACTGGCAGGTCCTGTTGTTGAATTATCCCCAGAGCCTAACTGTCCTCATCGTGGAACCAATTCAGTTGCCTAGGTTACTGAAATAATTCATCTGTACTGGTAGGTGAAATGTTACCTTTGGTATCATGCTCATGTTTGTACTACACATGATTTTGAGCCCACCTACTCTCTGGAAGGTAAATCAAATGCCCCACAAGACTCAATCACCATGAAGATTGAAAGGGCTTTTTCTTTACAGCCCATTCACGTGATACTGTTAGAAGAGGAGAATTTTGAAATATATGCACTAGGTTCTGAAATGGCTCCTGTGGCTCAGAGATAGCATATTGTCCTGTTCCTTGTTTTTGCTGAATCTTATAGAAACCACTAGAGTAAAATTCCATGTAAATTGCTAAGGCATCAAATCAGAACTGTCCTTGGGCATTGTAACATTGCAGAAAACGTCATTTTTTTTTTACTTCTCTACTTTTTTTTTTCTTTTCAGAAGAGGCACAATTTGTTTATGGAGTAAAAAGCTCTTCTTTCTCCACAGATATGTCTCCTTTTGTTCCTGCCTTGGAGACTTCAGAAAAATAGAAGTCCACTTTCATAAAAATGAAGAACATCTTGACAAAATAACCAACTGCTAAATTCATATATTTGCCTACATAGTGAGCAGCTTCTTCTAAGAAACTCCAAAGGGACCAAAAGCAGGGCATTTCATGGTTCCTTCTTACCTAACTTACAAAGCACTCATTTCCCTGTGTTTAACTTTGTTGTCATTGCTACTGAGTAAAACCCATTTCTATTATATGCACTATATTTTATGCTTCACTCATTTTTCTAAATTCACACAATTTTTGCTGTAGTCTTTCATTCACTTTAAAAACCTATAATCTTCACCTATTTATAGAAGAAACTGTAAATGCACAGTTGTGAATTTGGTGAGGTTTTATTTTCCTCTGGCACCATATTGCTTTATTTATAGGCATCATGTTTTAGAATAAAGCTTACTAAGTGGCAATGGACTACTGGTATATTTCAGTTTGATTTACTTTTACAACAAGATAAATGAGGAGAGGTGAACAAAGCCAGAGAGTATATGTCACTGAAGAGGAAAAAAAAAAGTTGGGCGGCAGTGGAGTGGGGAGAGAGAGAGATTCAATATATTCAATATCCAAGGCAGAAAGATGTCTAGGATACTACTGCAGACAATGGCAAGAGAAAATGTTGGTCAGCCTCCAGAATTTGCTTTGTCTACATTAACTATCTGATGCTGAAGTAGATTTCCTATCTTGCTATGTAAGACCTGTTAGCAAAGTTGGGTTAGTACATAAGCTGCTTAAAATAGAGAAGTCTTCCTTCTTTTCTCCCTCCCTCTTTCATTACTTCCTTCCTTTCCTCCTTCCACTCCTCCCATTCTCCCTTATTTTCTTCTAGAAAACTCAGCACACTTTCAGTTGAACATCATGCATGGATAGTTTCTCATTTTACAAATTAGCTTACAGTTCTTTACCAAACTCCATAAGAGACCTTTATTTGGATATGATCTTAAAATGAGAGTGTTTCTGGTAATAAAGTAATAATAACCTATGCTTATATGTCAGGTTTATTAAAGGACTGTTATACCTCATTCAGTCACCTCAAATACTCTGTGAGGTATGTAATGTTACTATCACCATTTCACGTATGAGAAAACTGAATCACAGAGAATTTAAGTAACTTGTTCAAGCTTGGCCAGCTAGGGATAGAATGAGGTTTTGAACCCAGGCAATTTGACCTAGAATCAATACCTGGTTGCAATAGGCTAATAGATGTAACCAAAACCCCCCACCCCCAAATTTCAGTGGCTTAACAAAATAAGGTTTGTTTCTCTCTAAAACATGAGTCCCCTATAGATGCTCCTCTCTAACCAGCTTGTCTCCAAGGATGACTCAGAGACACAGGCTCCTTCCATCATGTGGCTTTGTCCTCCACAGCATGCTTAGAGACCTCCCTATGTAGCCTGCTAATAGGGAAAGCATGGGGAACTTGTTTTTCAGGCAAGTCCAGAAGTGGTGTACATAATTCCACCCACATCCTACTGGCCAGGCTCAGTCATGTGACCTGGCAATGTTGTCTGTATGCCCAAGAGGAAAACAAACAGGGCTTGATGAACATTTAGCAGTCTCTGCCATAATATTCTTAGTCATGATGATATATAGCCTTGTGCAGCTATATGGATGACTCATTTATGTTCATAATCCTTATCAAGAACACAAGAAAAAAAAACTGCTTTACCTGGATGTCAGTACCCACACCTCAACAAAATAAAATAGGGAGCAAAATGCTGTTTTAGATCTTATGCCAAGAGAGGATATGATTTCCTTTACCAGAGAATGTGAGATGAGAAACTAGTAAGTAAGAAATACTTCTAAGCATTTACCAACAGTAGACTTTGAATGTCTTAATGATCTGTGGTTAAAGTAATACAGACTGATCCTTGTCTCTGATCATCCCATCTTCTTTGGGTACCTATTTCCTTTGCAAAGATTAGCCTCCCTTTTCAATTTTCCTTTGGTCTTCAGGTCTATGCAGTGCTGCAATGATATTTTAAAATGAAAAAAAATGAAACTGCATTTCTCATATTTTAAAATGACAAATATCTCTTTCATACCCTCCTCCCTTTCTCTGTTCACACTGGCATATGAACTTGTTCAAGGAAAAAGGTCCAAATAGGCCATAAGTGTTGTCCATCACCAAAACAGCACAGGGTGTATCCTCATGGAGAGAAGCCCCTCACACTCTCTCCTGACATTTCTCTTCCCTTCCCAATACTTTCTATTCTTTGATATTATTTTGTGTAAGATATCTAGAAATCCTTTACTCCTAACAGCAATTGTATTTCACATCCTAGATTTCTTTCTCATTTAATAGGAAACTGCTGTCTTGGGAAAAAATGCTTTGCATGTTAGCATATAAATTTTCTTAGTCTGTCTATTGAGACAGATAAGTTGAGACTCTAAAAACAAAATAATTAGAGAAGAGAACTTGCCAGTGTTTACCTTCTTCCAGGTCAACGTGAAATTCCTTTTAAGGACAAGAAACTATAGCTCCTGGTTGGTAAATGACAAAGGTTTCAATTTCTAACAGTTGTAACTGGTGATAAGACTATCTTAAGTTGCTTTGCAAGGATAAAATGAGGTTCTTACTATCCCTCATCTTATGGCTAAAATTCTTGAATAATACAAGTATACAGTGTATACCAGTAACATCTTACACCATGCACTGTTAAGAGTTCTTGAATCTAACATTGGTAAGACTTTTCAAATATACTGTTTTCTATGCTTATGAAATCACTCAAAAATCTATATAATCTTCCAAAACTATTTTCCTCCAAATGCCTGAACTTCTCCAGAAGTAAAACACCTACAATGAAATTAACTTAGAATGGTCTTCCATCTTCAGTGGCAGTTTTGCTTCAAATTAAAATGGCTTGTCCAGCATATCTTTTGGTGATGATGGTTATAATGTGTTTCATCTCTAGTAGAAAGGGCATACGCTACAATCTTTGATGGATAAAAGGGCATTAATGTTGGATGAGGACATTATTACCATGCAGATGCATCTGTGGATCATGTAGAGCTATGGGTGGTTGTTCAATATGAAACAATAGAAGAAGCAAAAAGAAAAAGAAAGCATTCAACAGCCCAACGTATGCGTTCAATGAAACCAAATGAAATTTGACAGGAACAAATGTAAAGACAGGCACTTCGGTTCAAAAAAGACAGGAGCATGACTTAACTGCAGTACTTGTGAAAAATATTTGGAGGTTTTAGAGCAATCTAATATGAGATGTAGCAATTTAAAAGATCACTATGACCTAAGATGCTAGGAGAGTCTAAGAACAAGTGGGGAGGTTCAGGATTAATCAGACCACTTCTGGGAGTATTTTTATAACTTGTTTTTACTTGATTTCTGATTGGACAAGTAGTACATTTTCACCATCAAAAAAATAGAGAAGACAGAAAGGTATGACACTCATTATCAAACTGCTTGGTATTTATCTGGTACTTTTCTATAGATAATAGTTACATTACATAAATATAAAATATGTTATTTTATAGCCTGCTTTGCTCCTTAATAAGAAATCACAGGCATTTTCCCAATGTCACTAAATTATCCTACAACATTTTCTGTTGCTACAGTGTTCCATAATCTATTTATCCATTCCTCCACTGTCATTTTTTTCTATATGATAAACAAGTTTGTTCATGAATTTTTGAACACTTCTCGGATTTTTTCTTTTGTTGTTCCAACATACAGTGTGCCTGCTTCTCTGCATCCTTGCCAAAAATTGGTGGGTTTTTTTCATCTTTGCCAATTTTACATATGCAAGAAAGATTATCTTGCTTTAATTAGCATTTAATTGCTTACCATGGAAGTTAAACATTTTTGCATATTTTTTGACACTTTATATTTTTTCTTTCATGAATTAGCTCTTCCAATATTTTGTCCATTTTTCTATCGCAGTGGGAGTCACAACACTTTAAAGATACAGACAAATAAGAATCCATTCAAACGAGAGGGGCCAGGATCACTTGGGAACTGGAAGTCATATTATACCGGGAATTGAAGACATTTATCTAGCTTGATAGAATGTTTAAAGGAGAACTAAATTCAAACATTTAAAAGGCATTAATGGAGGTGTGAAATTAGTGTTAAACTCTGTGGCTCCATTGGACAGAGCTAGAGTCAATGAATGAAATTTCAGATTATATCTCAGGAGGACATTCAGAAGAGTCCAAAAGTAAAGTGTGGATTTTTAGACTGAATTTGTGTAAATATTCTCAGAGAGATCAGACCATCCCCTCGTTCAGTGTTTCACGCAATTAGATAGAAAGTTGGATGTACTAGCCTCACCCCCAGACTCCCTTCAAAGCACACGTTCTGTGAAATAGGATGCAACTCCATGTGGGAAGATTTCACACTGAAGCTCTGAAAAAATAAGCCTAAAATGGCTGAGCTTTGGGAGCCCTTTTCTTTACCAGCAGTGTATTCAGAAGCCATCTTTTAAAACAAGTTATTTCTGATGATGGCAAATTTCACGGAATTCATGTTCAGAGTTGGTTCCTGAATTCTGGGGACACATTCAATTGCTGGTAGGTACACACACACACACACCACCACCCCCAGCTTTACAACTGCCTATTACTCACTTCATTCTTGTAATGCTTCACAAGGAGCCCTAATTTCCTTTGCTTCAGTGGGGAAAATTTGTTCACATTTCATATATCCATATTTTTATATACTTGTTATTGTGCTATGTCTTTGAAATGTAATGACTCAAGAAAATTACATTTAGTATCATAGCATTCCTCATGCTTGTAATTTATGACAATGGATATCACTGTAGATTTAGGAGTCATTTATATTGTCCACATTTTCTTATTACTGCTAGCTTAAATAAATTCTTCATATTGAGTTTAGCTACATTTTTCAGTTTTCTAGTCTGTACCACTCACTTTCAGTATATTCATAATCCTTTTATCTGATCTTTGTAGTTTCAAAATGTTGCCTTGGATATTTTAAGTTTTGAGCAATCAATGCCCTTTTCAAATTGCCTTCTTAAGATTTTTGTAAAATAATATTCTCCATAATACAACTTTAAATTACCTGCCTTTTCCTTTACTAGGCTTAATCCAAGAAGGCTAATTGAACATTAAGCATTTTAATCATCCCACACTGTCAAACTTGTCTTCTCATTACTGAGACTTGGATAAGCCATAAGCTTAAGTGTGTTCCTGGCAATGTAACTAGAGTGAAAGTTTGATAATATAACTAGTATATAACTATAGAATTAGTCCTGGTCTTTATTAATATCTATACAAAAATATTATTTTAACAAATATACATTGAATATAACCAAATTCATGGTACTTCATTAGAGCTTTGGAAAATACAGAGATGGGTAGGCTGTAGTATTTATCTTTATGGAGTTTACTGAAGAGCTAGAAAGATAAAACAAAATTTCCAGTAATTACAAGATGCCTTAGAACAAGGTAATAAACAAAAGAATGATACAAACAAAAAATATCATATGTTATACAGAAAAATAAGAAGTATAAGGAAATGATGATTCAGATATAAAAATTGTCATTATATTATATGTGCAAGTAATGTTCAAATATACCTATAAGGTGATTCAAACTCTCCAGATGACACAGCACATGTTAGATGTCAGGAAGTTCATCTTGAACTTCTATTAGCAATGCCTTTTGGAAGTGGTTAATACAGGAGATAGCCACCAAGACATAAAGACACTTTCATCTAAAACAAGATGAGGCTTCCTGACAGTAGTATCTTGTAGAATAACGATGTTTATTTGAAAATGTAGAGTTTATTTTTGAAAAATGAAATAAAAATGTCCATGATACAGTAAAATGCAAATATCTTCTCTGAAATCTGCTAGGGGAACCCCAGAGAAGGCTCTGGTACTATTTTTAAATGTATTCATTGAACAAATAGCACCTTTAAAGGACAGTTCAAAGTAAGCTGTGAATTTAAATAGCATAGGACGTGGAACAAATGTAGGTGTAAATATGCATCCATTTTATCCCTTTTATCCATGTAGATCAATTAGTCTTGTGTTATTATTCTCTATATGCATTCACTCTCAGCTTTAGGAGTGACTGTGAATGTGAATTACCCTGATTATGCTTTTTCTTATGATGGCTTTATCTATACGTATCTACTGAGCTTGAATGAAAATTTTCTAATGTCATGATAGCTATATGCATCTACTTGGAGACTTAAGCAGGGCTAAGAAACAGACTGGGAAAACAAAAATCATAACATGCACCTGACCCAATTTTCACCTGTTGTCTACAACTTCCGAAGAAAATCTAATGAAGGAATTACACTTTTTCATGTGATTAAATAGATTTCACGACCTAAGTAACCTACTTATGTTTCTCTAGAAGTGACCTATTCCAGGAAAAATTACTCTCCTGTGTGGTAGGTGAGTTACCCTGACTGGGGAGAGGGGAGAGGTCGTTTCAAAATCATAAATGAATAATTTTCCATGTCTCTTCTCAATCTCTGTGGAAATTTTACATTCTTTCCTAATGGTTCTTCTTCTCCATTATATATTTGGCTGGACGGGCTACCCAGTTCTCATGAACTATGGTCACTGAGTCCATACTTACAAAAAAGATCCACATATTTTGGTCAATTGATTTTCTTAGAGATGTCAAAGTAATTTAATGGAAAAAGTATAATCTTTTCAACATATGGGGATGAAAAATTGGATATCTACATGGAAAAAATGAATCTCATTTCTTACTTCACACCATGCAAAAAAATTAACCTGAAAAGGATAATTGGTCTAAGCATAGAAGATGAAAAAAAAAATTCTAGAAGAAAACAAAGTATAAAATATTCATGACTTTGGGTTACATAAAGATACCTAGGATGCAAAAATCATAACAGAAAAAATATTAATAAATGAGATTAATCAAATTTATACCTTTTTAAAAAGACACTATTAAGAAAATATAAGCCACAGAGAGGAGAAAATATTTGCAGAGGACTCATATTCTGAATATATAAAGAATTCTTACAACTAAATAATAAAAAAATCTGAATTTAACATGGACAATTTGAACATATGCCTCACAAGGAAAGATATACAAATGGCCAATAAACACTTTAAAATGTGCTCAACATCACAGTGAACAGGAAATATCAATTAAAACTGAACACTCTACTAGGCACTAGGGACTCTTTGGTGAAAAAATTTGACATAGTTCTTGCCTTTATGGAGTTTATAGTGTAATGATAGAGACAAACAAGTTAAAAGGCTTTCACAAACAATTGGATAGGTGCTGGGACAGGAAGAATACAGGTGCTTTGGGGGTGATGACAGAGGGAATCCTAACACAGACAAGAGGTTAGACAAGGGAATTATCAAGGCAGGCTTTCTGATAAAAGGGAATTTAAGTTGAGATCAATAAGGTGAGTGGAAGCAAATTGAGTAAAAGGGGTATGAAGAAGATAAGCATGGACAAGGAACAGTATAATGCAGAAAGTCATAATGAAGAGAGAAAGTATGACAAGTTCAAGAATCTAAAAGAAGTTTACTATGACTGGTTGGAGAAAAACCACATGGGTGAGAGGTGGAAGGTGGTGGTAAGAAATAGATGAGCAGTTTAATTAGAGGTCAGACCACATAAGTCTTTACAGGTTGTCATAAGAAATTTTAACTTTATTATGAGAATAACACATGAAAAGCATAGAAAGATTTTAAGCACAGGAGTATATTTGACTTGTTGTTTAAAAGCATCACAGAGAAGGAAGAGAAATCAAGGACAATTCACAAGTTTTTGGCTTGAACAATTGGGCAGATGTTGATACTACTATCTATGCTAGGAAATATAGTAGAAGAAGCAATTGGAGATGAATTAAGTTTAGTAGACGTGGTTAGTTTGACATGTGTATAGGACATGGAAATGAAGTTCTATATATGAAGCTCAGGAGATAGATCTAATCTAAAGATATAAATTTGGGAGTCATCTGTATAATGAAGAATAAAATGTGATAAGTGCTATGACAGAAATATGTATAGAATATCACAAAAGCACAAAGAACTTCTCTATTAGTTACCTATTGCTATGAGACAAACTACCACAAACTTAGTTGCTTATGACAACACACATTTATTATATCACAATTCCTGTGAGTCAGGAATTAAAGCATTGCTTATCTGGGTCCTCTTCTTTAGGGTCTCTAACAAAGCTACAATCAAAGTGTCAACCAGGGCTGACATCTCGTCTGAAAGCTCACCTGGGGGAGGATCCACTTCCAAGTTCATGTAATTGTTGGCTAAATTTAGTTTCTTGATGGCTGCCAGCTGGAGACTGCTCTTAGTTCCTTGCCATGTGAGCCTCTCCACAGGGCAACTCACAACATGACAGCTTACTTCATCAAAGTCACCAATGGAAAGAGTCTGCTAGTAAGATTAAAGTTATAATCTAATCATGAGCATGATATCCTTTCAATGTTGAGATATTCCATTGGTTAGAAGCAAGTTCCTCAATGAAAGGAGATTGCAAAAACCTGTAAATAACTATAGGCAGGATTATTTTGGGCTACCTACCTCTCCATCTCTACCTAGAAGAAGTAAAAAAGCTTCCACATAAAAGCGACTCATGAATGCGAGAGAAGATATGTGAATTCCAAATAGTCAAAAGAAGAGGGCAGACTAGTGATGCCCCAGTTTTCCATCTTGATGTTGATTTTCAAAACTTCCATATTTTCCTATGTCAGGACTGATCATGGACCAAATTGACCAAAATTTTAAAAGTTGTAATAAATCTAGTGTATAACATGAGAAAATGAATTCAGCTAGGAATAATCAAATGGAGTTGCTTTTTCAAGGAAAACCAAGATGAAAGGGATAAGAAAGACTATGAGAAGTTATCCTGTTTAAACTCTCAATAAAGTGGGTATGGAAAGGACATACTTCAACATAATAAATCCATACATGACAAACCTACAGCCAACATTATACTCAACAATGAAAAGCTGAAAGCATTTCCTCTAAGATCAGGAACACGACAAGGATCCCCACTCTCATGACTTTTACTCAACATAGTATTGAAAGTCATAGCCACAGCATTAGATAAGAAAAAAATAAAATAAAGAGAATCCAAATTGGAAAGACGAAGTAAAACTGTCACTGTTTGCAGATGACATGATACTATACATAGAAAATCCTAAAGTTGCCACCAAAAAAAAATTAGAACTAATAAATGAATTCAGCAAAGTTGCAGGATACAAAATTAATATACATATCTCTGTTTCATTTCTATACACTAACAACAAACTACTAGAAAGAGAAATTAAGAAAACAATCCCACTTAAAATTACATCAAAAAGAATAAAATATATAGGAATAAATTTAACTAAGGAGGTAAAAGACCTATACTCAGAAAACCACAAGAAACTGATGAATTAACTTGAAGGTGACACAAACAGATGGAAAGATATACCATGCTTATGGATTGGAAGAATTAATATTATTGAAATGACCATACTACCCAAGGCAATCTACAGATTCAATGCAATCCCTAGCAAAATACCAATGGCATTTTTCACAGAACTAGAACAAATCATTCTAAAGTTTGTATGGAAACACAAAAACCATGAATAGCAAAAACAATCTGGAGAAAGAAGAACAAAGCTGGTGGTATCATGCTCCCTGATTTCAAACTATACTACAAAGCTATAGAAATCAAAACAATATGGTACTGGCATAAAAACAGACACACACAGATCAATGGAACAGAATAGAGAGCGCAGAAATGAACATATATTTATATGGTCAATTAATCTATGACAAAGAAAGCAAGAATATACAATGAGGAAAAGACAACCTCTTCAATAAATGGTGTTGGGAAAATTAGACTACTATATGCAAAGAATAAAATGGGACTACTTTCTCACACCATATATAAAAATAAACTGAAAATGGATTAAAGACTTAAATGTAAGACCTGAAACCATAAAACCTTTGCAAGAAAGCATAGGGAATACACTCTTTGATATCAGTCTTAGCAATATATATATATATTTGGATATGTCTCCTCAGACAAGGGAAACAAAAGCAAGAATAAACAAATGGGATTACATCAAATTAAAAAGCTTTTGCACAGCAAAGAAAATTACCAACAAAATGAAAAAGCCACCTACTGAATGGGAGAAGATATTTGTAAAAGATATATCTGATAAGGGGTTGATATCCAAATTATACAAAGAACCCATACAACTCAACATCAAAAAAACAAACAACCCAATTTAAAAATGGACAAAGGACCTGAATAGACATTTTTTCAAAGAAGACATACAGATGGCCAACAGACACATGAAAATACACTCAACATCACTAATTATCAGGGAAATGCAAATCAAAACCACAATGAGATATCACCTCATACCTGATGAAATGGTTATAATAAAAGGACAACAAACAACAAGTGTTGGCAAGGATGTGGAAAATTGGGAACTTTGGTGAACTGTTGGTGGGAATGTAAACTGGTGTTGCCATCATGGAAAACAGTATAGCAGCTCCTCAAATAATTGAAAATAGAACTACCACAAAATCCAGCAATTTCACTGTTGAGTACATCTCCAAAGAAAACAAAAACACTAATTTGAAAAGATATATGGACCTCTATGTTCATTGCAGCATTATTTACAATAGCCAAGATATGGAAGCAACTAAGTGCCCATCGATAGATGTATGGATAAAGAAGATGCAGTAAATAGATATAATGGAATATTATTCAGCCATAAAAAAGAATGAAATCTTGCCATTTGTGACAACATGAATGGACCTGGAGGGTATTATACTAAGTGATGTCAGACAGAGAAAGATGAAAACCATATGATTTTACTTACATGTAGAATCTAACAAACAAAACAAATGAACAAACATAACAAAACAGAACCAGAATCATAGATACAGATAAAAACAGGTGATTGAGGGGAGATGGGTTGGGGCTGGAAAGAAAGAGGTGAGGGAGATTAAGAGGTACAAACTTACAGTTACAAAATAAATGAGTCACAGGTATGAAATGCACAGCATGGGGAATATAGTCAATAATTCTATAATATTTTTGTGTGATGACAGATGGTAAATAGACTTATTGTGGTGATCATTTCAAAATGTATAGAAATATCAAATCACTGTATTGCACACCAGAAAATAACATCGTGTTGTAGGTCAATTATACTTCAAACAAGTAAATAAACTCATAGAAAAAGAGATCAGATCTGTGGTTGCCAGAGGTGGGGGTGGAAGAGGGGGAAATGGTTAAAGTTGATTAAAGGTACAAACTTCCAGTTATAAAATAAATAAGCACTAGGGATATAATATACAATATGATTAATATCATTAACACTGCAGCATGTTATTTATGAAAGTTATTAAGAGAGTAAATCCTAAGATTTCTTATCACAAGAAAAAATTATTGTTTTCCTTTTTCTTTTATTTTGTGTCTATATGAGATGATGGATGCTCCTTAAACATATTGTAATCATTTCATGATTTATGTAAGTCAAATCATTATGCTGTAAACCTTAAAATTATACAGTGCTGTATGCCAATTATATCTCAAAACTAGAAGAAAAAAACATATTTTTACAAATGTACAAATGACTGGGGGAAAGAATATTACATATTTAGAGTGGAGGTCATGGTGATATAAAGAAATATGGCAGAATGAGTAGGTATGAATGAAGGAGTATTAAATCAGTCATTATCAAGGGAGTGAGATTTGTTTCTAAGCATGCATTTTTTGTTGTTTGGCTTCCTAAATAGGAACAAATACTTTGGGAACTGAGAATCCCAGACACCTTGGCACTGGATAGGTTCTGAGATGATGGGAAAAGGACAAAACAGTGAGAAATGCATTCAAGTATTAAAAATTGAGGTGATGTCAGGAAAACTCCTTTCCAGAAAATCTGATATTACATTTTAAAGTTAGGGTGAAGCAGTGGTTCACCCTAACTTTGGAGCAGTGGTTAAGAATCTGCCTGCCAATGCAGGGGACACGGCTTGAGTCCTGGTCTGGGAAGATCCCACATGTAGTGGAACAACTAAGTCCATGTGCCACAACTACTGAGCCTGTGCTCTAGGGCCTGTGTGCCACAACCACTGAGTCCAAGTGCCACAGCTACTGAAGCCCATGTGCCTAGAACCCGTGCTCCACAACAAGAGAAGCCACCACAATGAGAAGCCCACACACTGCAATGAAGAGTAGCTCCCACTCGCCACAGCCAGAGAAAGCCCACGTGCAGCAATGAAGAAACAACACAGCCTAAATTTAAAAAAAATTTTTAATAAATAAATTTAAAAAATTATAAATAAATAAAGTTAGGGTGATACATGCATCGTGAATGTTAAGTGCATAGAGGGAAAATTATAAGATCTCAAAAAAAGACAAAAATATCTTTGATATTTGATATTGTGAATGAAAAATATTTATTATTCATTTAAAATGCATTTAGTTAACAAATATTTACTAAGTAACAGTTGAAAGTTTAGAAGTGAGAGAGTGGAATGGATATATATACACTACCAAATGTAAAAAACATAGCTAGTGGGAAGCAGCTGCATAGCACAGGGAGATCAGCTTGGTGCTTTGTGACCACCTAGAGGGGTGGGATAGGGAGGGTGGGAGGGAGACACAAGAGGGAGGGGATATGGGGATATATGTATATGTATAGCTGATTCACTTTGTTATACAGCAGAAACTAACACAAAAATGTAAATAAATTATACTCCAATAAAGATGTTAAAAAATAGTTTGGGACATTTTTTAAAGTAGGAAGCTATAATATTTCAAATTAATATTCAAGCCTGGGGCTAGGCTATCTATATCACAGCTGGAATGTGGCAAAGGGGTAGAGAAAAAATAGTAAAGAGCTTTCAGATCTATACCACCTATGGCTAAAATAAAGTTGAGATTTCTTTTCTGGCTCTAATGATAGAATATATTCCTGACTTGGGGACACAAACTGACAGTTCAGAACTCCTGAGAGAAAGAAGACAGTTAAGTTTAGAATATATTACTATAAATAATAATTTCAGGAACTTCTCTAATTGTTATCCTTCTCAAATGAAAAACTTGATGGATGATATAGGTATGGAGTTGAAGAAAAAATAAGATACTCAACCAAAAAAAAAAAATAAGACAATTGTATCAGGTGTAATATTTTGTTCTCTTATTGCACTCTATATGAAGGTTAGATAGCTGTTATTTTTCTTTTCCCAGCACACATTCTTTCTTCTCCTGTGTTCATCCAGTAACAAACCATGATCATACAGGTGGGCCTGTAATCCAGGATGGGCCAAACTTTGTACCATATCACCTTGGCCATGGTGATCGATTTGGAATGGGTATCTACCCCAAGCAGGGACAATCAGATCCCTTTCCTGTGATTTACGTATAGACTCTGGGATAAAGGAAGTAACTCTTCCCAATGATGTTGCTACAAAAGTATGCTAACAGCCTATCTGGCCAATAGCTACAGTCCCTTCAAAGAGAAAAATACCCATGTTGCATAGAAGTGAAGAGATAAAAAGCTAGCTGCTTGGTGATACTTTTGAACCCTCAAAAAATCATGAATGATGCCATTCCAGTATGTTTTTCCTGATCACATGAGCCAGTAAATGCCCCTTTTCTCTTTTGTTTCAGAGAAACTATCAAAAAACAAAATTGTTTTTTAGCTATTTTGTTATTTGCTGTCAAAAGAATCTAGACTAATGAAATCTACCAACAACATGAAGGTCCCATTCTTTGAAAGATATTGTCTACTATGTTGCACCTATTAAGTAAAAAGTAATTTGTCTTACATTTTTAATAACTGAGAAATTTTACATCTATTCTAAACTAATAATCAGGATAAGAAAACTAAAATTACTTATTGAGTTGACAGAATTCCAACCAAAGAAAAAAAGTGTAATGCTTTGCTAACCTCTGGAAACCTAATTAAAGGTAAACATATCTTTTCTGTGAAGTTTTTCAAAATATTACAAAGGTTTTGGGACCTACATGACTACCCTCAAAGTGCTCCAGATTACAGAGACTCCAGTGTGGAAACTACGCTCACCAAGATAAATCTCTTTTAGCACTTACAATATAATAATGTAACACATGATTTGCATGCTTATGTTCCCTATTAGACCTTCAGATTTTTAGAAATAAGGAAAGTGGTGCAGAAATTGCTGGCTTTTTGCTAATATCTATTTTTCCATTCCTCCATAATGACAGAGCCTCTACTTTTTGGCTGGGCATATGGTCACATACCTTTGCAGATGGGTGTGGTCATATTAAATTCTGGTCAATGACATGTAAGCATGGATGTTGTGTAAGCCTGAGGTTGAAATTTTCTTAAAAAATATCTGACAGGTTTTTGATTCCATTTAAGGAGTGAGAACACTCCATACCATCTCTGATTAGAGCTAAAATCCCTAGTCCAAAAATATAAAGGAATTATCTGAGAACTCTGAAAAGTAAATAATAGCAGTCAGACTGAGCATGAAAACAAAAATTTGAAGACCATCCATATAGCAGTGAATTCCCTGGTGTTTTGTTTTTTTTTTCCTCTCATATATCCTGGATTATACTCCAGGTATCCCAAATCCTAGAACAGTGCATCATGCATTGACAGAAATCTATCCTCCCAAAATTATCTCTCTCTTCAGCCAGAGGGCTAGAGAGATAGGTTCCTACAAGATGGAACTATGGTAATGAAGCTATGACACTACAGTAGTGGTGGCAGTAGTAGGAGTGGCTCTGAAGGCTCTTTTCTCTGAATTCTCTACTCCAAGGTGGACCCAACTGGAGGAAGTACAGGGCAACCAGGGAGGCTAAAGGCCTGGATTAATAGAGCACCAGAAAAGGGTGCTTCTGAGAGCCCGAGTATGTGGGAGGAATCACAGAGAGGAAGGAGGTGGAAAAAGGAATCCTTTAAAATTGTGTATGAAAAGTGGCATCTACAAAACCTGTGACCTAACATCACATTGAATGCTGAAAGGCTGAATGTTTTTCTACTATGTTTGGCAACAGGCAAGGTTTTCTGCTTTCTCAATTCCTATTCGTCATTATATTGGAAGTCCTGTCCAGTGTGATAAGGCAATAAATAAATAAAATAAATAAAAAGCGTAAAATGAGAATAAAATTCTCCCTATTCCTAGATAACAGGGTTGTTTGCATAGAAAATCCCTAAAAATCTACAAAAAAACTTCTAGCACTAATTAGGGATTTTAGCAATGTTGTAGGAAAGAAGTTCAATATATGAAAAAAATAATTGTATTTTTAAATATTGACAATGAGTGATTGCAAACGTTTCTTTAAAAAAAGACCATTTATAAATTTACAATAGCTAAAAAAAGAGAGAGAGAAATGCTTACATATAAGTTTGGGGGAGACAAGTTTTCATGGGCTTCTTACATTCCTACCTGTCTTGCAGGCAAGGCACTGCACTGGCTGCCCTTAGTTCCAAACTACTCTTTCAAGAATATTCATAGATTTAAAGAAACATAAATAAAAATCCCTGCAAGATTTTTTTGTTGATGTAGACATGCTGATTCTAATATTTTATGGAAAGCAAAGAAAACTAAATTAACTAAAATGATTTTAAAAGAGAAGAACAAAGTTGGAGGGCTCACCCTACCCAATTTTAAGACTTACTATAAAGCTACAGTAATGACAACAGTGTGGTGAAAGGATAGAAACATAGATCAATGGAACAGAATTGAGAGTAAAGAAATAAACCCATACAAATATGTTCAATTAAGTTTTGCCAAAGGTGCAAAGGCAATTTAATGAAGGATAATAAAGAAAGGATGGTCATTTCAACCAACGGTGCTAGAACAATTGGATATCACTATGCAAAACAAAACAGAACCTAGATCCATTTCTCAAACAAAACAAAATTTAATTCAAAATGGGTCATAGACTTAAAAAAAAACAGTAGAGGCTTCCCTGGTGGCGCAGTGGTTGAGAGTCCGCCTGCCAATGCAGGACACACGGGTTCGAGCCCTGGTCTGGGAAGATCCCACATGCCACAGAGCGGCTGGCCCCATGAGCCACAATTACTGAGCCTGTGCGTCTGGAGCCTGTGCTCTGCAACAAGAGAGGCCGCGATAGTGAGAGGCCCGTGCACCGCGATGAGGAGTGGCCCCCACTTGCCACAACTAGAGAAAGCCCTTGCACAGAAACGAAGACCCAACACAGCCATAAATAAATAAATAAAAATTAAAATAAAGAGCTGGTGACATGTACGTGCACCGAGACAGCGTGAATTGGAGAAAAAACAAAAAACAAAAAAAACCCCTCAATAGGTTACCAGAGTAATTCAAGGTAAACTACAAATAAAGGATAATTGAGACAGCACCCAAATTAAAAAAAAAAAAACAAAAAACAGTAAAACTCTTAGGAGAAAATCTTCATGACCTTGGGTTGAGCAAACAGTTCTTATATATGACATTTAAAGTACAATCCACAAACACTCACACACAAAACTGAAAAGTTTTGAACTTTGAACTTCATAGAAATGGAAAATTTTTGCTATGAGAAAGACACTATGAGACACTATGAGAAAGATCATTAAAAAATAAGTCACAGCTTGGGGAAAATATTTGCATATCATTTATCTAACAAAGGATTTTTATACAGAAATGTTTTGGACTGCTATAACAAAATACCATAGACTCTTTGGCTTAAACAACAGACATTTATTTCTCAAAGTTCTGAAGTCTGGGAAGCCCAAGATCAAGGTGTCAGCCATTCAGTTCCTGATGAGGACGCTCTTCCTGGCTTGCAGAGGACTGCCTTCTTGCTATGGTCTCACACAGTGAAGGAAGAAAGAAAGAAAGAGAGAGAGAAAGTGCTCTCTGGTTTCTCCTAATAAGTGCACTAAGCACATCATGAAAACCCCACCCTCATGATATCATCTAAACCTAATTACCTCCCAAAGGCCCCATCTCCTAATCCATTACATTGGGTTAGAGATTCAACATATGAATTTTGGGACACAAACATTCAAGTCATAACAAAAATACACAAAGACTTCTCAATGCTCAATAATGAGAAACGAAACAACTCAATATAAAAATGGGCAAAAGAGTTGGACAGTGTATTAGTCAGAGTTCTGGGGGAGGTCAGTCCTTTTCCTTAAGGCCTTCAATTGACTGGATGAGGCCTGCCCACATTATGGAGGGTAATCTGCTTTACTCAGAGTCTACTGATTTAAATGTTAATCTCATCTGAAAAATATCTTTACAGCAACATACACATGTGTTTGACCAAATATATGGGTACCACCTAACCAAGTTGACATATAAAATTAACTATATACAGACATTTCTCTAATGAAAATATATGGATTGAAATAAGCATTTGTAATGATGGTCAACATCATTAGTCATTAAGAAAATGCACATTAAAACCACATTGAAATACCACATACATACCTATTAGAATGCCTTTAAAAATGTTAACAAACAGAAAAAAACACAAAAGCAAAGCAACAAAATCTCACAATATTAAGTGCTGTTGAGGATATACAGCAACCCATACACTCATATATTGTAGAGAGAACTGCAAAATGATACAGCTACACTGGAAACAGTTGGGCAGTTTCTAATAATTTTAAGCATATACTTACCCTATTACCTAGGCATTTAAAGAAAAAACTTATGTTCAGAACAAAAACGTGTATATGAGTGTTTATATCAATATTATTTATAATCACCTCAACTGGAAATAGCCAAAATATTCTTCAACAGGTGAAGGGATTAATTGTGGTACATCCTCACAATGGAATATTGCTCTGCAATAAAAAGAAATAAACTATCATTCATACAATATGATGAATTTCAATTGCATTATACTATATCAAAGAAGCCAAAACTAAAATATTGCACACTTTTATGACATATGATTCCATTTATATAACATTCTCTAAAAGCCAAAACTATAGAAATGGAGAACAGGTCAGCAGTTGCCAGGGGTTGGGTTTGTTGAGGAAGTTGACCCCAAAGAGGTAGAATGAAGGAATTTGGGGGCTGATGAAATTACTCTGTGTCCTATTTGTGGTGGTGAAACTGAGTAGGACCCTGTGGGGCTCCTGGACATGGAATCCTTTCAAACAGTTGCTAATCAGGGAAGGGAGGGGATACAGAGACAAGGGAGGAGCAGCCAAGAAACAATAGTGCAGCCTTGTGGCAGGGTCCTGGTTCCACCTCAAGGGATACACATAACAATATCTTTGAGCTCTTTACAGAACTAAAACCCTCACCAAATGGAAGATGTTAGCATTCTTCATTGCAAAGAAGCTCATCAAGATACCACCTGAGGCCAGATTAAAGGAACCAGAGAAGCTCATTAGGAGAACACCCAAACCAGTTTAAAGGGGTGCAGGCCCTGCACACACCCTGATCCTTATCAACAACTCTGCCCTTGAACCACTGCTATAAAACTCCTCACCAAATCCTCCCGATTGGTACACAAGTTTTGAGGGGCACGAGCCCGCTGTGTCCCCCTTTGCCTGGCAAAGCAATAAAGCTATTCTTTTCTACTTCACCCAAAACTCTGTCTCCAAGATTTGATTCAGCACTGGTGCACAGAGGCCAAGTTTTCAGCATCAGTGGTGGCTACACAAATCTATATATGTACTAAAACTCAAAATTGTATGAAAAAAGTTAATTTTTCAGTATGTAAACTAAAATAATAATAATTAAAAGTCTTTCAAAACTGGACAGCTGATACCCATTCTTTGTCCCATCTACTTTGTCCTGGGAACATGAATGCCAATTTGGACCATGACAACGTGGATGGTGGCAATTACCTGGAAAAAGGCATATATTACCACTGTACTGCATATTATTTTGGGGTTTTCTGTTAGTAGCATTCAAAATTGTTGTAAATAATACAGTCAATATCTTTTATTTATGATCCCCCCAAATCTAATAATGTATGTACTCAGTAAATAACTACTGGACAAAGAAAGGTTAATTTAATGAAATGTTACCAATTAAATATCAAAATACTATATCCCCCAGTTAGGCAAGCTATAAAATATTATTAAAACCATTTCACTAACAAGTTGAAAGAGAAGAGTTTACCATCATATTCTTTCCTGGCAAAATGAAGGATTTGATTGAGCCTATCCTGGATAAGTCAGGCATTTTTATCTATGGAACCACCATAACAAATAATCCATTCAACTGGTTTAAAACTATTTAAATAAAGTCATCAGACTCTCTCCTGGCTCAGGTTCCCAGGACTCTGATTGGAGTTACCCCTGCCTGTATTTTCCTGGACTGTTCAACTTAGATTAAAACTCCTGTTTCAGAGACTCTGAGTTCCCAAACTCTCCTGTCTGCTGGAATCTTAGAAGCCTTTTTATATTAACAAAAATAGGCAATACTTCAGAGGTGCTTTTATTTTGAAATAACCTTTGCCAAATCCTGTGAACCTAATTTACCATCTTCCTGTCACCTAAGTTATAAACACCTCACATCTAAGAACTTCCTGTAGCGATCAGAACCTACACTTCAACAAATTTCTTGAAATCCAGTTGTTCATTCAATAAACATGTATTTTCCACAGTAAGGATTCAATCTGGAATTTGGAAGATGGCTCTTATTTCATGCTGTCTAGGTTATCTACCGTCTTCATCATATATATCACCACACACACACACACACCCCACACACATGCACACCTGTCTCCCCTATTTTGGAAAAAAGTGTTCTTTTTAATACTTTCCATATCCCTGTCAGCATCTACCCAGCCCTAGTATTTGCATGGTATTTAGCCCATAGTAAACACTAAAATATTTCTTAGATAAATGACTATAACAAAAACCATAATTGAAAAGACTAGGAAAGGAGAAATAAATATTGTTATAGCAAGTAACTGAAGAAAGGAAAGAAGAAATTGGGCAGATTTTCAGCAACACATTTATCAGTTGTTTGCCCCTAGCTGGGCCTTTGGTCTATGTATTTATGGTTTCTCTGGTGCCATAGCTGCTGCTGGACTCTAGAGATTAGACTTCTTTTCTGCAATGGTTCAAAACCTGATTATGGCTTTGGATCAAAATAAGAGGAGCACTTTGAGGTCTTAAGGCTTCTGAATTCTGACAACACGAGGATGTTGGATCAAAGTGTCAGTAGCAGAACACCTATTTTGTGTAGGATGAATAAATCCTGGGGAGTTAAAGGTTTTCAGAATTTCTGTGTCTGACTTTTCTGACACTATTTTAAAACTTTGATGTAGTTTAGCTGGCTCACTTTTCTGAGTCTATATTCACCTATCACAATAACTCTTGAATAGCATCTTTATGAGAAATTTTAACTCTTGAAGAAAATGAGTTTAATATTATCTTTTTAATTGGGAGACATCCAATAAAAATTCATTAATTCAGTCAGTCAGTAATGTATGTACTATAGGTAGGGCAAAGTGTTATAAGTAAAACATCGACCTGTCTTCTATGAGTTTACCACCTAGTAGTAAAGATAAAATATGTACATCAAAAATTACAATCTGAAAAGCATGATAAGAGGTTCTGATTCCAATGATGGCATACTAACTTATACAGGACTAACTTCTGTCAAGAACAACTGGGAAAGCAGGATAAAATATGAACCAAAAAAATCTGTTGGAAAACATTGGGGAGCCATCAAGGAAGCAAGATCCTTAAAGAAAAGAAGTACAAAGAGTTAAGTCTGACACTTGGCTCTTCTTTTCCCTTCAAAGGATTTGCTGATTTGCAGGCAGCCTCTGAGAGACTGAGAAGCTAAGCAAAATTTTACACTAATAGGGCTTGGGAGTAAAAAATTCAAGTTCAAAGTCCCCAAAGAGAAGAGACTATGGCAAACATCTAAGGTTTCCAGTTGAGGTCTTTGAAAGGACTACTCACTAGAAAAAGGTTAACGAGAAATAGACCAGCCCGCCTGAAACCAGATTCTATTCAACTCTATCTCAAAGTGAATTAAAGTAATTTGCTCCCAGGCTAACTGGCTTCCAGAATGAAAATAAACCTTCTCTGAAAGAAAATAATATTACCCCAAATCAAATTATGTGTACATTTTTTCATATACAAGATCCAAAAAAATTTTAATAAAAATCTATTAGGTAAACCAATAGAAGACACCAAGGAAAAAGTAGATAATGGAAATGAACTTATGGGAAATACAAATATTGGAGTTATCATATATAAAACAAAAACAACTGTGTCTAATATATTCAAGAAAAAATATGTCAAGATGAACAATTCAGCAGATAAATAAGAAATTAAATAGAAATTATACAACAAGAAAACTTCAAAAACTGAAAATGAAATTCAATAGACAGGTTCAATAGCAAACTGGACATAGCTGAAGAGAGGACTAGTGAACTGAAATATAGGTCAGCAGTAGAGACCCAGGCTTAAACACAGGAAAAGTTTAACATACATGTAATTGAAGTCTTAGAAGGAGAAAAGAGTGAGAATATTTGAAGATATGTGGCCAAACATTTTTCTAAAACAAGAAAGACAACAAGCCACAGGTTCAAGAAATACTTTAAACTCCAAGAAGGACAAATACAAAGAAAGCAACACTTAAGCAGTTCATAATACAACTGGGAAAAAATGAAGAGAAAGTCTTAAAAGAGGTCAAAGAGAAAAAAGACACATTAATTTTGAAGGAGCAACAAGAATACTGACAGATGACTTCTCACTAGAAATAATGAAACCAGAAGATAATGTAATGCCATCTTCAAAATTGCCAACCTTAAATTTTATAACCAGCGATAATATCCTATAAGTATGAAGTCAAAACAAAGACATTTTCATGCAAATGTATTTTTCACCAGTAAGCCGGGCTGAAATAAATATGAAAGGATTTCTTAATACAGAAGATAGAAATCTACCCTAAATGGAAACATAGAAATGTCGGAAGAAGTAAAAAGCAATAGAAAGATTGATATGTAAGTAAATGCATATTGATAGCATATGATCAATTTATGGAATTTAAAATATGTTAAATAGAAATATATGACATGGGATTCCCTGGTGGTGCAGCGGTTAAGAATTTGCCTGCCAACGCAGGGGACACAGGTTCGAGTGCTTGTCCAGGAAGATCCCACATGCCGCAGAGCAACTAAGCCCATGTGCCACAACTACTGGGCCTGCGCTCTAGAGCCAGGGAACTACAACTACTAAGCCCGCATGCTGCAACTACCGAAGGCCGTGCGCCTAGAGCCCGTGCTCCGCAACAAGAGAAGCCACCACAATGAGAAGCCCGCACACCACAACAAAGGGTAGCCTCTGCTTGCCACAACTAGAGAAAGCCCACACGCAGCAACGGAGACCCAACGCAGCCAAAAATAAATAAAGAAAGAAATATATGACACAAAAATCAATAGGCATGAGAAGGATAAATAAAGTTTTCTTAATTCCTTATATCTTACAGGAAACGGTAAAAGTACAAATTTATGTTAGACTTTAATAAACCAAGGATGAATTGCAATCTTGAGATAACCACTAAAAAATAATAAAAGATTATATAACTAACAAGATAATAGAAATAGAAAATATAATAAGAATACTTAATCTAAAGGCAGGCAGAAGAAAAATTTTCCTTCTACCCTTCTAGTTTCTTTGGCTTGTCTAATAATCAAATTGACATAAGACAGATTAACTGGAGAAAAACAAAGTTTAATAACCTGTATATCCCCTGTACACATGGGAGAGACCCAGGAAAACTGATTAACTTGCCAAATGGCTGAAGCCACCACCTTAAATACCATCTTCAGCTAAAGACAAAAGGAGATGTTGGGAATGCGTGACTCAGTTATGGGAGGTTACCAGTAAAAGCACAGTAAACAAGGGTAAGGTTGTGATACAAACTGTTGCCTTCTCTATTGATCAGAGTAAATCCTCTGTATTTTTATAAAGGGTAACTTCTACAGGGTTTTCATAGCTTGTCCTGTGCCTGCTATTTCTTTCCTTCTTTTTTTATTTTTGACTGCATTGGGTCTTCGTTGCTGCACACAGGCTTTTTCTAGTTGTGGCGAGCGGGGGCTACTCTTCGTTGTGGTGTGCAGGCTTCTTATTGCACTGGCTTTTTTGTTGTGGAGCATGGGCTCTAGATGTGCGGGCTTCAGTAGTTGTGGCACATGGGCCCAGTAGTTGTGGCTTTCAGGCTCTAGAGTGCAGGCTCAGTAGTTGTGGCTCATGGGCTTAGTTGCTCCACAGCGTGTGGGATCTTCCCAGACCAGGGCTCGAACCTGTGTCCCCTGTATTGGCAGGTGGATTCTTAACCACTGCACCACCAGGGAAGCCCCCATGTGCTATTTCTTAAAAATAACCAGCTTAAAATAATCCTTATTCCTGTCAACTTAAAGAAAGATGCACAACATAAGAGTTGTGAGTTTAAGTTGTATTCAGGGTCTTGCTGAAGATTGTAGCCCAGGACACAACTATGCAGTTAGCTCTGAGAAGACTGCTCTGAAGAGGTGGGAGAAGCCAGTTTATGTATGATTTTTGGCTGAGGAATACACGCAGTCAAGCGTACAGCTGAGTTAAAAGTTCCTGCTAATCACAGAAAACAGATATCTTGAGGTAATGATTTTAGTCCTTTTCTACATAGGGGAAGATGCAAGAATCTGGGGTCACTAAAATTCTTCCTGAGATATACATCTAACTATCTAAGCGGCGTGCTTGTCCAAAGCACAGAGTGCCACATCCTGTTATCATCTTAATTTCTTCTCAAATTGCACTGTTGGTCAGCAATTGCAGTGGGTTATGACTCAACCCTTGTAGAACTCGGTGGTGAGCAACACTCTCTCTTACCAATCCTGATTTTTCTGCATCCATATGCCAAAGAGGCACATTTTGGGTTGGCAAACTCTACTCCCCTATAGCAGACTAGTACTGCATCTGATTATTTCATGCTTCCATTTTGACTGATATGCATAGGAATTTCTGATGGCATCCCATACATTCCTCCTTGGTTGGCAAGTCATCTACATAGCAAACTATCTTGCCTTAGGTTTTGAGTAGGCAGGAAAATCTTCTATGAGGTGCTCAGAAGAAGCCAGCTCCTCTGGAAACCATGGATCCCCTCTTCTATGATTCTATCTTGCCTTTCTTCCTTTCAACTTTCCTGTTGTCAGATCTTCCTGCCAGAGATTGAAGCCATGTCTCTAATCACATCAAAGCCTGTATGAAGTAGATTATAATACTTTTAAAATTACAGGCAGGAGAACAGTGGATAAAAGCTTAAGCTCTGGAATCAGAAGCATAGCTTTCAAATCCAGCCTCCAACTTATTAAAGTGTGTGGTCTTGAGCAAAACACTGATGATAAAGAAGGTGGTGCTTATCTATCATGTGTTAGGTGCTTACTCTGTGCTAGGCACTGTAGGTAAGAATTTTTCACACAATACCTCATTTAGTGCTAATAACTCAAGGGAATCCAGTAAATACCTACATTGTCAGATGAGGAATCTGAGGTTTTTCAGATTCACTACTCATAAAAGGTATGGCTTTGGGCAAGTTACTTAATCTCACTAAACCTCATCCACAAACGCTATCAGAGCTAATTTCTGTAGATACTGACATGACTAAACGAGGATGCCTGTAAAGAACTTGGCCTACAGCGAGCCAAATAAGTATTATCTACTAATATTATTATTACCCTCCACTTTCCCATATGTGAATTCTTTATATATGATATGAAGAAACCAAAAAATTATGCAGCCAATTAGTTCCAAGAGACACAGCCAAATTGAATTATTTTGACCAAAGTCTTCATTTTCATGATAGTTGACAATACCCACTTCATTTTGCATTATGAAAGCAGAATTCAAGATAGCAACATATGAGATTAGGTGTCAGGTTAAAGATAAGCAAATAATCTGGGATCACTTTAAAAATACCAGAAATGTCCCTGGATCACCTAGTGATAATGAGGCAGACAGACGTCCCTTCCCACCTGCTTCCTCACACCATCTCCACATTCACCTGTTTGAGGAAATTCAGGTGCCTCGGCCGTCCACCCACTTCATAGCCTATGCTATGTTATACCAAGCAACCCAAGCTCAGCTTCCCCACAAATGCTGCTGCTGCTCTTGCTTAATGCAGCCTTTTGTTTATCACTCTGGGCATCTATGGTCTCACAACTCCTGAAGGAAGAATCAATGCAGTCACTCTTCATTTCCATCTATCATGACACCTCAAAGCAATGTCCTTCACAATGACACTATCTTATTCTAATGCTTTACACAGTGTATTCTTTTGTCTCATTAATAACTTGACTTACGATGATAAAAGATGCCTTGAAATTCATCTTGCCTGTCTGTGGTCCTGCTTTCTGGAAATTCCAATTATGTCCAGATGTTTTCCTGCCCTCTCTACTTCTAGACACTCACAAGGGAAAATAAAAGCATTCTTTATTTTGCTTCTTATTGCTGATGGTGTGCTAGTTTCAGAAAAGATGATTAGTTCCATGTTTTCATGTGATTTCTGGTTCTAAATTCTTAAACTTATCATTAAAAAAATCAAATAGTATTGGCCAGCACACATGCCAAAAGTAGTTTTCCCTGATCAATAAATGACAGAAATAAATTCAAGCCTTCTGACTTTTCTTGTGATACATACATTAAAAAATATATTTTTTTAACAATTAAAGAAAAAATTTAAAGACTTCCTCTTCTGACCATGATAAGGAAGGCTGGATTTAGCTTTTTGCCAGAAACAACCAAAAAAGTAAACTAAATATATAAAACCTTGGTTTTCAAGATACTGAACACCAAGCAACAAAGGATAGTAATCTCTGAGAAATGGGAAACAAATGAGGTGAGTCTTATGATTGCCCCAGCTTACTACTTGAGAGTTTCCTGTCTCAGGGAGGGGGAACCCAAGAAAAATCTGGTGAATACTGTGAGTAGAGAATAAGAAGCTGGAATTCTAGAGAGGCCAAGGTGACCAGAGTTGGCAGGACAGAGTACAAGAAAGGAGAATGATACACAGAGAGAGAACTTCAGAGATTTGCAGAAGGCTCCCTAGAGTCTTCAGATGGTTATCAGCATACACCTTTGGGACCAGGGGATTAACTACCTGCAAGTATTAGAAGGAACAATTGCCAGAGTTCACACAGCCATGAATAGTGCCCATTTGCATTAGCAAAACTGGAAAATCTCATTATTTATAGAGCGCTGAGTACAGTACTCTGGAAAGTTCTTGATTGAGTGCTGGGGAATAATTAGGTCTATCCTTAATACCACTCTAGTCCCACCTAACAAATCTTAAGAGCAATATCTGAAAGGGTTAAACTGAATCCTAGTAACTTAACTGTGTCCCAAAACAAAGCTCAAGAATATTTCTAGAAATACAAAGATGTCCATTACCCAACAAAGTAAAATCTACAATATCTAGTATTCAATCAAAAGTTACTAAGAATGCAAAGAAACAGGAAAATATGAAGAAAAATTAACCAATTAAAACCAATCCAGAATTGACACGGATGTTAGAATTAGCAAAGATATTTTAAAAATTATTATAACTGTTTTCCCTATATTCAAAAAATTAAGTAAAGACAAAGATATATAAAAGACTCATATCAAATTTCTAGACATGAAAACTGCAATGTATCAGATTAAAAATACACAGGATAAAATTAATTGAGAAAGGAAGATAACTGAGATAGGAAAAATAAGATAACAGAGAAAGGAAAAAGCTAGTGAACTTGAAGACATAGCAATAGAAGCCATCCAAAGTGAAACACAGAGAGAAAAAATAAATAAAGGGGTGCTCAGGATGGATCTCACAGAGGAGGTGACTTTTAAACAAAAAATTTTACAGAAACAGGGACATAGCCACATGATATCCAAAGGAAGACAACCCCAGGTATTACTGAAATGATGGGTCTAGAAATAGTGATCATCACGTATTTAACATAGTATTTAGCATTTAATAAGCACTCAAGAGATTAAAGTTATCATTGCTGCTGTTGTTATTGTCCTTGTTAAACACTAAGAGTCTGGGAAGGGAACTCATATATACTCACGTATATAGGGGCTTCCTTTCGCTGGCACACATCTAGGCATTTCCATATATATTACCTCACATAATCCTCAAAATAACCCTGTAATATGGGTAACCTCATTTTATAAAGAAGAAAGCAGATATTTTGGGGAGTTGAGATATTTATGCAAGGTCACCAAGAGACTAAGATGAGACTTGATTTGACCTCAGAGTTCTCTGACTTCAAATCTTAGACATTTTCCATTCCTCCACATGGAATATGGGGACTTGGGGAAGTTAAATGCTCCAAGCTTTCACACACCTCTGTTTTGCCCAGGAGACACAAATTCAAATGGAGCTACCATGATAAGTGATGTGGGGAGCCTCCACAAGGCAAGTCAGCAGCCACTATTCAGCCCTGAGTTAGTATAGACAAGACAGAAGGTAGGCAAGTGTTGCTTGGGCTTCTTTGTAAGTTCTCCCAAGAGAAGTCAGAAATCTATATTTTCGGGCTTCCCTGGTGGCGCAGTGGTTGAGAGTCTGCCTGCCGATGCAGGGGACACGGGTTCGTGCCCCAGTCCGGGAGGATCCCGCATGCTGCGGAGTGGATGGGCCCGTGAGCCATGGCCACTGGGCCTGCGCGTCCGGAGCCTGTGCTCCACAATGGGAGAGGCCACAACAGTGAGAGGCCCGCGTACCACAAAAAAAAAAAAAAAAAAAAAAAAAAAGAAATCTATGATATTTTCTAATTTTTAAATTATTTATAACATGTCTTTACTTGAAAACTTTCTATGTGGGTCATTCAAAAGAGGATGATGATCCTAAGTACAGATTTGGAACCATTTATTTACCAACTCTGGTCTAGGTAATTAATTAATTAATCAATTAATTAATTAACATGAATATAAACTTATTGTTTTCTTTGATTATAAAAACGATGCATATATGTGGTTAACTAGTTTTTGATGAAGGCACCAAGAATACCCAGTGGGAAAAGATAATCTCACCAATAAATGGAGCTGGGAAAACTGGATAACTGCATGGCAAAAAATGAAGTTGGAATGTTGTCTTACACCATACACAAAAAATCAACTCAAAATGGATAGAGAATTTAAACATAAGACCTGAAACTGTAAAACTCCTAGAAGAAAATGTAGGGAAAAACACCATGACATTGATCTTGGCAATGATATATTGGCAAACAAACAAAAATAATTAAAAAATGGGCAAAGGACCTGAAGAGAAATTTTTTCAAAGAAGATATGCAAAAGACAAACAGGTATATGAAGGGGTGCTCAGTATCACTTATGACAGGGATTTGCAAATTGGAACCACAAATGAGAAGTCACCCTGCACATATTAGGAGGGCTTTTAGCAAAAAGTCAAAAAATCACAGCTGTTGGTGAAGATGTAGAGAAGAGGGAATCCTTATGTATTGCTGGTGGGAATGTAAATTGTTACAGCCATTATAGGAAAGAGTATGAAGAGTCCTCAAAAATTTACAAGTAGACCTACCAGAACAGCAATCTGCTTCTGAGTGTAGAGCCAAAGGAAATAAAATCACTATCGTGAAGATATATCTGTACTCCCATGTTTACTGCACCATTATTCACAAGGTCAGGATACGGAGACAACCTAAATGTCCATCAACAGATGAATGGATAAAGAGAACGTGGTTTACAATGACATATTATCCAGCCTTAAAAAAGAAGGAAATCTTGCCATTTGCAACAACATAGATAAATGTATGTAAAGGATGTTATGTTGAGCGAAATAAGACAGACACAAAAAGATAAATACTGCATGATCTCACTTACATGTGGAATCTTAAAAGGTCAAACTCATAAGAACAGAGAGTAGAAGGGTGGTTATCAAGGGACAAAGATGGGGGAAAGGGGAGGATGTTGGCCAAAGGGTACAAATTTCAGTTATAAGATGAAGACATTCTGGAGACCTAATGCACAGCATAATGACTGTAGTTAATAATGTATTATATGCTATACTTGAAATTTGCTAAGAAAGTAGGCCTTAAGTATTCTTACTGCACACACAAAAATAATGTGAGTTGATGAATATGTTAATTAGCTTGTTTGTAGTAATCACAATGTATACATATATCAAAACATCAAGTTTTGATGTTTTGATACATCTTAAATATATATAATTTTTATTTGTCAATTATACCTCAATAGAGCTAGGGGAAAAAAAGGAATACATAGAGAATGGAAGAAATTTGTTAAGTGTTCTCACCACACACACACACAAAATGGTAACTATATGAGGTGATGATGTGTTATTACTTGATTGTGGTTATCTCCCAATATATAGGGATTTCAGACCATCACATTGTACTCCTTAAATACATACAATTTTTATTTGTCAATTATACCTTAATAACACTAGGAAACAATTTAAAAAGTGAAAAGGACTTAGTGAGTAAATGAAATCATTTCTCTCTCAGTATCCATAAGCATCACACTCCCCAGTTAATTTACTCTGCAGCCCTCACATGTGCCCTCAAACTTCTCACACTCTTACTTCCACATTGACCCTGGGCTGATATCAAAGCCATCCTCTCCCCAAGATGCAACTCAAATGCCATCACCACCATGAAGCCTTTCCTCATCCTCCCTTCTGTTTTGAAAATCACTGGTAGGCTTCTCTACCTTCTACTAGAATCATTTTCATACCTGACTCATCCTTCCTATAAAATTGTCCTTTACCTAAGAACAAAACAGCCTTGTTTTCTGTAGTTTTTCTTTTATCCAATACAACACATAGGACAATCTTCTAAAAAATATTTTATTATGAGAAATTTAAAATATACACAAAAGTAGAAGGAATTGTATAATGAACCTGCATTACCCATCACCCAACTTCAGCAATTCTCAACGTATTGCCAAATTTGTTTTACTGTACCTCACACCCTCTACCTTTTGCTGATTATTTTTTACAGCTTTATTTAGATATTATACAATTTGTATACTGAAAAATTAACCAATTTTAAGTGTAGAGTTCAATGAGTTTTAGTAAATTAACCAGTCGTGCATCATCACAGTACAGTTTTTGAACTTTTCCATCAGCCTAACAAGCTTCTCCAGTGTCAGTTCAGAGACAATACCTGCTCTTACTCCCAGTCCCAGGCAACTACTGATCTATGTTCTGACCTTATAGGGTTGCCTTTTCTGGATATTTCATATATATTGTCATACGATATGTATACTCTGTCAGTCTTAATTTACTTAGCATATATTTTGGGGGTTCCCTTATGCTGTATTATGTACCAATACTCTGTTCCTATCTATTATGAAGTAGGAGTGCTTTGGAAGCATGAACTGCATTTTGTTGTCCACAACCAGCTGATGGCCGTTTAGATTTTTCCAGTGTAGGGCTGTGATGAGTGGTGGTGCTATAACCATTCACACATAACTCATTGTGTGGACATATGATTTCATTTTTCTTGGGTAAATTTCTAGGAGTGGAATTGTTGGGGAATCTGATGAATTTGTGTTTAACTATTTGAGGAACTGCCAAATGTTTTGCCAGTGGCTGCCTTATTTTCATTCTGATTAGAAATGCATGAGGGTTCTGGTTTTTCCTCATCGTCCCTGACACTTGATATTGCATGTATTATTGATTATGGCCATTCTGGTGGGTGTGTGGTAGTATCTCATTGTGAATTTTGATTTGCCTTTCCCTGGTGAAGAGTGATGTTGATCATCTCTTTGTGTCTTTATTAACCATCACGTATTTTATTTGATGAAATGTCTATTCAAATATCTGGTGCATTTATAAAGTGTTGTTTTATACACTTATGACTGAGTTGAGAAAGTTCTTTATATGTTCTAATGCAGGTCCATTGTTGGTAGTACGGTTTACAAATGTTTTCTCCCACTCTGTGGTTTCTCTTTCTATTTTTATGAATCAATCATAGACCTAAACGTAAAAGCTAAAAGTATAATAAAGGTAGAAAAAAATCCAAAACACAAAAACAAAGAATGCATAAGATTGTAAAAATATTCAAAAAGTACAAAAAAGAATAAAAGACAAAACAAAACTTACTGGAATTTCTACAAGTAAAAACTACTATGCCCTTTTAATGCATATTTTTCTGGTGCAAATATATCTTGTATTAATCAGCTGCATTTTTTTAAAGACTTGAATAGAAATTTCTCCAAAGAAGAAATACAAAAGGACAATAAGCATATGAAAAGATGCCCAACATCACTAGTTATTAGGGAAATGCGATAGGAAAAAGCAAATCAAAACTACAGTGAATAGCAATACAATCCCACCTTAAGAAACAGGAAACATCTCGAGTAAACAACCTGACCCTGCACCTAAAGCAAGTAGAGAAAGAAGAACAAAAAACCCCCAAAGTTAGCAGAAGGAAAGAAATCATAAAGATCAGATCAGAAATAAATGAAAAAGAAATGAAGGAAACGATAGCAAAGATCAATAAAACTAAAAGCTGGTTCTTTGAGAAGATAAACAAAATTGACAAACCATTAGCCAGACTCATCAAGAAAAAAAGGGAGAAGACTCAAATCAAAGAATTAGAAAGGAAAAAGGAGAAGTAACAACTGACACTGCAGAAATACAAAAGATCATGAGAGATTACTACAAGCAACTCTATGCCAATAAAATGGACAACCTGGAAGAAATGGACAAATTCTTAGAAATGCACAACCTGCCAAGACTGAATCAGGAAGAAATAGAAAATATGAATAGACCAATCACAAGCACTGAAATTGAAACTGTGATGAAAAATCTTCCAACAAACAAAAGCCCAGGACCAGATGGCTTCACAGGCGAATTCTACCAAACATTTAGAGAAGAGCTAACACCCATCCTTCTCAAACTCTTCCAAACAATTTCAGAGGAAGGAACACTCCCAAACTCATTTTATGAGGCCACCATCACCTTGATACCAAAACCAGGCAAGGATGTCACAAAGAAAGAAAACTACAGGCCAATATCACTGATGAACATAGATGCAAAAATCCTCAACAAAATACTAGCAAACAGAATCCAACAGCACATTAAAAGGATCATACACCATGATCAAGTGGGGTTTATTCCAGGAATGCAAGGATTCTTCAATATACGCAAATCAATCAATGTGATACACCATATTAACAAGTTGAAGGAGAAAAACTATATGATCATCTCAATAGATGCAGAGAAAGCTTTCGACAAAATTCAACACCCATTTATGATAAAAACCCTGCAGAAAGTAGGCATAGAGGGAACTTTCCTCAACATAATAAAGGCCATATATGACAAACCCACAGCCAACATTGTCCTCAGTGGTGAAAAACTGAAAGCATTTCCACTAAGATCAGGAACAAGACAAGGCTGCCCACTCTCACCACTCTTATTCAACCTAGTTTTGGAAGTTTTAGCCACAGCAATCAGAGAAGAAAAGGAAATAAAAGGAATCCAAATTGGAAAAGAAGAAGTAAAGCTGTCACTGTTTGCAGATGACATGATACTATACATAGAGAATCCTAAAGATGCTACCAGAAAACTACTAGAGCTAATCAATGAATTTGGTAAAGTAGCAGGATACAAAATTAATGCACAGAAATCTCTGGCATTCCTGTACACTAATGATGAAAAATCTGAAAATGAAATCAAGAAAACACTCCCATTTACCATTGCAACAAAAAGAATAAAATATCTAGGAATAAACCTACCTAAGGAGACAAAAGACCTGTATGCAGAAAATTATAAGACACTGATGAAAGAAATTAAAGATGATACAAATAGATGGAGAGATATACCATGCTCCTGGATTGGAAGAATCAATATTGTGAAAATGACTCTACTACCCAAAGCAATCTACAGATTCAATGCAATCCCTATCAAACTACCACTGGCATTTTTCACAGAACTAGAACAAAAAATTTCAAACTTTGTTTGGAAAAACAAAAGACCCCGAATAGCCAAAGCAATCTTGAGAACGAAAAACGGAGCTGGAGGAATCAGGCTCCCTGACTTCAGACTATACTACAAAGCTACAGTAATCAAGACAGTGTGGTACTGGCACAAAAACAGAAAGAGAGATCAATGGAACAGGATAGAAAGCCCAGAGATAAACCCATGAACATATGGTCAACTTATCTTTGATAAAGGAGGCAGGAATGTACAGTGGAGAAAGGACAGCCTCTTCAATAAGTGGTGCTGGGAAAACTGGACAGGGACATGTAAAAGTATGAGATTAGATAATTCCCTAACAACATACACAAAACTAAGCTCAAAATGGATTAAAGACCTAAATGTAAGGCCAGAAACTATCAAACTCTTAGTGGAAAACATAGGCAGAACACTCTATGACATAAATCACAGCAAGATCCTTTTGGACCCACCTCCTAGAGAAATGGAAATAAAAACAAAGATAAACAAATAGGACCTAATGAAACTTAAAAGCTTTTGCACAGCAAAGGAAACCATAAACAAGACCAAAAGACAACCCTCAGAATAGGAGAAAATATTTGCAAATGAGGCAACTGACAAAGGATTAATCTCCAAAATTTATAAACAGCTCATGCAGCTCAATAGCAAAAAAACAAACAACCCAATCCAAAAATGGGCAGAAGACTTAAATAGGCATTTCTCCAAAGAAGATATACAGACTGCCAACAAACACATGAAAGAATGCTCAACATCATTAATCATTAGAGAAATGCAAATCAAAACTACAGTGAGATATCATCTCACACCAGTCAGAATGGCCATCGTCAAGAAATCTAGAAACAATAAATGCTGGAGAGGGTGTGGAGAAAAGGGAACACTCTTGCACTGCTGGTGGGAATGTGAATTGGTACAGCCACTATGGAGAACAGTATGGAGGTTCCTTAAAAAACTAAAAATAGAACTACCATATGACCCAGCAATCCCACTACTAGGCATATACCCTGAGAAAACCATAATTCAAAAAGACATGTACCAAAATGTTCATTGCAGCTCTATTCACAATAGCCCGGAGCTGGAAACAACCTAAGTGTCCATCATCAGATGAATGGATAAAGAATATGTGGCACATATATACAATGGAATATTACTCAGCCATAAAAAGAAACGAAAGTGAGCTATTTGTAATGAGGTGGATAGACCTAGAGTCTGTCATACAGAGTGAAGTAACTCAGAAAGAGAAAGACAAATACCGTATGCTAACACATATATATGGAATTAAAAAAAATGTCATGAAGAACCTAGGGGTAAAACGGGAATAAAGACACAGACCTACTTGAGAATGGACTTGAGGATATGGGGAGGGGGAAGGGTAAGCTGTGACAAAGCGAAAGAGAGGCATGGACATATATACACTACCAAACGTAAGGTAGATAGATAGTGGGAAGCAGCCGCATAGCACAGGGAGATCAGCTCAGTGCTTTGTGACCGCCTGGAGGGGTGGGATGGGGAGGGTGGGAGGGAGGGAGATGCATGAGGGAAGGGATGTGGGAACAGATGTATATGTATGACTGATTCACTTTGTTATAAAGCAGAAACTAAAAAAAAAAAAAAAAACTACAGTGAGATACCACTTCACATTCAGTAAGATGGCTATTATGAAAAAGAGAAAAGAAAAAGTAAATAACAAGTGTTGGTGAGGATGTGGAAAAATTGGAACCCTTGTGTATTGATGATAGGAATGTAAAATGGTCCAGCAGCTGTAGAAATCAGTATGGAAATTCCTCAAAATATTAGTCATAGAATTACCATATGATCCAGCAATTCCACTTCTGGGTATATAACCAAAAGAAGTGAAAGTAAAGAATTGAGAACAAGAATCCAATTTACACCCAGACATAAAGATATACTTATATAGTTTACATAAAAGACATCATGCATATCTAATTCATTCTTGTTAAGTCACAGAATTGGAAGAACCTGGTTCCTAGTTTTAAAACTTCCAAACACCACAAAGTTTATTAATAAACTTAGATATAAAAAAAGGAATACTTACAGCTGCTTGGACTTTTAGTGAAAATCTGAATTTTTTTTTTTTGTTTGCTACTTCACACCTGTGAGTTTCCCCAGAGATCAACAGTAATACTCATGAATAAAAATAGTGATACAAGTAACCTAGAAAGTAAATAAGGAACACTATAACAAGTGTCTTTAACATTCCAGAACCTGCAAAGATATATTAGCCATTTAGGGAGAGAAATAATTTGCATACTCCATATAGCCCTAGATGACACAGACCATGTAGAGGAAAAGAGGTGTATTTTCAAGAGATTCTAAAACCAAGGTGCTCCATCCCAAATGAAAGGACTAATCGTTTTTCAAAAATGAAAGGGATTAGAAAAGGAGGTAGAAGCATGACATTTTCTGCTTAAGAAGGGGACTTTTATAAAATGTTTCCATTTGCCCGAGGTCAAAAACAAAGAGAATCTCAGATCTAGTATATTCCGGCCAAGCAAGAACTTCTTCAAGCCTGAAATGTTTATTTCTCACCTAGATTATCAGACAATAGGAGGTGGAAAAATAAATCTTGTGTCATCAGATAGCCATGTTTCTATTAAAATGCAGCGTAATGTATTTATAAAATGAAGTTCCAGATTGTGATCTGCTAGGTGCCTGACCTTTGCCCTGAGGGGTATTTTGGGGAATGATATCATTTTATAACAGTGGTGGTGCAACCCTTTTTCTTCTCAGTGCTTTGGACACAAAGACCATGGGATTAATTATATACTGTGAGCAACAATTCATGAATATTTAACACACTCATCTATACTTAATGAATAAATTTGCATCTTGACACTATTATTTAATGTGCTTTAAGGAAATACTGCTCATTACCTTTCAATTTTGTAGATTAGTTGAATGTAATCAGAATGATAAGGCAGGAGAGATATAGTATTATTTAAATAACATGGTTTTTTATGACTTCTGCTTCCATCAGTTTCCCCCACTCTTTTCTTTTAAGTAACTAGGTTTATTTTATTGTATTCTGGCTGTTCTGTATTAATCATTTTGTCTCCCTGCTCCTTGCAGAAGGGAGTTTCTTTAGATTCATGGAAAAACAATGCAAATTAAATAATCAGTGTTTTGCTTCCCTCTGTGTGTTCTGTAACAGGGCATTCTCTCACACAAAATGTCCCAATGCAATTGGCAGTAATTGCATCCTGGGCTGGCAGGCTCAGTGAGGTTGCAACAACCTGCACAGCAGGCAGAGGGAGCTGCATAACCAGTGGCAATGAGCAGACATCTCTTAACTTTCCTAAGAAAGATAGAATCCCAAGGAATCAGGGCTGAGAAAAGCCAGCTAACTGGCAAGGATACAGTCTGAGATGAGCTTCCCTGTTTGTTTGTTTGTTTGTTTGTCAGTCTTTGGCTCATTATGAGGAGCTTTTTCTCATAAGGATCCTTTGTTTGTGTGGTGGGCACCTAATCTACATATCCACTTTAGGGAGTTTGGGCTTGAGAACATGCCTCTAGGAATCTTATTCGTATGAAGGTTCCATAATCTTTCCAAAAGGAAGGAGACTTTGAGACAAAGAGTCAGACTCTTAGAAATCAGAATTAATACTGCCCAACAAAGAAGAAGGACAAAAATTGGACAATAACAAGAGGAACAGAAAAATAAAATCTTAATGCCAGACACTGTGCTAAATGTTTATGTACATTTTCTCACTTAATCCTTAGCTTATGAGGTCTCTGTCGTCATCATTATCATCATCATCAACATCATCACTGCCATTTTACAAATGCAGAAACTGAAGCTCAGATAGGTTAACACAGATGGTAAAAAATAGAGCTAAGATTTGAATCCAGGTCTGTTGGAACCTAAAGTTCATATGCTTTCAACAGTTCTCAGCTAATTGGGGCTTTAAAGGGCTTTGCTATCAAACATACTGGAGTTGAGTTAAAGTAGGTAAGCCTTCCTTGCCCCACAGTCCTTGGTCAGGTTCTATGTTGATTATGGTATATATGTATTATATATATCGTTTCCCCCGCCCCCATACTTGACTGAAAACTCCAAGAGGGAGGGGACTCCTGTTTGCTCACCACTCCATCCCTGGGACCTAGCAGAGTACCTGGCACAACATAGGCGTGTGTGTGTGTCTGTGTCTCAGTTTCTTTGTCTATAAAAATGTGGTGAAAAGTACCTAACACATGGTGAGAATTAAATGAGATAATTTATGTAATGTGACTATCACAGAGCCTGGAAGATAGTGTGCTCAATAAATAGCAGTTTAAAAAAGTAAAGCTGTGTAAGCTACTCTGAGCCCACAGGAAAGGGATGAGACCAGGTTTTGAGTTCTGATAACAAAACTGAGGGGCTCCAAGTCAAATACAGAAGCTCTTAATTATCCCCAAGACTAGTGTGACCCAGGAAACCAGTAAAGAGAACTATAAAGAATATAGGAATAGCAGATAGGAGAAGTAGTCTTACCCTCAGGGTAAGATGTAAACAGATCCCATAGCATAAAAGTAATAATGACCAGATTTGAACTCTCAGTCTTCATGGGGCCTGTGCAGCTGCTCACTGCCTCCTACAACCTGATTTCAGAAACACAGATGCAATGGAAATGGAAGAAAACATTTATACACAACCTCACAATCCCACTACCCTTTTTTCAGATGGCAGGATTCCAGCTTTCTGTGTCAGCTTAAGATATTTTAATAGCAGTTTGAAACTGAGACCCAGAAAAAAAAAAAAAAAACTATGAATGGGAATGCACAATCTAACCAAATGGCATTAAAATGTCTTCAGAATTGTGACTCATTGCTAAAGTTCAGAACTCGATCAAGAATTGAGAGAAGTTAACTGAAATATGAGTGAAAATATGTGATTCATATTACCCAGATCACATGAAAGCATTGGGAACGGTATGACCTTTGAGTCCCCTGATGACATAGGGAATAGTTTTTAAAAGGACTAAACATATCCATATATTATTCAGAAAGAATGACGTGGGTGAATTTAGTCCCTATATCTCCCCTGTAGTCTCAAAATCTTGACCAATAAGTATGACTATTTCTTTAGCCTGTCTAAGATGGTGTCTGTAACATGAGTATGAATTACTGATCTAATGACCTTAGCTAACTAGAGATTAAATTGTCGCATAGCTAAGTCAGTATCTTTTCAACCCTGGGAAGGTTTGGAAATAAGTAAAGAATGAATAAGCAACTCAAACCTACAGTGTAAATACTGTTGTGTCAAGTTTAAGCTAATCCATATTTCTTATTTAAAGTGATCATATATACAAATATCGAATCATTACATTGTACACCTGAAACTAATATAATATGTCAATTACACCTTGATAAAAATGGTTTAAAAAAGGAGTTTACTAGAAAAAAATAATAAAATGATTATAGTAGTTAAGATAACTTGGCATATCGAATCTGGAAGATTAGCCTTCTATTGCCAAAATTAAATCAGTAATTGATTTTAGATTTATAATTTAAATTGAAATCCTTAGACGATTTTTTTTTTTTTGCGGTACACGGGCCTCTCACTGTTGTGGCCTCTCCCATTGCAGAGCACAGGCTCCGGACGCGCAGGCTCAGTGGCCATGGCTCACGGGCCTAGCCGCTCCATGGCATGTGGGATCTTCCTGGACCGAGGCACGAACCCGTGTCCCCTGCATCGGCAGGCAGACTCTCAACCACTGCGCCACCAGGGAAGTCCTCTAGAAGAATTTGACTGTAAACAAATTCGAATACTTATGTGAATTTGAAATTTCCTATACTAGTTTAACTTATTACATTTATAAGGATTGCTTAAGTATTTGAGAAGATTTTGCTTGTTAGGATTTTCAATTTTCCTTTTCAGACATTTTAAAGGTTTTAAGGAAAAGTAAATGTGTTTAGTACATATGTGAAGTTGAAAAGTCTAAGCATATTTAATAATTAAGTCTATAAAGGGGACTGCTGGTTTAAAGGGTATGTATCAGGCAGGGTCCAATCAAGAGACAGAAGTCATACAGAAATAGTTGCAGGGAAAGTTTAATATAAAGAGTTATTATCTATAATGGAGGATTGGAGTAATAAGGGATTGTCTAGTAAGAAGTAAAAAGCACTATAAAGAATAAAGGAATAGCAGGTATAAGAAGCAGTCTTACCCTTAGGGTGAGATAGAGACAGGATTTTTGAATAAGTGCTTCCGTGTTTTGAACTGAATCCTTTTCGTTATCCTTATGGAGATGCATGTAAAAATTGGAACCAAAATACTTTCAAGTTATTTTTTGTTGCTGGATTGTGTTTCTTTATGTGAGACATTATGGTGACACTGAGTTTTGTGAAACCTTGGAATTTATCTGGATAGAACTTAAAAAATTAAATCTGACTAATAATCCATTTGAAAAGCAAATGCACTGCAAAAGCCCTTCCCAAGTTGATGACATCTCCGTCCAGAGCTAGGAGATGACTCCCACGGGAGAGCTGTGTCACTGGCCAAGTCAGCCATCCAGGGTATGGCATTTACTCCCTCATTTGTGCACCACACTATACAGCATGGGATAATGGAGTGAGGAGAAACCTCCCAACACTCACCTGTAAGGATCTGAGAAGGTTTATTCTTAACATTACTCTCCCTTCTCCACCCAGGTTCAGAATCAATAAAGAGACCCAAGTTTAGAATCAATAAAAAGAGAGACCCAAAAGTCAGGCAGATTATTGATGAAAGCTGATATTGGAGACTGATGATTTAGGTCTACTGGCCAAGTGGGTCTGGTCATACATTGCCCTGATTTAAACAGACTTACCCATCCATAATCATCGGAAGTGCTGAACAACAGTAGGCTTCCCCTGGAAGGGAGGAGTGAAGCAGAGCATAGTGTGTGCACTCAGTCAACTACTGCCTCCAAAGACAGCAGGGAGAGGAAGGAACTTAACATCGTGAACTCAGTGCCCCCAGTTGCATCAATTAATTGAGGTTTCATCATATGGAAACCTGAAGCTGGAGAAACTAGTTTCTCCCCAGATATTCCCTAACCTAAGGGTCGCTCAGGGCTGTGGTTATTCCATGGAAGAAAGAAATCACCCTTTACCAAGCACTAGCAGGAAGTTTAGATTTTGCCCCAGAAAACTTTGAAGTTGGTTAGAACAGTACAGGAGAGAACAGTACAAGTTCATTCTATACTCAAGGCTGAAAATTTGCTCTGCCATTTCGTTCCCCAACCTAAATCATGTCCATCACAATGTCTGATTTAGCTCATTACTGCTTCTGCAATGAGATTACATGACAACCTAAAGACTCTCCAGTAACAAAGACTGCCACATAATTGAACTAAGGCCATATTCCTTTGTGAAATTCCCAAGGAGAAATTGAACTTCGCAGATTAAAGTCCCAAGGAATGGTGGGCTGCACTGAACACTAAAAGCTCTTACCTCTCCCCTGCAAAACTACAAACACCAAACACGGAGGAACAGAGCAGACTGTACGCTTCCTGAGGGAAGCCAGCTCCCGAAGAGAGAGCGAGAGGAAGTGCTACGTCATGCCTCCCCTGCTCCTCCTAAACTCACGAAGCAGCGAGACTCCAGCAGAAGTCCCCAAGGAAGGAAGCAGTAGAAATACCCCTTCTCCCACCCACACTCACAACACGCACAGTAGACCAACCCCCCTTTCCAGAAGTGCTGCAGAAAGACTGCTATCTTATAAACAGGCAATAGAGAACACAAGTTCATGATGCACATGGAATTTTGAATTTATCCACCTTTCATTTCTTGCTGACCCAGAAACTTTCTAGCCCACCTAGACCCACCCTACCTAATGTCAGCTCCCCTCTGCTTTCCTTGTACCTAGGAATCTCCTATTGGGGCTGCCTTTGCCATTCTTGTTCTGTGGCTGAATTTGGATGACAATCCATCACTCTCTTCCTTTTTTTTTTTTAATATATATTCCCAATCACTAATTCAAACATTTTATTTCTCCAGTACTAATAATGGATATATGCCCTCCTATCTACACTCTTTTCCCAACCATTCTTATGACAGGTTAAGGCAGCTTATTCCTGGGATTTTCCAGCATTAGAATATTCTTAGACAATATATCCTTACTGACAATTCACACAACCATCACTCTCTTCTAATATCTCAGTGTCATCTCCCCACTAACAGATCTCAACTTCTGTACAATGTCTGCAAAGATGCTAGTTACAACTAGGTACTGTGAAGTATGCTAGATAGAGTTTCTAAAATTTTATCCCAAAACCAAAGTCTTTCAGTTATGGAGGAAACACCAAAACCTGCTTTGGCACAAAGCACTACATTTCCTATTTTTAAATCATTTTTAGTGTGACCTATAAATATGTTTATTTCTCTGTGAACAGACCTCCTTACTGAAAGAAAAAAATGAAAGTGTTGGTCACCACTGCCAAAAGGTGTCTTCATACTTTTACTGTCCCTCATTCTCTATGTCTCACCTCCTCTAGCAAACATTTCTTAGCTCCCCAGGCCAAGTTAGGGAACTGTTCTGTGCTCCCACAGTCCCCAGTGTACACCTCAATTATTGCTCTTTCCACTTGGCATTGAAATGCTCTGTTTATGTACCTAGTGGACATACTGCTTATGAGTCTTTTGGATGAAAAGTTCTTTGAGGACAAGAACTACCTCTGCCTCCCCAGCCCTGACATAATGTCTTGACACATAGAAAAATTAATTTGTGTTTGAGGTAATCAACTCAACTGCAGTTTCTTGAACAGCTTCCTATATAGAGCATTCTGCAGTGCAAGGCACTTGATGAAATCAGAAGAATGGTAACAATAACAACAGTACCTTATACATGGATAGCTCTTGCTTGTTTTTATAAAACATTATCAAAGCTCTTACTTCACCTGGTCTTTTCAACATCCTTTGAGAAAGTTAGGTAGAAGGGGTACTTTCAAGCCCATTTGACACTTGAGGAAAATTTGACCAATTGCATCTTGTTAGAAAGAGGCAGAACTATGTTCAGAGCCCTTGACTTAGAGCCTCTTCCTCAGAAACTGTGAGGGTCATTCCAGACCTTGCTGGGCTCTGATTGAAATGTTAGGTCTTCTATAGTGGAAACTCCATCCCTTTCCCCAGGAGAAACTCCTGTCCAAAATCACATAGTTCTCTATCTGTTGCACAGACCCAGACACTCATTTTCAATTCACTACCATGGAAATACTACTTTTCATCAACATCTCTAAGTTTCTAATTTAAAAAATTATTTACAAAGTGATGAGTTCTCTTTCTAAATTTTCAATTTCCTTTCCAAACAAACTTCAAATAACAGTGAACAGCCCTAGACAATGTATCTCTATTTTTTTTTTTTTTTTTTTTTTTTTGGCCACGCAGCATAGCTTGCAGGCTCTCAGTTCCCCAACCTGGGCCACAGCAGTGAAAGCCCGGAATCCTAAGCACTAGGCCACCAGGGAACTCCCAGTCTATCTCTATTTTTATTCTACTTGAAAAAGAAAGAAAACCACATCAGGTGATACATGACCTTTGATTCAGCCTAAATTGTCTTTGGTGTTCATGAAACTAATTTGGGGAGAAAAAAGTGCAATGTTATCTAAGTTTGTTCTACTATGTTGGAAAGCAAATGCTCCCAAGATCAGAGTAAAGGGAACTCAGGTGAAAGTAAGATAGATGGCCTTTTCTGTCCATTTTGCTGCTTCTGCTGGCAAGCAAAGTTGTAGAATGTGAGACATTCCTACAGATATTACCCAGAATCCATTTTCCAACTTTCTAGATGTTGCAACGCCACTGCCACGGAGGTGGCCAAGGCAGAAGCAGCACCAACTGCAATGATTCCAGGTTCCAGAACCCTGGATCACATGTACAAGAGCATGTTCTTGAATTCTTACCTCCAGTGATGGTTTCAGACGGTAGCTACCCTAGGGGTCAGTGAAGAATGGGTTTGAGAGCCTTCTAGAACCTCCTAGTACCCACTCCATCAGTCCTTCTGAGAATTTTGAAAGCAACCAATTCTCCATCTTAAATTCCTTCTTGCTTTAAGTATTTAGAATGATCTGTCTCCAGTATGAATCTCTAACTGACTCATTATTAGCTCTAAAGCCACATAGCTCACCCAGCTAACTCTCTCAGCTATAATTCAACCACTTATTCATTTCTTAGAATCTCACTTCTCTTCTATTTTTGGGCTCAGTGCTGAGCACTGTTTATCATCCAGTTTCATTCAGGGCCCTAGGTCAGTAATCTCACTGTGTGATACCCATTAGTTCATCTTGGTGGAACTAGGACAAGGTCAGAAGTGATTTTGCTGCCTTAATATTAAAGCAAGAATGCGGTTCCCACCATACTAAGCAGTCAAGATGGATCTGGAAATTCTTTTCCCCAGAAAAGATATTTTAAAATTGTCCCTTAAAGAAATAACCTTGCAAGGAAGAACTACTCATCAGCAAATGGCTATCATAAGTTTCTGGGTTTTTTTGGCTGTGTTGGGTCTTCGTTGCTGCGCGCGGGCTTTCTCTAGTTGCGGCAAGTGGGGGCTACTCTTCGTTGCCGTGCGCGGGCTTCTCATTGAGGTGGCTTATTTTGTTGTGGAGCACGGGCTCTAGGGTGCGCAGGCTCAGCAGTTGTGGCTCGCGGGCTTAGTTGCTCCGCAGCATGTGGGATCTTCCCAGACCAGGGCTCGAGCCCGTGTCCCCTGCATTGGCAGGCAGATTCCTAACCACTGTGCCACTAGGGAAGTCCCCTATCATAAGTTTTAAAAGTCTAGCTAATAGTGGAATTATTCACAAGAGCCAAGAGGTAGAAACTACCCGAGTGTTCACCACAGACGAATAGATGAATAGCATGTGGCATATACATGCAATGGAATATTATTTCATCATAAAAAAGAATGAAGTTCTGATACATGCTACCATAATGATGAACCTTGAAAACATTACAGTTAGTGAAATAAGCCAGACACAGAAGGACAGATGTATAGTTTCACTTCCATGAAGTATTTAGAATAAGCAAATTCATAGAGACAGAGAGTAGATTAGAGGTTAACAGAGACTGGGGTGAGAGGAAGGATGGTGAGTTATTGCTTAATGGTTACAGAGATTCTGTTTAGGGTGATGAAACATTTTAGAAATCAATGGTGGTGATGGTTACACAACACTGTGAATGTAATTAATACCACTGAATGGAATTGTACCTTAAGAATTATTAAAAAATCAAATTCTATATTATATATATTTTACCACCATCAAAACAATGAAAGGTTAAGTAAACGGCAATTATGTAAAAGCAGTGTTTAATTCTCTAAAGGTTTCTCGTAACAGTCTGGGGAGTAATGATGATGTAATGCAGTTTTCACCAATCACAGGAGCGGTACATCTGGAAACCATCCCTAACATAAGAATTCTCTTAGAGGTTTTTTTCTTTTTTCTTGTATAAATGTTCTACTTCCTCATGCCTCCAGCCAGCCTTTGTTTAACTCTGTTGTTCTCCACTGTCTCCCTGGGTCTATGCTCTTTCTCTTTTGGTCTCCTTTATCCTGCTGGAGATTCACATTTGCTATACTTGGAAATGACCCTGAACACCGCCAGTCTTCTTTCTGATCTCCTTTGTCTGATAGTGAGGGCCTGGGAAGAACTGGAATGGGAGAGAAGAGGTGTCTCAAAGGACCTGGAGGAGTTCTCAGGGGATCCCATGTGGGTAGTAGAGGCATTGCCAGTTTTTATGTTCCTCCTTTAAGGGAGGGAGAAGAAGAGGAGGAATAAGCACCTAGAGATATTAACAGCCTAAAACTCCAAGTTACTGCGCCACAAATAAGTAATTTCCAGCTACAACACCTTCCTTCATGGTCTCGATATTACACAAGCACTCTCCTGACACTGACTCTAAATGTGAGTTCTAACCTGGTTCAGCTATTCGGAGCAAGGCCTGAGAACCACTCACTCCCAGCTGGAAGTGGCATGCCTTTGTGTGTATCCCAGACAAGGCTTTTTAAAAAAAGTTTGTAAAACTTAAGCTGAAAGGCCATACACATGTGTCAGAAGCAAAAACCAAAGGGAAAAAGTTGGTTGCAGAAGTCAGTCTCATCAAATAAAAACCATACCACTAAAAAGTTTCCCTAAACTTATAATCAGCGCCCAAAATAGGCTTCAGAAGTGTAGGAGGAAGACAATTCATTCAAACAAAAGGAACTTAGAAGAATTCTTTGCCTTAGAAAACGTCTTTCAATCCCAGATCAAAATATGAAGCTCGATTTGCTTACCCGCCTACGTATATTTTTTGTTTTTAATCTTAATATCAGAATAACATAATAGCCCTCACATAAATCTGTCTCTGACAAAGCAGCTTTGTCATTATACATGCCAATGGTGGACCACACTGTAGCTCCTGTAATATCTGCATCTCAAGGTTAAGTAGCACGTTAGTCATAGAATTCTAAAAATAAGAATGATATTTCTTGAAATTCATAATGCTTTTTGTGCAGCGGAAGGTAATTTTCTCCAGATACATAAGGTTCTCTAGACTGGTATTCTCTTCACTGACCTTATGCCCCACAGGTAATCTCTGGGCTGCAGGATTGTTGTTTAAGCTATGCAGCTTGGCTCTAACCAAGATGATATTTTTTCCACACGACCTGCTGATGTGGGACATGGCTGAAATGAACCCCCTACAAGCTGTGGGGTTAACAGGGGCACTTCTGCCTGGTTCCAGAGTGAATCTAGTTTTCACCTAGCCCCCAACTTCATTTACCGAAGAAGACTACCTGAACGTGACTATATTTTATATAGCTACATTTTGAGGTCTATATTTTATAACATTTACTCAACTGCTAAAAAAGTGACAATCTTAAGAAATAAATCCCTTGCCAGAAACATTTTTTTTGCTTAAATTAAGAATTTTTTTATAACACTTCTCACTGTCTATCTCCCTTCACCCACTTCACAACCCCCCACATACAACCACAACCTAAACTAATTAAGGAATTATTCTCCATCGTATTCCTTTGAGAGAACTGTGTGCTTTTGTATGACAAAGACACTGTCCAAGTGTGATATGTGACAATCCTTATTCCATTTTAAGTTGCTAAAACTTGTGGGTGGAGGGGGGCTTTAAGACAGTAAATATATCCAAGGGAAAATCAGAGGTGCTGTGCTGGTGATGGACACTAGGTGAGCAGAATAATTAAGATCATACTTAGGGCTCAATAGGCTTTTTTTTTTTTTTTTTAACATCTTTATTGGAGTAAAATTGCTTTACATTGTTGTGTTATTTGCTGCTGTATAACAAAGTGAATCAGCTATATGTTTACATATATCCCCTCCTTCTTGTGTCTCCCTCCTACCTTCCTTATCCCACCCCTCTAGGTGGTCACAATGCACCGAGCTGATCTCCTTGTGCTATGTGGCTGCTTCCCACTAGCTATCTATTTTACATTTGGTAGTGTATATATGTCCATGCCACTCTCTCACTTCATCTCAGCTTACACATTCCCTTCCCCGTGTCCTCAAGTCCATTCTCTACGTCTGTGTCTTTATTCCTATCCTGCCCCTAGGCTCTTCAGAACCTTTTTTTTTTTTTTTAGATTCCATATATATGTGTTAGCATACGGTATTTGTTTTTCTCTTTTTGACTTACTTCACTCTGTATGACAGACCCTAGGTCCATCCACCTCAATACAAATACCTCAATCTCGTTTCTTTTTATGGAGGAGTAATATTCCATTGTATATATGTGTCACATCTTCTTTATCCATTCTTCTGTCAAACAAAGCAACTGATAAAGGATTAATCTCCAAAATACACAAGCAACTCATGCAGCTCAATATCAAAAAAAACAAACAACCCAATCCAAAAATGGGCAGAAGACCTAAATAGGCATTTCTCCAAAGAAGATATACAGATCGCCAACAAACACATGAAAGGATGCTCAACATCACCAATCATTAGAGAAATGCAAATCAAAACTACAGTGAGGTATCACCTCACACCAGTCAGAATGGCCATCATCAAAAAATCTACAAACATACAGAGTGAAGTAAGTCAGAAAGAGAAAAACAAATACCGTATGCTAACACATATATATGGAATCTAAGAGAAAAAAAAAAGGTCATGAAAAACCTAGGGGCAAGATGGGAATAAAGACACAGACCTACTAGAGAATGGACTTGAGGATATGGGGAGGGGGACGGGTAAGCTGTGACAAAGTGAGAGAGTGGCATGGACATATATACACTACCAAACGTAAGGTAGATAGCTAGTGGGAAGCAGCCGCATAGCACAGGCAGATCAACTCAGTGCTTTGTGACCACCTAGAGGGCTGGGATAGGGAGGGTGGGAGGGAGGGAGATGCAAATGGGAAGAGATATGGGAACAAATGTATATGTATAACTGATTCACTTTGTTATAAAGCAGAAACTAACACACCATTGTAAAGCAATTATACTCCAATAAAGATGTTAAAAAAAATCAACAAACAATAAATGCTGGAGAGGGTGTGGAGAAAAGGGAACCCTCTTGCACTGTTGATGGGAATGTAAATTGATACTGTCAATAGGTTTTTGAAGAGCTAGAAAGATCTTGGAGATCATTTAACACTTGAGACCAATTTCTCCATTTTGAAGAAGAGGGTTTGTTAAGTCTCGAGAACCTGAAAATCTTCTAATTCCAGTCTGGACCAGACAACTGGCTCTCTGTGATGAGTGTCTTCATGGATACAGGTCTGCTGTGAATTGTGCTTCACTTGGTCCTGGCTCCCATCCATGTGTGCCTACTCTTGGTTATGTGATACCATAATGAAAGGAAGATGGAAGGAAACAGAAATGGAACCAGAGTGAACCCTTCTCTCACCGTCAAGGATAAACAGATCACTTTAGACCTGTGATGGCCTCTTGCATACCTACATGGTTTAATAAATCAGTTCTGGCCCAGGACGCAGAAACATAGATTCTGGCCATATCTCTGGCACCCTCCGCCTCTGCCCATTCATATGCCCTCTGTCAGAGTTCTCCCCATCTCAATTCCCAACATCCATAGGCAAGCTAGAAGACAAGCAGGCAGTAAGTGAAGCATTTTTTTACACTCATAAGAAACATAATTGAAATTTACTCTGTTGTTCAAGAGGATGATGAGAAGAGAGATTGCTGTTGGAGCAATCCAGGGGGAAGAAGTTATTTTATAAGCTTTAAATGACACAGTGACAGCATTTTTTGCACCAAGAGTTGCAGTGAGAGAGAGCTTCACTGACACAGTTGTAGTGGGTAAGAAATTTGGTGGAGTGAACATACATCACTGACCCAGTGAGCTCAAGAAAGGAAACAAGAAGAGGAGAGGAATAAAGGGTGGGAGGGGAGAGAGTGAGAGTAAGATAGAGAAAGAGGGAGAGAGAGAGAAAAAGGGAGAGAGAGAGAGAATTCCTCAGACTTTAAAATCCAAAAGAGACCATAAAAAGCCAATTTCTCACTGTTAAACTCTAAATAGAGTGCTCATCCAGTGCTACATCCACCCACACTATGGGCCCGCCTTACTAGTGGACAAGTTCTTTTATGCTACTTGATTAAGATAACATCCTTGGAGAGGTTACTTAACTTTATGCTAAACTCTAAGCTGTGGCAGGTTGCATTAGAGTGATATTCCACGGTGATAACTAGCCTTTAAAACACGAAGCAGTCCTGGATTAACTTACCTAATGAATCTCAGGAATGGTCCCACTCAGTTATGAGTCATTGTGTTTCCCCATCTGATCACACTGCACTTCTCAGCAGTGGAGACTGACACCTTTGTCCATATATCATATTCACGGCAACACAATCATTTCAAGTGGGATTCTTTTCTTCCAATATTTGTTGAAACTTATTTTACACTCGGTAGGTATTTCATTGCCAAACACAATGGAAATTCCAGGCCCACTGTGGCCTGCTGTTTACCCACGACAAGGAAGGGGGTCAGAATGCTTAAGTTCCTGCCATCTTCATACTAGCATGGCCCTGATGTGATTATTCAATATCAAAACATGACGTTTCTGTTTCAGAGATAGCATGGAAAATTAAGAATGCCTTTTCTCTCGATGCTAATTAATGAAGGACTTTTAAGATGGAATCAGACACTGTCCAAATGGAAATGACACTGACCTTGGAATGGAAAGTTGGGCTTGGAGTCTGTCTTTCATTCATTCAGTAACTATTTACAGACAGCCTACTGTTTTTCAGGCACTGCGCTAGAGGATCTGTCACTTTCCACTTCCATGATCTGGGCATGTTATTTAATACACCCCTGCTTCATTTAGGCCAGACCCCTTTTACAGTGCCCAACTGCCCAACTGTACATGGCAGCCCAGTCTCAGCACCTCCAAAGCCATCCTTCCTGCATAGATGTGTGCGTTCTTTTGCCATTGTTCCATGTCTGAAAAACAAACACAGGCACAGTCCTCAAGGGCATTTCCTGCTAGTGAATCTTCCAAAACCCCCAGTACATCCTGTAAACACATAGAGGTGGCTCAAGATGGAAAGAGGGTAGAATCCTTTTAGCCCCTAAATGTCTAACGTCCAGGTGAGTATTCCCCCCTTTATTTATTTTTTATTGAAGTATAGTTGATTTACAATAGTATATTCGTTTCCAGTGTACAGCATAGCGATTCAGTGTTTTCGTAGATTATATTCCATTGTAAGTTACTACAAGGTAATGGCTCTAGTTCCCTGTGCTATACAATATATCCTTGTTGCTTATCTATTTTATGTATTGTAGGTTGTATCTGTTAATCCCACACCCCTAATTTGTCCATCTCTGCTTCCCTCTCCCCTTTAGTAACCACAAGTTTGTCTTCTATATCTGTGAGCTTGTTTCTGTTTAACATATACATTCATTTGTACTATTTTTTAGATTCCACATCTAAGTGATATCATACAGTATTTGTTTAATATTCCCCCTTTTAAAAGTTAGTCAGAAAAGCAATGGGGCTGGATAAATTGAGAGTGAACCAGTCTCTGCATATGTGAAACTCTTGATCATTTGCATTTATCCTTAGTGGGAAACCTGTCTCTCTAGGACTGAGGCCATTTACCATATATGTGACCCTACCCAAGTCACTTAATGTCCCCAGGTATCCATGGGTCTTACTGATGTTATCTTCATTCTCATCCTCATCCTCATCTGGACATCTGGTCAGAAAGAACATGGTTGGGAAACTCTCCCTTCAGGCTCTCCGACACCCTTTGTGGGTAGTCAGACTGCCTGGGTGAGATGAGAAATGTTATCTCTCACCAATGATCTCTCAAACATGGAAAGGCTGTCTGCCCACCAGAAGTCTATCTGTGTGAATGTCTCTCACAACCAGTGCAGATATTTAGGAATGAGAGGGAGTCATAGCAAACTTAGACAATCAGCCTCATTAATCCAGCAGAGCAAGAGCTCCTCATTCTTCTTTTAATAAACACAACTGGGCTGGGCACTGGCTGTTGACAAAGAAATCCATAGGTACCTCCACTTCAAGACAGTCCTGAGAGCCTCAGTCCTCTGGATGTAATGGTGAGGGGTGGGGGGCACTGTGCTTCAGATTCTGGGAGGAAGCCCACTCTCATTCTGAGAACCTCTCTCGGGAGGCCTTGTGATTGTCCAAGCCCTGGACCATCAGGGGTGCTGACCACACTCAGGCAGTGCTGGCAACTCAGTGCTAAGAGGCAGAGCATTTTCAGTTCCCATCTCTATGCCGATGACATAAAAATGCATTTTTCCAGAAAGATGGTATCAGGGGCATTGATGGTCAGAGCAGGGAGCCCTGATCACCCCCATCTGGTCAATGAATCCTCTACTTTCAATATGGCAGGTGAAAAGGTTATAGCATTTCCTAGGTTATAGTGATCGCTTGCTTGGGTTTGCACAGCCCAAAGGATGTTCCTAGGAATATGAGGTCATGGTTTGAGGTCCAGTTCTCACCAGTAGGAACCAGGAAGAGCCTCTTGAAGAACTGAATCAGAGTTGGGGACGTGGTCCCCAAAGGAGGGGTGTAGTGGAGTAAGATCCTAGGTTGTTCGATGCTGTGTGGGTTTATAGATTGGGCAGCCTAAGCCTACCTAGTAAAGTGTGTATCATGAAACAGCTCTTACAACTTAATGGGACTTAGTGTCTAGGCCTCTTTTTGGCCCATTAGAAACTAGTTTGTTAGCCTCAAAAATGAATTAGGCTGACAAAAAATATTTTAGATTGATAGACAGGATGAAAAGAAAGATTCCAAGTGGAAGATTCAGTAACCTACTCAACCTGTCTCTCTGAGTAACAGCCTTCTACTCTTTGAATAAACAATGATTCTAAAAGAGACTCTGGGGCAGCCCACACACATAACATGCCCTCACCTGCACCAGGTATCATTTAAAATGTCTGTGCCACCCAATCCCCTACTGAGGGAATCTGCCCAAGCCCACACTCTCTGTCAATGGGCCCAGCCAAACTCTATACCACCTGACCTCACTCTGGCCACAGCTTCAGCCCAGGGTCAGCATCTCTCCCAAGGGGAGTCCACAGCAAAGACAGCAGTGACCCAAGATTTATATGGCCAGGATCAAAATGTTTAGGTGAGTTGAGCCAATGAGATTTCTCTGTAAATATTTGGAACTGGAAGGCTGAGAGGCTCTTTTCGTTATGTGGGCCACCACAAATAGAATGATACATGTTCAGGGCAACCCTAGTGGGACATGCATAGTCTGAGGTAATGGGGGCAGAAATATAAGTAAGCAAAGGAAGGTGACAGTGGAAGAGGGGCCCAGAGCTGGCAAGAGAGGAAAAAAATGCTGTTGGGAGGGAGAGATCAAGTAGAAGGTAGCCCTGAGCTCTCCTCCTCCCTGCTGTTCCTGGCTTGCACGTCCTTTCAGGCAACTCCTCTCTTCTTGCCACTAGCTCACACAAATGCTGAATTTAAAACACCTCTCTGGTCACTCCAGGGACAGGCTGGCATTTGCCAGGTGGCACATCGGGGAGGTCCATGGAGGCACATTTTTCTTTCAATTTCCAGCTACATGGGGTGTCCAGTCTCTTACACAACAGGACTTTGTTTTCCCTTCTTCACAGGCAGAAACTGCTTATGGTTGCACACTCTTGACATTAAATATATGGTACCTGCATCCAGGTCAGTTGGTGGAAAGTAGTGGTCTTTACCCCAGGAACTGATTGTTTGATCACAGACTTATTAGAGCTGGAAACTATCACTTTTGAAATGATTCTTTACTGCAGTCTTGACAATAGTCTCATTTTTCTTCCTGAGGACACATTTTAAAGAGCCAGGTGGTGCATAAGCTGCAGCAGAACTCTCTGTGTTCTCTGCCCGCCCCCCCCCCCAGATTAGCTTCAAACACTTCTTTTTAATTCAGGGAAAATATTTATGCCCATTTGTTTAACACTATCCCAAATATCTCATTTGGTCCTCAAGCAATGAGGTGATGGAAGTACATGAGGTATTATTTCTCACAGATATAAAATTAGGGACCTACAGCAAAGAGAGAGATAATGACTTACAGAAAGTCACACAGCACTGGAGAGTAGCAGAGCTAAGACTTGAATCCAAGCCTTCTGATGCATGTCCAGTGTCTTTTCTGCCACAACAGAGGACATCTCTAATTTTTTTTCTACCAGAGTTTTCCCATTAAATTAGTACTGTAAATGGTATAATTAGGTTGAATCAAAAGTCCTTGACCTTTGGACAGAATATCTTTAGGGCACACATGTATGCTGAAAAGAAAAGTACACACTGGACTTCCTCTGCTCATCTGCAGTGGCCGACAGAACTCAAAGCCATGACCCTCAACTGCCAATGTGTTAAAAAGCATTAAAGTGTTCCTAGTGTTCATTGTATTCTTCCAATTGTTCATTTATTTAAAATGTACTTAGTGAGTGCCTGCTATATGCCAGACATTACTTTACCAACTAGGGGTAAACATGAATAACATGAGACAAAGTCCCTATCTTCACAAAACTTGCATTTTGGAGGGGATGTAGACAGTAATAAGGAATTACATAGAGTCACGTGGCAATAAGTACTATGGAAAAAAAAAGAGCATAGTAAAAAAACAGCGAGTGACAGAGAGATCATAAGGGAGTTAGACAAGGACTGAGGAAGTGACATTTGGTGCAGAAGCAAGGCCTGCGAAAATGTGGGGAAGAGTTCCAGCAGAAGGAACAGCAGGTGCGAAGCCCTGTGTCAGGAGAATGCTTGGTGCATCTGAAGAAAAACAAGGAGGCTAGCGTGGCTGGAGCTGTGTATCTGAGGGGATGAGAAGTAGGAAATGAAGGAGGCGGGTGAGCCAGGCAGGGTCAGACAAGTCATGGTAGAGCCTTTGGATTTTATCTAAAGTGTGATAGGAAGAGAGCATGACATTATTTGGTTTATGATTTAAGAGGACCACTAGCAGGGGTTTTTGGAGAAAAGACTGTAGGATGCAGACAGAAGAAAACAAGTGAGAAAGCCACTGCAGTGGTAGATGCAAGAGAGGATGGTACTGTACGCTGCTCCCATTAGCACACAAATACATTGCTATTTCTTCCATTTCTCTTGACCCCCATGTCCCCTAAGAGCTACTGCCTGAGTTCTCTGCTCCTCTTTGCACCAAAGCTCCTCAAAACAGGAGCAGATTCACTGTTTCCACTTTCTCTGTTCTCATTCTCTCTTAACCTCTTAACATTCATGTTTTTTAAAAAATCTTTATTGGAGTATAATTGCTTTACAATGGTGTGTTAGTTTCTGCTTTATAACAAAGTGAATCAGCTATACATATACATATATCCCCATATCTCCTCCCTCTTGCATCTCCTTCCCACCATTCCTGGCCCACCCCTCTAGGTGGTCACAAAGCACCGAGCTGATCTCCTTGTGCTATGTGGCTGCTTCCCACTACTTATCTATTTTACATTTGGTAGTGTATGTATGCCCATGCCACTCACTCACTTCTTCCCATCTTACTCTTCCCCCTCCCCATGCCCTCAACTCCACTGTCTACGTCTGCATCTTTATTCCTGTCCTGCCCCTAGGTTCTTCAGAAGATTTTTTTTTTTTAGATTCCATATATATGTGTTAGCATATGGTATTTGTTTTTCTCTTTCTGACTTACATCACTCTGTATGAGAGATGCTAGGTCCATCCACCTCAGTACAAATAACTCAGTTTTGTTTCTTTTTATGGTGGAGTAATATTCCATTGTATATATGTGCCACATCTTCTTTATCCATTCATCTGTCGATGGACACTTAGGTTGCTTCCATGCCCTGGTTATTGTAAATAGTGCTGCAATGAACATTGTGGCACATGATTCTTTTTGAATTATAGTTTTCTCAGTGTATATGCCCAGTAGTGGGATTGCTGGGTCATATGGTAGTTCTATTTTTAGTTTTTTAAGGAACCTCCATACTATTCTCCATAGTGGCTGTATCAATTTACATTCCCACCAACAGTGCAAGAGAGTTCCCTTTTCTCCACACCCTCTCCAGCATTTATAGTTTGTAGATTTTTTGATGATGGCCATTCTGACTGGTGTAAGATGATAACTCATTGTAGTTTTGATTTGCATTTCTCTAATGATTAATGATGTTGAGCATTCTTTCATGTGTTTGTTGGCAATCTGTATATCTTCTTTGGAGAAATATCTATTTAAGTCTTCTGCCCATTTTTGGATTGGGTTGTTTGTTTTTTTGATACTGAGCTGCATGACCTGCTTGTATATTTTGGAGATTAATCTTTTGTCAGTTGCTTCATTTGCACATATTTTCTCCCATTCTGAGGGTTCTCCTTTCATCTTGTTTATGGTTTCCTTTGCTGTGCAAAAGCTTTTAAGTTTCATTAGGTCCCATTTGTTTATTTTTGTTTTTATTTCCATTTCTCTAGGAGGTGGGTAAAAAAGGATTTTGCTGTGATTTATGTCATAGAGTGTTCTGCCTATGTTTTCCTCTAAGAATTTTATAGTGTCTGGCTTTACACTTAGGTTTTTAATCCATTTTGAGTTTATTTTTGGATACAGTGTTAAGGAGTGTTCTAATTTCATTCTTTTACATGTAGCTGTCCAGTTTTCCCAGCACCACTTATTGAAGAGGCTGTCTTTTCTCCACTATATATTCTTGACTCCTTTATCAAAGAGGAGGTGACCATATGTGCATGGGTTTAATTCTGGGCTTTCTATCCTGTTCCATTGATCTATATTTCTGTTTTTTGTTCCAGTACCATACTGTCTTGATTACTGTAGCTTTGTAGTATAGTCTGAAATCAGGGAGCCTGATTCCTCCAGCTCCATTTTTCTTTCTCAAGATGGCTTTGGCTATTCAGGGTCTTCTGTGTTTCCATACAAATTGTGAAATTTTTTTGTTCTAGTTCTGTGAAAAATACCAGTGGTAGTTTGTTAGGGATTGCATTGAATCTGTAGATTGCTTTGGGTAGTATAGTCATTTTCACAATGTTGATACTTCCAGTCCAAGAACATGGTATATCTTTCCATCTGTATCATCTTTAATTTCTTTCATTAGTGTCTTATAGTTTTCTGCATACAAGTCTTTTGTCTCCGTAGGTAGGTTTATTCCTAGATATTTTATTCTTTTTGTTGCAATGGTACATGGGAATGTTTCCTTAATTTCTTTTTTTTTTTTGCGGTACGCGGGCCTCTCACTGTCGTGGCCTCTCCCATTGTGGAGCACATGCTTCGGACGTGCAGGCTCAGCGGCCATGGTTCACGGGCCCAGCCACTCTGCAGCATGTGGGATCTTCCCGGACCGGGGCACAAATCCGTGTCCCCTGCATCGGCAGGCGGACTCTCAACCACTGCGCCACCAGGGAAGCCCTCCTTAATTTCTGTTTCAGATTTTTCATCATTAGTGTATAGGAATGCAAGAGATTTCTGTGCATTAATTTTGTATCCTGCTACTTTACCAAATTCATTGATTAGCTCTAGTAGCTTTCTGGTGGCATCTTTAGGATTCTCTATGTATAGTATCAGGTCACCTGAAAACAGTGACAGTTTTACTTCTTCTTTTCTGATTTGGATTCCTTTTATTTCTTTGCTGTCTCTGATTGCTGTGGCTAAAACTTCCAAAACTATGCTGAATAATAGTGGTGAGAGTGGGCAACCTTGTCTTGTTCCTGACCTTAGTGGAAATGGTTTCAGTTTTCCACCATTGAGAATGAGATTGGCTGTGTGTTTGTCATATATGGACTTTATTATGTTGAGGTAAGTTCCCTCTATGGCTACTTTCTGGAGGGTTTTTATCATAAATTTGTGTTGAATTTTGTCAAAAGCTTTTTCTGCATCTATTGAAATGATCATATGGTTTTTATTCTTCAATTTGTTAATATGGTGTATCATATTGGTTGATTTGCATATGTTGACGAATCTTTGCATCCCTGGGATAAACCTCACTTGATCATAGTGTATGATCCTTTTAATGTCCTCTTGGATTCTGCTTGCTAGTATTTTGTTGAGGATTTTTGAAACTATGTTCATCAGTAATATTGGCCTGTAATGTTCTTTTTTTGTAACATCTTTGGTTTTGATATCAGGGTGATGGTAGCCTCATAGAATGAGTTTGGGAGTGTTCCTCCCTCTGCTATATTTTGGAAGAGTTTGAGAAGGATAGGTGTTGGTTCTTCCCTAAATGTTTGATAGAATTCTCCTGTGAAGCCATCTGGTCCTGGGCTTTTGTTTGTTGGAAGATTTTTAATCACAGTTTCAATTTCAGTGCTTGCGATTGTTCTGTTTATATTTTCTATTTCTTCCTGGTTCAGTCTTGGAAGCTTGTGCTTTTCTAAGAATTTATCCATTTCTTCCAGGTTGTCCATTTTATTGACATAGAGTTGCTTGTAGTAATCTCTTATGATCCTTTGTATTTCTGCAGTGTCATTTGTTACTTCTCCTTTTTTCATTTCTAATTCTGCTGATCTGAATCTTCTCCCTTTTTTTCTTGATGAGCCTGGCTAATGGTTTATCAATTTTGTTTATCTTCTTAAAGATCCAGCTTTTAGTTTTATTGATCTTTGCTGTCATTTCCTTCATTTCTTTTTCATTTATTTCTCCTCTGATCTTTATGATGTCTTTCCTTCTGCTAACTTTGGGGTTTTTTTTGTTTTTCTCTCTCTAACTTCTTTAGGAGTAAGTTTGTTTATTTGAGATGTTTCTTGTTTCTTCAGGTAGGATTGTATTGCTATAAACTTCCCTCTTAGAACTGCTCTTTTTGCATCCCATAGGTTTTGGGTCTTTGTGTTTTCATTGTCATTTGTTTCTAAGTATTTTTTTATTTCTTCAGTGATTTCTTGGTTATTATGTAGCATATTGTTTAGCCTCCATGTGTTTGTATTTTTTACAGTTTTTTTCCCTGTAATTGATACCTAATCTTGTAGCATTTTGGTCGGAAAAGATACGTGATATCATTTCAATTTTCTTAAATTTACCAAGGCTTGATTTGTGACCCAAGATATGATCTATCCTGGAGAATGTTCCATAAGAACTTGAGAAGAAAGTGTATTCTGGTTTTTTTTTGGATGGAATGTCCTATAAATATCAATTAAGTTCATCTTGTTTAATGCACCATTTAAAGCTTGTGTTTCCTTATTTATTTTCATTTTGGTTGACCTGTCCATGGTGAAAGTGGGGTGTTAACGTCCCCTACTATTATTGTGTTACTGTTGATTTCCCCTTTTATGGCTGTTAGCATTAGCCTTATGTATTGCGGTGCACCTATGTTGGGTGCATAAATATTTACAATTGTTATATCTTCTTCTTGGATTGATCCCTTGATCATTAGGTAGTGTCCTTCTTTGTCTCTTATAATAGTCTTTATTTTAAAGTCTATTTTTTCTGACACGAGAAATGCTACTCCAGCTTTCTTTTGATTTACATTTGCTTGGAATGTCTTTTTCTGTCCCCTCACTTTCAGTCTGTGTATGTCCATAGGTCTGAAGTGGGTCTCTTGTATACAGCATATATATGGGTCTTGTTTCTGTATCCATTCAGCCATTCTATGTCTTTTCTTTAGAGCATTTAATCCACTTATGTTTAAGGTAATTATCGATATGTATGTTCCTATTACCATTTTCTTCATTGTTTTCAGTTTGTTATTGTAGGTCTTTTCCTTCTCTTGTGTTTCCTGCCTAGAGAAGTTACTTTAGCATTTGTTGTAAAGCTGGTTCGGTGGTGCTGAATTCTCTTAGCTTTTTCTTGTCTGTAATGGTTTTAATTTCTCTGTCGAATCTGAATGAGATCCTTGCTGGGTAGAGTAATCTTGGTTGTAGGCTGTTCCCTTTCATTACTTTAAATATGTCCTGCCACTCCCTTGTGGCTTGCAGACTTTCTGCTGAAAGATGAGCTGTTAACCTTATGGGGATTCCTTGTGTGTTATTTGTTGTTTTTCCCTTGCTGCTTTTAATACTTTTTCTTTGTATTTAATTTTTGATAGTTTGATTATTATGTATCTTGGTTTGTTTCTCCTTGGATTTATCCTGTATGGGACTCTCTGAACTTCCTGAACTTGATTGACTATTTCCTTTCCCATATTAGGGAAGTTTTCAACTATAATCTCTTCAAATACTTTCTCAGACCCTTTCTTTATCTCTTCTTTTTCTGGGGCCCATATAATTCGAGTGTTGGTGCATTTGATGTTGTCCCAGAGATCTCTGAGACTGTCCTCAATTCTTTTCATTCTTTTTTCTTTGTTCTGTGGTGCGGTAGTTATTTCCACTATTTTATCTTCCAGGTCACTTATCCATTCTTCTGCCTCAGTTATTCTGCTGTTGATTCCTTCTAGAGAATTTTTAATTTCAATTATTGTATTGTTCATCATTGTTTGTTTGCTCTTTAGTTCTTCTAGGTCCTTGTTAAACATTTCTTGTATTTTCTCCATTCTGTTTCCAAGATTTTGGATAATCTTTACTATCATTACTGAGAATTCTTTTTTCAGGTAGACCACCTATTTACTCCTCATTTTTTGGTCTGGTGGGTTTTTTACCTTGCTCCTTCATCTGCTGTGTGTTTCTCTGTCTTGTCATTTTGTTTAACTTAATGTGTTTGGGGTCTCCTTTCTGCAGCCTGCAGGTTCATAGTTCCTGTTGTTTTTGGTGTCTACCCCCAGTGGGTAACTTTGGTTCAGTGGGTTCTCTGGGCTTCCTAGTGGAGGGGACTAGTGCCTGTGTTCTGGTGGATGAGTCTGGATCTTATCTTTCTGGTGGGCAGGTCTACGTCTGGTGGTGTGTTTTGGGGTGTCTTTGAACTTAGTATGATTTTAGGCAGCCTCTCTACTAATACATGGGGTTGTGTTCCTATCTTGCTAGTTGTTTGGCATAGGGTGTCCAGCACTGGAGCTTGCTGGTCTTGCGTGGATCTGGGTCTTAGCATTGAGATGGAAATCTCTGGGAGAGCTCTCACTGATTGATATTACGTGGGGCCAGGAGGTCTCTGGTGATCCAATGTCCTGAACTCGGCTCTCCCACCTCAGAGGCTCAGGCCTGACACCCGGCCAGAGCATCAAGGTCCCATCAGCCACACGGCCAGGTAAATGGGGGAGTTTCTTCCCTTTTGGGAAATCTGAGATCTTCTGCCAGTGTTCAGTAGGTGTTCTGTAGGAGTTGTTCCACATGTAGATCTATTTTTGATGTATTTGTGGGGAAGAAGGTGATCTCCACGTCTTACTCCTCTGCCACCTTGAAGGTCCATCCAATGCCCAAAAGCCAAAACTCTTGATCGTCCATCTTTGCTTTTCAGACCATGCCCTACTCTCTTCTTCTCCTGTACATGCTCCAGCCACCTTGCTGTTCCTTGAATATGCCCATTATATTCCAGCCTTAGGGTCTTTGCATTGGCTGTTTCCACTATCAGAAACACTATCTCAAAAACATCTGTGTGACCGAATCCCTCTCCTCCTTCAAGACTTTATTTAAATTTTATCTTTTAAAATTAATACTGTTCCCCTGCTTCCCTGTTATGCTCTGTCCCCTTTATTCAGCTTTATTCTCTTCCACGGTGCTGATCATCCTCAAATATTTAGTTATTATGCTTAATTTGGTGGTCTGTCTCCTACAACTACAGTTTAAGTTCCTTGAAGGCAACAGTTCTGTCTCTTCCCTAATGAAGTCAAAGTGTATGGAATAGAATCATGCACATAGTTAGTGTTCAAAAAATATTTATTGGAGATTAGGGGCCAAAATGTTGAAGTAGAAGGACGTGCTTTCACTGCCTCTTGCAAGAACAGTAGAATCACAACTAGCTGCTGGAAAATGATCAACAGGAAGAAACTGGAACTCACCAAAAAAGATAACCCACATCCAAAGACAAAGGAGAAGCCAAAAGGAGATGGTAGGAGGGGCACAATCGCAGTAAAATCAAATCCCATAACCGCTGGGTGGGTGACTCACAGACTGGAGAACACTTATACCACAGAAGTCCACTCACTGGCATGAAGGTTCTGAGCCCCACATCAGGTTCCCAACCTGGGGGTCTGACAACGGGAAGAGGATTTCCTAGAGAATCAGACTTTAAAGGCTAGTGGGATTTGATTGCAGGACTTCAACAGGACAGGGGGAAACAGAGTCTCCAATCTTGGAGGGCACACACAAAGTAGTGTGTGCACTGGGACCCAGGGGAAGGAGTAGTGACCCCAGGGGAGACTGAACCAGACCTACCTGCTAGTGTTGGAGGGTCTCCTGCAGAGGTGGGTGGTGGCTGTGGCTTACCGTGGGGACAAGGACACTGGCAGCATAAGTTCTGGGAAGTACTCCTCGGCGTGAAACCTCCCAGAGTCAGCCACTAGCCCCACCAAAGAGCCCAGGTAGGCTCCAGTGGTTGGGTTGCCACAGTCCAAACAACCAACAGGGAGGGAAGCCAGTCCCACCCATCAGTAGTCAAGTGGATTAAAGTTTTACTGAGCTCTGTCCACCAGAGCAACGGTCAGCTCTACCCACGACCAGTCCCTCCCACCAGGAAACTTGCACAAGCCCCTTAGATAGCCTCATCCACCAGAGGGAAGACAGCAGAAGCAAGAACTACAATCCTGCAGCCTGTGGAACAAAAACCACATTCACAGAAAGATAGATGAACCAAAAAGCAGAAGGCTATGTACGAGATGAAGGAACAAGATAAAACTCCAGAAAAACAACTAAATGAAGCAGGGAGAGGCAACCTCCCAGAAAAAGAATTCAGAATAATGATATTGAAGATGATCCAGGACCTCGGAAAAAGAATGGAGGCAAAGATCGAGAAGATGCAAGAAATGTTTAACAAAGACCTAGAAGAATTAAAGAACAAACAAACAGAGATGAGCAATACAATAACTGAAATGAAAACTACACTAGAGGAATCAATAGCAGAACAACTGAGGCAGAAGAACAGATAAATGACCTGGAAGACAGAATGGTGGAATTCACTGCTGTGGAACAAAATAAAGAAAAAAGAATGAGAAGAAATGAAGACAGCCTAAGAGACCTCAGGGACAACATTAAACGCAACAACATTTGCGTTATAGGGGTCCCAGAAGGAGAAGACAGAGAGAAAGGACCCGAGAAAATATTTGAAGAGATTAGAGTTGAAAACTTCCCTAACATGGGAAAGGAAATAGCCACACAAGTCCAGGAAGCGCAGTGAGTCACATACAGGATAAATCCAAGGAGAAACATGCCGAGACACATAGTAATCAAACTGGAAAAATTAAAGACAAAGAAAAATTATTGAAAGCAGCAAGGGAAAAATGACCAATAACATACAAGGAACTCCCATAAGGGTAACAGATGATTTCTCAGCAGAAACACTACAAGCCAGAAGGGAGTGGTATGATATACTGAAAGTGATTAAAGGGAAGAAACTACAACCAAGATTACTCTACCCAGCAAGGATCTCATTCAGATTTGATGGAGAAATCAAAAGCTTTACAGACAAGCAAAAGCTAAGAGAATTCAACACCACCAAACCAGCTATACAACAAATGTTAAAGGAACTTCTCTAAGTGGGAACCACAAGATAAGAAAAGGACCTACAAAAACAAACCCAAAACAATTAAGAAAATGGTCATAGGAACATCCATATCGATAATTACCTTAAACGTGAATGGATTAAATGCTCCAACCAAAAGACACAGGCTTGCTGAATCATTACAAAAACAAGACCCACCTATATGCTGCCTACAAGAGACCCATTTCAGACCTGGGGACACATACAGACTGAAAGTGAGGGGATGGAAAAAGATATTCCATGCAAGTGGAAATCAAAAGAAACCTGGAGTAGCAATACCCATATGAGATAAAGTAGACTTTAAAATAAAGAATGTTACAAGAGACAAGGAAGGAGACTACATAATGATCAAGGGATCAATCCAGTAAGAAGATATAACAATTATAAATATATATGCACCCAGCAATGGAGCTCCACAATACATAAGGCAACTGCTAACGGCTCTAAAAGAGGAAATCGACAGTAACACAATAATAATGGGGGACTTTAACACCTCACTTACACCAATGGACAGATCATCCAAAAATAAAATAAATAAGGAAACAGAAGCTTTAAATGACACAATAGATGAGATATATTTAATTGATATTTATAGGACATTCCATCCAAAAACAGCAGATTACACATTCTTTTCAAATGCGCACAGAACATTCTCCAGGATAGGTTACATCTTGGGTCACAAATCAAGCCACAGTAACTTTAAGAAAATTAAAATCATATCAAGCATCTTTTCTGACCACAATGCTATGAGATTAGAAATGAATTACAGGGGAAAAAACGTAAAAAACACAAACACATGGAGGCTAAACAATACGTTACCAAATAACTAAGAGATCACTGAAGAAATCACAAAGGAAATAAAAAATACCTAGAGACAAATTATAATGAAAACATGACGATCCAAAACTTGTGGAATGCAGCAAAAACAGTTCTAAGAGGGAAGTTTATAACTATACAAGCCTACCTCAAGAAACAAGAAAAATCCCAAGTAAACAATCTAACCTTACACCTAAAGGAAGTAGAGAAAGAAGAAAAAAGAAAACCCAAAGTTAGCAGCAGGAAAGAAATCATAAAGATCAGAGCAGAAATAAATGAAATAGAAACAAAGAAAACAATAGCAAAGATCAATAAAATTAAAAGCTGGTTCTATGAGAAGATAAATAAAATTGACAAACCATTAGCCAGACTCATCAAGAAAAATAGGGAGAGTACTCAAATCAACAAAATTAGAAATGAAAAAGGAAAAGTTACAACAGACACCACAGAAATACAAAGCATCTTAAGAGACTACTACAAGCAACTCTATGCCAATAAAAAGGACAACCTGGAAGAAATGGACAAATTCTTAGAAAGGTATAACCTTCCAAGACTGAACCAGGAGGAAATAGAAAATATGAACAGACCAAACACAAGTAATGAAATTGAAACTGTGATTAAAAATCTTCCAATAAATAGAAGTCCAGGACCAGATGGCTTCACAGGTGAATTCTATCAAACATTTAGAGAAGAGCTAACACTCATCCTCCTCAAATTCTTCCAAAAAATTGCGGCGGAAGGAACACTCCCAAATTCATTCTATGAGGCCACCATCACCCTGATACCAAAACCAGACAAAGACCGTACAAAAAAAGAAAATTACAGACCAATATCTCTGATGAATATGGAGGCAAAAATCCTCAACAAAATACTAGCAAACAGAATCCAACAACACACTAAAAGGATCATATACCATGATCAAGTGGGATTTATCCCAGGGATGCAAGGATTCTTCAATATACGTAAATCAATCAATGTGATACACCATTTTAACAAATTGAAGGATAAAAACCATATGATCATCTCAATAGATGCAGAAAAAGCTTTTGACAAAATTCAACACCCATTTATGATAAAAACTCTCCAGAAAGTGGGCATAGAGGGAACCTACCTCAACATAATAAAGGCCATATATGACAAACCCAGGGCAAACATCATTCTCAATGGTGAAAAACTGAAAGCCTTTCCTCTAAGATCAGGAATGAGACAAGGATGTCCACTCTTACCACTATTATTCAACAAAGTTTTGGAAGTCCTAGCCACGGCAATCAGAGAAGAAAAAGAAATAAAAGGAATACAAATTGGAAAAGAAGAAGTAAAACTGTCACTGTTTGCAGATGACGATACTAAACATATTGAATCCTAAAGATGCCACCAGAAAACTACTAGAGCTAATCAATGAATTTGGTAAAGTTACAGGATATAAAATTAATGCACAGAAATCTCTTGCATTCCTATACACGAATGATAAAAAATCTGAAAAAGAAATTAAGGAAATGCTCCTATTTACCATTGCAACAAAAAAAATAAAATACCTAGGAATAAACCTACCTAGGGAGACAAAAGACCTGTATGCAGAAAACTGTAAGACACTGCTGAAAGAACTTAAAGATGACACCAACAGATGGAGAGATATACCATGTTTTTGGATTGGAAGAATCAATACTGTGAAAATGACTATACTACCCAAAGCAATCTACAGATTCAATGTAATCTCTATCAAATTACCAATGGCATTTTTGTTTTACAGAACTAGAACAAAAGATCTCAAAATTTGTATGGAGATACAAAAGACCCCGAATAGCCAAAGCAGACTTGAGGGAGAAAAACAGAGCTGGAGGAATTAGACTCCCTGTCTTCAGACTATACTATAAAGCTACAGTAATCAAGACAATATGGTACTGACACAAAAACAGAAACGATCAATAGAAAAAGATAGAAAGCCCAGAGATAAACCCATGCACTTATGGTCAACTAATCTATGACAAAGGAGGCAAGGATATACAATGGAGAAAAGACAGTCTCTTCAATAAGTGGTGCTGGGAAAACTGGACAGCTACATGGAAAAGAATGAAATTAGAACACTCCCTAACACCATACACAAAAATAAACTCAAAATGGATTAGAGACACAAATGTAAAACTGGACACTATGAAATTCTTAGAAGAAAACATAGGAAGAACACTCTTTGACATAAATCACAGCAAGATTTTTTTTGATCCACCTCTTAGAGTAATGGAAATAAAAACAAAAATAAAGAAATGGACCTAATGAAACTTCAAAGCTTTTGCACAGCAAAGGAAACCATAAACAAGTTGAAAAGACAACCCTCAGAATGGGAGAAAATATTTTCAAGTGAATCAATGGACAAAAGATTAATCTCCAAAATATATAAACAGCTCATGCAGCTCAATATCAAAAAACAACCAACCCAATCCAAAAATGGGCAGAAGACCTGAATAGACATTTCTCCAAAGAAGACATACAGATGGCCAAGAAGCACATGCAAAGCCACTCAACATCACTAATTATTAGAGAAATGCAAATCAAAGCTACAATGAGGTATCACCTCACACCCGTTAGAATGGGCATCATCAGAAAATCTACAACGAACAAGTGCTGGAGAGGGTGTGGAGAAAAGAGAACCTGCTTGCACTGTTGGTGGGAATGTAAATTGATACAGCCACTATGGAGAACAGTATGGAGGCTCCTTAAAAGACTAAAAATAAAATTACCATATGATCTAGCAATCCCACTACTGGGAATATACCCAGAGAATACCATAATTCAAAAAGACACATGCACCCCAATGGTCATTGCAGCACTATTTACAATAGCCAGGTCATGGAAGCAACCTAAATGCCCATCTACAGATGAATGGATAAAGAAGATGTGGTACATATATACGATAGACTATTACTCAGCACTAAGAAGGAATGAAATTCGGTCATTTGTGGAGACGTGGATGGACCTAGAGACTGACATACAGAGTGAAGTATGTCAGAAAGAGACAAACAAATATTGTATATTAATGTATATATGTGGAACCCAGAAAAATGGTACAGATGAACCGGTTTGCAGGGCAGAAATTGAGACACAGCTCTAGAGAACAAACTTATGGACACCAAGGGCGGAAAGTACTGGTGGGTGAGGGGGGTGGTGTGAAAAGTTGTGCGACTGAGATTGACATGTATACACTGATGTGTATAAAATTGATGACTAATAAGGACCTGCTGTATAAAAAAAATAAATTAAACAAAATTTAAAAAATTTTTAAAAATATATATTTATTGAATGGATGAAAGAATGAGAAGATGATACTAAATGTTGTCTAATTTTTACTCTAAACATGTCCTCAAAGGTAATACGAAGCAGTCATGTAACCAGTTACAATATTTAATGACTTGGAAAGCTATTTATGATCTAGTGGTAAAATTTTTACAATCAGGGCTTTCAGAAAAATAGTTACAATATTATCTAACTGTTATTTAAGCAATGTATATATTTTCATTAGAGAAGAATGAGAGGAAATATTTATCTAGCCAGTATTTCTGAAGTGCCTACTATGCACCATGCATTGCGCCTATTAACTCTCCCTGGGGTGAGGTTATAAATTGATTTTATTTCCTCTTTTTGCTTGTCTGTATTTTCTGTGTTTCTGTACTAGTCACCTATTAATTTTATATTAAAAATAATTAAGCTGAGAGTTTTTATTTGTTGATGTGCTTTAGTGGCTGTCTTTGGGAAGCGCATTTTCAGGATAAATGCATGGCCCTATGTTCATACTGGTTTACTACAGTAGCCATGGAAGAGGCTACAAGTGGAGTTTTTTCTTAAATTCCATTAACTAGAGAGAATTCCAGATCTCATTGCCTGTTCAAACAACTGCAGGGACAGCTATGACATCAGCAATCAACATTCCTCCAGCAACCAAAGAGATATTCTAAGCAATTTGTAAGCTACTGGGGGAAGAGCAGACATTTTATCATTGCCCATCCCTGGTCCCTCATATTTTAATTGCTTATTAGTAAGACACTTTGGAAAGTCTTGAGCATGAGAGAGAAAAAACACTGTAAATTCCAGTATAATTTCCTTGTATTCATTACATCACTGCCAACGTGAACATGATTTCCTTCGTACAGAGGGTGTACTATCATTTCTAAGAATGGTAAATTCTATGTACAGGTTTGAAGAGCAAACTTTACCTGGAGTTTATTCCCTGTAGGTATTTCTATAACATGCTATTTAAAGATTCCTCTATTTCAGTTTTTAAAAACCTCCATCTGCACATGCTGTCCTAGGCTGTGAAATTCTCAGCATTCGAGTGGGACAGATATTTCCCAATGCTGATTTTTTTTACCGTCACTGTGTGCTTTGTTATATCTGTCAGTTAATGAAATGCTTAATTAGCTCTTTCTTTTTGCCACAGAATCATTTTATAAAACTGTAAATTAAGAGCTTTGAAAATGAGACATCTCTATGTGGCACAAAAGTATTGAAATCCAGGTGTGTCCTTTAGCCATCTTTGTCTAATTGAAATAATCATGCAGGGTTGCTCCTGGTTCCACACAGGACACAGACTTCTCTATAGGCATGGGTTGCTGGTGATGGTGGCCACGCCAGCTCTACTTCCTGAGAAGCCCACATATCACTTGCTTTATCTGTAAATGACCAACTGGGGCAAATCAGGGAGAGTCACATCCTGGTTTCTGGGAAAATACTTCCAGTGAAGTTCACTCTAGGCTACTTAGAAGCTTTGTCTCTCCAATGACATCGACAGCAAAAGTCTTCACCCATCTTGACCACACTATGATGAGCAATGCAGTTGGAGAGTCGAGAGGTTTTCTGAGGGTTCTACTGCCCCTCAATGCAATTCACGTTGTCAGGTATAATCTAGTCAGTCAACTGCTCTAATCATTTTTTTTTCCAGTTTGAGTCTTACTTTTTTATTTATTTATTTATTTATTTTAACATCTTTATTGGAGTATAATTGCTTTACAATGGTGTGTTAGTTTCTGCTGTATAACAAAGTGAATCAGCTATACATATACATGCATCCCCACATCTCCTCCCTAGTCCACCCCACTAGGTGGTCAAAAAGCACTGAGCTGATCTCCCTGTGCTATGTGGCTGCTTCCCACTAGCTATCTACTTTACATTTGGTAGTGTAAATGTAGAGTGGTAGAGTGGCATACGTCCATGCCACTCTCTCACTTTGTCTCAGCTTACCCTTCCCCCTCCCCATGTCCTCAAGTCCACTGTCTACATCTGCCTCTTTATTCCTGTCCTGCCCCTAGGTTCTTCAGAACTTTTTTTTTCTAGATTCTATATAAATGTGTTACCATATGGTATTATTTTCTCTTTCTGACGTACTTCACTCTGTATGACAGTCTCCAGGTCCATCCACCTCACTACGAATAACTCAGTTTTGTTTCTTTTTATGGTGGAGTAATATTCCATTGTATGTATGTGCCACATCTTCTTTATCATTCATCTGTCGATGGACACTTAGGTTGCTTCCATGTCCTGGCTACTGTAACTTAAAAGCTTTTGCACAGCAAAGGAAACCATAAACAAGACAAAAAGACAGCCCTCAGAATGGGAGAAAATACTTACAAATGAAGCAACTGACAAAGGATTAATCTCCAAAATATACAAGCAGCTCATGCAGCTCAGTATCAAAAAAATGAACAACCCAATCCAAAAATGGGCAGAAGACCTAAATAGACATTTCTCCAAAGAAGATATACAGATTGCCAACAAACACATGAAAGGATGCTAAACATCACTAATTATTAGAGAAATGCAAATCAAAACTACAATGAGGTATCACCTCACACTGGTCAGAATGGCCATCATCAAAAAATCTACAAACAATAAATGCTGGAGAGGGTGTGGAGAAAAGGGAACTACTATAACTTAATGAACTTATTTTCCCTCCCTCCACTCCACTCACCTTGTCACCCCTCCAGCCTTTGCATTTGCCTCCTTAGAAGGTGATGCGCTCAGACAGCCACCTGCCCATGTTTCCTTTCCCGTTTAGCCTCTTTGGCCCTAGGAGTGAACAAGGGTGTTTTCTGAACAAGAGTGTATTTTATCTGTAGTCAAACTGGGATTTCAAGTGTGAGCTTTTTTTTTCTTTCCCCTTGGCTAGCTTATATTTGCTCAGGGAAAAACTAACAGGCAAATCAGCTGCCATATTGCCTGAGGTGAACAGTCAAAAACTAAGACCTTCTCAAGATGTTGCTATAACTACTATTTTCAGCCAGAAGAGACATTCTTTCTGCTTGTAAGGATGGTAATTTGGTTGGGTTAGGAGGTGCCACAGGAAGCAAGAGCTCAAGGCTGATCACCATTATGCAGACCTGGATGATGGCACATACATGATCAGCTGATTGCATTAATGTATCAGTGCATTCATTTAATGTGGTCAAAGTCAAGGAGGTCTGCTTCTCAGCGGTGCTAGACAGGAAGCTCAAAATATTACGTATGCTGGCAACAAGTGCCATGATTGATTTTTGTTATGGAATTAATCTGTCAAGAGTTGCAGTTGCAGGTTTGCTGCTGTGAATTATATCTCTGGTTCAGCTGGAAGACACAGTGCTGGAGAAAAGGGCTAAACTGACTGGCTATTTGTCTCAATAGGAGCTTTGTTAAGTCCTTGCTGCTGCTGCTGCTGTTGATAGGGAGGTATATGTGAGGGCTGGGGCCCAACCTCATTCCACTGAAATTGCAATTAAAAGAGACCCCCCCGCCATGTAATGGTAGCCAGATCAAATGTGGATGGATGGTTGGGTTGAGTTTCTTAACCTCTGGGTTCCTCTGCAGAGATCCTTATTTAGTACATCTGGGTGGAGCCTAGGGAGCTATATGTATATATATATTTTTTGCGGTACGCGGGCCTCTCACTGTTGTGGCCTCTCCCGTTGCGGAGCACAGGCTCCGGACGCGCAGGCTCAGCGGCCATGGCTCACGGGCCCAGCTGCTCCGCAGCATGTGGGATCTTCCTGGACCGGGGCACGAACCCGTGTCCCCTGCATCGGCAGGCAGACTCTCAACCACTGCGCCACCAGGGAAGCCCTAGGGAGCTATATTTTAACAAACATCATGGGTGGTCAGCAGCCTCAGTTGGAAAACAGGCATAAGGTGTGGAGACTTCACTGTGGTTGATGATGAGTCACTAGACAAAGAATTTACATGTCATAGCGTAGATGCAAGGGAAGCCCATGAGAGGCGTTAGGTAGAGATGAATTGGCATTTTAGAAGGAACACTCAGGCAATAGTACACAAGTGGATTGGAGACAGGGAAGTCTAAGATAGTGTGAACAGTGAGGAAGCTGCAATGCAATAAGGAATGATCATATTACTTTGAGGTGGGGACACACATTAGGGCTGTCATCCTGAGGCCCAACAAAGCTTGGTATTCACAGAAAAGGGATGTATTCACCATGGCCCAAGGCAATCATCCTTCATTTTGTATCCATCACACTGTAAAGAGTCATTGTATAGACTGGTCTCTTTTGAAATGAATTTAATTTTGATTCCCATTCCTCTCCTCTTTCCATCTGTATCCCTGATGATCCTCGGTGCCCAAGTGCTGGTTTGAGGGAAGCTATTTTATTTTGGGAGTCATAAAATAATTACATGACTGATTGTTCAAACATACTATTCATTACTATTCAAAAAAAGGTGGGGCTTCCCTGGTGGCACAGTGGTTGAGAGTCCGCCTGCCGATGCAGGGGACACGGGTTCGTGCCCCCGTCCGGGAAGATCCCACATGCTGTGGAGCAGCTGGGCCTGTGAGCTGGGCCCATGAGCCATGGCCACTGAGCCTGCGTCCAGAGCCTGTGCTCCACAACGGGAGAGGCCAAAGCAGTGAGAGGACCGCGTACTGCAAAAAAAAAAAAAAAAAAAAAAAAAAAAGTGGTCAAACTTTTTTTAGAGAATCATGAGATTTTGTTGTTTTGTTTTTCAAAAATGTCTCAGCCAGTGCTCAACTGATTGGCAATTTTAAACTCTTAAAGGCAGGGAATATAGAAATACAGAGTCCTGGGACCTCAGAAGAGACAGATCCCTTATTGATTATCCAGTGAAACTCATCCAAAACATGAATTTCTTCTACAACAATCCCTCCAAGAAATGCTACCACTAATAGACCAATTATGTCTAAAATATTAAACTAATAATGTCTAAAGCTTACATAGCACTAATGTGCTTTACATTTGTTAATTATTTAATCCTCACGACAACCATATGAGGCAGGCATTGCTTTTATCTCCATTTTACACTGAGGCACAAAAAGGCACAGCTTGTAAGTGACAGAGCTGGGGACTTGAACCCAGGCAATCTGTCTCCAGAATGTTCCTTTACCCATTACACTCTCCTGCCTTCAGTGCAGGTTTTGCTTGACTACTTCCAGGCATGGGGAGTTCACTAACCCCAGAAACAGCCTACTTCATTCTTGTCCATTCTGGTGGTTGGACATTCTTCCAATGACCTAAAGTTTTCTTTTCTTTTCTTTTTAATTTTTATTAGAGTATAGTTGCTTTACTATGTTGTGTTAGTTTCTACTGTACAGCAAAGTGAATCAGCTCTACATATGCATATTTTCTTCTCTGATATTTCCACCCATTGAGCTCTCTGGAGTAATAAGAATGTTTAATATGTCTGTTGCCAAAATCTTTTCCTGGGAATTCAGATTTGCCTTCCATGACTTAAAATGCCTATGTCAGTTCTCTGTAAAGTTTCTGTGTGTGGCAGTTAAAAGCTGGTGTATTTTTTTCTTTTACAAGTTCTGTTGGTCCCACTCTGAGTGTGTGTTTAATTACTACTGCATTTGTGTATTTGGTGATGTAATTTTTTTAAATCATAGGAGTAGAACTTTATATTTCCTTATTAAATTTCTTTCAAGATTGAGCCTATATGCGGCAACCTATTGAGATCTACTGCTGGTTTCATGGAAATAATTACTAAAACACGAAGAAATCAAAGCTCAGAGAGATTAAGCTGCCCAAGGTTTTAGGAAATGGAATTTGCACCCAGTTCTCTCTAACTTAAAAATGCATGCAAATCCAGTTGCTTGCTCTTGCTACCAGATCTACTTTTCACTGCATCTGTTTCTGACTTGCCTCCTGCTTAAGCCCTGGTCTTCCCACTAATGTGAAAGGGGCATGACTGCAGAGGATTGCCTTGTTTCAGCAGCTACCTCACTCTCTGTTCCTCATTTTTATTTGACTTGAATTGTGAGGAAAGATGTCGTCCTGATATATTGCCTAATCATAGTGTAGCATTTGGCTTGATAGTGACTCTTTTTAGCTGTAGCAACTGTATTATCTGTGATGATGGTTTTTAAAAAAACTTAATTAAAGCCATAATGAAGTTAATTCACTGCTGAACTAATAATGTTCAGAAAAAAATTATTCCAAAGACCAATGAGAATAAGCAGGAGGGTTTTTAAAGCTCTATTATTGGTCTAAGCGATCATACAAAGTCAAAACTGCCAGCATTATTTTTTCATGACAGCATGATGCTTAGGAAGGTATTTGTATGTTGTATAATCCAGATAGAAATATGCAACTGTCAAGTGGTATGACAGCCTGTACTGAGAGGGAAAGGTGTAGTAACAGTGGAAATCACCTCAAAGATCACTTTGAATCCTAAAAATAAGGACAATGATAAGGGAAGAAAAAAATAGAATTCTCACTGCAGGATCTTGAGATAATTTCTAATCTTTTCCAATTTTTCTCTCCCTTTCCCCGTACCAAGATACATCTGTGGACATAGGACATTCCTTACCATCATTTTAGAAGTACCAGTCTCCATTTCTATCTTAAATCATACTCTTCACATCCTTCCTTCTTTAATCAACTTAACAAGGTATTACCAGAAACCAGCTATGATCTTACATCTAAGCTAGTTACTCTGAAAGATTCATTGAAAGATAACTACAGTATAATTTTCAGAATTTCAAATCATTTGGTAAGGCAGACTATACAGAGAAGAAACAGCCCTCCTGCTGATATATTCAGTGTATCTTCGAGGACTGAACCCAACATGCTAGATACATATGCTTTAAGAATTACATAATTTATTCATTTATCCTAAAGACATCCAGTGAATGCCTGCATGTGTAGGAATCTAGAGGAGGCCTGGAGAAACAAAGATGAATCAGATATGCTCCCTGACCTCAGGGACTCTGAGAGACAGAAACATAAGCGGATGATCAGAAATCACCATGGTTGGGCTTTTTGTTAGGCTTGGAAAGACGGGTAGGGTTTTACTATAGGCGGAGCAAAAAGGAGCTGGTAAGATGGCACAATTCAGCTCAGCAGGAGGAAAAGAGAAATATAGGAGCATGGTAAGGTACACAGACTGGGGAAGGAAGTGGCTTTTTATTTGGAGGAGGACTGCATTGCAGAGGAGTGAGGAAGCCAGCCTGATCTGCAGGACCACCTTGTGGCTTCAGCAGTTACAGTGTTGCTAGGGCCCTGTTTTGGGAAGCCTTGCAGCAAGATGCTGTGCCTTACTAAAAGAGACACCTAAAGTATTTATTTTTCATATACTTGCATTGTTTTGTGACATTATTTTATATATACACCAGCCTTAACAATGTATTTCTACCCCTTGTACACCAAGCCTAACATCTATAGGACGCAGACCAAGATATACAATATGTATAAATATTTATAATTCATAAATCAATGTAACAAAATGTCAAATGAAAACTGTTCTGTCTTTCTACCTTGACAAATATATCTTCATAACAACCGGGAAGATCAGTTTTGAATTTAAGAGTTCTTGGAACCCTCCCAGTTCCATGCTGGAATTTGGTGGTTTGGGAAAATCTCCTTGATAGTCCACTGCTCACTCTTCCCATCCTTGACTCCATCCCACACTGTGGGATGTTCAAACGTATCTGGATACCTCTGACCATTGACGAGTTCCATCTCATCCCTCTCTCCGACCACAACCAACCACTCACTGGTCATACCCATGGCCTAGAGGGATGTTCATTTGAGGTTTGGTCCACTCTTGGGAGGACATAATGTCAGGGAAGAATTCTGCATAATCCTTAGTAGTGGGCTTTGAGACATGGATGATGAGTACCCAAAATGCAGCCTAGAAGTCGAGATTTGGGGAGATGCAGGTTCCTGGTGGGCCTGTTCTCTTGCCTCTGTAGGGATATGGACACTTCTACCCCAGTAGGGAAGAGCCGGGCTAGATAAGGGCCAAAGTTAAGTTCCCTAAAGTGCAGGATACAGGGGTTAGGGGTGGGGCTCTCTTAACCAGAACCAAAGGCAGTGTTCCCCCCCACCTCCATCTTGCAGTGGTTGAGTTATCTTGAGTCCTTTACCCTTCTAGGGACAGCACTGATGGTTAGAACTGAGGGTTTTTTATGCTGATATTCCCAAACTTTCCAATAAGATGGCTCCTTCGTTCAACTGTTACATTTTAATTTCTCCCTTAAAGGCCTATCTATTGCAGCCATTTTCCTCCAAGCCAGAGTCAACAGCCAGTTTGTATGTGTATGTGTGGGACAGAAGAGTGAGTTGGAAAATTCACCTTTCTTACAGGCCCAACGTAATGGATTATTAATTATCAAACATTAAACCCTTTCCGAAGTTCTTTAGATCATAGTTCACCCTGTGCTTCTCCACCAGTGCACAGAAGAATGCCTACCTCCTTTTACCATTGAGAAGGGAGAGAGAGTAAAAGAATATCAGGTAGGCAAAGAAAAAGCCCTGTTTCTTCTGGCTGCCAGGACGTGTGGGCAAGAGTTTACCAGGGGAAGGAGAAGTGTTGGCAGTGAGAGTGTTGTGTTATGAGCTCCACCCTGAAAGGAAAAGGAAAGGCTTTGGATTATGGACCAGAACTCTGAAGGCACAAAGACTCCTGTCCCTCTCTCTTTACAAGAACCTAGAGGAGGTTACCTCACAGGCTTGTGCCAACCACAGTGGGGACTGCCCCACTACAGCTGGGCAGCAAGGGTAGCAGAGCGGGGCAGCCTGAGTGCTCTTATCAGACTCCCCTTCTCCTTGGCTTCTTGACAGCAAGGACAGGACCCAGTGCCCTGAATTCTGGCAGCTAGCAATAGCAGCTCTTGGCCCCACTCATCCGCAGACATCTGCTCCCATCAGTTGAAATACACAATCACTAGATCCTTTGGGTTTGTTGTTCAAGTCTTAGTCCTCATCTAACTTGGCAACATGTGACACAGTTAATCAGCCCCTGCTCCTTGAACAGCTTTCTTCACTGAGCTTTCAGCATGTCACTCTCTCTAGGTTTTTTTTTTTCCTTCCCTATTTCACTAACTTCTTTCTTTTTTCAGTCATTTTTGCCTGTTCTTCCCCATCTCCCTATCCCATAAACACTGGAGTGCCCCATGGCTCAATCCTCAGACATTTATTCTTCTGTCTTGTTTTCACTCTTTGTGTGATATCATCTAGCCCCTTGGCCTGAAAGATCATCTACATGCAAGGATTTCTAGATTTGCATTTTCACATTGGACCTCTCCTCTGAACTCCATACTTTTATATGCATCTGCTTACTCAAGAGTTTATTGGGAAGTCTATCTTTACACTAAAATTGGATATTGACAATTTACTATCATAATAGTGCACTTAAACACAAGGTTCTCAATAGCTGATAGAATATGCAGTCAAAATTAAGTAAGGATAGATGAAATTTAAACAGCACAATGAATGTTTTTGTACTTGTAAGAGCATTGTACCCTAAAAATCCAGAATACACATTCTTCTTTGGTACACTTGGAATATTCATGAAAACTAATGATGTGCTAGGCCATAAAGACAGCCTCAATAATTTTTAAAGGATTAGTACCAAACATAGATTATTTCCTGATTATAATGCATATAGTTAGAAATTAACAACAACAACGACAAAAAAAAAAAAACTAAAGAAACACTAAATGCATGGAAATTTTATATTATACTTCAAAACAATTCCTAGTAAAAAAAATGCAGAGGAAATCAGGAAATATTTATAACTGAACAATTTTGAAACAATATTTATCAAAACTTGTGGTGTGCACCTAATATGTTACTTAGAAGAGAACTTATAGTCTTAAATGTCTGATTAGAAAATAAGAACAACTGAAAATTAATGAATTAAGTTAGAAACAGAACACAAGGTAAACCTTAAAATAGAGAAGGAAGGAAATAATAGGGATAAGAGTAAACATCAATGAAATGGAGGAGAAAAAAGGCTACTATAAACAGTATGAACAAATCAAATATCTGTTCTTTAAGAAAGAGAAGTTTCTTAAAAATAGGCAAAAATATGGAAAGAATAAACAGAAAAAGTGACAAATGAATAACTTTAAGAAGGCATCAGGTGGTATAACTACACATAGAGGGGAGATTAAGAAATAAAAAGAAAATATTTAGATCAACTTCACGCCAAAAAATCTGAAAACTGAGATGAGTTAGGCAAATTCCTAAATACTTATAATTACCAAAATTGACTCACAAATAAATAAGAAAGCTGAATAGTCACATAACCCTTAGTGAAAACAAACCAGAGGGTTTTTTTGCTGGTTTTACTGGTATTTCCATGAAATATTAAGAGACCAAATATTATTCTAATCTCACACAAAGTATCCCCAGAGTAGAGAAGAAAGAGTACATTCCCCTTTTAATTTATTGAGGTTGACACAACTTGGATATCAAAATTTGATAATGATAGCACAAAAGGGAAAAGTTACAGTCCAATGTTTCTTATGGACATAATTGTAGAAGTGCTAAATTATTAGCCAACCAAATCCAAACATGGTTGACCAAGTTGCCTTTATCTCAGAAATTCAAAATTGGCTTAACATTGGAAAATCAATAAATGTAATTCACTACATTAAGAGATAAAAGAGGAAAAAAATGATATGAACATCTCAATGACTACAGAAAAATTGCTTTGATGAGTTTCAATAAAGCAAGAAACAAAACTACTATTATTTGACAATAACATTATTATGTATATAGACATCCCAAAAGATCTTACTAAGCTATTAAAGAAAAAGTTAGTTAGAAAATATAATTTTAAATATACATTTATAATATCAAGAAATATATAAATTATCCAGTAATACATTTTTTAAATAGAAATCCAATTTTATTATTATTTTATTATTTTTTTAACATCTTTATTGCAGTATAATTGCTTTACAATGGTGTGTTAGTTTCTGCTTTATAACAGAGTGAATCAGTTATACATATACATATGTTCCCATATCTCTTCCCTCTTGCATGTCCTCCCTCCCACCCTCCCTATCCATCCATTCTCTAGTAGGTCTGTGTCTTTATTCCCATCTTGCCCCTCGGTTCTTCATGACCTTTTTTTTTTCTTTTTCTTAGATTCCATATATATGTGTTAGCATATGGTATTTGTTTTTCTCTTTCTGACTTCACTCTGTAAGACAGACTCTAGGTCCATCCACCTCACCACAAATAACAATTTCGTTTCTTTTTATGGCTGAGTAATATTCCATTGTATATATGCGCCACATCTTCTTTATCCATTCATCTGTTGATGGACACTTAGGTTGCTTCCATGTCCTGGCTGTTGTAAATAGAGCTGCAATGAATATTTTGGTACATGACTCTTTTTGAATTATGGTTTTCTCAGGGTATATGCCCAGTAGTGGGATTGCTAGGTTGTATGATAGTTCTATTTTTAGTTTTTTAAGGAACCTCCATACTGTTCTCCATAGCAGCTGTATCAATTTACATTCCCATCAACAGTGCAAGAGGGTTCCCCAGTAATAAATTTTTAAATATAAAAGACTTTCAAGGATAAAATTATAAACTCTTATTGAAAGATATTAAAATGCTAAATAAATGGAGAACTTTATCATGATCATGAATATGAGAATTCAATATTATACAGTTGCCTATTTTTCCACAAAGGGAAATTAGGGAAAGTTTCCTACAATATAAAAAAAAAATTATAAAGCTATAGCAATTATCAGCTTTGCATTGGCTCAGGGGTTGATAAATAGCCCAATAGAACAGCAAGAGCCTAGAAATGAACCCATTTAACATAGAAACAGAATATATGAGAAAACCAGCATTGCAGATTAGTGGGGCAGTGACAGATTATTTAATAAAATGCACTGAGACAATTGGCTCTTCACTGAACAAAAAATGAAATTGGATTCTTACCTAATGCCAGACACAAAAATCAACTCCAAATAGTTTGGCTACTTATATGTGAATGGAAAATTATGAAACATTTAAAACAGAATATAAGAGAATTCATCTATGACCTTAGGATAATAAAGATTTCTTAAACAAGACATAAAATTCAATTTATAAACTAAAAACAATACATCTTATCACATGAAATTTTAAAAAATGCTTGTTCAGTAAAAGATACAAGGAAGAGAGATATAAGAATCCAAAAGCTGGCAAAAAGATGCTTATTACATTTATCCAACGATGGATTAGCATCCCAAATAAACAGTAGGAAAATATCAGGTTTTGATGATCATGATCCTATGGCTGGTAGGATTGTAAATTGGCCCAGCCTCTTTGGAAAACTGTTTGACATTACATTGTGAATTTGAATATGCCCACTATCTACGACCCAGTATTTCCTACACACAGCCAAGAAAATATTGTATATGTGTATGAGGAGACATGTACAAGAATGTTTATAACAGTAAAACCTAGAAACAATCCACTCTCCATCAACAGTAGAATGGATAAATTGTGACGTATTTGAAATATGAAATAATTAAAATGAGTGAACAGTAGAAATACACATGAACATGGATGCTTTTTAAAAGATAATTTTGAAGGAAAAAAAGTAAGTCATTGATAGCCTTTATGATTACACATTTATAAAGTGCAAACAATAGCAAAATTTTAAAAAGACATATTTTCAGGAATATTTACATATCTAGTAAAACTATGTCAGAAGCAAAGGGACTGATTAACACAAAATTCAAGGTAAAGTTTACCTAAGAAGCAGGAGAAGAGTGAGTAGCCTGTTGGGGAGGGGAACCCAGTAGGGCTTCTAGAATACAAGTAATGTTATATTTCTAAAGCTGAGTGGTAGGTACATTCTAAAATTGTAGAGAGATATATTTTGATTTGTTTGATGCATTTCACCATAAAAAATGAATATAGGGCTTCTCTGGTGGTGCAGCAGTTAAGAATCCGCCTGCCAATGCAGGGGACATGGGTTCGAGCCCTGGTCCAGGAAGATCCCACAAGTCGCAGAGCAACTAAGCCGGTGCACCACAACTACTGAGCCTGCGCTCTAGAGCCCGCGAGCCACAACTACTGAAGCCCGTGCACCTAGAGCCCATGCTCCACAATAAGAGAATCCACTGCAATGAGAAGCCCGCGCACCGCTACAAAGAGTAGCCCCCACTCGCCTCAAGTAGAGAAAGCCCACACACAGCAATGAAGACCCAACGCAGCCAAAAATAAATAATAAAATAAGTAAATTTATATTAAAAAAATGAATATAATGTCTTGGAAAATCTTGTTAAAGATAAGTCACATTTAAAATGACTATCAAATTAGATGTGGGAGAGACAACTGTAAAAGAGGAAGCTGGAAATTTGCTCCTTTTTAAGAAAATTGAAACTTAAAACTACAGAAAACATAGTGAATGTAGCTTATGCAAAAAAGATAAGATTCACTTGAATTAATAATTCATACACAAATGAAAGTCTTTGAACTTATATTAAAAGCTAGGCAAAATAATGCCTATTTATGTTTTAAGTTGAAATCTTTAATGTATTTATGAATTTATTTTTGTGATTTCCTGCCTTGTTAAGCTTTCTCAAATAGCCAACCAAATATGGATAATGCAAACACCAGATAAGAAGGCTTCTATGGCATTATATCAGTCAATTAGACTAAAATCTAGTTGCTTTTCTTTTTCTTTTACCAGTGGGTGGCAGCTTGTGAAAAAGAGTGAATAGCTAAGAGATAAAATATTTACCTGTGTAGAGTGTGAGTAAAATTTTTAGTCCTCTTAACATAAGTATCTTATGTTTTCTGGGAATTAATATCTTATAAATACCACGTCTACTTAATCTGTGTTGATTATTGTGACAGAGACTGTCTGTTTTTCTCCTCCTAGAATAATTGTTCAAAAACACTTCCCAGTCTCCCTTGCAGCTTGATACGGTCATAAGACTGAATGGTGGCTGGTAGAATATAGGTGGAAGTGATTTGCACAACTTCTAGGCCTATGAAAATTCTACCATAAAAACCTCCCAGGTAAGACCTTCTCTGATATATTCCCCTTCCAGCTGGCTTGAACGGAGGTGACCCCACAGTGTAACCTGGAGACACAAGTGGAAGGCAGTGGAGCTTTAAGATGGAAGGAGCCTTAGTCACTGTGACATAACTTGCAAACAGGCTTACTTGACCAGGAGTATCTGCACTGGATGCCATGAGTAAGGAATAAACTTCAGCAATATATACTTCAAAGATGTTGGGGTTTATCTGTAACAGCCATTAGAATTTACCCTAATCAATGTCAGAAAAGCTAGTTAAGTGAAAAAGAAAAGGAGAATGAGGCTGCAATTGGATACCTTTTTCTTCTCTCTAGAGAACAGATCCAGAGCACTTCCATATACACAAGCTGGCTGGGCAAAGTCTAATGAAGGAAGAGGCAACTTTGCTCATTTGCTGCCCAATGATCTTTATGAACTGGCAAAGTCATCTGTAACCAAAGTTGTATTATTACCAGTGGCTAATCAGCCAACCAGTGATAAGATGCAAGATTATGAAAGGTTTGAATTGAATTGACACACATTCGTGGATTCGACAAATATTTATTGAGCAACTATTATGTGTTGGAAACTGTAAAAGTTCTGAGGATACAGTATTGTAAAAGTGCCTTACAAAGTGGAAATGCCCAGCATTACTAATGTTGGAATTATTGATATTATTGAATGTCTAGAATTCATTAATCCTCAAAACCCTCCACACTCTTGAGAGGAAGGACAATTTCTTTGTTTTGTTTAGCAACACCTTGAATTTTCCTTTTCCCTCTTCTCAATAGAAATAGTTCTAATTTTTTTAAGATATGGCTGAGAGTGTTGGTACTCCAAAAATATCCTCACTCACAAAATGTGCTTCACCGTATTTCTCTGTCCTCATGTATCTAGGTGGGTGCATGTGACTAGTTCCTGCTGGTGAAAAGTTAAAGGAAGTCTGCATCCTTTCTAATCTGAGGCAGAGAAGAGTGGATGTGCCTTCTCCACACACTTTGTCTTCCAACAAAGAGGTTAAAAGCAAGGGATTCTGGGATTCCCAACTTGCAAGATGGAAATAGCCTGGTCCCCAAGTCATAGCTAGGATGAGAGACATGCAGGATTGCCACGCAGGATTGCCACATGGCCTGCATTGCACTGTGCCATGAGTAAGAAATAAACATTGATTGCATTAACCTAATAAGACTTAGGGCTTTATTTAATGAGCTGATTCCTTACAAATAGAAAAGACTGTGCTATAGATTAAGACAAAGGAAAACAGTAAAAGATGAACGCAATTTATTGAAAGATTAGAAAGGAAACCAAGGAAAAAAGTACAATCTCAATCTTACCTGTATATTACTGAAAAAGCCTCTTGTTGAAACTGGTAAACGAAGGTGCCAATTCCCAGCCCCTTCTAACACCCCAGGAGCTTGCTCTTCCTTTCCCTATGACTGATCACAAAAATGCCACATGTAGAAGCTGAAATGGAAGACTTGAATTGTTACACACAAAGGCATTATTTATTTACCAAATTTCTGTGGAAATCTGAAAATACAACATTAAAAAAATTGGAAACTTTTGTGAATCGATGTGGAATTACTAATGATTTCATTCTAGCACAAGGGAATTGATTTAACTGGGAAAGAGAGTTAAAATACTTTATTAATGTTGCTAACGTGATTATCATTAAATATTATTAATACACCAATAGTGATGTGTGCACTGATATGCTACAGGGAGAATAAATGAGAAAACAATAAAAGCTTTGCATCAATTTGTAGATTTGAGAGGGTAGAGCTATTCCCTAGTGCAGGAATTTTTGTATTGCATTTGTAAAAGAAGTATGTTCCTTTTTCAAAGTCTGCTAAAGAGAAGGAAGCCAAGAAAAGAGTACATTGGATGTAAACAGCTGCTTTCTTTACCATGAACACTGAATGCTAGCAAAGAAAATATTGAAGAGATGATGCTACATACTAATAAAACAAGTTTCTGTGCTTCTCTTTTCTGTAAAATACAATTTATCTATAGTGGTATAAGCTGGAAGTGTTTCTTCTGAAAATTTTCCCTTACTGCTTTTCAATTTTTTTCTGCCAATAATCAACAAAACTTCACCACTTATTAAGAAAGAGTTATGTTCATTCTTTAAGCAATACACATATTCTCTAAGAATTACTCTGCTATCACTCTGTTGATAGTTGCATTTATGCGCCAATTCAAAATCCAAAATATTTGCCTCAGATATTAGCTACAGAGAGTACACATTCATAAAGATATGTTCTTGCAGCATAATTTCCTCTTTTTTATTAATCACCTTTCTGAGCTCCTTGTTTGCCAGACTTTGGCTTTATTTTTGTATTTTCTAATCAGTAAAATGCATTTCCTAAAGAAAATAGCTCGTTGCCATTAATGCGTGGCAAGAAAGCACATTTGGTTGGTGCTTTCAACCAGCTCCCACTGTGATACGATAAGACGTGTTTAAACATGTAATCATAATCTCCAGAGGTAGGCTAAGGCTGGCATCAGACTAAAAATCTCATCATGGCAATCGAGGAAGGGACTGGGTTCTGTGGAGAAATTTGCATAAGTTCCTTAATAATCACAAGCCTTATTTCTCCAATCGTCCCTCAGACCAAGTTTCTATTACCTCTGTGTTGACATACTGAATGAAAATAAGCTGTTGATGTATTCAGAAAAACAAAGGCTCCATAGTTGTATACATGGGTAGAAATATTAGTTTGCTTGAGAAATATTGATACAGTGTTCTCAGACAACAAAATATGTAGGATTGAGTTTTTGTGTCATATAGCATAAACAGCATCACAAACAGCATAAAATCACAGAATCACGAACATTTAGATCTGGAAAACATCTCTTACACTGTCATCATTTAATGCCTCTATTTTCAGAAAAGGAAACAGAGCTCAGAAGGATAAAGTGACTTACTCAACATCACACTAGTCAAAGACAGATTTAGGTCTTTCAAATAGTCAAACATTTCTTCTGTGCATACAATGTAGAGGGTTAACCAGACAAGTCATGAGTGAATGGAGGCCAATTCACTACCCAAGTGATCCATGGTGATACCTGCAGGCAAAGCTGTTCATTGATTTGCTACAGACATTGCAGAGGAACTTGAAAATGTACTGATTGCAAAACTTACTCACTTGAATTCAATATAACAAATGTTTATGGAGACCCCACTATGTGAAGTCACAGAATCAGGGAATTTTTGCACTTCCTTTTTTAGCATCTAATAAAATCCTTCAGGTTATTCTCATGGAAGCCACACCATGTCCTCTGCATATTTTAATTTGCATATATTCATCAGTACACATCAGGCAATAGAGAGGGAGAGGAAAAGGGACATTTCAACTTTCCTGGGAAGAAATGGAGGGGACAGCAAATGGATCATGGTAAAAGGTAGACTAAGTTTCTTCTGCACCAAAACAAAGTCCAGTACTGTTTTCCTTTTCTCTATTCCCAAGTTCCCCTCCTCCTTCCCCTCTCCTTTCTTTCTCCAGGGCTTCTCAGGCTTAGGATATTTTCTTTCTTTTTTTGAGGCTCTAAGTACATAAAAATTTAAAAATGACAAATCTAGAACATATATTAAATGTTTTCACTTACATTGACAATTTTGACACACACACACAAAGCAATGTAATTGCACTATTCATAAGATAATTATATTTTTAAAGAAATATTTCACTGCACAATAGATGCTGTGATCTGAAATGATGCACGAGCTTAAAATCGTAGGAAGGCTACCCTCTTTTTAACCTGTGTTTCTAACCTCTTTCTAAGTTGTCTGATGAGAGAAGCCAGAAGTTTAAATTTGAGGACTTTTGTGTACATGTCAACCAAGTACCCTCCTCTCTCTCCGCTGCTTCTATCCCACCTTAATAATCACCATATAATTAATAATCTCTTAACAGTTTCCCTTTCTCCTGTTGCCAGTACCCACACACGGCAGAGAGTTGTCAGGAAGCACAAGTTCAGGACCACGCTCAGGCCCTCTCTCTGGGCTGCAGAGTTGGGAAGGTGGGGATTAGTTGGGCAGCTGCATACCAAAAAAAGGAGTTCACTCAAGGAAACACCAATAGCTATTTTGAGGGAATAAAATCTAAGAGCAAGTCAAGTCAAAAAGTAAATGGGATGAGCATGATTTTATTTTGAGACCAGATCCAAACCCCAACTTGAAATTTGAAAGATGGGCCAAGGTGTGGGCCAAGGAGGGCAGAGACTGAAATTAAAGCAGGGCAGGTGAGACACCGGAGTTTGCTGTGCAAACTCCACAAAGGGACTGGCCTTTTCAGTCCATTTTCATTGGCCCCTGTGGCATCAGACTTAAATGTCATCATGGCAATCTTCCCATCATCTTGAACCTGAATGGGGAGAAGTTTGGTTCACTGGTGAGACTAGAGTTGGTAGAAAAATAGGGACAAAGCCATCCTCTAATCTTTCACTTCTTCCCTATCTCAAAACTAATAGTCAACTTTCATTACTCAGGAGCTGGTCATCTAAAATTCTCTTTCTTTGTCCACACACTAGATATTTGCTCACCATTGCCCCTCTACCAGCTTAAACATGGGAAGAAAGAGAGGGCAAAATCCAAATCGGTTAGAATCTGGCTTGGCAGGAAGGCTAGGAAAACCATTTAGCTATAATCATTTTCTTTTTTTTTTTTAATTACATGGTTTTTGTTTCACCACTATCATTGACCTTATTAAATCAAATGTTTGAGAACTGGCAGTTGCATAAGTTTTACCTGGATAAAGTGTTGCATAAATTGATAATGGCCACTTCGTATGTATAAGTCAATCTAGGGCTGCCAGCTTCCTACTAGGTTTCTAGCCCTGAGATTTCATGCAAAACTAGTATGTATGTGCATTTTCTTGGGGTGATTGTCTACAGATTCCCTTAGATCCTCAAAAGAGGTCTGTGACCCTAAAACTATAAAAATATCTTGTTGTTTTATAGCTTCACATTCATTCCCTGCCCTAAGCAACTTGCTTCCGGGTCAAAAGATAATTTACTTTGTTCTTTTCACATGTGTCAGACATCAAAATGGTCCTATTGCAGACAGAATATACCATTAAAAACAGTCTCTTGCCACATAAGCTTGTTATCTAAGGCATAATAAGCACAGCTGGCTTGAAGCTCCAGGCTGTGACCTGACTGGATTGTTGCAAAATTTGGACTGGAGTGGGTAGGGCATGCATACACATCAGTTTTCCAGGAAAGTTGAGTTTCAAGTCCTGGTCACCATGCTTTAATCCTGTCCTATAAAATTATATGAGAGGAATAGGAAAAGGGATCTGAGTTTGAATTTCATGCAGACTTTCCCCACAAAGAGGGAGTTACACATTTTTTCTCATTATAAATACCAAGACTTTGAGGCTTCCTCCATGAAAGACAAAGTGGAAGAGTCTCTCTGTTTTAAATGGCTTAACTATGGTCCTGCTAGTAGGCAGAGGGATGGATCAGAGGACATCCCCCAAGGATCTCTGAATTTCCAGCATTCTGTGAAGTTGAGACTTTATTTTACATTCCTCCAATCTACCTTGAAAATGGCCAGAAATGACATCTTGTTACAAGAATGCATCTTCCCCTCCAAAATCTGTCTCCAGGTAGGTGTCTGGGTGTTGAAGGGCTGAGCCCTCACTCCATTCTGTCAAATGCACATAAGTAGGACACTTTTCTTACACTTCAACTGAATTTCAGTGCCTGACACTTTGTCTAAGTTATTGTTTTCAGCCAGCCTGATGTTTGGCTGACTCCCAGGTTTCTAATAACCACATTTGGAAGGTTATATCTGAAAATGGAGAAGGCCATATAAATTGTACTTAGAAGTATATACATTTAAAAACTTCGTGGGACACATCCATCACTCCTGGACACCAGAATGATGATTTTATAGATCATGTAATTGTTCTGAACACCCTCTCTTAACAACCCTCATCTTTGAACTTATAGCTGTTTCATTTATTACAGCTATTTGGATCATTTAAAATTTAGCCCACTTTTCACCAGGTGATTTATGTTGTGTTTCTAAGTCCATTTTGACATCTTCTTCCATTTCTTCCACCAAAATAATCTCACCCTTACCATCTGAGTGGAGGCATCATTTACAGCTAGAGAAGCATATCTGGAAAATGCATTACCTTTAAACAGTAGGATTCATCATATCTGAGTTCATATGTCTGATAGCCAAAAAGCCCCATTTCATTTCAAAAGAAAAATTGCTTCTGTCAGTGTAAATAGAATGCATTATCTTCTTTTAATAACCATTCTTAAGTATGCTGCTGTATTACTTTTTCATAGCTGTATTCCAATAAGCTATAGAGTAATTGCCAGTTCTTCTGTCTAATAGGTTCATTATTCTTTTGCCATAATTGCAGCCATTAAATGTTCAATTGTTAAATTTCCACTCCTACGTTTACTTAGTGTTACATTTTAAAATGGGGCATGTCATTACAGCACCCCAGTGGCCATGGCTGTTGTTCAAAGTATTTCTAAAAGTCAATGAGATCTCTGTGAAATATGTCTTCATTTTTCATTTGTTCAGGTTTCCCCCGCATCCTGCCACATGACCTCTTCCCTTTTTTAGACCTTCTAAATAGGCTCTTAGAAATTGGTATATTTTACTAGAAGTTTGAGGACCAGGAGACATAAAGCTGAGCCCTCAATGTCTATGAGCACCACTGTTTCACTTTAATAACGTGATTCATGTGTAACAAGGTAAAGAAGCAAAGATTTCACCACAGAAATGAACACTTAATGGTTTTTCAAGAGCTCTGATTTATCTTTCATCATGTTAGATTTGTGAGGCTTTTTCATCAAATGAAAGACACGTTGGTCAGAGGTTATGGGACTGTTAACCCCTGGTCCGCAACATTCATGGTAATAAAGCAAATGTCTTCCCTTTATTGCTTGACATTTCTGGATGTGTCACATCCTCGGGTCTAGGCTCACCTATTCCATCTGATGCAATAGACTGCGTTAATTTGGGAAGTTATACTGATGAAAATGGATAGCGAAATGGTAAGACATTTTAACTTAATCACTGTATACAGTTCAGAGTCTCCCGATTTGTTTGGCTTTGTTTGTTTGTTTTGTTTATTTGCTTTGGGTTTTCAGTATAGGGCTGAAAGTTCTTTTATAAGACATCTTGTATTTCTTAAATACTCAAATATTATCCAAAAGCTTTGATCTAAGTCACATTTCATTTTTAAAGACTTTTCTAATCATCTATTCATCAGTTAATCATCCATTTCAAGGTAATTTTATTTCACTTCCATTAGCTTTTATTTCCTTCAGAAGCTGAAAATAATTTTTACAGCCAATGGGTTAGCATTGTAATTTTCTCCAACTCATTTCAGCTCTATGTTCTTTCAGGAATCTTCTATGATTTAGAGTACATTTTGAGTTTTGGTAAAAACAACAGAAACCTTTTTGATAACATGGTTCATGATATCAGATGTGGTTATACCCCTTACACCATAAACACTCTTATCCACACATCCACTTCCTTTGCTCATTTGCCTTGATATTAGCAAAAAAATAATAACTACATTTGTTAAGCATTTACTCTCATCCTGTCTCTGTATTATATGATCATACACATTTTCTCACTTAATCCCTATGAGGTAAATACATTTATTATTCTCATTTTACAGATGAGGAAACTGAGACTAGAGAGGTTAAACAACTTGCACAAAGTTACAGCTAATAACTGAGTGCATAGCTCACTCTATTTACTTCTACTCAACATAATTTTTAAGGGAGTATTGCTATAAACAGTGAAAAGAACTTAAACATATTGATGAAGCAGCAAATGGTAAATAATTCTTGAGAATTCTGCCACCTCCCTAGGCAGACGGTTTGGGAACTTGTTAAAAGTTACAGGGCAAAAGAGACACCCAGCACAGAATTCTTCCACCCTCTGTTCTCCTCCACAATAAGCCTGCTCACAAAATAGACTAACAAAAGTAACTGTAAAATTGACCTGAGAGCAATTTATAGCTTACAGTCCCACTAACTTTCCTACAAAGAAAAACTTAGATACAGGTATAACATATTTAACATAGATGTGTCCATCCTAAAACTCTATCAAAAGTGTCCAGGCATTCCTGTCTTTCACATATTGTTAATATAAATTTTGTAGTAAGACTTTAGATATAATTTGATTGCTGATGACAGAAACTGGATGATGCTTCTTTTTCTCTTCCCTGGCTACATTGGCTTTGCAACATTGCAAAAGAGAACATTTGTTGTTGTCAATAAAGCAGTCAGCTGTGTCACTTGGGGAAGAGATATATGGAGTGGGATGGTATTATTTTGACAATCACTTTCTTCCAAAGCAATACAGTAAATGTACCTTATTTTGCTCATTTATTCACAACACAATGGCCAAGATGGAAAAAGAAAGAGCACAGCATAGATTTGGGTCGACAAGAAAGCCATATTGTGTAATTAACAAAAAGAGGCACATTACTTGATGAAGTCAAAGGCATCACCCAAGGAGAATGGCTACAATGGCTGCAGGAATAATTGGAGAGAGAGTAAAAAGGTAAGCATCCCCATGTCTGAAAACAGATTTCTTACCTGTCTCATCAGGCAGGTGATCTTTTCATGGTGCTGTATTTTAGAAAATGGTCAGCTACAAGACACAGAAGTCATAAAAGATTTGCCAATCATAAAATATCTATCATTAGAGTTTATTTAGTGCAAGATAAAATTGGCTGATCAACTCTTAGAAACTTTCTGAAAGGATTGAGGATAAAGTGGTTTTTAAAAAAGTGTGTGTTTTCTGCTCAAATCTCTTTAGATTTGAGATTCACAAAGATTTGACATAAAGGAAATACATACAAGATCCATCTCTCTATTATATTTTAAAGCTTTTGTCAGATCTTTGAGAGTTAGCTCCAATAACAAATACTGTACTCATTTATTTAAATTAGCTATAATAAATTACAGGGTTTGGTAAAAATTACATTTTTCAGGGGCTTCCCTGTTGGCATAGTGATTAAGAATCTGCCTGCCAATGCAGGGGACATGGGTTCGAGCCCTGGTCTGGGAAGATCCCACATGCTGCAGAGCAACTAAGCTCGTGTGCTACAACTACTGAGCCTGTGCTCTAGAGCCTGCGAGCCACAACTACTGAGCCTGTATGCCACGGCTACCAAAGCCCGTGCACCTAAAGCCTGTGCTCCACAACAATAGAAGCTGTCACAATGAGAAGCCCACGCACCGCAATGAAGAGTAGACCCCACTTGCCACAGCTAGAGAAAGCCTGCATGCAGCAATGAAGAGCTAATGCAGCCAAAAATAAATAAGTAAACAAACAAGCAAATAAATAAATTTATTTTTAAATAATCAAAATTTTTAAAAAATTACATTTTTTCAGATATACATGTATAAAGATCATAAATGGTGAAACAAAGAAAGAGATCAAATGGTGATTTTTCCCCTGTTCTATAGAAACATTGAGTGACTTAAAACCCTCTCATATTGTTGTTTGTTGACAGAAAAAAAAATACACACATAAATATGAGATATTTGAAGAGGTTTAGAAAAGTCTAAACTGAATCTCTCTATGAGATGGAAAACTAACCCAGATGTGATTCCACTTTCCAAATCCAATCCAATCCAGAAGCCATAGAAAGATTTGTAGTGCCAAAACATTACAAGAGCAGTGCAAGAAACCCCTGGAGAAACAGAAGTGTGTGCTGGGGCTGGAAGGGGGCAGGAAAGCACTTAGAGTAGAAGAGGAGCAGGGAGGTAGGGGAAAATTTTCTTACAGTGTACTTTGTTCCACCTTATACTGCCCTACGTAGAGCAAAAAGTCAGCAACTCCAACCCAACTAACTGGGTGTTTTGTCTACTACTGGTACAGAAATGGAATCTTTCTTCTATATTGATCTTGTATCCTGCAAACCTGCTAAACTGTCTTATATTTAAGTAATTCCAAAGTGTATCCTTTTCCACATTCAAACACTTCTGAAATTAAAATGTATCTTATAATCAATTTATGATCACTATTTTGTAGATAGTAGTCATCATAGCCTGTGAATAGTGAACTTGGTCATAGCTATTGTCATCTTTTCAGTTGAATTGTGTATATAGTTATTAATATGTATGCTGTGTGTAACTATCAATTAAAATGTCTTTAAAATAATTACACTGTTATTAAGTAGTTTTTTTTTTTTGACCATGCCATGCAGCTTGCAGGATTTCAATTTCCTGACCAGGGACTGAACCCAGGCCAGGGCAATGAAAGTGCTGAATCCTAACCACTAGACCACCAAGGAACTCCCTATGAGTAAGTTTTTGAAAGAAAAGTTATTGAGTACACAAAAAGGCACAGAAACAGAGCAACAGAGCATAAACTAGATATTAATGTAGTAAATATTCATTATGAGAGGTATAATCATATCATATGGGAGGAAAATATTATATTTATTTGCAAAACAATAAAGTGTTATACAGAAGACAAAAAAAGGAAAATGTCCCTAAGCAGATGAAGTTGTGTGACAGGTTTTTGCCATAATTAGTGCAAAATAATTATCTGCCATACATCAAGCAATAAACTGAGAGCAGAACTTCCCTAAATTCTGAAAGGACTGACAAATCCTTCTATAGAAATAAAGACTAATTCATGCAGTATGCAGGACCATTGTTAAAGCAATGTCAGAATTTAATTGGTATCATTTTTTTTCTTTCTTAGTAGAAAATAATGATGAGTCTTAACAACTGAGAAAAAATTAAAGGCTCAATGTAAAATAAAATGAATTCTAATAATACTCATTATCATAGTAGAAAAATGACAGCTGAGTTTCTTTGTAATTCTTTTATTTATTTTTCCTGCCTTATTGTGCTGGCTAGGATCTCCAACAAACACTAAAAGAAGGGAAGGTGGAAGCCTTTTGTTTTTCACTGATTTTAAAGACAAAGCCTTAAGAATTTTATTTCAAACATGAGGTTTAAAAAAATTGTTGTAAATACCTTTATGGGTTAAGAAATTTCCCAATTGGGATTGACATATACACAATGCTATATATAAAATAGATAACTAATAAGAACCTACTGTATAGCAAAGGGAGCTCTACTCAATACTCTGTATTGATCTATATGGAGAAAGAATCTAAAAAAGAGGGGATATATATATATATATATATATATATATATATATATATAAAAAACTGATTCACTTTGCTGTACAGCAGAAGCTAATACAACATTATAAATCAACTATACTCAAATAAAAATTAATTTAAAAAAGAAACGCCCCTAGTTTGCTTAGTTTCAATCATGAATAGATGTTAAGTTTTGTCAAACAATTTTTCTGCATCTATGGAGATAATCATGTGGGTTTTTTCCTTTCACCTGTTGATGTGATAACTTACATTTATTAATTTTTCTAGTATTAAATCAATCTTGAATTCTTGGGTTAAACCCGAAGTGACCATAATATATTATCCCTCATATATTGCTGGATTTGATTTAATATGTTTTGTTTACAGTTTTTGCATCTACATTTATAAGTGACCTGTATTCTTCCTTTCTTGAATAATCCTTTTCAATTCTTAGTATCAAGATTAAACTAGTCTCATAATGTGCGTTTGAAAGCATTCCTTCGTTTTCATCCCTCTTGAATCATTTGCTGAGGATTAGAAGTAACTTTTCCTTGAATGCTTGGTGAAACTTGCCAGTGAAACCATCTGGTCCTGGAGCTTGCATTATGAGAAGAATTTTGACTACTAATATAATTTTTTTAATGTTTATAGCTCCATCAGTTTTCCTATTTCTTCTAGAGAAGAATGGTGCATATAACCTATTAAAGAACATAATCTATTACATTTATATTTTTATATTGTACAAGATTATAACCTATCTCATCTGTATATTCTAATTTATTTCCATGAAACTGCCTATAAATAAATAACACTTTATTATCTTTAATGTCTGCAGCTTCTACACTTTTACATTCTTAATATAGTTTGTGTCATTTTTTCTGTTTCTTCACTCTCAGTCATCAGTTTGTAAATTATATTAGCCTCAAAGAACAGTTTATCTTTTTAAATTCTCTATATTTTACATTTTAATTCTATTCATTAATTGATAATTATATTTATTTTTATTTCTTTTTTGTTGTTGTTTTTTGAGTTTATTCCACAGTTGCTTTCTAAATCTAGTTTTGATGATTAGGTTATTAATTTAAAAAAATTTTTTCTTACCTTTCAGTGTCAGCATTTTTACACTATATGGCTATAAAATTCCCTCTAGTTTTTGTTGAATCCCAAAATATTTGATATGTAGCATTTTAATTCTTGTCAGTTCCAAAGTGTTTTCTAATTTCCAATGTGACTTCTTTTCTGATCCATTGGTTGACTTTACAAATGTATATTTTAAAATTTCCAAATATAATTTTAAAATTATTGATTCTTAGGTTAATTGTATTGTGGTCAGAAGATGTGTCTATATGATTCCAATCTTTAGATATTTGTGGAGATATGTTTTATGAGCCAGAAAATGTTCAAATTCCACAAAAAGAGAAGCCACCGCAATGAGACACCCACGCACCGCAACTATTTGAATAGAATGAAATACATTCTATGTAGTTGTTGGATGCAATGTTCTGTATATGTCCATTGCATGAATTCTGTTAATCATATTACTTAACTCCCACCCAAAACAAAACTTTATACATGTAATGCAATTGTCATTTAATAATGAAACTATATGGCAAGGACTACAAGTAGTTTAGAAATCATACACATATGACATATTGTTCATACCCTCAGGTGGTGTGTTCAAATCTTCAACACTAATGTTGCAGAATTACTGGCCACAAAAAGAATGATGTTGGATGAAAATGTAAAAGAGGATATCAAAATCATAAAATGTTGGGGAGGAGAGCAAGAAAATGTAGGTTCTTCTTTTTTTTTAAGAATGTGTTTGAGCTTTTATGACTATCAGTCTAAAACAAGCAGGTATAGAAAGGGGTTAACACACTTGAAAAACAGGGTAACCAGAAATCAAAAAAAATACAACAGATTCACAAAAACCAAAAAGAAGAGAACAAATAAAAGGAAATCATCAAACCACAAAAAGAAAAACAAAAAGAAAAGGGAATAAAGAAGAAACATAGAATCAACTGGAAAACAAGGTTTAAAATGGTAATAAATACATATTTATCAATAATTACCTTAGGGCTTCCCTGGTGGCGCAGTGGTTGAGCGTCCGCCTGCCGATGCAGGGGACGCGGGTTTGTGCCCCGCTCTGGGAGGATCCCACATGCCGCGGAGCGGCTGGGCCCGTGAGCCGTGGCCGCTGAGCCTGCGCGTCCAGAGCCTGTGCTCCGCAACGGGAGAGGCCACAACAGTGAGAGGCCCGCGTATCACAAAAAAAAAAAAAAAAAAAAAAAAAAATTACCTTAAATGTCAACAGACCAAATGCTCCAATCAAAAGGCATGGAGTGGCAGACTGGATAAAAAAACAAGAGCCTACAACATGCTGCCTACAAGAGACCCACTTTAGGGCAAAGGCTATACATACATTGAAAGTGAGGGAATGGAAAAAGATACTTCATGCAAAAGGAAATGACAAGAAAGTGGGGGTTGCAATACTCATATCAGACAAAATAGACTTTAAAACAAAGGCCACTAAGAAAGATAAAGAAGGACACTACCTAATGATTAAAGGTTCAATACAAGAGGAGGATTTTACACTTGTCAACATGTATGCACCTAATATTAGAGTACCCAAATACATAAAACAAATACTAACAGACATAAAGGGAGAAATTGATGGGAATACAATAATAATAGGAGACTTTAACACCCATTCACAACAATGACAGATCTTTTAGACAGAAAACCGATAAGCCAACAGAGATCGTAAATGATACAATGGAACAGTTAGACTTAATTGATATTTTCAGGACACTATGTCCTATAAAAAGCAGAATACACATGGTTTTCAAGTGCACATGGAACATTCTCTAGAATTGACCACATACATAAGGCACAAAACAAACCTCAACAAATTTAGGAGTATAGAAATTATTTCAAGCATCTTCTCTGACCAGTGGCATGAAGTTAGAAATCAACCACAGAAAAGGAAATGAAAAAAACAATTACATGGAAATGAAACACATGCTACTAAAAAACCCAGAAGGTAAACAAAGAAATAAAAAAGAAATTTAAAAAAACCTTGAAACAAATGACAATGAAAACACACAATCATACAAAATCTCTGGGATGCAGCAAAAGCAGTTATTAGAGGGAAGTTCATAGTGATATAGGCCTTTCTCAAAAAACAAGAAAAATCTCAAATAAACAACCAAACATACCACCTAAAAGAACTAGAAGAAGAAGAACAAACAAAACCTAAAGTCAGCAGAAGGAAGGAAATAATAAAGATTAGAGAGGAAATAAATAAAATAGAGATTAAAAAACAATAGAAAAAATCAATAAAACCAAGAGTTAGTTCTTTGAAAGGGTAAACAAAAATGACAAATCTCTGGCTAGGCTTACCAAGAAAAAAAGAGAGAGAACCCAAATAAACAAAATAAGATATGAAAAAGGAGAAATATCAACCAATACTGCAGAAAGACAAAAAAATATAAGAGAATACTAAGAACAATTATTTGCCAACAAATTCAAAAACCTAGAAGAAATGGAAAAATTTCTATAAAATACAGCCCACCAAAATTGAATCAGGAAGAAATAGAGGGCTTCCCTAGTGGTGCAGTGGTTGGGAATCCACCTGCCAATGCAAGGGACATAGGTTTGAGCCCTTGTCCAGGAAGATCCCACATGCCGCGGAGCAACTAAGCCCGTGCACCACAGCTACTGAGCCTGCACTCTAGAGCCCGTGAGCCACAAGTACTGAAGTACTGAACCACAACTACTGAAGCCCGTGTGCCTAGAGCCCATGTTCTGCAACAAGAGAAGCCACCACAATGAGACATCCACGCACCGCAATGAAGAGTAGCCCCCACTTGCTGCAACTAGAGAAAGCCCACACACAGCAGCAAAGAACCAATGCAGCCAAAAATAAAATTAAAAAAAGAAGAAGAAATAGATAATTTGAACAGACCTATCACTAGAAATGAAATAGAATATATAATTTTAAAAACCACCCACAAACAAAAGTCCAGGACCAGATGACTTCACAGGTGAATTCTACCAAACATACAAAGAAGAACTTTTACTGATCCCTCTCAAATTCTTCCAAAAGGTTGAAGAGGAGGGAACACTCCCAAAGACATTCTATGAAGCCACCATCACCCTGATACCAAAACCAGAAAAGGTACCACCAAAAAAGAAAATTACAGGCCAATATCTTTCATGAATACAGATGTAAAAATTCTCAACAAAATATTAGCAAACCGAATCCAACAACATATATAAAAGATCATACACCATGACCACGTGGGATTCATCCCAAGTTCACAAGGATGGTTCAATATACAAAAATCAATCAATATGGTATATCACATCAACAAAAGAAAAGACAAAAACAAAACGATCATCTCACTAGATGCAGCAAAACATTTGACAAAATTCAACATCGATTCATGATAAAAACTCTTACCAAAGTGGGTATAGAGGGAACATATCTCAACATAATAAAATCTATTTATGACAAACCCACAGCCAATATAATATCCAATGGTGAAAAGCTGAAAGCTTTCCTGCTAAAATCTGGAACAAGACAAAGATGCCCACTCTCACCACTTCTCTTCAATGTAGTATTGGAAGTTCTAGCCACAGGAATCAGACAAGAAAAAGAAATAAAATGTATCCAAATTGGGAGGGAAGAGGTAAAATTGTCATTATATGAAGATGACACGATACTATATATAGAAAACCCTAAAGATGCCACAAAAAACCTACTAGAACTGATAAATGAATTCAGCAAGGTAACAGGATAAAAGATTAACATACAGAAATCAGTTGCATTTCTTTACACTAACAATGAAACATCAGAAAGGGAATGTAAAAATAAAGAAACCTTTTAAAATTTCACCAAAAAAATAAAATACTTAGGAATAAACGTGACTGAGGAGGTGAAAGACTTATATGCTGAGAACTATAAAACGTTAATAAAGGAAACTAAAGATGACTCAAAGAAATGGAAAGATATCCCATGCTCTTGGATTGGAAGAATTAATATTGTTAAAATGACAATACTATCCAAAGCAATATACAGATTTAATGTGATCCCTATCAAGTTATGCATGACATTTTTCATAGAATTAGAACAAATAATCCTAAAATTTATATGGAACCATAAAAGACCCAGAATTGCCAAAGCACTCCTGAGGAAAAAGAACAAAGGACAAACCCTCCCAGACTTCAGACAATACTACACAGCTACAGTAATCCAAACAGTGTGGTATTGGCACAAAATCAGATACACAGATCAATGGAACAGAATAGAGAGCCCAGAAAAAAACTCACACACCTGCAGTCAATTAATCTTTGACAAAGGAGATAAGAATATAAAATGGGAAAAAGACAATCTCTTTAGCAAGTGGTGCTGGAAAAGTTGGACAGCTGCATGTAAATCAATGAAGTTAGAACACACCCTCACACCATGCACAAAAATAAACTCAAAATGGTTTAAAGACTTAAGTATAAGACAAGACACCATAAAACTCCTAGAAGAGAACATAGGCAAAACATTTCTGACATAAATCGTACCAGTGTTTCCTTAGGTCAGTCTCCCATGGCAATAGCAATAAAAACAAAAATAAACAAATGGGACCTAATCAAACTTACAAGCTTTTGCACAGCAAAGGAGACCATAAACAAAATGAAAAGACAACCTACGGATTGGGAGAAAATATTTGCAAATGATGCGAACAGCAAGGGCTTAATTTCCAAAATATATAAACAGCTCATATATTCAACAACAACAACAACAACAAAAGCCCAATTGAAAAATGGGCAGAAGACTAAAACACATTTCTCCAAAGAAGACATACAGATGGCTGGTTAATAGGCACATGAAAAGATGATCAACATCGCTAATTATTAGAGAAATGCAAATCAAAACTACAATGAGGTACCACCTCACACCAGTCAGAATGGCCATCATTAAAAAGTCTACAAATAACAAATGCTGGAGAGGGTGTGGAGAAGAAGGAACACTTCTACACAGTTGGTGGGAATGTAAGTTGGTACAACCACTCTGGAAAACAGTATGGAGTTTCCTCAGAAAACTAAAAGTAGAATTACTATATGATCCAGCAATCCCACTCCTGGGCATATATCCAGACAAAACTATAGCTCAAAAAGATACATGCACCCTTATGTTTATAGCAGCACTATTCACAGTAGCCAAGACATGGAAACTACCTAAATGAATGAATGGATAAAGAATCAACAGATGAACGGACAAAGAAAATGAGGTATATATAATATACCATATAATATAAATGGAATATTACTCAGCCATGAAAAAGAACAAAACAATGCCATTAGCAGTTACATGGATGGACTAAGAAATTATCATAATAAGTGAAGTAAGTCAGAAAGAGAAAGACAGATACCATATGATATCACTTATATGTGGAATCTAAAATGACACCAATGAACTTATTGACCAAATAGAATTAGACTCACAAACAGAAAACAGACCCGTGATTGCCAAGGGGGAGGGAGAGAGGGAGGGGGAGGGATGGACTGGGAGTTTGGAGTTAGTAGATGTTAACTATTACATTTAGAATGGATGGACAACAAAGTCCTATTGTATAGGACAGGGAACTATATTCAATGTCCTGCATAATGGAAAAGAATATAAAAATGAATGTGTATATATGTATAACTGAGTCGCTTTGCTGTAGAGTAGAAATTAACACAACACTGTAAATCAACTATACCTCAATAAAAAAAAGAATGATGTTGGGCCATTTCCGTTATTTTTCTCTCACCAAAGTCAACCTACATGACATACAAGAGATTTTGGAACACTCTTGTATTGTACTTACACAGGATGTTTTTTTAAAAATCAGAAAAGCATCCTCTCTGTGTTAAAAAAAACAACAAAAACATTAATACTATACATTGCAGTGAACAATATCAATAAAGCAGGATGTGCTAGAACACATGAAATAATGTATTTGCTAGAAGCTGCTGAAGAAGCAACCAAACTCACGTGCCTTGAAAATGTAAGTACTTCTTACCTGACACCTGCTGAAAAAAAATTTCTCCCATCATACTACTCAAAAGAAGAATTTGAAATTATTTTGCATGTAGAGAAAGCTGAGATGGAAATCTTCACGACTTTTAAAACAAAATCTTGAAACATAACCACGTTGCATTGCTTCATTTCTAAATTCAAGGTTTAAAAACAATTTTTTTTCTCAATTTTATGGGTGTGGAAAAAAGTTGAAGGCAAAAATATTATAAATAAAAATGTATGAGGATATTATTAATAGCTTAAATATACTTCAGAAAATAGATATGATCTTCTTCAAGAAATACCCAAAGCTTTGGTTTGCTTCAGTAAAATTACATCATCACAATAGACCAAATTTTCAAGTTCCTGAGTTGAAGTGGAGTTGTGCCTTTTACCTAACTAGTTTAGTGAAGCTAGCCTGTTACCACTAGAAAGAAAGGAATGCATAATAAGCACTGGTGCCAACATCTTCCTCATAGAACCCTATCTTGGCAGAGTGGGTGATGATACCTTGTTTCTCTCCTGACTCTAATTCAAAGTAAGTATCTATTGTAAAAATGCATTATGGTGATCATAGTTTCACCAATAGAACTGATAATGATCAACAGCACTGAGAAATAGTGTGTCATTTCAAATGTTTAAACCTTGGTTATGAAAAATTTCAACATTTAGATTTAATTACACTTTAATAAAATTTCAGATTTTATTCTTATGCAACAGAATTGATTCTATTAATATGGCATTAACATTTGGCCTCAACTTTGGTTGAATATTGATTTCCAAACCCTGCTGAAATGTACATTTGGTGTACTTCCAGAATATAACTTAGAGAGACACCAGAATATGTGCATCCAGAAACGTGTTCAAAACCATTTACAGCAGCACTGTTCATAATTTTTAAATTGGAAACACAAATGCCTACCAACATTAAATTCAATAAATAAATTGCAGTACATCTATAGAATCAGGTACTACTTAGAGGTGAAAATAAGCAATCTAGAGATAGCACATTAATAGGGATAAATCTTACAAACATAATTTTAGGGAAAGAATCAAATCCCTGAATAATATGTGCAGTATAACTCCATCCATGTAAATTCAAAACCAGACATAATTAAATGTTATGAGGAAGAGGAGGGGGAAGACACATGTATAGATATTAAACTATTTCTTAAAAAAGCAAGGAAAGAATAATACACAGTTCTGGATCCTGTGTATCTCTGGGAAGGAGGCAATGGAATGGGATAGTTGAGGAGCACTTAGGAAGCTATAGGTTAGTGGTTATGTTCTAGTGCTTGGCTTAGGTAATGAATTCATGTTCATCATATTATTATGAAATGGAATGAAAATAGCTACCTCTGCATACACTGATCATAACAGTGTGTCATGAACCAACAGCTATGACTAACACAATTCTGTGCACCTGGAACCCATGAGAAAAAGCAGGGAACAATTATCCCCCCAAAATCAGGGTAGTAGTTCCTGACCTTGGTTACCACTGGTTAGTGAGAGAAGGGGCCATGACTGGATGTCTCTAAGGTACTGGCAACATTCCAGTTTCCAATCTAGATGATGGTTATATAAGGATTCACGTCATGATTATTTTGTAGACTGCATTTATAGGTTTCATATATTTTTCTGTATGTATAAAATAGTACATGATTTCTAAAAGTTAAAAGTAAACACATACACACAAACACAAGGATACATTCATATTACATATTCACTTGGATATATTAAACACATGGAGGTAAGTTTTGGTGGGAGTAGACAGTGGCAGTAGTCACTGGGGATGGGGAATCAGGAGTCGGCAAATCTGTTTCTGATAAGCTAGTGGTTTGGTCAGTTTTGCTTACACTCCATCTCCATAACTGGTGATCATGGAAAGAAAACCATACACATAACACCAAGGCTTAGAACAGCTCCATTGGACTCACTTCACCTACGTCGTCATTTTGATTATGAAAGGTAAATTATACTGCACATTTTTATAGTGATTATCCTCTGCTGAACTAAAGCAACAAAATTTCCACAAGCATCATATAGCATTACCTTATACATCCTCTTTGCCAGTTTTACTCCATTATTTACTATTTTTATCAGTTCTATTTCCACGGCACTTTATTAAAATGTATCATTTATTAAACCTAATTTTGAAAAAAGAAAATAAATCATCCATAAGTCCATCAAACTAACATAACTATATTGTTGTGCACACTTTCTTTCCACTCACATACGTATTTAAAACAGACGCCATCATAATGTACATTGTGTTTTAAGTCAGCTTTTTTGCTCTTAATGTCATAGTGTGAACATTGTTCCTTGTTATTCATGGTCTTCATAATTATAATTTTAATGGCTGAATAATATTCCATAGACTTAATGTTGCATAATTTACTAAAGAATTTCACAACTGTTTTATACATATATTGTTTCTCAGAGGCATTTTTCTATTCGTTATTATAAAGCTGCTACAATGAATATTTTCTGGCACATAGATGTCTTGCTTGGGTGGAATTATTTCCTTAGGACCCATTCCCCAGGGTGAGATTCCTGGGCTAAGAGCTATGCCTGTCTCTACAGTTCTCCCTTTATGTTGCCATATTGCTTTCAAGAGAATCATACTAGTTTACAATTGTCACCAGTAATGTACAAAAGTGCCAATTTGAATGTAAGCAGCTGGCATTTGTGAGATTAATCATTTCTGCTCTCATAAGTTCTTTCCCCAAGATAGAAATGCTTGACTCTTTACTTTTCTTTCTTTTTGAAAAATTAAAACTTCCCTGAATCAGGCTTGTCCAAAGTTTCTTCACCAACTAGCTTGACTGCACACCAAAGTTGTGTACAACTTAATGGAGAGCCACGCAGTCTCTCCCTCTCTACCACATGCTGTTTCTTCTGTAACAGGAGCTCATCCTTTCTGAGACCAGGCATTTGTTATAAGGAATCCATATTGCCCAAGATTCCTATCTCACCCAACTATATCTCAGTAGTTTCTTGAAGATATTTTTAAGATCTTCATTCCCAAATCCAATGTAGATCTTTCTACATTGGATAGCATGCTTGTATGTCTGCCTAAGTCTTGGACCTTGACCTTTTCTCTACACTGCATTCAGAACATCCTGTTGCTGTTTTGTCCTTTAAAAATTTTTTTTAAAGCATTTTTTTTCAAAAGAGCTCTTCTTTTCTACCAGTCTTTCAATATGGGCAGGGCCTATTTGAAATTAACATCCTGTCATTATCACTTTCTGCCATCTGCATTTCAAAGCACAAGAAGGTTAGAGGCTAGAACAGTGGTGCATTAAATAAGCCCAGCCCTAGGCTCCTTTGTTCCAGTGGGCGCCCCATCCATAGCATTCTGGTGACCTCGACAAGCTATTCCGGGACTCACTCAAAACACCCCATCAGCAAGTCCACATACCTGCTGGGGAGAGTGTAGAGAAGACATAAAAATTAACACCAGAAATTTGGAGGCAATTTTACTCTGTTTTCTAAGGTTAACTCCTAAGTGTGTATTCTCTCATATTCTTTTATTTTATTCTTCCAACCTCTTTTTGCATATTCTCCCCTTCCAGAGTGTATAGTTGGACTCTGCAACTTGTCCAGAGCCCCTTAGGAAACAAAACCCTTCATAAACCTAGTTCAGCCATAAAGATACATACTGGGCACTGAAAACAGTTTGTACTGCAGCAGCCATAGAGCGGAACACTGACAAACGTTGTTGATCCAAGTATTTAAACTTGTATTTCATTGTACACAATGTTAAAATCCCAAAAGAATGTAACTTACTTTTTTTCACCTTTTGAGTGTCTATCAAACCTCTGTCAGACTATGCTACAGTACAATGATATTGAAACTTATATTTCAGAAACCATATTCTTGCAAAAAGCATCTACCCCAGATTACATCCTTTCTTTCCTCTTCTCTGCTGAATGTTTGGGAAGGGGATAGTCATTTTTTATCCTGTGTAACAGATACACTAGGTTAGAAACACACACACATGAAAGCAAAACTATTTCTCCTGCTTTTACTCAACAGCCGTGTCCTTCCATGGGCTGGCTTCAACTTTAATGACATGGCATAATTTAAGAACAATTCACAAAATGAAAATGGGCATTTCAATGCTCCCTGTAACACACTACCACCTCTAATACCATTCTTTTGTGCCCATTTAAGCCTCAAATTAATTTCCCAGGTTATAAGATTTACCAGCAAGTATATGTTACCCTCATATTGGAACTTGAATTTCTACCTGAAACATTTTTCTTTTAGACCTAGCTGCACAGCTGATACATCTAACTTCAGAACATTTGTATTCTGAACTGTAAAAATCTCTAAGTTTTATCAGATAATTCTCTGAGCTTTTTTATATGGGTAATAAAACTTTCAGACTATGTTTCTACGCAAAGCGGATGACTGTTAACGAAACAAGTAGCACAGGCCTGGTTCACAGGACCCAAAATATCCTACAAAAGCAGGCGAGAGCCATTGGCAGACTGGATGAGGAAGTTCAAAGAAATAAGGAGGACACAGACAGGAATGAAAAGCAAGCCTGAAGCATCAGAGAGAGTGCACAGGTGACTAGGAGCTCATAAAAATCTGTAGGGGAAAGCCTCATTTTTCACACTTTTTTTCCATAGTGCTAGATTTTTAAAATATCCTCCTACCATCGAAGCAATTGAGTTTATGTCTCATGGAACACAGGTATTTCTGAATTCCAAGAAAAACAAAAAATTTGAAATGCTTCTAAAGAGAAAAAAGCAATCAACAAATTGGTATTCAAAACCTTATATAAACCACTAGATTCTGGAAAACAATAGGGCAATGTCTTAAAGCTATATTGATTTTGAACATAGATTTATTTGACAAGCCAACCAATGAAGGAATATAGCTTTAGACACACAAAGGTTCAGAAGGCATACCACCCAAGAATCTCTTCTACCAGAATATACTTCTGCAAAACAAAAATAAATCTAAGCAGAAGGAAAGTTTGGGGTGTAAGGGAAAAAACGGTGATGAAAAGACCAATAAGACAAAGAACTATTTACATCTGTGTTAATTAGGTGTTAACAAATGCTTCTCCTTCTGGTCATGACAGAGTATCAGGGACTGAATGAGCAGTACTACTTTAAACAACTGGAAAACCAGTCAAAAGAGACCACACATTGTTTTTCATTTATTGGACAACAGGCAGTACAGGATATTGCTGCCTGAAAGTAAAAAACAAAACAAAACCCCCCAAAAGTTCAGTCCTTCCACTTTCTTAGTTTACTTCTTGGGGTGAGTTTACAGGCCTCAGTGCAGACAGAGAGAAGCCAAATATCTCAGCAGTTGCTGAGCTGAGCTATTTCATATTACAGAGATGTCAAATGACAAAAGTGATATCAAAGGGCAGAATACCAGGGATGAGGGAGCAGCACAAGGACACAACTCAGAGAGGTCCCCTTACATCTCGGTCTACTCTGCACATGCAGGAGAAAAAAATTTCCAAATCTGGAGAAGAAGCACTGGAATGGAGTAGATGTAATAAACCCTGGAGCTCCCACAGGACTGGGAAGAGTCTGTGTTCAAACCAGGAAGCATAGAAAACCCACCAAATATATAAAGCATTGGGTAGAGTCCTCAGAAGAGTATTAATTAGTAATGGAGCAAAATTAGCCCCTGAATAAAGACAGCTCTGGATCCACCTTCACAAAGGCCAACGATATTTAAAGAAATACAGTAAAATCCATCATCCAACATTATAAATTTCAAAATGCCTTAGCTCTAATAAAAAATTATGAGGCATATAAAGATTCAAGAAAATACAACTCTTTAGCAAAAAAAAAAATCCACTAGAGGAACGAAATCAGCAAAAATGGCAGAGTCAGGAGATCTAAATTCTATTCTTCCATAAAAGTAATGAAAAAAAACTGATAAAAACTTTCAGAATCAACTTTTTCAGAACTCTGAAAATTAACCAAAGCCTTGCAGCAGTCTGGATAGCACTTACTCAACAAAAACAGCTGATTCTCAGTCAGAACAGAGAACTTTGTGGCATTTTAACTTACCCCAGACCCATCCCCTGCTTTTCAGCTTAGCAGTAGCCATTAAGATAACAGCTCTCATTCCCCTTACCAGAGGGAGCAAAGGGGCCACATTTAAGAGACTTGTAGTTATTTGTTCTGATTTTGGTGGCTCCCTGGAAGACAGGCTCAAAGGTTTTGTCTTTATCAACTGGTCCAATGCTAAAGCTGCTTCCCATGGGGAATTTGTTGAAAACCTTTGCAGGCTGATGTTTTAGTTGCTGCTGCCTAAGGTACAGTTGGAATAGGCAATATACTAACCAAAAAGCTTGGAAGGAAAAGCTAGAAAATGAGATGTCTGTTAGGGCTTCGAAAAGCTCCAACATATTCATGGGAACCTCAAAGGCCATGTGTATGTTCAGGGCTATGTGTGTGCTGAAAACACAACACTGGACACAGTCCTGCCCACCAGAAAGACAAGATCCAGCCTCATCCACCAGAACACAGGGACCAATCCCCTCCACCAGGAAGCCTACAAAACCCACTGAATGAACCTTACCCACTGGGGGCAAACAGCAAAAACAATGGGAACTATGAACTTGCAGTCTGTGAAAACAAGACCCCAAATGGAGTAAATTAAGAAAAATGAGAAGACAAAGAAATACACAGCAGATGAAGGAGCAAGATAAAAACCCACCAGACCAAACAAATGAAGAGGAAATAGGCAGTCTACCTGAAAAAGAATTCAGAGTAATGATAGTAAAAATGATCCAAAATCTTGGAAATCGAATGGAGAAAAAACAAGAAACATTTAACAAGGACCTAGAAGAATTAAAGAGCAAACAAACAATGATGAACAACACAATAAGTGAAATTAAAAATTCTCTAGAAGGAATCAATAGCAGAATAACTGAGGCAGAAGAACGGATAAGTGCCCTGGAAGATAAAACAGTGGAAATAACTACTGCACAACAGAATATAGAAAAAAGAATGAAAAGAATTGAGGACAGTCACAGAGACCTCTGGGACAACATTAAGCACACCAACATTCAAACTATAGGCATCCCAGAAGAAGAAGAAAAAAAGAATGGTGCTGAAAATATTTGAAGAGATTGTAGTTGAAAAATTCCCCAACATGGGAAAGGAAATAGCCACACAAGTCCAGGAAGCACAGAGAGTCCCATACAGGATAAACCCAAGGAGAAACATGCCGAGCCACATATGAATTGAACTAACAAAAATTAAACACAGAGAAAAAATCTTAAAAGCAACAAGGGAAAAGCAACAAAAAACATACAAGGGAATCCCCATAAGATTAACAGCTGATATTTCAGGAAACTCTACAGGCCAGAAGGGAGTGGCAAGATATATTTAAAGTGATGAAAGGGAAAAACCTACAACCAAGATTACTCTACCCAGCAAGGATCTCATTCAGATTCAATGGAGAAATTAAAACCTTTACAAACAAGCAAAAGCTAAGAGAATTCAGCACCACCAAACCAGCTTTACAACAAATGCTAAAGGAACTTCTCTAGGCAGGAAACAAAAGAGAAGGAAAAGACCTACAATAAAAACCCAAAACAATTAAGAAAATGGTAATAGGAACACACATATAGATAACTACCTCAAATGTAAATGGATTAAATGCTCCAACCAAAAGATATAGAATGGCTGAATGGATACAAAAACAAGACCCATATATATCCTGTCTACAAGAGACCCACTTCAGACCTAAGGACACATACAGACTGAAAGTGAGGGGTTGAAAAATAATATTCTATGCAAATGGAAATCAAAATAAAGAGTAGCAATTCTCATATCAGACAAAATAGATTTTAAAATAAAGACTATTACAAGAGACAAAGAAGGACACTACATAATGATCAAGTGATCAATCCAAGAAGAAGATATAACAATTGTAAATATTTATATACCCAACATAGGAGCACCTCAATATATAAGGCAAATGCGAACAGCCATAAAAGGGGAATTGGCAGTAACAAAATAATAGTTGTGACTTTAACACCCCACTTTCATCAATGCATAGATCATCCAAAATGGAAATAAACAAAGAAACACAAGCTTTAAATGATACATTAAACAAGATGGACTTAATTGATATTTATAGGACATGCCATCCCAAAACAACAGAATACACTTTCTTCTCAAGCACTCATGGTACATTCTCCAGGATACATCATATCTTGGGTCACAAATCAAGCCTTGGAATTAAGAAAATTGAAATCGTATCAAGTATCTTTTCTGACCACAACGCTATGAGACTAGATATCAATTATAAGAAAAAAAACTGTAAAAAATACAAACACATGGAGTCTAAACAATACACTACTAAATAACCAAGAGATCACTGAAGAAATCAAAGAGGAAATCAGAAAATACCTAGAAACAAATGACAATGAAAACATGACGACCCAACACCTTTGGGATGCAGCAAAATCAGTTCTAAGAGAGAAGTTTATAGCAATACAATCCTATCTGAAGAAACAAGAAACATCTCAAATAAATAATCTAACCTTACACGTAAAGCAACTAGAGAAAGAAGAATGAAAAAAACCCCAAAGTTAGCAGAAGGAAAGAAATCATAAATATCAGATCAGAAATAAATGAAAAAGAAATGACGGAAATGATAGCAAACATCAATAAAATTAAAAGCTGGTTCTTTGAGAAGATAAACAAAATTGATAAACCATTAGCCAGACTCATCAAGAAAATAAGGGAGAAGACTCAAATCAATGGAATTAGAAATGAAAAAGGAGAACTAACAACTGACACTGCAGAAATACAAAGGATCATGAAAGATTATTACACGCGACTATATGCCAATAAAACGGACAACCTGGAATAAATGGACAAATTCTTAGGAAAGCACAACCTTCCAAGACTGAACCAGGAAGAAATAGACAATATAAACAGACCAACCACAAGCACTGAAATTGAAACTGTGGTGAAAAATCTTCCAACAAACAAAAGCCCAGGACCAGATGACTTCACAGGCGAATTTTATCAAACATTTACAGAAGAGCTAACACCTATCCTTCTGAAACTCTTCCAAAATATGGCAGAGGGAGAAACACTCCCAAACTCATTCTATGAGGCCACCATCACCCTGATACCAAAACCAGACAAAGATGTCACAAAGAAAGAAAACTACAGGCCAATATCACTGATGAACATAGATGCAAAAATCATCAACAAAATACTGGCAAACAGAATCCAATAGCACATGAAAAGGATCATACAACATGAGCAAGTGGGGTTTATCCCAGGAATGCAAGGATTCTTCAATATATGCAAATCAATCAATGTGATAAACCATATTAACAAATTGAAGGAGAAAAACCATAAGATCATCTCAATAGATGCAGAAAAAGCTTTTTACAAAATTCAACACCAATTTATGATAAAAACCCTCCAGAAAGTAGCCATAGAGGGAACTTACCACAACATAATAAAGCCCATATATGACAAACACACAGCCAATCTCGTTCTCAATGGTGAAAAACTGAAACCATTTCCAATAAGATCAGGAACAAGACAAGGTTGTCCACTCTCACCACTATTATTCAACATACTTTTGGAAACTTTAGCCACAGCAATCAGAGATGAAAAAGGAATAAAAGGAATCCAAATTGGAAAAGAAGTAAAGCTGTCACTGTTTGCAGATGACATGATACTATGCATAGAGAATCCTAAAGATGATACCAGAAAACTACTAGAGCTAAACAATGAATTTGATAATGTAGCCAGATACAAAATTAATGCACAGAAATCTCTTGCATTCCTATACACGAATGATGAGACATTTGAAAGAGAAATTAAGGAAAACTCCCATCTACCACTGCAACAAAAAGAATAAAACACCTAGGAATAAACCTACCTAAGGAGACAAGTATACCTATATGCAGAAAACCATAAGACACTGATGAAGGAAATTAAAGATGATACAAACAGATGGAGAGATATACCATGTTCTTGGATTGGAAGAATCAACATTGCAAAAATGACTATACTACCCAAAGCAATCTACAGATTCCATGCAATGGCTATCAAACTACCAATGGCATTTTTCACAGAACTAGAACAAGAAATTTCACAATTTCTATGGAAACACAAAAGACCCTGAATAGCCAAAGCAATCTTGAGAAAGAAAAACAGAGCTGGAGGAATCAGGCTCCCTAACTTCAGACTATACTAGAAAGCTACAGTAATCAAGACAGTATGGTACTGGCACAAAAACAGAAATATAGATCAATGGAGCAAGATAGAAAGCCCAGAGATTAACCCATGAACATATGGTCACTTTATCTTTGATAAAGGAGGCAAGAATATCCAATGGAGAAAAGACAGCCTCTTCAATAAGTGGTGCTGGGAAAACTGGACAGCTACATGTAAAAGAATGAAATTAGAACACGCCCTAACACCATACACAGAAGTAAACTCAAAATGGAATAAAACCTAAATGTAAGGCCAGACACTATAAAACTCTTAGAGGAAAACATAGGCTGAGCACTCTATGACATACATCACAGCAAGTTCCTTTTGACCCACCTCCTAGAGAAATGGAAATAAAAACAAAAATAAACAAATGGGACCTAATGAAACTTCAAAGCTTTTGCACAGCAAAGGAAACCATAAACAAGACAAAAAGACAACACTCAGAATGGGAGAAAATATTTGCAAACAAAGCAACTGACAAGGGATTAACCTCCAAAATATACAAGCAACTCATGCAGCTCAATATCAAAAAAACAAACAACCCAATCCAAAAATGGGCAGAAGACCTGAATAGACATTTCTCCAAAGAAGATATACAGATTGCCAACAAACACATGAAAGGATGCTCAGCATCACTAATCATTAGAGAAATGCAAATCAAAACTACAATGAGGTGTCACCTCACACCTGTCAGAATGACCATCATCAAAATATCTACAAACAATAAATGCTGGAGAGGGTGTGGAGAAAAGGGAACCCTCTTGCACTGTTGGTGGGAATGTAAATTGATAGAACCTCTATGGAGGACAGTATGGAGTTTCCTTAAGAAACTAAAAATAGAACTGTCATACAACCCAGCAATCCCACTACTGGGCATATACCCTGATAAAACCATAATTCAAAGAGTCATGTACCACAGTGTTCACTGTAGCTCTATTTACAATAGCCAGGATGGAAGCAAACTACATGTCCATTGACAGATGAATGGATAAAGAAGATGTGGCACATATATACAATGGAATATTACTCAGTCATAAAAAGAAATGAAATTGAGTTATTTGTAATGAAGTGGATGGACCTAGATCTGTTTTACAGAGTGAAGTAAATCAGAAAGGTGAAAACAAATACCATATGCTAACACATATATATGAAATCTAAAAAACAAACAAAAAAACCCCAAAATGGTTCTGAAGAACCTAGGAACAGGACAGGAATAAAGACACAGAGGTAGAGAATGGACTTGAGGACATGGGGAGGGGAAAGGGTAAGCTGGGATGAAGTGAGGGAGTGCCATGGACATATATACACTACCAAATGTAAAATAGATAGCTAGTGAGAAGCAGCCACATAGCACAGGGAGATCAACTGGGTTCTGTGTCCACCTAGAGGGGTGGGATAGGGAGTGTGGGAGGGAGTTGCAAGAGGGAGGAGCTGTGGGGATATACGTATATGTATAGCTGATTCACTTTGTTATACAGCAGAAACTAACACACCATTGTAAAGCATTCATACTCCAATAAAGATGTTAAAAAAAATACTGAATCACTATGCTGTACACCTGAAAATAATACAGTATTGTAAATCAACTGTACTTCAATTAAAAAAAAACTTATTGCACTGTATTTAAAATTGGTGTATTTTGTTATCTGTGAAATGTACCTTGATAAAATTAATTATAAACATTAAAAGAAATAATATATTAAAATTGCAAATTTCCCAACCATAGGAATTTGAACTTTGAGTAGTTTATCTAGGTATACAAAATTTTTTGTCTTAATTTATCAATTTTCCTTAGTGTTGCATATAAATGTATGGTGAAAATTAAGAAAGAATTGTTTTCCAAGGAGAATACAGGATTAATGGGGACAAATAACTATATAGAACTGAACCTCAAGTTATTTCAGTAAGGCATGGGAGAAGCTAAGGGAGTTTTAAAGCATGTTAAATGTCTTGGTTAGACTAAGGAAGTGTATAGAGATTAAACACATGTAAGAAAATATAAAGTTAACCCCTATGAGGGAAGAGATAAAATGTATGACTTCAAAACTCCGGAGGAAAAAGGAACCAATAAAAGCAATCTAGGTCAAGGTAAAAAAGAATTATAATGAACCCAAATGCATCAAATAGCCCCATTAAAAGATTCTGAGATTAGGTGAGATACCAAAATTCTGGGGGGTGCTATTTACAAGAGACATACCTCAAATAAAATGACATAGAAATGTTGAAAATAAAGGGAAGAGCAAAGCTCTATTTGGCAAACGTTAGCAAGAAGAAAGCCGAGTGGCAATATTCACTTCAAACAAAATAATTCAACGTAAAGAACTATAGAAGATAATATATAATTATGATTTAAATTATTTACCATAGCCAGAAGGGAATAGAAACGGTCTGTGTAACTGGGAAGGCTTCAAGTAAGATTGACTCTCTGAAATGAATGAGGTTTGTGGCGACTGGTGAGCAGAAAAGAATTGGGAAATTTCCATATGGAAGGAACCAAGTAAGGAAAGTGTGATAGATTACACATATAGCCATACAGCCATTGAAGCACCTACCAAGAAGTGGAATCTACTTCCTCACCCCATGAATACTAGTTGACTTTATAACTTGTTTTCATGAGCAGAATGTATCAGAAATGACATTGTGCAAATTTCCAGCCTAGACCTTGCAGAGTTTGCTCTTGGACCAGGAGCCATTCCATCTCCATGTGAACAGGCTCAGGCTAGCCTTTTGAAGGATGAGAGACCCTTTGAAGGAGGGCCCCAGTGGTTCCAGCCCTCCCAGATGAGGCCCCAGATATGTGAAGGGGCCAACTGAAAATAGCCAAGCCCTACCCAGACCAGAAGAACGCCCAGTTGAGCCCTGTCCAAATTAACAACAGAACTGTGAACTAAATACAATTGTTGTTTTATGCCCCTAAACTTTGGGTGGATATCTGATTCAGAAAGGTATTTTGTTTGAGATGTCATAGGGTGAGGCTTCTTGCTAAGAAAAACTCTTCTGTTTTGGGGTGTGTTCAAGTATCTCTCACACATTCACAGGTGATCATACATCGTTTAAGGTGTAACCACAGGTCTGGGGAACGATTTGTACCAAAGGAATAGGGGTCCCACATCATACTGTTGAATCTCTGTCTGATACCCACTGGGTTGCTTTATCCCACAGCTTTCTTTGCCTCTAAAGTTATAAAGCTGATATTGTGCCACAAAGCGACATCATCTAGGGCTTAGGGTCACGTTCAGAGGATTTATTTAAATGTGGCTTCAAGTGTCACAGAGTGCCTTTCACACTGAAGTTCTGGAATCAGTGCAGGCCTCAGTGACTGAAGGACAGGTTAGTGAAGCAACATGGCGCAATACGAAAATGACGGCCTTTAGAAGTCGGGGAAGCTCAGTTTGAATCACAGCTCTGACTCATGCTAGGTGCATGTCATAAGTCAACTCCTCTGAGCTTCAGTCTTTGCACAGGCAAATTAGAATGAAAGTACCCACCCCGAGGAGGCACCTTGAGAACGAGACATGGCTGAGACTACTGGATCTGGAGTGAGACTGCCTGATGTGGGCTTTCTGTTCATCACCCTGTACCTCGGTTTTCTCATCTATACAAAGGCAAGAATTGTAGTGCCTACATAAAATTCTAAGAACACTGCCGAACACGTAGTAAGAGGTCAATAACATGTTACTTCTTGCTCCTGTCATTCCTTCCTTTCTTCCTTTTTGTGTTCAAAAGTGAACAACCTAGAAAAGAACCCTCAAATCCTATTTTATAGAGTTATTTTGAGTATTAAAGGATGAAAAGCGCATTGCATAGTTCCTGGCATGTAGTGAGCAATCACTAAATGGTACAAATAAGAGGCAAGGTGAAGGAACAGCAATGGCGAGTGGGGGACAGAGAACAGCTGGCGGGCTGGTCAAGAGCAACATTATGAGTGTGTGCAGACTAGTGTGACCATCTCAGTTTCAGAGTCTTGTATTCAGGTTTACCCTCTAAGTTTACATACCCAAGAAAGAGGTAGGCTTTGCATCCAGATAGCTTTTCATCTAACAGGTCTTGGGTATGTTATTTAAAAATTTAAGCCACAAACAGGAGATAATTGTTCCTCCTTTTCAAGTGCTTTAAAGGAATATTTAAACTGTATATAAAATACCAGAACATAGTATATTCTTTTTTTTCTTTTTTCTTTTTTTTTTTTTTTGCAGTACGCGGGCCTCTCACTGTTGTGGCCTCTCCCGTTGCAGAGCACAGGCTCTCGACGTGCAGGCTCAGTGGCCATGGCTCATAGGCCCAGCTGCTCCGCAGCATGTGGGATCTTCCCGGACCAGGGCACGAACCCGTGTCCCCTGCACTGGCAGGCAGACTCTCAACCCCTGCGCCACCAGGGAAGCCCCATAGTATATTCTTAATAAATCATAGTTATTTTTCCTCTGAGATTGGGAAAGCAGTACTATCATCCTTATAACAAAACACCAGAGAATGCATAGGATTTGCCTGTAAGCACACAGCAAGCATGTGGCAGCACTTAAGCCCAGATCTCCTGACTCTGAGTCTGTCGGGCTTCTATTGTGCATGTGGGTCTATACCGGGCAATACAACATTGTGGCTAATGGCACAGATTTTAGAGTTAGGCTGCCTAGGTTCAATTTCGAGTCAGCCCCTATATAACCTCGGAGAAGTCATTTAATTATTTGGTGCATTGGCTTACTCATCTGTAAAATGGGGAAACTAAGAGGTTTTTGAGAGGATTCATGCATGGAAAGTCCTTGGTACATAGTAAGTGCTCAATAAATGTTAGCTTTTACTATTATACATTATTACACTACACGACTTCATCAGATTAACCTGGATGGGTCCTTTTTGTGGGGGATTTTATAGCCACCTTCCTTCTCTGTAGGTATGTGGGAGGCTCAGAATCATTCCACTAAAATCAGATTATGCCAAGAATAAACAAGGAAACAGAACAAAGACCATGGACCAGATCTTTTCCTCTAGCTGTGAGAACTTCTGGGCATGTGGGGCATGAATTCAGTTCCAGTCGCCATCAAACTGGCTTTGCTTAGCCTGATGCCGAGGCCAAGACATTTTCTCAGGCCTCAACTTCTGGGCAATTCTGAAATGGGCTGAGTCATCAATAGCTATTTATTTCCCTGATGATCCAGTTTTTAAGTGTAATTAAAAGTGCATCTCCCGGGCTTTCCTGGTGGCGCAGTGGTTGGGAGTCCACCTGCCAATGCGGGGGACACGGGTTCGTGCCCCGGTCTGGTGGGATCCCGCATGCCGCGGAGCGGCTGGGCCCGTGGGCCATGGCCGCTGGGCCTGCGCATCCGGAGCCTGTGCTCCGCGACGGGAGAGGCCACAGTAGTGAGAGGCCCGCGTACAGCAAAAAAAAAAAAAAGTGCATCTCCCTTCTCTTAACACCATCAGGAGGAGGGGTGGGATTTTGAAAAACTCTGTCCTTTAGCAAGATATCTCAGCATAATCTTGGGGCTATAACATAGCTCTTGATGTGTAATTACCCTGTCACCTAGTGGAACTATTAGTTTCCTTCTCACTCAAAGGACAAATGTGAAACACAAAAGCATCCATCAAGATGAAGGATTAAAAATATTTTAAGAGGTGTCATTATTTACATACTACATGGCCCATAACCAAGCTGACAGGTTCAAACTGTGGTCCAAGGAGCTGACAGCTTGAAATCCCAAAGCTTCATTCACCAAAGAATGGCAGCAGGATTTAGTGGACAAGAGGACAAGTGACAACTGAGAGAGAGGCAAGGAAGTATTTTGTCTGTACATGTGTAGATGTGTCCACATAGAAGGAGGCTTCAAGGAAGGAGTTCTAGACTGGGTGTGTGCCCAAGCAGTAGAAAGCAATGAAGAGGAGACAAGGACTGTTTGCTGGGTGTAGGGCACTTTTCACAGTGATCATATCTATTCTTTGCAATGGCTCTGCATGACAGGTAATCCCACCTCCATTTGGCAGATGACAAAACCAAGACTCCAAGAGAGGTTACATAAACTGACAAGGTCCCAGGACAGATATCAAGCCCAGAATTCCAATCATTATCACCCCAACACTCAAATGCCTGCTTTTTCTACAACTCCTGCTGTTCTTTGCATTAAGCAATTATTCTGTGAATATAGAATTTTCCCTATTACTGCCCATATATTTCAGGCAAAACAAAATTTCCACACACACTGTCCACATAGAAGACATTCTTCTAAGTCAAGATGAAGTCATTTAAATTCCAAATCCCTCTCTCCTTCTCTCTCTCTCTCTCTCTCCTCTGCATCCACCCTGGAAAAGGATACTAGCCAAAAACACATGAGAAGAGATAAAGGGACTGATGAGAAGAAAGGATGTGATAATAAAGTATGAAAGTCAGGTTCTCTACTTATAATTGGCTTCAGTTGGGAGTTAAGTGCATGAAAGAGAGTCTAGATCAAGCTCTTTATGTATAATTATCAGGAGAATGATTTTAAGATTCTGAGATGTCATCTTGTTACTCTATATATCTGCTTCTGCCTGAGACCCTGTGCTGCTTCTTTTCATATTTTAATAATATTCCACCACAGTTCAGACAACAGAACACTTATAGCTGTGAATAAGCCACTGGATTCTGTCATTCTTTGCAAATTCCTAACAATTAGCTAATTTTACTAATGACACATGTTGGAGGAGGTAGATGACTTTTGCTGCAGGTCCAATGAGCAGACATTTTTTATAGCCTTACCACTCACAACCACTTGATGTCTATTTTTCTAATTTCTCCCCTTGGTGCTTTTCTTTCTTTCTCTTCCTTGTTTTCTGCTCACATGGTCTTTCTCATCTCTCCCTCTCTCTTTCTACATCGACCCTGCTAGTGGCACTCAAGGATAAAGAGTTTTCTTGTTCCTGAATAAAATATCCAAAGATTCACATGTGTTTTCTTTTCCCCAAGAGCCTACTGGGGGGATTCTGCCCATATGTTACTTATGTTTGGAATAAGTTAATTCCACTAGATGATATGAATAAGCTTCCTGTAGGGTAATGGCTTGAACTCCCTGATTCAAACCATTATCATCACTCTCCAGGACCACTTTAATGACCTCTCCTAAATGGCATCCCTAGTTACAGTCTTCCCATCCCCACTCTGCAATCCACTCTCACTCAACTGCTAGAGGGTTTTTGGGTGGCGGGGTGTGAGTGTGTGTGTGTGTGTGTGTGTGTGTGTGTGTGTGTGTGTTTAATACAAGTCCATTCATGTAGCTCTCCTGTTAAAATCCTCCAATGGCTTTGATCACACAGAGAAATAACTGCATAGAAAAGAGCTGGTCCCTGCCTCCCTCTCTACCCCCATCTTTTACTTGTCTTCCCACCCTCATCCACCCCAGCTGCAAGGACCTTCTCTTTGTTCCCATAGCCGGCCAAGATGGGTGCCTCTTTAAGCCCTTGGGTTTAAGCTGGCTTCTCTATGCTCTTCCTTAAATCTTCCTGTGCCCAGCTCCTTTTGTCATTTGATTCACTGCTTAATGTCATTTTCTGAAGGAGGCCCCCTCTGCCTAACCAAACAAAAGCATCCCCCAAGCTCCATCTATCACATCAGCCTGCTATGCGGTCATCATAATTTCTTATGTCTTTATTTTCTGTTCTCTTCATACCCCCACTAGAACGAGTCCTCCGCTAAGTCTGGAATTTCCTCTTTTCTTCACAAATCTCCATGCCCGGAATAGTGCCTGGCACATAACAGATGCTTAGTAAATACATGTGAAATAAATGAATACATATTCACAGTATCTTTTTAAAAAACAGGCTGTAAAATAGGTATATCTGCATTTCTGTAAGTATGGGTATGTGTGTATTGCCTCTGTGTGTGCGTATAGAGTAACTATTAAAGTAACAAAAATAATAACAGTGGTTATTTCTAGGTGACTCTAAACAATTCTTTTCTTTTTGTAAAATGTCTGTAATTTCTGGGTTCTTCAATTATCATGCATTTGCATGGGATTACCAGGTCAGATCTTACTTCCCAATATTTGTACTGAGTCTGTCCAGCCACCTCCACGGAGCTCCACTTGCAGCTTATGGCACCTGGAATTTCAACCGTTAAGTTGCTCCCCTCAGTGTGTGCTTTGTGTGAGAACGTAGATGACACAATAGCACGCCATGACAGCCATGGGGTTGAGCAGAAATTCTGGCTGACAGTGAAGTGCCTATCCCAGGAAACATCCCCGTGGCACTTTCAAACATGAACAGAAACAAGGTGCACACAAATCACACGAAGCTGTGCCTCTAGCAGAGAGCTTGAGACATGTGGACCCTCCATAAACCTCTACCGAATAGAATGGAATATTACAGGGTTTATTGTTCACAATAAAGTAAGAGGCAGAACACACAGCTTGATGTTCCCATCTTGGAACTGCTCTGTGGTTCTCGCCCTTGGCAAGATGACCTCATCCACCTGTATGCTTTGTGGTTTGAAGAGGATGGAAATCACAAAATGAAAGGAAAGGTAGCCATGGCCTTGGTATCATTTTGCTGTCATTTCCAAGGTATCTATTTCTCAGTTCACAATGAGGAGCTGGCAAAACGGCTCATCTGGAAAGACTTAGATGTTTTTGGGTTTCACCTGCCTTAACAGTTCTTCAGGGGACATTCAGTGGCGAAATACTGTCATTTTCCCTTTCGCAGCAATGACAGCCAGATCGGTTTTGGTTATGTAGTTATTGGTTATGCAAAATCAATTTTTTAATGCTCTAATTATTAGCTGTTCTGAAGAAATTGAGAACAATTCAATAAACAATAAATTGAGTTTATTGACGAGAGTCAGCAAGTCCTATGCCTATGATGTATCAGGGGGAAAGCATTGCTCTATCTGCTAACCGCTAACTGCTCAGTGAACAAGCTTGGGCGTCTGCAATTTTCATTATGATGAACTGTTGACCCAAGATAGATTTTCTGACCTGTCCGCTATAATATCTTTCTGTTAGGGCCATTCCATTGTAGCAATGGTGGCTGTTACTGAAACTTGAATGGGAAAATAAAGCTAAACATGACCAGGCTAAGGCATAGCATGTTTCAGATCAATAATCAGTACTGGGTGAGTGAGGCTGGAATATATAGAATGAGCCTCTCTGATTCATTTTTATTAAGCTGAAGTGGGTTTTATTGCAGCTGTTATGATCAGTTGAAGGCAAATAAAGAGAGGGAAATCTACACGGAAGAGGGAAGGGGTGCCTCTCAAGGGCAGCTAGAAATCCATCACACTGACCTAATCGCACTGGCACACTGTGATCCTGGTGATTCTCTCACCAAAGAGCTTTCCTTCAGGTCACCCGCAAAAGAAACAGCACATTGTTTTGTGAGCTTCACAATCTCTGAAAATACCTTGTAAGTTTCTCATGCCCACAATCTTACTTAACGTGTTGTATGAGGTAACAAAATGAACATTCTCTTAGGGCTGAAGTTGGAGTCATACTCACATGTTTTCTACCCAGCTTCATTCTAATTAAGCGCCACTCTGCCTACGGGCAAAAGGGGGTGGATCTGCAACTAAACACTCCAGATTCATGACGCGAAATAGAAAAGCAGATGGGAAATGTATGAATATTTGCACAAACATGTCAATGAGGTACCAATAATCCACGTGACTCCAATTCTCTCTCCTTCAACGTTCGTGTCACCTCAGCTTTAACGTGTTTGCAGGGGGAGTAAGTGATCGTGACAGCAACAGCTGAGTGCAGGAAAGCCTCATTAAGTCCATCGTCACTTACTTGACGTTTTCTGTGTTCAGCGTCTTCCCATCCTGGCATGCCTTGCTCTCTGGCACGGTTGCGTCACTGTTTGTGCTGCTCGCCCCTGCACTGAGAATGCGCCCCCCACCCCATGGCCACCTGTCACCATCCTGCCTCACGTGTGGGCCCCATTCCTTCCATCCACCGCCGGGTGGCTCTCTCTGGGCTCCTCAGTCAGAACCCCATCCACACACACACACACACACACACACACACACACACACACACACTGCCCTTGGTCCTTGCTCCCCACCCAGTACTGATTCCAGGTCCGGCCCCACCACACACAAGCCACAGAAACCTATAGACCGACTTCACCTCTCAGCGCTTCAGTAACATGGAAAAGTAACAGGAATTTGTTCTTTTTTTCAAAAACAAATTTTTTTTTAAATAAAAATTTTTTTGTTATTTATTTCACAAATCACATATCACCAGGCTTGGTGAAACTCAAATGAAACAATGCATTCTCAGCATCATACCTTACAAAGAGTAGGCATTCAATGAACATGATTACTATCATTTTTATATGAACATATCTTTTGGTTGATTGAAGTATAGTTGATTTACAACATTGTGTTAGTTTCAGATGTACAGCAATGTGATTCGGTTATGCACATATATATGTATATATCTAGATTCTTTTTTCAATTATTTTCCACTATAGTTTATTACAAGGTATTGAATATAGTCCCCTGTACTATACAGTAAATTCTTGCTGTTTATCTACTTTATATATGGTAGTGTATATCCTAACATATCTTAATTTTCTTTTAGGATATCAATTTCTTCCCTTTCAGCACATGTGGCTGAGAAGGAGGTGACAGAGAACCCCCCATTCATCCCCTCCTTTTCCAGCGGTGAGCACATGACATAAGGTCAGATCAGAGCTTCTGTCCCACGGGCCACAGTGATCAGTACAAGGATTAGTAAATCACCTCAATTTACAAGGGGCTATTAGGAAGGAGAAGGTTTCTTTCCACTGGGTTTTCTGAGTGGGAAGGTGTAAGCTTGGGTTGCTGATGGCCACCAGAAAGAGACCAATTCGGTAAATGAAGCCAACCTAGCTGAAATAGTGGAGAGGGAAGGAGAGAGTGGCAGAGGGTGGTTTCCAAGATGACAGGCCTTGAGCCTCTGGATCCAGCTGTGCTTGGAAACAGCCATACCCAGGGACTGACAAGAGAAAGAGTCCTGGATAAACAGCTTCCTCTCCTTCCTGCACCTCCAGAATTTTGAAATCCTAATGGGCAAAACATGTCCTGCCACAATGGTGCACACCAGTGTTCACTGTGCAAAACAGGTGCTCAGTATCTTTTAAGCTAACTTGTCTTTAAATCACCTCTAGTTCCAGCTGACCCAATAGCTGGAGCCACATGACCTCAGCCACCTGATGCTCTTTAACTAGGCTTGTCCTCCTGCTGAGTCATCCCCTTTCTGCGGGGAGAGAGCAGTGGCCTGGAGCTCACATTTTCTCCCATTCCTAGTAAGATGCCCCTTCACTGGCTCCACACTCACAGAGCTGTCCTGGATGTTGAGCTGCCCCTGAGGAGGCCCCTGGCCATCCTCCAGGTCTACACACCATTCTAAACGATAGAAGTGACCTGGACCATGAAGCTTTCCCTGATTACCTTCCTTCCATAGACAACGAGGGCTGATCCCAGGAGAGCTCACATCTCTGGTTTCTCCAGGCACCCGCAGATAGCCAAGCTGATCGTTTTCATTTATTATCACACTCCTTCTGTTCTTCCAAAACTTCCCAGTTACCCTCTGGTGTTCAGTCTGTCATCAACAATCTCCCCAACCTTTTCTCTGAAACTTGACTTCACTTTCTGGCTCTAAGTCAGTGGGTCTCAAGGTGTGGTCTGTGGACCAGCAGCATCAGCATCACCTGGGAACTTATTAAAAATGCAAATTCTCAGGCCCTAACTGAGACTTACAGAACTGGAAACTCTGGAGATAGGGCCCAGAAATCTGTGTTTTAACAAGACTCCAAGAGGATTCTGATGCTCTAACTGGAACTAAGATTTCCCTTGAAGATACTGTTTTCCTGGCACTTTCCTGAAGATGGTTTCCCCACCCCCATCTCTCCTAGGCCTGTATCTCAGACATAGGGATAGAGTATGTCCTGCTTGCTCCAATTTGTGCTCCCAAAGCTCTTATTCTCCTTCCTCCCAGAATCTTTAAAGTGCAAGTCATCAAAATTTGGTCCCCGCCATCCTTCCTGATTGCTTCCATCCACCAACACTGAGGTCCCTTCCCCTCAGTCATGGCCGCTATAGCATCTGAGCCTCTGTCTTCATCTCCATCTCTGTTCTTGCAGTCATTCTAAATGACTTCCCATCCCAGGGGAGGACCAACCACCATTCCCTGACATATTATCCTCCACCCTCCACTTCAGTCCCTCCTTCCTGTGCTCCTAACTTAGGCATCATTTTTGCCAGTAACACACACAAACGCCCAATTCATCTTACCTTCTGAATACCCTCCTTCTACCACTCCGGCTCTCTTATTCCAGTCTGCCCAATCCACCTCCCCTTTGACCCTAGAGGAATGTTCAGTCTATTAACCCTCCACCATTTCATTATTCTCATAATTTCCAAATCTATATCTCCAATCCTGACCTTGGTATGAACTACAGACACATATTTATGACTACCTATGAGATATGTCTATTCAGATGTCTAAAAAGCTACATCAAACTTAATGTCTTAAACTTAGCTCTTGTTTTTTTCCCCCAAACTTGCTCTTTCCCCAATGGTCCCTATGTCAGTAAATGGCACCACCACCCAGGAAGTTGTTCAAACTAAAACTCTAAAGTTGCCATCTATATTTTTTCTTTTTTTTAATATAACCTTCATTCAGTCCTTCAGCAAGTTTTGTAGACCTGACTGTCAACATTTATCCCAGCCTAACCACTTGTCTCCACCTCCAACTTCCAAAGCTTCAGTTAGCTCTTGCTTAGACTAATGCATTACCTCCTGTTTTCCTGTTTTTGTTTTTGTTTTTTTTTTTCCGGCCCTCTCACTGTTGTGGCCTCTCCCGTTGCGGAGCACAGGCTCCAGACGCGCAGGTTCAGCAGCCATGGCTCACGGGCCCAGCCGCTCCGTGGCATGTGGGATCTTCCTGGACCGGGGCACAAACCCGTGTCCCCTGCATCGGCAGGCGGACTCTCAACCACTGCGCCACCAGGGAAGCCCTCCTGTTTCCTTTTGGTCTCCTGAATACCATGCTCCACACTGCCACCAGAGTGATCTCCACACTCACATTAAATCACACCACCCACCACTGTCTTTCCATTGTAAAGGTATCAGGGAACTCTGAATCTCCTGCTGACCTCCTCTCCTCCTCCTTCTCTCCCACATAATATATTCTAGCCACAGCAGGCCTGCTTTCTGTTCCTCAAACACATCATTTTCTATCATGTCTCAAGGTCTTTGCATATGTTCTCTCCTTTGCCTTGGTGTCCTCTTCCTCCCACAAATTAGTTTGACTGTCTTTCTGTCATCATTCAGATTTTAGACCAAATCACCTCAGAGAGCTTTTCCTTAATACTCTAACTAAGGTAGCCCCCATTCCCCTAGGAATTCTTTATTCTAACTCCCTATTTAGTGTGTTTGTAACACTTAGTGACATAAAAATGTGTTGTTAGAATAAATATCCTATCTCATCATCCCACTCACCAAAATAAATGAAAGTTCCATGAGGTCAGGAACTAGGCTATATCTCTTAGACCTAGATTAGATCTAAATTAAATTGAGAAATGGCCTACAATTTAATTTTTTACTAATAGAGATGAACAGAACATTTCAAAACTGTGAAATGTATAAGGGAGCTTTCAAAGAGGATGTTTGGCTATGTCATAGAACAAAACCTTTAACCACCTTAGAAGCACCCATTTTCATACTAACTTTGTGATCATCTAAATACTTATGCTGAAACTTTGATTTAACAGCTATAAAATATTTTTTTTATTTCTGTGTTAGGGCAGGACAGCTGTCCAGCAACACGTCGATTGGCATAATTTCTGACACAACACAGAGCGAGCATTGTGATATTTGTAATTGTTTTAGAAGAGCCCACAGTTCAGACATTTTACTGGTTACTCCAAACTAGAACAGTTTAATCAGACATGATCTTTGCACTGTATGCCAATGTGACAAGGCTGATTTTTTTTTTTTTTCGGCACGTGGGCCTCTCACTGTTGTAGCCTCTCCCGTTGTGGAGCACAGGCTCCAGATGTGCAGGCTCAGCGGCCATGGCTCATGGACCCAGCTGCTCCGTGGCATGTGGGATCTTCCTGGACCGGAGCATGAACCCATGTCCCCTGCATCGGCAGGCGGACTCTCAACCACTGCACCACCAGGGAAGCCCCCTGACAAGGCTGATTTTAAGTAGCCAACACTGGGATTGTTAAAGGAACATTTCAAGGATGTACAGCCCACCAAGCTGGTCCAGGATGGCAGCCAAGTATTGGTGAGCAGACACCAGTTTTCATCTCTGTCATTTTTTTAAACACATGTCTATAGAGACATAAAAAATGGCTGATTAATTATTGGAAATCATTGGCTAACAATTGACAGAGCTTGACCAGAGCTGTGCACAGACTGGAATTGTACTCTCTCTCTAATCGTTCAAATGTACTCTGTTCCAAGGTGCTTAGGTAGTACCAGGACACGTGTGACAGTGTTCATTTTGTTTGGAGCCTGAAGAAAATGTGAAAACACTGGGCAGAAGGCAATTGCCATTTATAGTCGGAAAGAATAGTTCTTGTTAAAAATTATACCCTTTAAAAAATAAGATATAGCTCCCATTATAGCTTTCTCCTCTTCATCCTATGATTCCCTAACTTGTAATACTATTCACCATCATCAGGTCACCCAGGCTGAAACTGTGGTGTCATCAGAACTTGTCTCTCTCTCCCTCGTGTTGACTCTTAAGCTTGGATTTCTTCCACTCCACTGGTTCCTACCTGTGTTTTTATCTAGCGTTGCCTAAACTACCTCCATGCCTGCTGTACCCAATTCTCTCCATTTCTAGCATTGAGGACTGGGGATTGGGGGCAGGGAGCGTTGCTGAATCCCTAAAGGCATGCACGGGAACTGCCGAACTCCCTCACGGCCTCATTACAATGGGGAGGGTCAGAGGGCTCACTGAAAAAGGCCTTTGCTTTTGCCCTGTGCAATTCATTATTGGATGATTAGATCATCCATATCAAGTAATCCCCACTGAAGAAAAACTTCGTGAAACAGAACAGAAGCCATTCTTGACACACCATCCCCACCCCTGTGGAGACTAGGTACCATTCCTCCACTCTCCCTCAGCACCTGGGCATGGCTTTGTCAGGGACCTGACTGCCACATGTGGGAGGCTTATGTAATTAAAGCTTTGTCTGACTCATTTGAGCTCCTAAGACCACATACTTATATTACCATCATTTTATCCCTAGTACATATTACAATGCCTAACACATAATAGTAGCCTAGAAGAGCACCCGCCACTTCATAGGCATGCCATAACTCTCTGGTTAACCAATTAATTAATTATTGCATGATTGATTAATTAACCAGGTTGTTCATGGGCTGGAGGAGAAGGCATTAGGGACTTATCAACCTACTTTTTTGGGTACACAGAAAGTGAGGTACCAGGACCTCCAAATAGACCTGGAGCAGCCGATGATCTTAGTGCTATATTGTGAGACAAAATCATTAATTTTTAAAAAGATTTATTTTTACATGAGAGGAAACACATGCTCCCCAAAGTAAGGGCTTAATTCTCTGTATTCATTCTATACTTCTTCAGAGCCTGTGGATGGTACTTTATGCCTGAACTTTGATTCAAACAAATCAGCCTTGAAAATCCAAGGTTCCTTAATGAGCCAGCAGAAGAAAGATATTAATTTCTTTACAGTCTCATCACATCCACCCATGGATCTTTTCTGAAACATTTATTAAGCACATACTGCATGCCAGGTGCTGTAGTCATCCTTTTAGATGTATCATAGCACTTAATCACTATAACATTCCCATGAGGTGGGTTTTATTTCCATCCAGATTTTACAGGCAAGAAAACTGATGTCTAGGAAAGTTGCATTACTTGCCTATGGTCACAAAACTAGTAAGTGCAAAGCAAGAATTCTAAACCAGTTCTGTCCAACCCCTAAGCCATGTCTTAAGCATCATGATATTCTGCTTCTGCGCCAAAGGTGAAGGTAAATATAGAAAAGAGAGTGGAGAAAAGCACCTGTTTCCAGAGCAATACTTTGAGGTAGTGGTAGCATCATCAGGTAGTGTTAACTTCAGTGTTATCTACAGGAGGACAGCAAGGGTCTCTGCACTGGATTGTCAATAGTGGGTTATATATGTGCCTTGAATATGTATGTATGCGCTGCAGGGAACAAAATCAGTAAGCCATGGTACCTGCTCTAGAGATTGCCTTAATGTACAAATGAGATAAAGGTATGTTCTCAGGAAATACCAGATACAGTCATTTGGTCCAGTCTGGAGTCTGGAAAGACTTTCCGGAGAAGTTGATGCCTAGGAGTTATTTAGGTATCAGAAGAAAAGTAAGAAAGGGTTTCCAGGCTAAAGGAACAGAATTTACAAAAACTCAGAGGATTGAAATCATATAGTGGGTAGAAGAACCTGAAAATACTTGAGTTTCACTCAAATGCATAAAATAGAAATTAGGGAGTGAGCAGATGAATAGGGTGGCTATAAGCCCAGATTTTCCTGGGATGATACTGTTTTATACCTGATGTTCCAACTAAATTAAGTGTGGATATCTCTTTACACTCAAAAGTATGCTGGTTTGTTTGATAAATTATATGGCCACCCTACAATCGCCCGACAGATGAGGTTGCAGAGTGAAATAGAGGCCAAATCATAAAGAGTCTTTTATTTCACACTGAGAAGTTTCCAAAAGTATACTACATTTATCACTGATATAAGGAGATAATTTTAGGTAATACACAAACATTAAAAAAATTTTTAATAGTTAAATGTGCTTTTTAATGTATATTGCAGGAAAGCATAGCTAGCACATCAAGCTCATGATTTCATGAATATTTATGCCTTGGATAGACTAAAAATGGTTATTGCTCTGGTGATTGTTTCTACCTGGACCCATAAATTTCAGGCCCAATGTTCTGACAGGAGCATTTCAGACCTTTAACAACTGAAACGTCTTTCACAGCTCTTTGGAAGGTTGCAAAGAGCACGTGATAAGGGTTGGTCACATGGATTCTCCAGTATTGAATATTATGGGTATCAATGCATTCTTTTCAACAGTACACCGAATATCACTTTCAATGGTGTAGGACTATGGCAACAAAATGAAAGGGCTATAAAAATGTTGAAATCTAGGAAGCACTGCACTGGGAGAGAGGGAGTGTTGAAGGGCTCTAGACTAGGGATTTCCATGAGAATCTGCCCATTTTATGCTCCTACTTATAAGCTCTTCACTGTGGTCCCAGGTTGGACTTCAGGAGACAATGGTGAACGGAGAAAATCTAGGAGGAAAATTATTTTTGTAATTCAGGTAAAGGGTGGTGAAGCCTTAAAACTAAAAAGGTAGTGGTGGGATGGAGAGAAGGTAACATTATGAGATATATTCAGGAGCTAAACATGAACACGACTTGAGCAGATTGAGCAGAAGTGGGAGAGAGAAAGAATAAATAGTCTAGTTTGACTCCTAGGTCTCTGACTCAGGCAACTGGGTAGAAAATGGTTCCATGAACCAAGACCAGGACTGAAGGAGAAGAAGCAGGTTTGAAGCAGAAGACAGTGAATTCACCAGTTCTCCAGCTACAGCTTGACCACGTGCAAGTGGGAGGTAGATGGAATGTTTGGAAAAGAGCATCACATTTAGATTAAGAAGAACTTGGTTCAAATTTCAGTTTTGTTATTTACTTCTGAAAAATGTGCATAATATATTAGGAGGTTGTTGTGAGAATTAAATGACAGGCTATGTGTGAAAGCACTTTGTAAATTGCAAAGTGTCAGTTGTTATTCTGAAGTAGATAAGCAGAAGTGATAATGGAGTCTAAGTGTTTAGAGATTATAAGGCTCAAAGGCACACTTAAGGAGGCTGACCACATGGTCTGTTCTTAGTATGCTGTACTTCAACCACCTCCCAGAGATGAGATGCTATCTTATTTTTTTTTAAATCCTAGAGAAAGTAACCTTGTTAACCCATTTTAGAGTTTTAAAGCCCTTGATGTTTAACAATACCTAGCCTAATTTTATTGTGCTTCAACTCCTTTTGTCTATATCCTTGGGTTCATTATATTCTTAAAAACCCTTCATGAGGGCTTTCAATTTTTTCTTCCAGCTGAATGATACCTTATCTATAAAGCTATCTGTAAGCTATTGAATGTGTTCCTCAGGGTAACCAGATTAAAGAAATAACATTTCCCCACCTCCTTAAATCCTTTTTGAAAAAATGTAAGTTATAAATAAGGAAAGCTTATGGCATGTTATTTTTTCAAGCCTAAATACTAAGCTTTACCACTTATAATTTGAGTTTAGATCAATTACAAGTCATTCTAGCCTTAGTTTCTTAATCTTTCAAGAGTGGGTGCAGTGATGCCTGCCCTCACTCTATTTCTTGACATAAAAGAACATTGACAAATGTCACAGAGCAGCCTGGACCTTGGCTTGCTTTCTGTACTATGTTAGCAATTTGGAAGTAATGAAGGAGAATAATCTCTAACCATAAGGGTTCTAAATTGAGTTCTTTAAAATGTCGATCAATATGGCTGCTAGATCACAACTTTAGAAATAATGTAGACATCCCCAGGGTGATTGGGCAGTGTGTGGTCAGAATTGCTCCCTGTGTGCTTTGACTTTGTTTGTGTGATGCTCTACTGCCATGACGCACAGAGTTTGTATACTTTTACACCTAAGTATAGGTGTATGTGAGATAGTAGAGACATGGTGTCTTAGAACAGATGGCTATGTATTCTGATGAGGGGGATGCAAAACAGATTCTTTCTGAGATCAGTCTATTTACATGGACTTATAGATCCACACCATCTGGTTACAATCCCAAGTAAGCTTTAATGTCCTGCTCCTGCTGAGATCCAGTGGAAAAGAGAACGGAGGATCCCTGTCAATGAACAGATTAAGGCTTCAAGTTTCTCATGGAGCAACCTGCTGGTGGGCATTTTTCTGATGGCCACAGATCCTCTGAGCTCTGGATCTTTTAGTCCGTGGGTCCCAACTGGTACAAGAGCAGCAGCGTGGGCTGGCTGAGTGTCCTGCTGCCACAGGCTGTCCTGAGAATGGGCTGTAGCGCCCACCTCTGCTAGGCCAGCGGAGAGGAGTCCTGAGCTGAGGAAGCAGCGGAGCATGCAGAGATCGGGATCCTGGATTCATCTGTGGTAACCAGATATGCACATGTTGACAGGCATCAAAAGTGGCCAGACATTCAAGACTTGGAGACTTCAGACTAAAGTAACTAATTCTCCAGTCTTTTAAAAACATATACTTAAAAGCCAATCACACAATGCTTTTCAAAAACAGCAGTGGCACCAAAGTTCAAGCTAGTGTGTTAAACTCTGGTTGCAAGAGCTGGTTTTACATCCAAGGCCTAAAAACTTTTTAAAAACTATTCCGGAGTCAGTCTGATAAGAAAAAAAGGGAAGAGAATCTGTGCCTTCAAGACAGCACCTAATAAAAATTAAACAGAATTGAATAAACTTTTGCAGATTTCCTATGAAATAAGAAGTCATTACCCCCAAATCAGAGAAAATGTTTCATTCAGTTAACAAATATGTATGGCATGCTGATTTTATCAGGCCCTGTGTTTTTAACTTATCAGTTGGTTATACAGTCCTTTCTTTTTTTTTTTTTTTTTTTGCGGTACGCAGGCCTCTCACTGTTGTGGCCTATCCCGCTGCAGAGCACAAGCTCCGGACGCGCAGGCTCAGCGGCCATGGCTCACGGGCCCAGCCGCTCCGCGGCATGTGTGATCCTCCCAGACCGAGGCACGAACCAACGTCCCCTGCATCGACAGGCGGACTCCCAACCACGGCGCCACCAGGGAAGCCCTAAAGCCCAGTTTTATATGTAGTTTTAAGATGATCTACTGTTTGGTGTGATTCATGACACTGTTCTCCTTCCATTAACTCAGAGTTAATTATGTGGCCTCTTCTTTTCACTGCCTGAGATTTCCAAATTGAATCCAGCATTCTAAGGGACCCCGTTTTTCTTGGCAGCCACCACTATTATATTAAAATACACAGAAAATCATCTCGAGCATCAGCACCACCCAACCCCTAATCCCACAAGCAGCTTGCTTGGTGCTTATATATGACCCACAAGGGCTAAATAGAGTTCCCAAGATACCAGTAACTTCCTGGATCATTGAGTCCATGTATCAGCATAAAATTTCATGAACAGTTTAGGTGAAAAGATGGTAGAGCAGCTCTGAAAATAACATTGTAAAGGCTCAAATTAATCTCTAGCGGTAGAAATTTCATAACCCAAAGCTATTGCCAGGGAGAATTCTTTGTCCATTTACGCTTCGCTGCCTTGCTAAGCTCTCCCTTTCACTGAATCGGACTGTTTGGTTGTCTAGAGTTAATTTTCCCAGGCTTTGTTTTCACAAGACTTTTCTTTTTATGTTTTCTTTTCTTTCTTCTTCTGCTTCTCCTCCTCCTCTTCATTTTTCTTCTTATTCTTCTAATCTCTAATTTCTTCAATTTGCATGCCTTTCTTTGCTCCAAATGACATTTGCTAATACTCTCAATTTAAGTCCAAAAGTAAATGTAATTTCCTGGTTGCTAATGATAAGCACACAGTGCTGCCAGAGTGTCTTGCTCACATGTAGCTCTGGTCATGTTACCCTGCTGTACCAAATTCTTTAACTGCCCTTCTTATGCACTCAGAATAAAATCACACTTCCTTATCAAGGCCTTCATTTATTCATTCAATCAAACAAATGCATTTTTCCTAACCTGTGTACTAGGCATGGTTCTAGTACAGACAGATATGATATTAAACAAGATATCATATACCCTCATGAAAATTACATTCTAGTGTGAGACAGTGAGATAATAAAAAATTAAATGAGTAATATAATTTCTGATATAAACTATGAAGAAAATAAAGAAGGATAAGGGAGAGAGGGGGTCAGGGAGGGGGCCCCTTAGCTAGGAAGGTTAGGAACCCTCTCTGAGGGGTGACACTTGACCTGAAACCTGAATGACAAGATTAAAATGTTAGTTACCTATAAATTCAGTAACATGAACTAAGTTATTCTCTTATATATGAATTTTACTTTGTAAGAATTATTTTGAATAACAGTCTAACTTTGTCTATTTCTACATACTGTTTCCTTGTAGACTACATTTTTGTACTTGTATGAATCTTTTAAATGAATAGAATCTTACAGTTGGAGGAAGCACAAACTCTCTTCCAGCTAGTCCTGCTACTTACTCAAAATATGGGCTTTACTGGGCTTGAAAGCCCTGAGTATTGTGAGACCTTGGGCAATGGGTTTCCCTTACCAGGTAGAAAATGAGAACATCTAATATCTAAGACCCCTTCTAAGTCTAAAATGTATAAAATGCCATGATTCTCTTTTGAGTTATATATTTATGATCTATCAAAAACTAGTACCTAGGTTGACAAAAATCTATTAATCTATGAAATAATGTTTTAATGGCACAGGAGGTAATTAATAATAATTGATGAATTTGCCATGTTTCAAAAATTAATTTATTGCTTAACTTTTAGATCCATTATGTATGCTAAGACCCTTAATGCTTCAATGTTAGTGTTTTGATTCTTTTTTTTAAAGTAGTTGCTTAGTTTATTTAAAATATATAGAATATTTAAAATTTTGTAAATGCAATATAAACTAATATCAGGGTACTTGATGCTCTGTCTTGAATCTTGCAATCTAATAATTTACTATTTTAAAAAATTTATTATTATTATTTTTTGCTGCATTGGGTCTTTGTTTCTGCATGTGGGCTTTCTCTAGTTGTAGCGAGTGGGGGTCACTCTTCATTGTGGTGCGCGGGCTTCTCATTGCGGTGGCTTCTCTTGTTGTGGAGCACGGGCTCTAGGCACATGGGCTTCAGTAGTTGTGGCACATGGGCTCAGTAGTTGTGGCTCACAGGCTCTAGAGCACAGGCTCAGTAGTTGCGGTGCACGGGCTTAGTTGCTCCGTGGCATGTGGGATCTTCCTGGACCAGGGATGGAACCTGTGTCCCCTGCGTTGGCAGGTGGATTCGTAACCACTGCACCACCAGGGAAGTCCTGTTTTAATTCTTTTTGAATTCCAGTGTTTGTAGTTTTAGAAGACCATTTAAGGAATGGCTTGTCTCTGTAGTTTCAAACAAGATAAATAAAAACAAATAGATAATAATAGCTAACACTTATTGAGGTCTTATCAAGAACTCTGCTCTAAGTCTCTACACGTAAATATTAACTTGTCCCTCTTAACACTGAGATAGGTTATGAAACTCTTTACAGATGAAAAATCAAGGTATGGTTATTTTAATAGTCCAAAACCATTAAATAGAAGAGCAGGGATTTGATCCCAAGTAGTCAGATATCAGAGGCTATGCTTTTAATTACTATACTATACTATACTCTTATGCCCTGTATTGATGACCCTAGATAGATAAAGGCAAATTCGCACTTAACAATAGGGCTATGGTTGGGGGCAGGGAGCTAGAATGGTTTTTTAGAGTTTTTTAAGAAAAATATGAATATGTGGCCTAGAAGTTACTCTACTCTGAGAATCCTTTGAAAGACCTCTCTCCACTAAAAGAAATGGCATCCATTTTAGAGTATAGGGAAAGTATATTAGATATGTCCTTTGCTAAGTCATAATATACAGGTGAGAGGAAGGGTAGGAATGGAATTCACATGCCGCTTTTTAAGACCACAGTGTAGGGGAGGGATCAAGACCATAACTGAACCTGCAAAGCAAATACATGACGACACCAATAATTAGCTTTACAGATATGGGGTAAAAGGGAAAGGAGTTCTATTCATGTTCATGCCAAGATGAGCTAGGTCAATTTCAGGCTTGATGGGCACAACATAGTAAAGGTTTGCTCACTAGACTCAGGCCAAACAGCAGGGAAATGTAACCTCAGGTACCATCTTATACATATGTCCAATAAGCATAATAAAAAAATTAGGCTGGTAGTCATGTGTGTATAGGAAATGGATGCAATCTTCATATAGGGTTTTCCTTCATGCCCATAAAAGGAAAGTGAGATACTGAGAAATAAAGACTATAATCTAGAGCACATGCTGCTGATTCTAGGGACTACTTTTTTTTTTTTTTCTTTAACAGGGAAAGAAACTTCTCTCCACTCTGCTGAAAAGGGGAATAGCATTAGGTCCATAACTCACCAGAAGACCCAGTGGGTTTGAGACGCAGACAATTATTGCTCAGTGAATCGACTCTGATGGGAGATTCTCAGAAGAAGGATTACTGTCATCACTCTGGCTATTACTGACCAGTGGGCTGGACCTGTTAACAAGCCAAGCCTCACAGGGAGCATCTCACTGAGTCTTGACCACAAGAATACATCCTTTAACTCTTCCCCCTAGTGTTTCTCAGGGTTCCACAGTCCACTCTTACAAGTGGGCTTAGCCCATGTTATTTTCTTGCAGCTATGAATGTACGGCTTATTTACAGCCTGCTGAAGTCATTTTTATAAATAGTCTTCACTATTTGCAAAGCATTGGGGATGTAGCATTAGCAAAAGGATACAAAGATGAATAAGGTATAGTCTCTGATCTCAAAAATCTGATTAAAAAATGTAACTATAATACAAGGCAAAGTGAAATTCATTCTAAAGGCATTCCAAGAAGCAAGCTGTAGGAGGACAGAGTGTTGGGAATCCTTAAAATTTAGTATACAGCCTGGAATTTCGAGGCCATCAATCAGTTGCAAGCAACGGACAACACCCCTCACTAATATGAGCAGAAAATGAATTGAATAAAAATACATTGAGTAGCTTACAAAACCTCTAGGAGAGCTAGGCATGGAGGCTTGGCCAATGCCCAAAGTCACATAACACAAAGCTGGTCTGACGAAGACACCACTGCCACAAGAGCTGGGTGAAGGTTCCACAACATGTACCACTGACAGTGGACAGAGCTTTCTGGTCCCAGAACGGGAACTCTGCAGTCTCTGGAAACTGGATGTCGCTGCTGCCACTCTCACCAGAGCAGAGTCCATGCAGTTGCAGCTTCTCCATGCCACCAGCATCCAGCAGCCAGCCTGGAGTGGCTATCTCTCATTGCCAGCATCTGGGTCATGTGCCTACACTGTAATTTCAAGGATCTAAGGAATAATCATGATATTTTCAGTTTCTCTAGTAGGGTCCAGCTCTTTATAATTTGATGTGTGGGGAGGTGGCTCACAAACATATGAAGGGTATTCAGATGCTGGGGGGCCAACATTCACTGCACCACCTCCTACATCAAGCAAGCTATACTGGACACCGAGGTTAAGGGGAGGAGATTGGGAGGCAGCCCACTGTGGCTTGCATGTCCTTCTTCCTTTGTACAATGAGATGATGCTTTTTTTCACTTGCTACCATTCTATAGGCCCTTCTATCTGAGAGTATTTTGCAGTCTCCTTGGTGAGACAGCTGGGACTCCTAGGATTTATTTAATCATGGTATTTTCATTTGTGCCCAGGATTATAAACAAGGCTATATTGAAGGGCCAAATGCTTAATTAAAGGGAAAAATAATAATTCTTTTAAATTAGATGATGGTGTGGAAGAAAAATAGACATTATTTTAACAAGTGTTTTCAAAGAGACAGTTGGACATAACTCATAGAGGTGGATAGATTATCTGACAACCAAGGAAAGGCTGAGACTGTAGAAGCAGAGATAGCACCATCAGCTCTTTGTTCCCTGACAATGAGCAATATTCAATACATTTAAGGCTGCAGAATGATTTCAGGCAATGGAAAAATGCAATAAAGGGGAAAACCTCACTCAAGCATTTAACAGGATAATATGGAAAAGATTTCCCCAAGAGGCTCTGATTCACTAGTAGATACTCCCTTGAATTCTTCTGACCATTAAGTGTAAAACTTTGGTAACTAAAAAGAAATGTAAATCAAATGATTACATAGCATGAATGACGATTTAGAAGATCAAGGAATTCCCTCTGAATTTCATATACACAAATGTCCCCAAGTACATAACCCTCAACACCCCTCCACCACCAACAACTGAATTATATTAGCATCTCGCCAATCCTCGTTCCCTTTCTAATATTTCCTACACAGCAAATGAAGCCCTCATATGCCCAGGCAACCAATCAGGAGGTAGAACATCACAAAAAAATCTTCCCCAGCCTATCCTCCTCCATCTATTCAATCAGAATATTCCTCAAATTTTATGTCCTAAATATGCTTTCAATCTGTCTGCTTCTCTCAGTCTTCATCACCATCACCCCAGCTGAAGGCCCCGTCAGCTCTCACAGGACCACGGCCGTGTGCTTATGCTTGCCTCTTCAGCTCTAGACATGTAGCCCTCAGCCATCCTCCATGCAGCAGTCATAGGGCCTTCTGAAACTCAGATCTCATCATGGCTCCACCTTGTGTGGATTTTTGGATTCAGAGGAATCTGGTTTTGAATTCTGACTTCTCCACTAAGGTAGATTGGACAAGTCACTCAGCCTCTGTAAGCCTCAGTATCTTCATTTTAAAATGAAAAGTAATGCTTTTTCAAATGGACATTGCTCTAAGGATTAAAAGAGAAAATGTGATGAAAGTGTCTAGTGCAGTAGCCAGCATAAAATAAATCCTTCAGTGAAATTTTCTGTAATCATTACTAAGAATTAAAATCTTTTCAGTGTAAATTCACCATTAGAGGAGGATTCTAACACAAAGCAGATTTTTTGTTGATGTTTAAATAAAAAGACAGAAATAACAATGGATAAAGGATTATTTGCATGCCATAAGGAGTGCCATGTAACAAATGACACCCTTGGAACCTCCCAAAGGGAAAGGGGGTTGTTTACTTCTCAGTGGGAACAGTGTGCCAATGCAAAAAAAAAAAAAAAAAAAGAAAGAAAGAAAGAAAGAAACCCACAAGGTGCTTGAGGAGTGACAGCAGCAACAGCTGCAGCAAAATTAAATGTTTTCCAGGTATTTATTCATTTATGTATTCATCAAACATTTATTAAGCAGCTACCATGTGCCCTGTGCTTCTTGCTGGGAATACCAAGAATAGAATTCAAAGTGAGCTCTTGAAGGAGTTCACAGCTTAGGGAGAAAAGCATAATTTAATGTGCTTTATATGATAATAGAAATACACCCCATGTGTCTTGAGACCTGTAAGACCTCCATCAAAAGGGGAAGGAACTGAAGGGAGTGACAAGAGTAGGAGGAAAGAGAGGGGAAGAGAAGTTCACAGCAGCACACTGACAGACACATCATGGTAGACATCCTAGAGGATGAATCAGTGATGGGTCTTTTGATGTGGCTGAAGTGCATGCATCTGGTTGTGACAGGCCCTTGCTTTGTACTGGATGTGAATCTGGGACAATAATAAGTTTAGTACTATTGCCTCTGGAACCTGGGCTCATCTAAGGTGCGTCCTTGATCACTGGTCTCTCCTGTATCCAAGTTTAATTCATTCAAAGGCCGATACTCCTTCAGCCCTTTCTCCATCAAAACGCTCAAGGGGGGGTGAAATCAGCCCTTTTTCTGGGCCATTCTGTCCATCCACTTCCAGCTGATAGAACACTCTGAAAGATGCAGTGGCTTGAGGCTTGCTGGAGGGATAGCAGAAACCAAGAACAAAGGAATGAAAGGTCACATTTTAATCAACTGAGTTGTGTCCTTGGCCAAACAAGGATTTTTTCATACTCAGTGCTTCAGAGGGAAGGAGGCCACCGAAGACTCTCATTCATCTCTGATTCTCATATTCTCTCTCTCCCTCCCCCTGCCATCTCTCCCCCGTCCTTTCTTCCCCATACCTCTCCTTCATATCTCTGTTCAAACACCAAACTATTGTTCAAGAAAACTAAACTCCTTTCCAGCAAATTTCTTCCTGTATGCTCCTGCCTCAGTTACCCATGGCATTCTCTTTAGCCCAGTCACTGAGGGCCCCAGAGAAAGAAGGAGGGAATATGACTCCCCAGTTCCAATTTCATTTCCTTTTCAATGAGACCTGCATTTTCCCTGACTTCCTTACTAATGCTGAAGTCAAGTTACATGAATTTGAATCCCAGCCTGACCTCCATCTGTAAGATCTTTGAAGATTTAACTTAACTCTCTATGCTTCCATTTCTTCATCTGTAAAATGGCGAGAATCATAGTATCTACCTAATGTTGTCTAATGATTAAATGAATTAATACATATGAAGTGTTTAGAATAGTGTCACTATATAGTAAATGATAAATATTATCATTATTACTTATGAAGTAAGCATACTTCAAAAAGATATTCATTAATCCTCCTCATGAAAAGTTCCATATCTTTGGAGGAAAGGATATTTTGCTAGTTGGTATAGTGTTGGATTTGCTCGTAGATTAAATATCCCACCCCACCACCACCTTATACTGAGAAGCCCTTGGCTGTTCCTGCCTCACCTGAGTTTGGCTGTGGTATGAGACATTTACTGCTCCTTGTTACCCAGCCGGAAAGACAACAGCTCCTATGCTACAGCTCTTTGTCCTCTTGGAACTGATTCAGTGTTCCCTAGGCCCGATCATGTGGGACATACCAGGGGGTTAAGATTTTAATCCCAAGGCAGTGGGTATCTGCTGAAACTCTTGAAAGAAAAACTGGTGATCGAATTTTCATTTTAGAAAAAGAATTCTGGCAGTAGTTTATGTAGATATGTTGGACTGGAGGTAGAAGAGGCTAAAGGCAGGGAGACCATACAGGACACTGTTAAAATAGTCCAGGGAAGAGATGATGAGGTCCTGGCCCCAATCATGGCAGAAGAAATGAATTTCTTCTGAAGCAGACATACCAAAACTCGGACGTGGAAGGGAAAGATAAGTTTTTAGCTTAGACAACTGAGTGGGTAGCAGTGCCGTTAGTTGAGACAGAAATAAATGATCTGGACGGAGGACAATGAGTCCTCCCTTTGACCATGTTAAGTTGAAGGTATCTCGGGGTGGAGATGTACAGTACGCTGTTGGCAATATGGATCTACCTCTTGGTAGAAAGGTCCAGGAGATAAAAATCTAGGAGACATCACCACATAAGTGAGGGCCAACATGACTAAAATGGATGAGATTGCCTAAGAGCAAGATATAGAGCAGGGGAGAAAGAGGACCAAGAACAAACTTTAATGTCCAAGGTGGATGAAGAAGGCCAAGTGCAAATGAAAGGTTTGGTCAGGAAGGCAATAGGAGAACCAAAGAGTGTAGCATCACAAAAGCTAACAGATGAGGGACATTCAAATTTGCTCATTCAACCCAGCATTTATAGAACACCTACTATGTGCCAGGCACCACGGTGGGTGCTGAAAATACACCTGCAAAAAAAAAAATAATAATCCCTGCCCTCATAGAGTTATATTCAGGGAGAGGCAGATCAGGAACAGGAAAGTAGTGAAGTGTGCTATGAAAAAATCTAAAGATAAGGGAATTGGAGGTGATGAGGGAAGAGGGTGCCACTGTAGATACCAGGGTTCGGTGGGGGGGGCCTCTTTTTTTTTAAATTTTTATTATTTTTTGGCTGTGCCACACACACACCAAGCAGTGAAAGCTGAGGAGTCCTAACCACTGGCCCGTTAGTGGGATTCCCCAGGGAGTTCCTTTTTAAAAAGCGACATTTATGCAAAGATCCGAATAAAGAGAAGGAGAGAGCCATGCAAATATCTGGGAGAGTAACTTTCTAGAGGCAAAGGCACCAGTACATGCAAAGGCCGTGAAACAGCAGGGCTGGCTTGTCTGCAGAACAGTGAGTAGGCCAGGGTAGCTGTGGAGGGGTGAGTAAGGGGGATGTGATGGGAAATGAGGTGAGAGAGCTGGCTTTGGGCCAGACCATGCGGGGTCTTGCTGAGAGGTCAAGTGTGATGACTGAGAAGACACTATTGGATTCAACAATTAACAGGCCATTGATGACCGCCGTGAGAGCAGTTCACTCAAGCATTATGGAAAGAAGCCAAATAGATGTAGGAGTTGAGAAGTCGGTTCCACGAGAGAAAGGAGCTCGTATAAGCTCTCTTTCAAGTTGTGTGTCAATGAAGCAAAGGAGAAAGGGCAGGATCCTGATGGCATTGCAGGGTTGAGACAGGAGTTGTTGCAAGATGGGGAAAACCTGACAAAAAGGAAGATGCAAGACAGAAAGAGGGAGAATCATGAACAAAGGAAGGCCCTGCAGAGTAAAGAATGAGATCAGATGTGCAAGTGCAGGAAAGCTTTGGAGAAGAGGAAGCACCTCTGTGCTTATACTGCTGTGCACACGTGGTGGGCGAGGTGAGCTTGGGAGCTTGTGTGCACTGGCCTCTGTTTCTCCTGAGAATGAGGATGCAAAGTCCTGTGCTGACAGTGAGACGACCGGGTACAAGTGGGAGCCTGGGCAGGATGAGGTGAAGAGTATGGAGAGGAAGTGGCGTGGAATCAGAGAAGGGGTTGGGAGAGTGGCAGGCCACACTGAAGACACTGGCAAAGGCAGGAAGGCCATGAGAGGGTTTGAGAACCCCTGCATCCAGGGAGGGCCAGCACAGAACCTTGAGGGTTGGTGGATGGCAGTCAGGTCAGAAAGGACCCCAAGGCTTAAAAGGGAAGAGATCAGGGAGGACTAGGGGCCATCTGGGAAGCTGATGCCCACACACTAGTGCCAACCCCTAGTGCAAAGAAAGTGGCAGTTAAGGAAATCCGTACTATACGACGTCTGTGCGTTTAGCAGCACGTATTCACAGCTCGTTAAATCCATACACCATCTGTCCATATCCAACTATTTCCTTTGTTTCTGAAGTTCTGGTAAAGCACATCTTTCAAGTAGGGTTGACTGAAAAATACTTAAATTTGAGAGTATTTCAGCGTCAGTTATCTAGACATTATATAACATTACATCGTCTCTAACACCAGGCTGCCTGGGTTTGAACCCCTCCTCTGAAATCAGCTCCATGACCTTGGGAAAATTTCTCATCCTTTCTGTGCCTTATTTTTCTCAGCTGTAAAATGGAGATCATAATAATACCTCCCCTCATAGGGTTATTATGAATGTTTACAGATCACTCAGGATAGGGTCTGGCAATATGAACACTGTATAAATATTTGTTTAAAAATAAAATTCTCTTTTGGTCAGCAATAATGCTAACCATTGGACATGAATTAGCCTAATCCTCATTTAAAAACTATAAGATAGGGCTTCCCTGGTGGTGCAGTGGTTGAGAGTCCGCCTGCCAATGCAGGGGACACGGGTTCGTGCCCCAGTCTGGGAAGATCCCACATGCCACGGAGTGGCTGGGCCCGTGAGCCATGGCCGCTGAGCCTGCGCGTCCGGAGCCTGTGCTCTGCAGCGGGAGAGGCCACAACAGTGAGAGGCCCACGTACCACAAAAAAATAAAACAAAATAAAAACTATAAGATAGGTTTTATTGCTTCCATTTAAGAAATAAAAGAGACTCAGGAGGGTTAAGTGATGTTTCCAAGATCACACCGCAAGGAAGAATAGAGCTGGGATTTGAAGCCATGTTTATCTGCTCCCAAAGCATGTAGTCCTTTCACTAAATCATGCTACACTGTGAAAGTCTGCACTTGCAAAAGTTACATTGATATAGTAATTTCCAGTTACAGAAGGCCGTCTATGTACTTGATGCTCTTCCATTTGAGTGGCTTATGTGGGCCGTTTGCAGCTTGGCTATCGAGTTCAGCTCACCACACACACATACACACACACACACACACACACACACACAGAGCCAAGCTCAGCACTGAATCACAACCCAGATTCTGAGGTTAAGTTTAAAGTATATTAGTTTTGGTTTGGTTGTTCTAAACCTTTGATGACATTTGATACATTAACTTTCTGCCACCCTGAAGTATTTTCAAAATGTCAGCTGAAATGATTGACTTGTACTCACCATTTTTTAAGGTTTCTCAAGCCCTACCACAAAATAGAGATGACTGATTAAAGAAAAATGAGCCATTTCCCTATCTACCTTAGGAATTCCCTCCATAAACAGCACAGTGCATTTCCATTCTGGGTCCCTTGCTGGAGCATAGTCTTCAGAGAAGCAATCTGGGGCTTCCCAAATGCCAGTCCAGACTGCTCTGTGATGATGTTATACAGCTATGCAACAAAATGGGGAAAATAGAATAAAAATATCCACACACATTCAATTTGCGGAGGTTTCTTTTTTGGGAAGGACCCTCTTGTTAGAGACATAAGGTTGTACTGTATTCAAAATCGCATCATACACTCCAGAGCTAGGCTTGTGAATTCAACTCCCAGTCTCACCACCTACCAGAGGGTGACCCTAGGCAACTTTAAAACCCGGTGCCTCAGTTTCCCCTCTTATAAAATGAAGGTAGTAGTTTCAACCTGACATTTTTTGTGAGGATTAATTGAGTTCACACATATAAAGCATTTAGAATAAGCCTGGCACATAGCACTCAAATACACATAACCCACTAGTATCATCATGACATTCTGTCCTTTCTATCTTTTTGGTTTGCGAAATATCTTTTCCTTTTATAAACAGTATCACTAGTACACAATTGCTAGAGATGTTGGTTTGGGGTTTTTTTTTGTATGTTTAGTTGGTTGTTGTTTTAATATTCTTATTTGGAAAAATAAAAAGTTTAAATGATGTCGCTGACACATGGTGGTTGTTGATTCTTCTTCATTTTGTCATTTGTTGTTGTTTTAATATGCTTACTTGACAAAAGAAAAAATTTACAAACATATGTCAGTCCCCAATTTTTAAAAATTTACTGGTTCATGAAACGCCCAAGTTTGGGTATCACTATTCAACTTCAGGAATTCCCTCAATAAAATAACTACATCACCAGCTCCTGTGCAGTCACGAATTGTAGGACTTTCCATTTTAATTCAAGCCAGTGGGAAATAGGAATACAATAAAGACAGTGCAACTCCTGGGACACTTTTGCCAAGCCATCTAATTAAAGCTGCAGCAGTTATTCAGGCAAGGCAGGAAGATTACCATCAGCTTAAGTTAATGAAACTAGTTTCATAATTTGAGCATTTGGGGATATCAGAGGGCAGTGTGTCCATTTGCTTTATGAAATATCCCATATGGTTGACCTTAGATTTTTCTTTTAAATGTGAAATAACATCAATGTAGTCACAATTAACTCTACCCACAAATACACAGAAAATCTTAAATTGAGCCTTAAACTTCTTAAAATCTTAAACTTCCACAAATATGTTCTTAGACTGCTATAATTGCTATTCTGGTAAGCCTGTTAAGCAGTGTTTCTCAAAGTAAGTTCTTCAAAACAGGATTCCTCTGAATATTGTATTAGTTTCCTGGGGCTGCCATAACAAAGTGCCACAAGCTGAGTGGCTTAAGCGACGAATATTTATTCTCTCATAGTTCTGGAGGCTAGATATTTGAGATCCCCACCTTGTGTCATCAGGGACACGATCCCTCCGAAGGCACTGGGTGGGTGGGTGGGGGGTTTCCAGGCCTTTCTCCTAGCTTCTGGTAGTTCCTTGGCTTGTGACAGTACAACTGCAATATTCACATGGCATTCTCTTTGTGTGTGTATGTCTGTCTCTATGTCCAAATTTTCCCTCTTTATAAGGACTCTAGTCATATTGGATTAGGGGCCCAGACTACTCCAGTATGACCTCATCTTAAACTAACTGCATCTGCAATGACCCTATTTCCAAATAAGGTCACATTCTGAGATGCTGGGAATTAGGGTTTACTGTAGACTGAATGTTTGTGTCTTCCCAAAATTCATAGATTGAAACCTGTTCCCCAGTGTGATAGTATTAGGAGGTGGGGCCTTTGGGAGGTGATTAGGTCATGAGGGTGGAGTCCTCATGAATGGAATTAGTGCCCCTATAAAAGAGATCCCAGGAGCTCCTCTGCCTCTTCCACCATGTGAGGACACAGTGAGAAGACAGCCATCTATAAACTAGGAAGTGAGCCCTACACCAGACACAGAATCTGTCAGTTCCTTGATCTTTTGATCTTAGACTTTCCAGACTCCAGAACTCTGAGAAATAAATCCTGGTTATGCTACCTAGTCTATGGTATTTTTGTTACAGCAGCCCAAATTAAGACAATGCTTCAATATATGAATTTGGGGGGGACACATTTCAACCCATAAATACTCTTCCAAAGTAGGGTTCTGAGGCTAAAAAAATTGGGAAATTTTGCCAATTCTATCTACTGTCTACATTCACAAGGCACATCAGCATCTTAAAAATATTGAGACTCTACACAATAAAGAAACATTGTACAATAAGAAATCTTTGTAAAACCCAGTGTTTCTCAAATTTAGGTGACTTGGGAAGTTATTTTCTTAAGTGACATTTGTATATATCCCACAAATATCCCTCAGAAAATTCAACCAGAATAACCCTCAGAAAATGCAATTGGATTTCAAGCAGGAGAACAGCCCAAGGCTAAAACCATGGTGATCACCTATAACAACTACAAAAACAAATTCCAGGCAAGGCAGTAAGTCTTTGACAGTCTATAACCCTCTGGCCTCTTCTTGTCTCTTAGGGAGGAGAGTGGGAGTGTTACAAACTCCTGGACATAGAAGCCCTTTGTGGCAATTATGACAGACTCAGAGTCAAGTGGTCAAATGGGATGCCATTATTAAAGGTGGAGGGAAAAACATGACGCTGACATTCTGCCAAAGCACCATAAATGAGGTCATGCACTTGAGTGCACAGACTATTACTGATAACAGGCAGTGCCGGAAGAATTTGTGGGAAACTAGAGAGCATGGTGGAGGCTGTTTTATGGGGGGCTGGGGGGAGAGAAAAGGGGGTTGGGGAACAAGCACCAGAGCTGTCCTTGCCTCTCCCGGTAATCAGGTCTACAGCTGTCTGCCTGGAGCAGGTGCTCCGTGGGTCCAGGTCCCCAGGCACACAAGGACCAGAGCTCCCCACCTTCCCTGGCAGCCACAGCGCTGTGGTTTGTTGCCCTGCTAACCCCACCCTGCACATCTCCCTGCTAGACAGGAGCAGGAAAAAAGTCACCATGCAGGGGCCAATGTGCTTTCCTTTTCAAGCAGATGCTGCTTTATTGGACACCTGACTTTGCGATTAACTTTGGCTTACTGTTGCCATATGCCTTACCCAAAGCCGCTTTAGTTCCTGGTGCAAGCTGAGCCCCTGCAATTTAATTAATCCAGTACTGCCTCTGCTCTCCGCAGCTGGCTCACCACTGGGTCTGCAATTGGCATTTTGCTCGCCTCTTTTGGCCTGGCTAGAACAATTGCTGGTCTATTTGTCTCGACATGCTCATTATTGATTTAGCCCATAGACTCATATCAGACACTGCAGAGCCACTGTCTTTATCCAGAGCTGAAAGAAAAATATGTTAAATATGACAACACCTGTGACGTCTTTTTAGGCCTGATACGGAAAGGGAAGAAATGAACAGTTGTAAAGCAGAGAGGAGGAGGACCACCAACTAGGGGCATTAAATTGGAAAGCAAACTAGCCTCTGGTATGTGAAGATGTGGGAAGTGACACCCGAATTTTGATGAGAAACAAATATTGAATAAAACATTTGGAAACAGATGGGGGAAGGACACGAAGTCTACTTTTTAAAGAAAACCCACTCAACTGAATTCACATAAAAGGCAGCGTGATCTGGTAATAAAAGGCAATTGGCATCCTCTGGTTTAAAATGAGGCTTCAAAAGTAAACTTCTGGGGCTTTCAATCATAGCCTCTAAATCCCAAACATGGGCCTTTATCCACATGAAACAATTGCTTGCCAGGTGAAATGATTAGCTGAACAGGAAGATCAGAGATCGAGATACCCATGTGATGTTAGTATCATGAAACTCAACCAAGCAGTGTCTGGGAGATAAGCCTGAGCTCCTGTTTGGCCATTATTTGAAGCCATAGAAGAAGATCCATTTTCTTCCCTATTCCCACACCCCAAAGGACTCAAGTACACACACACACGTACTTGTACACACACACAAACACAGCTGGAATTCCTGCTTCCCCATTTAGAAAAAGATCTGCACTTTTTACCTGCCTCCTTGCTCCATTCCATCTTAAGGGAGGACATGGAACAAAATAAAAATGAACATATTGGGGAAAACTGTGGGAAAATATGACTTGGTTCTCCTAGTGAGAAATTGAAACCCAACAAGACTATGGGATAAAATGCAATTGTTCTTCAGTCTGCCTTACATTGTAAATTCAGCCTTGGAAACCAAACCAAAGGACTGCAGAAAGCTTGGAGATCAGGAGAGAAAACAAAACACAGGAGGTGGTCAGTGATTCCGTACAAGTGGTCTGGGGAGCTCTTTAAAACCGCATCATTATGACAGGCTCCCTGCAGGCCTTTTTCTAAGCAATTCCTCCTAAGTGCCCTCAGAGTGCAAACATGTTGTAAGTTCAAGGAAGAATGAATTTCTGAGATGGAATATGCAACCTCTTTGGGATCTGTGAACCAGAGGGTGGTGCAGGAGGGCATTTTGATGCTAGAAATTAGAATTGCTACAGGAGATAAAATAGAGTGGGAATCCAACCCTGTTTTGGCAAAGTTTGCAATATTTTGCAAAGTTTCTACAAGCAAAGAGAAAAACTCAAAACATTTTATTTCTAACAACATTGCTCTCTTTCCCACCTCAAAGCTGCCCATTTGTGGTTGTTGTTTCCACTAATAAATCATTGTAACAACAATATAGGAGCCGTGAGATGGTGAATTTCTATTCAAATGCACTTCATTGTCATTGAGATTAAATGCAAGGTATGCCTTCAATGTCTTTCTGAATGGTATCCTCTAAGCAATGCTCTTGATTTTGGCTGAACATTGGTGTGACCCGGGAAACTTTTTTTTTTTTTTTTTTTTTTTTTTTTTTTGCGGTATGCAGGCCTCTCACTGTTGTGGCCTCTCCCGTTGCGGAGCACAGGCTCCGGACACACACGCTCAGCGGCCATGGCTCACGGGCCCAGCCACTCTGCGGCATGTGGGATCTTCCCGGACTGGGGAATGAACCTGCGTCCCCTGCATTAGCAGGAGGACTCTCAACCACTGCGCCACCAGGGAAGCCCTGATGTCTATTTTGTTTTTGGTTTTTGTTTGTTTGTTTTTTTGGCTGTGCCATGCAGTTTATGGAATCCTAGTTCCCCAGCCAGGGATTAAACCTGGGCCTCAGCAGCGAAAGCTTGGAGTCCTAACCACTGGACCATCAGGGAATTCCCTTTTGATGTCTATTTTGTGATAATTGTAAAATGTATATATGTGTGTTATATATATATATATATATATATATATATATATATAATGACAATTAAAATACTGTACCTTTTTTCTTCTTAATGTAGTTCTTCAAATTACACTGGAAAACATATGAGGGCAGTACCTCTGTGTTACAAGCCTAGCACAATGCTTGGCACTTAGTAGGCATTTAATAAATCCCTGAATTAGTTAAGCAGGGACATTATTATACTACTTGAAGATGAGGATATTGAGGTACAGAGGAGGAAACTGAGGTTATAACTGCATTATTGTATGGATGATCAGCAGAGTTGGGGCTTTAACTCCATACTCTGATCTGCCAAATATCACTACCTTCCTTTCTTGGTGAGTAGGAGGAAAACTGAGGACCCCAGAAAACCAAACATCTATAGTTCCTTTATTGTTGCCTTTGGATACTCAACAATTAATTAGGTAGAGCCACTCAGATGTTAACAGACCTCAGCATCTTCAATGAATTTAGAGACCAAGTTGTTACGAATCTGGCCTGGACGTGGGTGCGTAGCCTTGAAGAATCACAGTGATTATCTCCTCCTTATGGCAAAAGCATATAAACCATGAGCTGGAAGGATCTATAGGGAAATACGGGTATGATACAGCATGTCTGTGAGGATATGAATACCTATTAAGTCTGCCCATATTCCCAACTGTCTCCCCTTATTTGGGAATTGTCTCTTGGTCCACGGAAGTGCTTCTCATTAACTTGATATTACGTGTCCCTACCTCTCTCATCATGGCTGATTAGACCAAGGATAAGCACCAGAACAAAGCCCACCATTTTGACATGGATGTGGAACTGGGACTGAGTGGCAGTGATCAGTCTCTGCCACTGAATGGAACTATAACATATGAATTTGGGTGCTGTGGGGTGGCCACATTCCACCTGATGGACCAGAACCCTGAGAAGAGGGTCGACACAGAAAGAGAGAGGGAGACAGAGACAGCGAAAGAGACAGGGAGAAAGCCAGGGAATCATGAGACACAGAGATAAGGGACAAAAAAGGGAGAGAGCCAAAGACTCATTCCAGATCCTTCCTGAAGTCCACTAGTCCTTAGATTCTGTGCAGGATCCCTGTATACTTAAAATAAATGTCCCTTTTATTTAAGTGAGGTTAAGTTAGTTCCTGTTACTTGTAACCAAAGAGACCTGACTAATATAGCTTGGCAGATGGTGGGGACAAAGCACAAAAGAGAAAAGAATGAATTTCGTAGTCTAACAGGTGGCAGGAATGAGGCACCCAGTCCTGTTCTCCCAGACTCGCCCACCTACTACCTTTCCATCCCACTCAGCAGACAAATTTCCATTATTTTCAATCCAGAATGGGAAACAAATGGAAGAAACAAAACTTAAATTATTATCAAAAGCCAAATGGAGGTGGACAGCCTCCAGCTACCACTCAGCCACCCTTAAGCAGCTGTCTCTAAGAGCTAAATGGAAACGACCAAGCCAACAAGAATTCAGATAGGAGCACACAGCAGCCTATCCCAGAGCCAGGGGAGAGGGAACCATGAGAGTGGGAAAGGGTTCCAGGGCTGAGACATTTGAGTGACCAAGTTAAGAACTGGAAAAAAGAGGAAGTGGGTAGGCAGAGCCACCAAATAGCTCCTTTAATCTCTTTAAGGGCCACATGAGTCACTATCGGGTGAGTCAGGAATAGTTTCCGGACAAAAAGCACAAACAAACAAAAAAACCAAACTCATTTATTGGAATGCATATATTAGATGAATAGCATCATCTTTAAGGAGGTACACAGATCTCAGCCATATCCAGATGATGAGCACCAGAAACCATGTTTTACTCAACTTTGTGTCACCTGTAAGCAGCCTGATGCTTGATTTAGAGTTGGCACTCAAAACATGCTTGGAGAAATTAATTAAATTGAATTGAGTATGCAGTCAAGATTATCACTATTGGTACTGCAAGTTGGAAATAGTCTCTTGATTATTACAACTAGAGGTGAATGTCTAATACTAATACATGGAGCCGTTGTTTCCGTCCAAAAGGGAGAAAATCAGAAACGTACTTTTCTACCAAAAAAGTTCAAAACAAAGTCTCCTACAATGTAGCATACCTGGGAAGACAAAACATAGAAAGAGGGCCTAAAGCATCCAGATTATAAAGACCGAGCTGCAGCTCTAAGCAAAGTAAGACAGTGAAGTGCTCCCTACATAGCTAGGGTGGGTTTCTCTACTGTGCAACCCACCCATGTTCCCTTACCCACTGCCAACATGCCTATCAGCATCAAACATTTTCATCATTTAATTAAGGGAGCTTATGAGTGTCCCAGAAGGATTGAAAAATGGAGGAATGTCCACTTGGGGCAGTTCAGATGGGGCTGAGCAAAGCCTCACCTCTTCTGGTGGACAACCCGCTAACAACAGGTGTGCTGGAAGCCATTACTAAAAGGGCCCCACCAGGCATCAAAGACAACATGAAGGGTTTACGTGGATTCCTCACTCAGATGATGGACAGTGCCTCCCAGAATGTTGAGTGGAGGGTCTGCAGGGCTGCTCTGGCTTCCACAAGGCCCCACTGTATCAGGGCTCAGTAACCTTCTGTTGCTGATTCCTTGCCCTTCCCTGTAGTTCCCTTAGGTGTGGCCCCTGCTCCTTCTCTAAGGTCATGCCCCATCCCACTCTCTACTTACCTTCAGGTCTCAAATGCTAAGCACATCTTAGCTTAGCTTTGATATCATTTCAAGGCCCTGGAGGCAAGATCATCTGATCTTTTTGTTTCCCTTGCCAGTATGATATTCTGGCATAATCTTTTGGTTCTGCATGCTTGAGGGCTGTCTTTGTGATTCTCAGAGCCTCTCCTTTCTTTCTTTTTTGTTGTGGTACGCGGGCCTCTCACTGTTGTGGCCTGTCCCGTTGTGGAGCACAGGCTCCGGACACGCAGGCTCAGCGGCCATGGTTCACAGGCCCAGCCACTCTGCGGCATGTGGAATCTTCCCGGACTGGGGCACGAACCCGTGTCCCCTGCATCGGTAGGCAGACTCTCAACCGCTGCACCACCAGGGAAGCCCCTCTCCTTTCTTAATGTATCTCTTCTAACCCAAGTTTCTCCTTTCACAACTTGTTTCTATTGTGGGCTCCAATAGCCTATAATGAAAGCCAGAATAAAAACCCCACTTGACCATTTCCTCTCTGCATTTCTGCTGCAATTCTCATTCTTTTCAGGGCAGAGCGGAAGCCTCCAGCCGTGGAAGGAACACATCAATCACCTTCAAGGGAGTGCTGAGGACAAAAGTGCACATTTCTTGCCATTATCTTCACATATCATCTTAACAAGAATCAGGTGGCCAGCATTTTGCAGTCTTTTGGAGGAAGAAAACTTGGTAACATTATTTCTAAAGATTGTACCTAAAAGGAGCTAAGAGCAGGGCTCTAAATAGGGAATTTTAAAAGCTGATAGTTCTTTCTAAAGTTTTATAGCAAAGAACTGAAGTGCCTGAATTCTGACCCCCAACTAAACTTCTAATGGGTAGAGGCCTAACAGAGGCCTCAGAAAAATGCAAACTCCTTGTCACTAGCTAGGCTTTTGCTCCACTTTTCTTTCAGGTCTTACCCTGGTGAACTGAGCTGGTATGTGTGAGACCTGCAAGAAGGCTTTAACCTTTCAGGCTAAAGTCAAGGTTAGAGGCAGACCTCCCTCCCACCTTCCCCTTGAGGCCCACCATTGACTCCTCACATAATGATGAGGTTGAGAACTGAGGGGGTCCCCTACGGTCAATGCTATATAAGAGGGAAGGAAGAATAAAAGGGAGGAAAAGAGAAGCAAGAAAAAGAGAGGAAGAAGATAACTTTTTAACCCTCTCCTCTCCTCCAATTCAGCTACATTCCTATCAGAGAAATCCCATTGACTGTAACTCGAAGATTCTATGTTGTCCTTTATCCAGTCAAAGCTCCTTTCTTGAGATTTGTATTGTCCAATATGGTACAAGTGAATATTAAAATTTAAATTTTAACTAATTAAGATGACATAAAATTAAAGATTCAATTCCTCAGTCACACTAGCCACATTTTGAAAGATCAAGAGCCATGTGTGAATAAAGGCTACTCTTACGTCAGCGCAGATGTAGAACATTTCCATCATTGCAGAAAATGAACCGCACTGTAAATCTAGACAATGGAGAGAAAGCGGGAGGGGTTAGAGTTCCTTAGAGCTTAGTGAGTGTGATCAATAAAGGTGACATCACAAAGTAGACTCAGTTAGTGGCGGTGGTAGTGGTAATAGCTTGCCATTTATTAAGCACCTACCGAGGTAGGTATGGGAATTATTTCCGTTTCACAGAAGGGAACAGGAAGATTATGTAATATGCTCAAGCTTACACAGCTATGAGGAGGGGGAGCCAACTTTAAATACAGACAATTGGGTTTCAAAAGCCCATTCTCTCAACCATGAGGTAGGATATAGAAAAGGATCCATAGAACCTGAAAGAAGAGTTCCCCATCCCAGACAGGTGGAGCCTAATAAAGAGATGTTTGAAAAATGAATAAGACTGTGCTTTTGCAGACACTGGCTATGGCTTTCCATCATCTACTCAGAGGGAAGAACTGGGACATCAGTATCAGAACCCACCTGTGCATCCTTGGTGTATATATTTGCAGATGTTGGTGTGATGTAAAATACATGTTCATTACTATTCCATAATCTCTAATAATCCTTTAGCTGTCATCCTAATCTTCCCAGGTTATAAGATCCATGGAGGTGGGTTTTATATCTGTCTTTCATATAACTGTATCACCAATATATATATATATATATTTTTGGCCATGCTGCTCAACATGAAGAATCCTAGTTCCCTGACCAGGGATCAAACCTGTGCCCCTTGCAGTGGAAGCGTGAAGTCTTAACCACTGGACCACCAGGGAAGTCCCTGTATCACCAATATTTAACACAGAGATTTTAGTAGTCTCCCAATATATATTTTTTGCATTAAAAATGAAGGAATAAATAAAAATAATCTCTGTGAGGTTTGTTATATACAGATATGTGGACCCGTAGGAGCTACACGATTATTAAAGTCAGGATGAATAATCATTCACATATTCTGGTGGTACAGATACTCAGCACCCTTTTCAGAATGTCTCTCTTATGTAATGGGCATTTGTTGGTTTTCCACTCAGCTTGCATTCTCCCTTCCTGCAGCACAGCTCTCCAGTTTCAAATTAGGGAATGACTCCTTCCCCGTGGTGTACAATCTTGGAGTACTGTCAGTCAAGGAGACCTGCTCTCCTCTAGCCATGTGGCAAGCCAAGGTGGACCCATCCAGCTCCTCCTCTGGACCGAGACTACAGAGTGGAGCTGCACAGGCACAGACAGCCAGTTGGAACAGATTCACCCTAGCTGCAATACCCGTAAGATTGTCCTTTGGTTCCTGAACTGGGATCCCTGGAAGTTTCTGATTTCTTCCTGTTCTGAACTGTTTTATCAGCTGTTTTTTTCAGTGCTATGAATACCTTGCATCCTTCCCAAACAAAACAAAAGAAAACAAAAATGTTTTTGATTAAGTTAGCCAAGTTGGTTTTGCTTTCTTTAAACCAAAGTATTCAACCAGTGCATCTAAGGAGGCTTTTCCTTATTTGCCTGTGCTCAGCATCTCAGGACCATTATACCATCTAGGGCTGGCTGCGTCATTTGTAAGCCCCATGCAAAATGAAATTGTGGGGCTCCTTATTACAAAACAGGGGAAAGTGTCGTTAAAGCTACTAAAATATAAGCTTTTCCTTTCTTCTGTGGTCTCTCAACTCATCATGGAGTTTCTTTTCTATTTAATGTTGTTCTAAGTAAAAAAGAAATTAAAATTTGAAATTATTATGATGAATTTTACTGTTTATATTTATATTGTGCAATGTCTATTTTAAATGCAAATATCAGAGCATTTAACTGATAGGTAAAATTACCAACACTACACAATTCATATTTTGTAGCTCATACATATGGGTTTTATTCTTTCCAGAATAGTGGGAACTCTACACAAAACTAATCCAACTGCTTTTATGTCACTTCTTGGTACACATACACTTCACCTTTGACTTACTGATAAGTGAGGAAGTACCCAAAGAAATAAGAATTACAGGAACCTTTTCTTTATTCATCATTTTCAACATATGTTTCAAGGAAGCAAGACAAGTGAGAAAGGATCTGATAATCTTTCTTGGTTATACATATTTCTTAGAAATCACTGCCTTCTTCCTGCATGCAGAGGAAGTTCTGGTTAGAATAGAAAGCATGGCCACTTGGGGCTGTCAGCACTGAGTCATAGACATGCCACAGTTATCTTATACTACCTTTGAGTCTCAGTGAGCTCCCACCTTGTGAATCCACCAGAATTCTGTGCCCCTGGGGCATTCAAAAGGCTATATGCAAATGGGGTGACAAAGAATAAGAGTGAGCACGCGTGTTGCCTGTACCTCCTCTGCTCATACACCTACTCCATTATCCCATTGTACTTTATGTATAAAATATAAGGTAAAAAATAAAATTGTTAAGAATTTCAGGACAGTGACAAAGACACACCACTTCTGGGCATAAGCCCCTGTGTGACAGGTCAGACTATGAAACTGGCCCTGATACCATAAGAACTTGTATTTGGAGCAAGAGCCATCAAACAGCCTACCCTCCCAACAGCTTCAGCCCTGAAGTCTGCTTAGCCTGTGAACTCCTCATTATAAGGAGGTGTCCCTGTATAATGCTCACCCCAGTGTCCTTTCTTTTTTTTTTATACCTCTCAAGGGTCAAGGGTAGCTTATGTGCTGTTATGTACAAGAAGATGTGATCCCTGCTCTAATAGGCCCTATATATTTTTTTTTTGCTTTATAACAAATTTAATCAGTTATACATATACATATGTTCCCATATCCCCTCCCTTTTGCGTCTCCCTCCCACCCTCCCTATCCCACCCCTCCAGGCGGTCACAAAGCACCGAGCTGATCTCCCTGTGCTATGCGGCTGCTTCCCACTAGCTATCTACCTTACGTTTGGTAGTGTATATATGTCCATGCCGCTCTTTCACTTTGTCACAGCTAGTGTCCTTTCTATAGGATTCAGGAAGAATAAGAGGAGGCGGAGTTTCAAATAAGAATTTTATACCTTTCCTATTGAGGTGCATTTCAAAGAAGCCTCTATAACTCTACTTAACACAAGGGCAGGGAGAAAAATCTCTGAAATTCTGCTGTTTTCTACAGCTGGAAATGAAGGGAGATTTTTACACAGCAGTAGAATATCCAGTAGTGACCCCCTACTAGAAAAGATGCAAATATTGCTGGAAACATCCTCAGAGAGAAGCCTGGAGAGTGACCCTCCTTGTTCTCAAAGCGTCAGCTCTGCCCTCCTATTGTGTCAGTTCCAATCTGATAGCACTGGAGCCAAGAAATTATAACAATTTTGAATTAGAAAGGACCTTTGAACTCATCAGACCTAACTCACTTTACATATGAGATTAGATGACTTTCTGAGGTCACAGCATTAGTGAGTAGCAGCACCAGCCAAGGACCTTAATTTTTAGCTTTTATCTCCATCTTTAGCCAAGGCATTCTTTCTCTTAAAGATAAAAATAAAGGATATACTGTATGATTCTAGTTACACAATGTTCTTTAAATAAGAAAATTTTAGAAAGGGAGAGCAGATTAGCGATTGCCAGGGGCTAGAGAAGAAAGAGAGTGGAGGAAGAGGGTGTGGCTGAGACAAGAAAGTGTGGCATCCTTGTGGGATCTCTGTCTTGACTGTATCAATATCAGTAACCTAGTTATGATGTTGTGCCACAGAGTTAAAAGGTGCTCTTTGGGAGAAACTGGGTAAAAGATACACAGGGTCTCTCTGTATTATTTTTCAAAACTGCATGTGAGTCTGCAATTATTTCAAAATAAAAATTTTAATTAAAAAACTGCATAAAGGACACATTGGAGGTTTAACTTCAATAATTCAAGATAAATAGTAAAGGAGACAAATACTAAATTGATAATCATTGAAATACTGAAATGAACCCTATTCTCTTACGTGAGTGACAAGAGGTTGTACCCAGGCCTTCATACTGTATGCTATTCCTGATTTTTCAGAATTATTATTTCATTATTGGCAGGCCTTACTTTTCAAAGTTTTTCCTGTCATAGGCTATTTGACAACACCCTTTGAAAAAACAAGAAGTCCCAGTCCCAGAATACACACAATGGAGGTGACACTGCTGATAACTGAGAATGTTTATGTTGTTTAGAATCCAAAGAGATTACAAACATCATGCAGCACCTCTGGACACTGTTGTTTCATCTCTTCAGGATATCTCAATGCAGGAGAAGAGAAGTCTTTAAAAGACTGTCCATTGAATACAAAATCACCTAGCAAAGATTATTAAGGCCCTTGGGGGCTGTTAGAGCCCATCCCAAAAGAACAGAGAAGTACCAGAGTGTTCCAAATTTGTCAGCATTGTCTCTCAGTCGATAGGCATTGCTAAATGATGGTGCCATTTCCTTATGTAAACACTGGTCTCAACTCAGCCTTCTGTACTAACTACCATCAGAGAAGAAGTATTCATTCCTTGGTCAGATACAACCTCCCTAACAGGTGTTTTGGAATGTAACTTTAAGGAAAGCGGGAAAAAGAAAAAGGATAAGGGCATTAAAATTCACAATAAGAATAATAAATTGGCTTCAAAGGAAGTTCTAAAAAGGGAAGCTCTTTGTTCTACAGAATCCCCAGTAGGTCAATGTTGATTACATTTGGAGGTAAAGCTAAAACATGATCACTAAGAACCGGAATATATTCAAGGGTGGATGTGAACTGCCTTTTCACAGATATTACTGCTTTGTAAACAATCATGAAACAGAAGTTATGTATATTATTAGAATCCTTAGGAGTGTGACTACATAAACGAAACATAGTGCACCACTTTGGGCATTTATCCTGATATTTGACTTTATTCCAGCATTTGGAACAAAATAAAGGTAGTTTGGCAAATGTGGACTTCCAGTTCTCTTAAGAAAATAATCGTTTTCTTCCAAAAAGAAAAAGAAAAAAAATTGTTTTATTTATCCATTCATTCTTTACAAAAAAAAAAAGAACTATTCTACGTAAGCACTGTACTAGCTAGGTAGTGGGGATGCATCTGTGAAGAATAATTATAGCAGCAAAAGTTCGTCTAATTTATATAGGCACCAGTCATATTATAACAAATATTAAATCGTATAGTTTTTCTAATAGCCCTGTGAGGTAGGTATTACTATCACCCTTGCTATATGGCTCAGGAAACTGGGCTTTCCCAAGGTTACAAAGCTAACGCAAATGAAGCTGAGATGTGAACACAGTAATCCTAGCTCCAGAGCCAAATTCTTAACCCCTATGCTATGCCTTACACAAAGACTGATTGATATGCCCCAACCCCATGGTTTCAGTTTACTGGGAGAGACAGACTTTAAACAAATAACTTTAAAGAATATTAAGAACTGGAAAGGCAGGGTCTGGTGAGGGTAACCAAGGGGAAGTGATCCTCCCCCTTTCTCTCTCCCTGAGTGTTCTAACCACTCCTCTTTGCTTTTGTGTTTCTTCTCTACCAAGCAGGGAGCGATCACTTGCCTTGTACTGGACCCTGGCTATCTTCAGCATGATGCATACGAAAACGTGTAAATTCTCCGGAAGAAAAATCATCTCTGGTCCACGGTAAAGAGCAAGGCTGTAAAATGTGCTGGCAATCAGGTGTCAGTTTCCTAGCTGCTTTTTGTGGGCATTTAAAAAAACGCTTGCTATTGGTATTTTATATTTCTTGCTGCTGATGTTTCCACTGAAAATAATTGTATTAATGTGAGCATTCAAACGGACAATGTGAAAGGAAAATTAAATAATGTTTTCGTATTACAAAACCTTCATGTGGGAACTGATGGCAAGAGCTCAATCTTCTTTGCTCGCGGGTCCCACGAGCCTAATTAACACTGGCTTGCAATCAAGGCTACTATTCTAGTGGCTACTTCCTCCACGGGCCTGACACCACAGCACTTCTGACCCTACTTCTTGTTTTCAAGTTCTCACAATAGATCTTTTCTAAAATGTCTCTTTTTCCCTTCTGAGAATGAAACTAGTGGTATTAGCTATCTCCCCCGCTGCTTTTCTTTGCAGATTCCTTTTTGGTTTTTTATTCCTAGGGCTCTCTCTGGAATGAAAGCACTTTTTCTATTTTGCAAAGGCTTTTTTTCACAGTGGAAAAATTGGAGTTTGGTACTAAGTAAAGTGGAGGCCCTCTGACAGTAAAATGATTAGAAAGCACTTTGTTCAGAATTCTAATCCCCTGCCCCACTGTGAGCACAGGATTACTCCCCAGAACGTGGATCGAGGGGTCCTGCAGGGGAGGGGAAGGACACAGTCTTCAGAGCCAGCTGGATTTAATTTAAAATTCCAAATCCATCACTTTCTAACTGTGTGACCTTGGGCAAGTTATCTGAACCACACAAGCCTCAGTTTCCTCATCTGTAAAATAGAGATAATAACATCTACTTTGCAGAGTTGTTTTCAAGATTCGATAAGAACAGAACAGTGCCTACAGCAAAGCACATCTTTTTCTTTCTTTCTTGTGGGGAGAGGGATGAAGGTCAGGGTGTAGGAGCATTGGATAGAGAGTTAAAGGAGGGTAGAAGAGAACACCATCAAGAGCTGGGTCTGAGAATTAGCGACCACAAGGAAAGCACGCCCCCAGGGGGATCACTCTGTTAGGACTTCATTGTGGTGTCCACCATGAAAGCCACATGTGAGGTCCCCGGTCAGACAGACCTGGGTTAAAGTCAATCCTCACCACTTACTGGTTGTGTGATCTTTCCATCTCCTGTAACTGGGGGAATTAATACTTGTTTCAAAAGATTATTATGAAGATTCAGTTGGATAATATTTGAAAAGTGCTTAGGCCAGTGCCTGACACATTGGAAGCTGTCAATAAGTGATAGCTGTTTTTAATTATCTTGGTAGCTATTTGTTGTCAGTTTTACTTTAAGCAACTTTCTAAATCTTTCCAGGCCTTAATTTTCTCATCTGTAAAATAGGTGTAGTAGGAGGTACCTCGTATGGCTATTGTTAGAATTGAGACAAACCATTTAAAAACAGATGGCAAGGGACTTCCCTGGTGGAGCCATGGTTAAGAATCTGGCTGCCAGTGCAGGGGACATGGGTTCAAGCCCTGGTCGGGGAAGGTCCCACATGCCGTGGAGCAGCGAAGCCCATGCATCACAACTACTGAGTCTGCGCTCTAGAGCCCATGAGCCGCAACTACCGAGCCCGCACACCTAGACCCCGTGTTCTGCAACAAGAGAAGCCACCGCAGCGAGAAGCCCATGCACCACAATGAAGAGTAGCCCCCACTTGCCGCAAATACAGATAGACCCCACATGCAGCAATGAAGACCCAACACAGCCAATAAATAAATAAATAAATATATTAAAAAAAAAAACAGATGGCAACATACATGGCACCTGGTGAGTAATCAATACTTGTTTCCTCTCTTGCCTGCTCTGGTAATTATAATGCTTGTTGAAGATTACTCTCAAATATACCTCCGTGAATGAATATTCCATTAATTATACCAATTTCTCATAGTTTGTCTGTTATTATTTCTTTCCAGCTCTTCAAAATCTTGCTTTTTCCTGTAATTTCATAACTGCCCTTGGTGTGGGATCCTTGTTGATTACCTGGTAGGTGTGTCTGAAGTTTCCCAGAAAGACCTTCCTTCCAAAACATGTCTCTACTATGGATCTCACATTTCTACTCTTAGCAATTTATTTCACCATGTTCTCCATAAAACAGAAATTCGTGTTAACACTTCAACTGGAGTCAATGAAAACTTTTTCCTTCTTGATAGGAAAACTAAATATCCTAGAAGGGAATGGGTGACAAAGTAAATGAAGGATGTGGACACAGAAGATAAAGCTTTCAGAAGAAAGGCAGAGGGGAGGGTACTCAATGGACATGATCTTCATATTTTCACAGTGCTTTAAGGAATGGACTAGCTTCTATGCATTCTAAATTCCTCCCCCACTCTCCCCTCTCTCTGTCTTCTTCCGTCCCCCTCCCCTCTTTCCTTCCTTTTCTGATTCACATTTATTTTTGTCCACTCAAACAACAGTCCCTGCTTTCTCTTTTTCTCCTCAGAGTGTTTTAAACTGTTTCCCATTTCCTCTTCATCGTTTCAGATACCATTTTTACTGCATTTGCAATCCGTATGCTGACACAGCATCATTCCCCTCCTTCCCTTTTCCCATTTATATCAAATACTGTGCAGGAAATTCATCCTGCTCAGTGTCAAATGCCAGATCCACTTTGGATATGCATTATTTTTTTCAAGGTAGGATTTATACCCACTGTCTATCCCGCAAACCTAACAACACACACACATACACACACACACACACCACACACACTCTCACACACACGTTCCCTATCCTTACCTGACCGGTGTATCCCGAAACTCTCTATTCTTTATACCCTTTAGAGATGCGTGGAAATATTAGATGGTGAAGGCTGGATCAGTTCAGAGTGAATTAGTACCCAAAATCTAGGAAGCATGGAAGCTTATCAGATCACATTTCTTCCTTTTTTTCCCCTGAAACTTATCCCAGCTTTTGAATTTGTAAAAGTGAATGAATAATTTGGTGAGAAACAGATTTCTGAGAAGATTTGCCCAGCCTCCAGCTTCTCTTTAGGGCTGAATTTTCCTAAGAACATTCTTTCCTTCTGGCAGTTGGAGAAATTCAGGTCCAGGGAAATAGAATGGACTCACAACTGCAGGATACACAGCTAGAGGAAACACATGTGCTATTAGAAATCTTAAGTGAGTCTGTAGTCAGCCATGTTTGAGTCCCATGTACACCTAATACAGAGATCAGTGTTTACTCTGGTGTAAACCTTCAGTGGATTAAAGATCTAACGTGATCTATGACCAAAACTGTTGGAGAAACCCACCTGTAGCAATGCCCACACATTCAGGCTCCAAACAAGTAATTCTTTAGGGACACCAAGAGCAAGGTACTTTGAGATATAATAATTGTAGTCCTGTGTCTGTCTACACCCACTACGGTCTCTTTGAAGGAAGGTTGTGTGTGTTTTACTAATATTCCGGACCCCTGGTCCCCTAGCACAGTACACGTTGCATGTCTTCTGTAAAGACTTTCTGAGGCAAACTGAACTGAGTGGATGTTAACTAAGCCATGCTTAGTGAGCAAAGTGCAAGATGAAGAAATTAAAGTTTCAAGCTACAGCAACACACCTGTTATCACATTCCACGGATTCGTCCCAACCAGATTCAACACAGATCTAGGCTCAATTTAAAGACAGAGACTGTGATCAGAGAAAGGCTGCCTTTCTCCAAGGTTCTTGTCCTTTTTTTCCCTTTTGTAACAGTGCTATGCATGTTCCATTTATTTGGTTTGTTACTTCACTGGATTGTGTATGCAATGCAGTATCACCAGACTGTGAGTTGAGACGATCAATTTATGTGCAACCAGAGAGATCCTGGGAAGCAGTCATGTTGCTCTGAAACAGTCTTGTCCTGACAGGAGGCTATTAGAAATGAGCTCCATCACACCCAGGAAGATTTACTTTTCTAAGACCACAGCACAGTCATTCATTAGAGCATCGTTTTTCATAGAACCTTGGAGTGGGAATCAGGAATTCCGGTTTCCACTTCTGCCTCTTCCCACACTGGGCTTCGGGACCATGGACAGGTCACTAAACCTCTCTAGACCCATCCAACTATACCTTGAATTTGTGTTTTTATATGTGTATTCTCATTTTTCCCCTTAATTCAGATTTTTGGGTTAGATGTTGCTACCCTTGTTCTACAGGCCCAACAGCAAACACTAGTTGAGCACTAAATCCTGTGCCCTGCACTGTTCTAGGTGTTAGAAATGATCAAATGTAAGGCGCAGAGAACTTTAGTAGTGACACAACTACCTAGAAATTTCTTCTAATGATGGCAACTAGGTAATTTTAATTAACCCTCTATCTGAAGACAGCAAAAAGGATAGATGAAATATAAAAAGCATTTCTTTTTTTTTTTTTTTTTTTTTTTTTTGCTGTATGCGGGCCTCTCACTGCTGTGGCCTCTCCCGTTGTGGAGCACAGGCTCCGGACACACAGGCTCTGCGGCCATGGCTCGCGGGCCCAGCCGCTGCGCGGCATGTGGGATCTTCCGGGATAGGGGCACGAACCCGTGTCCCCTGCATCGGCAGGCGGACTCTCAACCACTGCGCCACCAGGGAAGCCCTAAAAAGCATTTCTTAAAAGCACATAAGAACTAACAAAACCCAAGAATGACAAGGCCATAGTCTAGGAGTTGCTGAGGATTCAGAGAAGCAAGTCTAGCATCCAAAGGTGCTTTGGTCTGAGCACACTTGACTATTTGGAAGAAATAGCTGCAAAACCAAGCTGTGGTTCTGGTAGCATTGAAACAAGAGGGAAAAACACCCCTCAGGACCTGCCCCATCTGGGGAGTCTGACAATCCTTCCACATTAAGGTGGGACCCCAAAGGGCCACAGTCTCAAGGGTGAACCAGAAATAAACTCTTGCTAGACTTACAGCCCAGGTTTATTGGCAGAAGCCAATAAAAATCCTCTTGGAGAAAACTGTCATTATCCTAGGCCTCCAATTTTTTGAAATACAATGTCAAGTACAGAAATATAACTAGACAGCAAGGAGACATAAGTCAACAAGAGTATCTTCTCTACTCACAAGAAATTGACATGCTTGACATATCAGTCATAAACAATAAAATAATACATTTTGCTTGCCACGTTTAAAGAAATAAAAAGCATGCTATAAATTATCTACAAGTAATATGAAACTATAAGAAGTTACATGCCAGACTTGAAGAAGAACCAAGTACAACCTTTAAAACTCAAATTATAATAACAAATTAAAAACTGAGTTGTTGTATTTAAACTACATTAAATCCAGGTGAAGAGCGAATTGGTGAACTGGAGGACAGGTCAGAAGACATTGTACAGAATGTAGCACAAAGAAACAAAATATAGAATATAGAAAAGGTAAAATACATAGAAAATACTCTGAGAATGTCTAACCCACATTTAAACCAGATTTCCATAAAGAAAGGAGAGAGAGCATGAGATGGGAGCAATATTTGAAAAGACAATGGTAGATAATTTTCAAAAAATGGGGAATTAAACTCGAGGCTCATAACTCCAAACTGTATGCTCTTTCCTTGTGTTTGGAAGAGTCATGGATCTCTTCATCCCAGCCTTCTTTATAGTTTGATATTTACCCTTTTCCTTCATTTATTCTTATCATCTGTATTTGTTCTGGAAAAATACTGTAATATTTCTGGTTCTTAGAAGAATGGTGATGATGCAGCTCCCCATCTCCTATGGAGTAAAAGACTTAGTGAGTAACTCACAAGGAGCTCATTTACAATGTCAAGGAATCAGTGCTACAGTGATGTGTTTTTTAAAACAGTGCTGTGGGGAGTATAGAGCAGGAAGAAACTAACTCAGCCATGGGGAGTTTGAAAACCCTTCACCAAGGAGATGACACTTTAACTGGATCACAAAAAATCTTGAGGATGAATGGGAGTTTGTCATCTAATAACATGGAATGGCCACTCGAGGCAGAAGGAAGAAAATGTGTACCTGCATCAAGACATTATCATTCACGGAAAGTCTGAGAGAGAAACAATTGATGTGTGGAAGATAGAGTATATGATAGGAGAGGAGGAAATGTCTGCTGAACAATTAAGATGGCACTAAAATGGAATGAACACTCACTTAACGAATTTGGTCTCATCCTATAGGCCAGTATTTCTCAAGCTGGAGTCCACAGACCCTTGGGGTGGAGGAAGTGAGGGCACACTCTTGAGAGGCAAATGTTCTCCCAGAAAAGCTTTCTCCCCCCCCCATTTAGATGAGAATCTGAACAAAACAAAAGCAAACAAACCAAAGCCCTAAAATGAATACAGATGTATTCTGGATCATTTTGATTACCACTGTATTTGTTGTCCATGGTTACACTGTCACCTTTGATTCAATATGGGAGTTGAACACTTAACAGATTCCATTTTGCAAATAAATGAGCATGCTGGCTATAAACAATCAAGAGTAGAAGGGTCCATGGTATATTAGAGACTACATGCCTTATTTTAAAAAGTATTCAAATCTGATGTTAAAAGAAATAACTCTGTGCAGTTCAAACAAAACATGGCACTTCCAGTTTGCAACCCTGACCTAAAGTGACAGTTTTTAACTTTTAATGTGTTAGTAAGTGTATTTGATTGTATGGGGTTATATCAACACATCCTAATGGCAAAATGACAATTGTCCTACACTGAATTCATTGTATTTATGCTGCATTATTTTATCAGTTATTACCAAAAAAATGTTTCTTTCTCATTGACAACTGAAATAAAACACAGTTTCCTAGAATATGATATGTGTTTAAGTTAGGCAATAAATCGAGACCAATGTGAGATCATGAAGACAACATTGCAAGAGGAATGATGGCACCTTCAAGTGTTTCTGGTTTATAACAAATGATCAGAGACATTTATTAAGTAAATACTTTGTTTATGCCAAATAAAGGCCAAATAACATCATGGGGCACTGTACAAAGGAGGTTTTGTTTTAGTTTGAATAGACTTTCTTCCAAATTTCAGACAAAATGGAAACAATGGTAGAGAACTTGATTTATGGTTGAGTCATTTCAAAATGGTCTGAATGAATCACTTCCAATATTTACTGACATTTTTTCACTAGCTCGGTGTTGCAGCCATGAACAGTTCTTTAACAACTACAAGAACCAAAAAATGACTTCAAATGTTATTTTCCCATTCACAAGTCCAGAAATAATTGGATTAGGTAATCATTTAATGCAAATTTGTGTGTCATAATAATAAGCTATCTTCAAGTTACCAAGATAGCCTCATAGGGATCAAGAGACAACTCATTAAAATTGGCATTTGATGATTATTCCACAGAATAATCTAGGCAGAATTAGGATAAGTAGGTGGTCTGAATATCATAAAATAGTAAACAAAACTGTGACGTTACTTAATACCATTATGGACAACATTGTTAAATCAACAGTATTGCCCTCTTTAAAAAGAGTATTTTTAAATTTAAGATACAGATTAAAAATAGAACATAGAAATATAGAAAGATTTAGCTTTATCTTTTTACTATTAATCTTTCACATTAAATTAATATTGTTAATTAGAATTGTATAGGTTTTACAGTTTTGTTTATATTTAATTGTGTATTTATTTTTGGATTTAATTTGTACATCATCTATGAGATAAAGGAGTTGTTATATCTAGTCTTACATGTTTATAGATTTTGTTAATATTATGATAAATAATTTAAGTCAACACTGGGAGTCTGAAAGAATTTTTTTCCTTTAAAAAAAAGCCACCATTATAGGCCCTATGTGGCTACTGAACGATTTAAAAGAAGGAGTAAGTGATGAGATTTTCATTTTAAGTTTACCCTCAGGTGTGTGAAGGTTAACATGAGAAGGAGCAAGACCTAAGGCATGAGCTCCGTCAGGAAGCTCAAGTGATGTACTTGAGAGGTAACGAGGATTTTAACAGAAGATGTTGCTTTAGGAGTAGAGAAACTGTGACATGCCAGGTGGGTCTCTCATCGCTTATCTCCTGTTATGTACAATGGTTTGGGATATATTTTACAAGGTCATATGGCAAGGGTTTAGCAATATGCTTTTTTAGGGAAAAGGATAATGTACAATCTGGATCAAGAAGTCAGGAAAAGGTGAGGGTCTCTAGATCTTAGCATTATTTCACAGAGGGCATGCTGGGGCCTAAGCTTGCTGGACATGCATTTTGGGTCGACATTCCAGTGGAGAGATGCCCTCCACTTAGCCATAGGTCTGTCTCTTTGTAGGACAAGCTTGAGAAAACAGCCTAGCCATTGCAGGAATACATAGGCTGCCTAGTACAAGACTATCTGAATTTGAGGTGCTAGCAGTTTAGGAATTGCTCAGGAGTGCTTGTTCTTCAAAACCTAGAAAGTTTGGGCCCATGAGATGATGAGATTGACCCTGCTGAAAGGAAGAAACTTCTTGACCCATGGGAAGTGGAGCTTGGGTGCAGCCCCACCCTTTGGGAGAAGAAAAATCCTAGATCTAGCTAGTTCTCTGTTCAAATAATGAGAGTGAGCTTCCAGCATCACTTTTGGACAGTTATGCTCATTACACTGCAATATAGAAGTTATTTTATGGAGAGTATTCATCAGACTTGGTGATTAATTGAATCTGGAAGAGTGTATAAGACAGGGAAAGAGGAGTTAAGAATTACTCTGAGGTTTACACCTTGGTTAATTGAGTATATGATGATTCCATTAACTGAGATAAAGGATGCAGGAGAAGAAAAGGCTTTACGGGGAGGGGGAGATGATGCATTCGCATGTGGATATATTGAGTTAGAAGTATCCCTGATACATTCATTTGAAAGAAGTTGAGGCTAGCGAACACTGATTTGCAAGTCGGATGCACTGCTTATGCTTGAAGCTTGGAAAGTGAATGGCAATGACATTGTTCTATGTAGACTGAGGAGAAGCGAAGGGACTTTTAACATTTTAAAAGCAGTTCGGTATAGTAGATCAATTGTTGAGTGGGGATGAGCCTGGGGCAAAAGAGAAAAAACATATATTAGAAGCCCAAGAGCTATCAACATAATGAACCATTCAGAACATGTGAGAAATTTTAGGAAAGCATATTTTGCCATTGTTTAAGATATAGTTGAGTTTAGGAAGCAGATGACTTTTTCTCCAGAAGTTTGCTGATGAAGAGGAGAGAAAGAGGAGAGATGGACTAGGAATCAAAGGGGAACCACAGGAGAGGGCAATATTATTTACTATGCTATCATATCATATTAAAGAAATACCTATGAGGTTTTGGGTTGACAATATATAATATGTATGGGATAAAGTTGGGTCATATTTGCCTACCTCCAGTTTTTTTAAATAATAACTATTTTTAAGGAATTTACCAGAAGAGATTTTACTTTAAGTATAAAGTGATCTGCAAAATAATTTCTCTATTGTAATACCCTTCTATTGCTTCCCCTGCCTTCATTTTTAGCCCCTCGGAATCAGCCCTCCCTCCAATTCCCAAGACCATGGTAATCTATCAAAAATAAAATTCCAATCACGTCTCTCACATGCTCATGACTTCCATGATCTGGTCCTTGCCCAAATTCAAACATCCATTTAGCATGTATTCATTACATATCTCTATGTGCAGTCTGGTATGGGAGACAGACAAGTAAATGAGCAATCCTAATATATAGCATGGTACTTTCTATGATAGGGAGGCCTGGCACACCAGATCAGAGAGTTCCCCAGCTTGGTGATGGTTGAGCTGAGTCCTAAGGGAATGTCAGGAGCTCACTGCGTCTTTCATAAAAGCCCCACTTGGCTCTGGCCTTTTTGTTTCAACTTCCATGCCTTTGTATATGCTGTTCTTTCCAACTGAAATACCCACCTCCACGTCCATCAGCCTGTGGAATTCCTATTTATCTTCAAGATTTCACACACATATCATGTTTTCCCTGATGCTTCTTTTACATTCCTCAACTGGGTTAAGTGCCCCAGTTTTATAATCCCAGAGGATATTACAGTTACTTCTGCAGAAACACTTGTCTCCACATCCACCTATGCATGTACTTTTTCAGGGCAGGATAGGTCTTTCATCTCTAATACCTCCCTCCTAGTACAATGTCTGGCATATAGTAAATGTTCAATAAGTGTTTGTTAAATGACTGAGTGAATAAAAGTTCCTTGACAAGTGAATTATCTAATTCTAGAACTTTTTAAGATTTGGGACAAGTGGGTGCTGTGACCTTTGAAATACTCATTTAATCTCTCTGAACTTTTCCAGCTTTGTGTTTGGCTATTGATAACTAAGATCCTTTACCACAATAAAATACCATTACTCTATTTGATTCTCTGTGTCTATGAATATAACATAGTAAGATCTGATTGCTCAAACATGTCTGTTATCAGCAGAGTCTGACAGATTATGTAATTCATTTAACATTCAACCAATATTTATTAAACACTGTGTACAAGGATCTGGTCTCAATGTAAGTATTAACCATGCAGATAAAGGCCTTGCCCTCATTGAATTTATGATCTATGAGGGAAATATAGTAAGGAACTAAGTTTGTATGTAAATACAGTTTGAGATAAAAGCTATGGGAGAAAAATAACATGGTGCAGCAAGAGAGACTAACAGGGACAGCTTACTTTAAATTATGGGGTCAGAATATGGTGAAGAGATATTTAAAGCTAAGATCTAATGGGTGTATAGAAAGTGAGGACAGTGAGAAACTATTTCCTTCTAAGAGGAGGCATTTGAGAATGTATTTTGGACTGTTTTATTTATTTATTTATTTTTGGCTGCGTTGGGTCTTCGTTGCGGTGTGTGTGCTTCTCACTGCAGTGGCTTCTCTTGTTGTGGAGCAAGGGCTCTAGGCGAGCGGGTTTCAGTAGTTGTGGCATGCAGGCTCCGTAGTTGTGGTTGGTGGGCTCTAGAGCACAGGCTCAGTAGTTGTGGCTCACGGGCTTAATTGCTCTGCGGCATGTGGGATCGAACCCGTGTCCCCCGCATTGGCAGGTGGGTTCTTAACCACTGTGCCACCCAGGAAGTCCCGAGAATGTGTTTTGACTGCACAGTTGGCATGTCCAGAGCCTGGTGAAGGAGGGGGTAAATCCCTGGAGATAGGGTTGGAGAGGTAAGCAGGGGCCACATCATGCTAAAGATTATAGAATTATTTCTACAAGTAATGAGAAACCATTGAAGGGTTTTGAATAAGGAAATTATATAATCATTTTCATTTTAAAAGATCACTTGTCTGTGGTGTAGAAAATAGATTTGAAGGGACAAGAGGGAATATGAGAGCCCAATTAAAAGACTTTTTGTTTAGAAACTTAGATTTGTTTGCTTATAATAGACAACCCCAAAGAACAATGGCTTACAAGCTAGTATCTGACTCTCCTCGCAGGTAAAAGGAAGAGCTAACTAGGGCTGGAGCAGAGGCTTCTATGGCTATCTGGGCTTTTCCCTCGTGGGGTAGTCACAAGACAACCACTCAAGAATATGCCAGCACATCCATACGTTGGGGAGGAAGGAAAAAGAAGCTCTAAGGGAAAAATGGAACATGAACTCAAGCATCTGTCCTCACCCCTTTTAAAAGACCTTCCCAGAATCCACCCAATAGCGTTTACTCATATTTCACTCCTCAGAACTGTGTCACCTGGCCAACTCTATCAGCAGGAGAGCTGAGAAATGTTGATTTTCTAAAAAACGGGGTCTGTTACCAGGCCAGACAAAATCAGACTTTGAAAAGAAGAAGAGAAAAACGGATATTTGAGAGACAAAAAGCTGCCTCTGTCCCTGTCCACCTCTTTTCATCTCTTGAAGGGAGGGTGAGCATGGTTGGCTTGTATTAGGGAGGGCTGCGCTAGGTTAGGCAGAAGCAAGCTGCTGTTTGTAAGTTTAATGATGGGAAGAGAACTGTGCTTGAATGTAAAGGGCAGAAAAGGAGGCCTGGAAGATACTGTACATCAGCTCACTCAAAACCCATCCAGCCCTCTTCTAACTTGCTTTCCTAGACTAGATCCCTAGACTTCTTTGCAGCTAGAATGCTACCGTATTTTCTAGTTTACACCCATCCTACAAAGTCTCCCAAATTTGGGATGCAGACGTGAGCCATGTGTGGTGCTATTTTAATACTTGGGATATCAGCTTTTCTGGTCAGCAGTTGACAGAGATGTCTGCTCTTCTAGTGCTGCCAGAGTACTGGGGTCCTCTCTTTGAGCTTAATAGGTCAGGGGTGTGGTTGGGTAATTGGTCTGAGTCTGTAGTCCCAGCTGTGTTGTTCATGGCTATGTAGGATCCAGAGTTAATCCTCTGGCTCCCTTATAGATTTTTTTTTAGTTAAACAGTTTTCTTTAATAAACACTCTCCTGCTACAAGTAGCTAGAGTGGAGTCATTTGTCTACAGTTAAGGACCCTGACCAGTGTCGGAAATACTAACCCCCGGGGCAGTGTATAGGCAGTTTCTTGAACTGTTATGAATATATGTTTATATAATATGATGAATAATATACTCCATTTTATTAAAATCTGACTGTGTGTCAACTACCTACTTATCTCTCCTTCTGAAGATCTCAGAGATACCCCAGACTTAACATGTCCAGATCACAAACTCCTGATATTTGCCATTCAAACTTGTTCTTATGGCTTTGGGTTATGCAGTCCAGAAATTTAGATAATCCCCTCAGTGCATACATTCATTCCATAACCAAGTTCTAGTCTGCCTCCTAAATGTCTCTGGATTTCATTCACTTTTTTATGTTTCTACCATCGCCATCCTGGTTGAACCTATCACGATCTGTCTCCGGAACTACTAAATTTGTCTCTTAATTGATCTAACTGCATATTCTCTGGGTCCCCTCTAATTTAGTTTTTACAGTTTTGCCAGTTTTCAACAGAAATGTTGTAGATTAAGACAAACGTATTCACTCATCCCAAATCCCTGCGCAGTCAGGCCCTTGCCCAACTCTTTCGGCTTACCTGTCACTCCACCTCTGGTTCTCTAGCTGTCTCTTGTGCATGCCATGCTTCCCAGACACCGCACGTGCTAATTCCTCTTCTAGAACGCTCCTCTTTCCATTCTCTCCCTGGGGCGCTCTTACGCATCCTTTAGATCTCAGCTTAAGCGCAACTTCCAACTTGAGTAGGATCATGAAGGTATCCTTTATAACATCTATCACAGTGGCAATTTATTTATTTGTTTATTTATTTATTTTCTTTATTGGAGTATAATTGCTTCACAATGGTGTGTTAGTTTCTGCTGTATAACAAAGTGAACCAGCTATACGTATACATATATCCCCATATCTCCTCCCTCTTGAGCCTCCTTCCCTCCTTCCCTATCCCACCCCTCTAGGTCATCACAAAACACCGAGCTGATCTTCCTGTGCGATGCAGCTGCTTCCCACTAGCTATCCATTTTACATTTGGTTGTGTATATATGTCCGTGCCACTCTCTCACTTTGTCCCAGCTTGCCCTTCCCCCACTGCGTCCTCAAGTCCTTTCTCTACATCTGCATCTTTATTCCTGCCCTGCCACTAGGTTCATCGGTACACAGTGGCGATTTTAAATTTGTTTGTTTTTATTTAATCAATGCTTATCTAAACCCACTGGACTGTCAGTTCTAAATAAAGAGGAAAATGTCTTATTTGGTTCCGTATATACTGCATATTGTTTTAATTTATATTTTTCTGATTGCTGAGGTTGAACAAGCACAGTGCCTTTTGAACCACGAATAAAAGAATGAACAAACCAGATCGTCGCATATGTAATTAATAATTTTTATATCAAAACCACAAAGTAGGAAAAAATTCCAAATTTGCAGACAGGTTCCACAAACAGTAAGCAGCAGAGGCGGAACTTAAGTCCAGGCCTGTCTGAATCCAAAGCCTGAATTCTTTCCCTGTTACCATTCTGACTTCTTCTCTTAACTGAGACAATGAATGTGAGAGCACTTTGTAAAAAATATTAGTGAGGGTTGGGTGTTTTTATCATTATCGTCTAGGCTGAGAGAATAAACAAAGGGCAGTATTGCTGCTCACCATCAATATGAGATACCAAATGATGAAGAGAAGTCTCTAGCATATCCTGCATGGCACCACACTGTCAGCATCCTTGCATTTTGGTTTGGTTGGCAGTCTCAGTAATTTAGTATTTTGTTAGGTGTCTTGTAATAGCAACCACTAAAAACAAAAGTTCATCTTGATTATTAATGTCTCTTGAATATTTCTATAATAAATATAGTGTTCTGATCTGAACCAGTTAAAACTAAGACTTTATTCAACTCTCCCCATCTTAGAACCCATAAGTCATCAAGGATGTAATGTTGGAGACAAAGAACAAAGGGGTAGGAAGATAAGTACAGACAAACTAACTCATCGTTTCCTTATCTCTGAGGAATGTGCCCTCCCTGTAGTTCTGACCAACTCCAGCCAGTTACTTTAATTGGTCGCTGAGAGCTGGTAGCCTCCATGTAAAGCATGGTCTGCTCCTTCCACTTAGCAGAGCAGCAGGAGGGAAGGCACATAGTTCCTTAGAATCTCAAGAGGACCCCAGTCCTGAGGGCAATAACAAAAGCAGATTGGGACTGGGGACCACTTCAAGAGCAGCAGGGGCAGGAACTCTGCAGACTCTGAATGTCATGGCTTACTGATGACCAGCTACTCCAGCTCCTTGTCTCAAAGGAGGACAGGAAGGAAACAAAATCAGCACAGTTTTTCCAACACGTTCAACACGATCAAAATAACTTGTAAGTGGTGATAAATAGTATGAATAATGCTCTGGTATATTGCTTTTTAAAAAATAACCATTATTATTTTTGCTAAGAGGAGATTTGAAAGAAATGTAAGAAGTAGAAAGACATCAATTAAAAATTAGCCAATAATGGTGCCACCCAGAAAAAACTTCTGTTAATTTTGATCAGACGTATTTACTTCTAGTATTGTATATGAATATTTTCATGCAGCTTTTAACATCTAAATATATAATTTTGTATTCTTTTTGATAAGATATTATAGTATTATTATCTTACCATGTCATTAAAAATTCTTTATAAACATCATTTTAATAGCCAACGTAGTATTTCATTATAAAGATACACATGTTTTACTTAACCCTAGTCCTAACTGAAGATATTTTCTTTTTTTCCTTTTATTATATAACACTATAATAAGCACTTTTGTCACTAAATTTTTCTCTGTATATGTCATTATTGCCTTAGACTAGATTCTAGAGGGGAGATTTTTGCATTAAAGGATATAAAGAATAAGGTTTTCAATAATATTTCCAAATTGCTTTCCACTGCCAGCATGAGTACATTTCACCATATATTTATCAGCTTTAAGTATTAGCAATTTTTAAAGTCTTTACTATTCCAATAAAGAATAATAGTCTTATTTTAATTTATATTTCTTTGATTGATAATAAGAGTTAATTAGAATATTTTATATTGTTTATATTTCTTCTTTTATAAAATATATTTACATACCCATTTTTCTATTGGGCAGTGCTCATTTTCTTAAAGATTTATGTAAGTCCCTTATATAAGGATGAACATAGCTTCGTGAGACTAAGGTCTATGAGTAGATGTTTTTCCTGAAATCAATAGAGTTTGGCAATTCAACTGGCTCTAATTCATAAAAGTTATTATTAACATTTCAGAAGATGGTCAAAGAGATCACAAAGATTGAGAAAACTAACGACCAAGCTTAAAATTGTTATCTGTAACCAGTGACCTTTATATAACAAGGCATCCAGTGAGCCAGGCATTTTTAGGAGGAGAGAGGAGTCCCAAAGACCCTAATGGCCTCAAGGGAATTGCAGTATTTGCCTTCAAGGTAAGAATTCTGTTTGACTTTTTATCTAGGTGATGACTGATTATGAATATTAAAAACCCAAACTGATTCACGGATAATCAAATTAAGATGATAAGAGTTATAGATCACCTTCTATGTTGCTTTATATTGCTGGAATGGTGGGTTCCTAGACAAGATAAAATAAATTATCCAGTAAAAAAATATTACAAATGTGGAGAAAAAATAAAAATCAAACATTAATAATGACCTGGAAGATGGGAATTGAAGTGTTTTTATTTCCATCCCTACACTTTTTTGTATTTTTTCAGTGCATATGTACTATTTATAATCAGATGAAATGATAAAATTGTCTCAAAAAATGGCCTGGAGGATTGGCAAGTTCAACAAATTTAACAAAATTAAAAGAAGGGGGAAATGAAGAAATAAAAGGTATCTGAATTGGAAAGGAAGAAGTAAAACTGTCACTATTTGCAGATGACATGATACTATATATAGAAAACCCTAACGTATCCACCAAAAAAACTATTATAACTAATAAATGAATTCAGTAAAGTTGCAGGATACAAGATTAATATATAGAAATCTGTTCCTTTTCTACACACTAATAATGAACTATCAGAAAGAGAATTCAAGAAAACAATCTCATGTACAATTGCATCAAAAAGAATGAAATACTTAGGAATAAATTTAACCAAAGAGGTGAAAGACCTACACTCTGAAAACTATAAGACACTGAAGAAGGAAATTGAATACAATACAAATAAGTAAAAAGATATCTCATGTTTACAGATTGGAAGAACTAATATTGTTAAAATGTACATACTATCCAAAGCAATGTACAGATTTAATGCAACCCCTACCAAAATACCCATGACATTTTTCACAGAACTAAAACAAATAATCCTAAAATGTATATGGAACCACAAAACCCCCAAGTAGCCAAAGGAATCTTGAGAAAAAATAATAAAGCTGGAAGGATCACATGCTCTAACTTCAGACTATATTACAAAGCTACAGTCATCAAAACAGTATGGTACTGGCACAAAAACAGATACATAGATCAAACAAATAGAATAAAGAGCCCACAAATAAAGCATGCACTTATGATCAATTAATCTATGACAAAGGAAGCAAGAATATACAATGGAGAAAAGACAATCTCTTTAATAAGTAGTGCTGGGAAAACTGGACAGCCACATGTAAAAGAATGAAATTAGAACATTTTCTCACACCATATAAACTCAAAATGGATTAAAGACCTAAATGTGAGACTGGAAACAATAAAATTCCTAGAAGAAAAACATATGCAGAACACTCTTTGATGTAAATTATAGCAATAGTTTTTTGATCTGTCTCCTAAAACAAAGGAAACAAAAGCAAAAATAAACAGGTGAGACCTAACTGAACTTAAAATCTTTTGCATAGCAAAGGAAACCATTGACAAAATGAAAAGACAACCTACTGAATGGGAGAAAATATTTGCAGATAGTATGACCAATAAGCGGTTAATATCCAAAATATATAAATAGCTCATAAAACTCAATATCAAAAAAAGAAACAACCCTATTTAAAAATGGGCAGAAGACCTGAATAGACATTTTTCCAAAGAAAACATACAGATGACCAACAGGCACATGAAAAGATGCTCAACATCACTAATCATTAGAGAAATGCAAATTAAAATCACAATGAGATATCACCTCACCCCTGTCAGAATGGCCCTCATCAAAAAGTCTACAAATAACAAATGTTGATGAGGATGTGGAAAAAATGGGAACCTTTGTACACTGTTGGTGGGAATGTAAATTGGTTCAGCCACTATGGAAAACAATATGGAGGTTTCTCAAAAAACTAGAAATAGAACTACTATATGATCTGGCAAATCCACTCCAGGGTATATATCAAAAGAAACTGAAAATTTGAAAAGATGCATGGAGGCTTCCCTGGTGGTGCAGTGGTTGGGAATCTGCCTGCCAGTGCAGGGAACACGGGTTCAAGCCCTGGTGCAGGAGGATCCCACATGCTGCAGAGCAACTATGCCGGTGCACCACAGCTACCAAGCCTGCACTCTACAGCCTGCGAGCCACAGCTGCTGAGCCCACACACCACAACTACTGAAGTTTGTGTTCCTGGAGCCTGTGTTCCACAAGGGAAGTCACCGCAGTGAGAATCCTGCATGCTTCAGCGAAGAGTGGCCCCCACTTGCCGCAACTAGAGAGAGCCCGCACGCAGCAATGAAGACCCAACACAGCCAAAGATAAGTAAATAAAATAAATAAATTTTAAAAAAACATAGTGCTAAGGACAATTTATTTTAAAAAAAGATGCATGCACCCCAATGTTCATAGCAGCATTATTTACAATAGCCAAGATATGAACACAACCTAAATGTCTATCAACAGATGAATGGATAAAGAAGATGTGGTATACACACACACACACTGCTATATTATTCAGCCATTAAAAAGAATGAAATTCTGCCATTTGTGACAACATGGATAGAACTGGAGGGTATTATACTTAGTGAAATAAGCCAGGCAGAGAAAGACAAATACTGTATATTATCACCAATATATGGAATCTAAAATATAAAACAAATGGATATAACAAAACAGAAGCAGACTCACAGACATAGAAAACAAACTAGTGGGCAGGGGATAAAGAGACATAAGTTATTATGTATAAAATAAATAAGCTACAAGGATATGTTGAACAGCACAGGGAATATACCCAATATTCTATAATAGACTTAAATGGAGAATAATCTGTAAAAATTTTGAATCACTACGTTGTACACCTGAAACTAATATAACATTATAAATTAACTATATTTTGATTACATAAATAAATACTGTAAGTCACTCCCCAAAAAAAGGTGGGACAGGGAATAATACCACTAGAGCTATAATAAGTACATGAGACTCTTTCTGACATGAAAATTAGAAGAAGCATCCCTACTAACACCAAAGAAGGGAGACCTGTATTAAGTGATGAGATAAATTCTCTTGTAGTTGCCAAAGGACCAGAGAAGAGATCGCCATTTGGAGCACCACAGACCTAGACCTGGACCACCACTTTTACCTGAGTGATCTTATGAAAGTCCCTTAATCTCTGAGGATTCCTCATCTGTAAGGCACAAGCTAATAATACCCATTTGCAGGATAACTGAAAATTAGTGACAAGATATGTAATGCATTTAGCATAGGTTGGCACAAAGTAGGTACTCAGTAAATGGAATAATGTTATTTTTATTACTATCACTGTAACATGAAAATGACTTTTTATTCCCACTTTCTATATAAAGACATGGGTGTTCAGTGAGTTTAAATAACTTGCTCAGAAGTAGGTTAGTAGTGGAGTGGGATTGGACCAATGTATGTTTTGACTTCATATCTATGCTCTGAACCACTAAGATGTTCAATACATGGTATTTGAATGAATGAATAAACACTGAATGTAATGAGAAGATCCCCAAAGCCAATGATGCAATCAAAACCCCCTAGATTTTTTTCCCTGGAGAGTGTAAAATTCTAAGTAGGAAATAGGAGGACTTGGGGTCTACACTGCATTTTAATCCCTTTTCCCAATAAAAAAATTCTCTCTGTAGGAGAAAAGAACACACCAAGTCACATAACATTCTACAGGGTGTTAGGTGAGCAGAATTTAGTGGGTGGATGCAACTTCTGGCAAGAGATGAAATACATTTCAAGAAAACTGGGAAGAACAGGTTAGGAAATAAAAGCCATAGACCTGGGTTGTGTGGGATACAAGAGAGTGAAGCATTCCAAATAACTCATCAAATTTGAAACATCTGCACTTGCTTCTTTTCTCTTTCCCATGTCTCTGTTAAAATGTCATTTCTTCAAAGTAGTCCCTGACCACCTTAACAAAAATAAAGCCCTTCCCCAGTTTCTGTGTACCACATCATCCTGCTAATGTTTTTCATAATAGCAATCTCAATCGAAAATTATTTTACCTATTGGTTTACTAGTTTTTTCTGTCTCTCTCATTACATCATAAACTCAATGAGGAGAAAGACCTTGTTTGTCCTATTCATCAGCACAGGGCCAGACACATACTAAGGGCATAAGAAATGTTAGTTGAGTTCATATTTCTAAGCTGGGCAATTGAGAGTGTGGTGCCAATGACAAAGTTAGAAAGTACAGAAGAAATAACAGATTTCTGTGGGGATGGAGGAGGAAGAGAAGAAATTCGGCTTTGTAAGTTTTTTAAGCTTTAAGTATCAGTTTTAAGTTCTTGAAGAAATTGCAAATGGGAATATCTAGTGGCTCATTAATTAAATGCATATGAAGCTCAGGGCACTGATGCGGGCTGGAAATAGGGACTTAAGAGCCAACTGTATTTGATAGCAGCACTTGAAACCATTTGTATGACAAGGTACGTGCACACTGCTACTGATCCAAGGGGCCAAGTGGGGGCTGAAATCCAGTGTGAATCTGTGCAAGCTTTGTGTCCTGGAGCAGACCTGAGGTCCCTGGAAAAAAAGGATGTTGTACTCTTCACCAAACTGTGCTATTTGCTGGGTAAGCCATGTGCCCAAGGAATTGTCACACCCACCAAAGCTGGAGGAGAATGTTTTCTAATTTGCACAGAAGTATAATACAGACAAATAGCATGCTTGAGTATGAATGAAGAGCTCCCAGGAAAGAGGGTAGAATGGCAACAAAGGACCTACCACCTGTCTCATTCAGCTGGGCTACATTTTGATGCATGGATGCTTTTTGTTGAAAATATGAAGAAGGTTGGATGTGGGTTTCTCAGTGTAAGTGATTAAGTTCAAATTCCAGTTCCTTTGCTTACTAACTCTCACCTCAGAAAGGTCAGTTAACCTTGATGGGCCTCGGTTTTCTCATTTTTAAGATGGGGGAAATAATGGCACTTGTCCCATAGAATTCTTGAGAAGATTAGATGAAATAGTCAATAACTCACATGGCACAGTGCTCAGCACAGACCAAGCCCTGAGAAATGCTGATTGCCATTGTTATGACTGTAGTTTGACACTGATGCACCACCCTCTAGATTCCTCTTCAGGAAGAAAGGAACTTCTTCCCCCAGGTTAGTGTATTGCCAACAGAAAGCCCTATCAGCTTCAACAGGGATAGCCTTGGCTGCAGAGAGCCACCTTGCCCCAGGTTACAGACCCTTCCTGGAGCAGGAAGCATCCAATGACTGGTCCACGTGGGATATAAAGCCCCAGCCCTTTCACCCCAAGTCAGGACAATTCTGAAGGCTTATCCCAGCTTTAGAAACCCCCCTTAGGGTCAGCTCAGCCTCCATTGAGATTGTATCCCAGTTCAACTTCTCTCTCTACCCAACTGGGTGTCCTTCTACAGTTGAAAACACTCCCCAGTAACATTGTGCGCATTCATCTCCATCTCAGAGTCTGCTTCCCATGCACCAAATCTGAGACATCTGGTGCTGGGAGTGACTGGAGGAATCATGTGCCCTGGTGGGCTCTTGGAGCTGGACTACCTGCTTGCTGGCAACGAGAACCCAATCACTGGTGGCACAGGGAGTCTCTGACACACAGTGCAATTGTTTCACCAGCAGTAAATGGAGAAGGTACACCAGTGGAAGGTAATGCCTTTGCTTTTCAAGCTTTTGAGATATATTTGGGAAAATAGTACCTCTAAGTACCTGGAATTGAGTGGCTATCCTTAAGCCCACATGACCTCTGGAAAAAGATAACAAAATGTTAGGAGTTCTTGATCATCAATTAAAAGCTAAGTGAGAAAGCCAGAGGACTTTTTTGGAAGCAGGTACAGATGCTCTTACGCCTTAGAGTGGGAAAGCAGAGAAACGAAGGACCAAGCCCAGGACTTCACTAAAAGCATAGCAGAGCTCCAAGAAAGTTAAATTTCAAAATGAGGAAGGTCTACTCTGCCAAGCTCAGGGGCCTGGTAGATAAAGAATGTGACCCTGATACATGGGGTAAGGATATCTGCGTTGACGCATCTGAAAGTATTGAATCTCAGATACTCCTTAATATTCTGAACCTACAGAGGTAGCCCAGTCTACTAAGAACTAGAACCCCCCTCCTTCACTTGAAGATGATGCAAAGGACCAAATGTGTTCCCCTCCAGCTCCCTTCCTGTTCACTAGGCAAATAACTAGGGAAAGGTCACAATATAACCCAGCTAGCGTTCTCCAAAAGAGGTACTAATGTGATGGCAGCAGCTGGGAGGATACACAGAGGCCTGGATTCTGAGGATGCTTGATTAAGGGGCTTGAACATAATGTCTGATAAGGAAAAGCCTATCAGTTTGGAAGCACTCTACCAGGATACAAGATTTAACACCCTGACAAGGACTTTGGAAGATAATGTGAGCATGCTACCAGGATAATATCTAGAAGCATGGTAAAAATGATGATCCACACAAAGTGAGCTAGAATAGTCATGACAGATGGTTAAAGAGGGAAGTGGGGATAAAAGACTCAGAGAAGGGAGCCATAATAAAGTGGATATACTATGCAAGCCTGAAAAACCAACTAGAGGACTGTTTCATCAGAAAGCCCAAATGATCCACCAATTACCAAAGTAATAAAGAATGCACTGGTCAGATGGGTGCCAGTATCACTAAGAAGTTCAGTGGTGTCTTTCTTCTGCAGGCCAGGGCTGGAGATTCCATTATAGGAGTTCTTGATCATCAATTAAAAGCTAAGTGAGAAAGCCAGAGGACTTTTTTGGAAGCAGGTACAGATGCTCTTACCTCTTAGAGTGGGAAAGCAGAGAAACGAAGGACCAAGCCCAGGACTTCACTAAAAGCATAGCAGAGCTCCAAGGAAGTTAAATTTCAAAATGAGGAAGGTCTACTCTGCCAAGCTCAGGGGCCTGGTAGATAAAGAATGTGACCCTGATACATGGGGTAAGGATATCTGCGTTGACGCATCTGAAAGTATTGAATCTCAGATACTCCTTAATACTCTGAACCTACAGAGGTAGCCCAGTCTACTAAGAACTAGAACCCCCCTCCATTATAGTGCTAGACTCGCAAATAGCAGGTGGATAGTAAGACCCTAAAACATAAGTCCAGATGCCAGAAGCCTAATGGATGCAATTATGGTGAGTCACAGTCAGAAGTGCAGGCAGGGGCCCTGACCTACAGAGGAGTATAAAGATGGTTAATTATATTTGGCATCCCTGAATGTGAAAGTGGAGAATAAATGTGCAGCCAGTATGGGTACTAGTCAATATATGTAATCAAATGATATCAAGGATAGATGAACTGATACCTTGCAAAGATTAAAATCAAGGAAGAGGGCAGTCTCCCCAATTTAAGGTCACAATTCCTCACCCAGTTTGCAGGCCTGAGCCAGGATTCAGATCCAGAATCCACTGACTGAAAGAGGGCAGGCCCCAGGAAGAAGGGCCTTCTAACACCATGCAGGTGTACATAATAGTGGTTCCCCCAAAGTGACCTATAGCCATTTGCTTGAGTAGCTGTACATTGAAGAAAGAAGATTACCCAAACATTGAGAGGACTCTTGGACATGGAGTATGAGCTGCCACTGACACTTGGAGGTGGCATCATGGTCCCCCATTAGTATGAGGATATAGAAGGGCCAGGAAATAAATGTAGCCCTGGACCAGGTTCAGGTCACAGTGGGTGCATTGAGTCCATGGACCCACCCAGTATTCACTTCCCAAGTCCCTGAATGTATAATTAGTCTGAACACACCTAGTAGTTGACACAACTACATAGATAGTGTTTGGCCTGTATGGCAAGTGCTATCATAGTGAGGAAGGCCAAGAAGAAGCCTCTGACATTGTTCCACACTCTAAGCTAAGATGGGAAAATAATACTGTCACATCTCAGAGAGAATGGCAGAAAATAGTGCTACTATTATACCTAAAAGATGTAGGGATGGTGATTCTCATCATAACAGCATTCAGTTCATAAATCTGGCCCCTATAAGGAAACAGATGAATCCTGGAGGATCACAACCTGTTACTGCAAACTCAAAAAGTAGGAGCCCCAGTTGCTATGTTAGATGTATTACATATGCTAGAGAAGATTAACACAGTCTCAGATACATGCTATGCAGCTATTGATCTGGCAAATGGATTATTTTCCATCCCTATCAGAAAAGAGGATCAGAAATAGCTGCATTCACTTGAGTAGACAGCCATGTATGTTTGCAGTCTTGCCCCAGGGCTTTGAGAAAAAGACAGATCACGGAGCATCAAATGACCATAGAGCCAGAGCTGTCCATCATGACCTGAGTTTTGTCAGACTCACCAAGTCATAAAATTGGATGGGCCCAGCAGCAATCCATCTTAAACTGGAGGTGATACAGCCAGGATTGAGCACGAATGATTCTAGAGGGCACGGACAAGCTACAAGAAGAGTTAGGACAGACCCACGTGTCATCCACCACTGTTTTCATACCAGCAGTCCTCCCTCACCTGCTCTTCAACATGGGGGGTGGGGCCCTGAGACATCCCTCATGACCCACTAATGGAAAAGACCCCCAAGCCTGGTTCATAGGGTGATCAGTTTGGTACAGGGGTGAAAGCTGCAAATTAACTGTGGCAGCAACACAACCTCACTCAGAAGTATCCTTGATAGACAGTAATGAGAGGAAATCCTATCAACGGGTAGAGTTTTGGGCAGTTTACCAGGTCATCCAATTTGTGTAGAAAGAGATATGGGCCAAGGTAAGGGTATAAGTGGACTCATGGGCTATGGCAGATGACTTGGCTTGTTAGCCCAGGGCCTAAAAGGAGCAATATGAGAATCCCAGGAACAAGGAGTTCTAGAGAAGAGGGATGGGGTCGTGGGCCCAAAATGTTTATAATTTACCAAGATTATAGTGCAGCTCACTCTCCCCCTTTCCAATCCTTCTTCCTGCCCTTCCCTTCCCCATGTGTTGAACCCAGGAGTATAATCTAATAAATCTCCAACTCAGAGTCTGCTCCCTGGTAAAACCTGCCTGTCAACATTACCTGCAACATTGAAATCATAACTTTGTTTTCTGGTCTACCTCCAGTGCTAGTTCTGCCTGACACACATTAGGTTCTCAATAAACACTTGTTAAATAAATGACCAGACCCCAGGGATGCTGATTTGATAAGGTCCACGACAGAACTACATCTGAGCTCTGTACCCTCATGTAAATTCTAGCCTTCTTGGCTCTAATGCAGGTTTCGGTAGCCTGAGGAGGACACAAAATGGTGGGGTAAGAGGATCATTCCTGCTATGTTTTGTCAGTCCCAAATTGTTACGACTGCAAAAATACACACACACACGCACCTCAAACAGACATACCAAAACACACATTTTTGTCTGAATCTTAGATAGCCAGATTGCATATTAATAATTTTCAAAATCATCAATAACACAACTACATCATTATCACAGAGCAGTTATCGAACTTCTATTCTCAGTAAATTATCTTACAGAAAAATAGCACTTCATAGAGAATTAGAATTTTTCACACACACACAAAATAAGTTACTTGTTATTCAGTATTCCTGCTTAAAATTCTCATGGAGGCTCAAATGCAACACAACAGTAGAGTTGAAAATGTGATTTGTATTGTTAAAACTATCTCTTTTCATATACTCAAAAAATAGAAATACAAATAAATTTTGTTAAAATATATGTGGTGTTAGTTGCAAGGTCACACAACAAAGAGAAAACTGGAAGGGAACTTGAAAAATGTTCTTGGTGAGATTAGATGTTATGCATAATAGCCTCCTTCCTAAAATGTGGGGAATTTACCTGCTTTTCTTCAAATCCTCTCTCTAACTTGCTCTCATATTCTACTTTCCCGAAAAGAGAAAGAACTGTAAGTTCTGCTTGCACCATTGTGGGATAAGGAAAATTCTAATTTTTATCAAAATACTTTCCTTTGTAGATGGGACAAAACAACTGGATTGAATATGAAGTTTGGGTTCTCACACAATTTAATAGAACTGTGTTGATCCAGCCTGGATATAGGAAAGTGCTAGTGACTTCCAAAGTGTCCAAAGCCTGTGGTGGCAGCAGCGGCAGCAGCAGTAGCAGCCTGACTTGGCATCCTAACATCTGACTTCGTTATCTGAGTCACTGAGGTGATAGGATTTTAACAGTCAATTGTAGATTGTAGGTAGAAATTTACATGTCCCAGTATTTTTTGGTCCAAATCACTGCCTAAATTTTAAGGTAATCTCTATTGCTGGTTCATCTTTCATTTACTTGTTTAATTGTTAAAGTATTATATCATATTTAACAGGTTATAAAATGAATACTTAGGTACCGTAAAAAAAATGCTACAGGTAAAAAGTTATAGTCCTCCCCACTTCCCCTCCCATTTCAATGTATTCGTCAGCTTTATGAACAGGTAGTGTGTGTATGTGGGTAGAGATGTATAAATATTTTTATATGCATTGATTTTTATATAAATGAGATCATAAAATCACCTGAATTTTCATGTGTTTTCAATCTTTGACTAGACGGTCTATATTTTACGTATATTTTGTTTCGTAAATTTTCATTTCTGCTCTGCTTTTAGCTCTTCTGGTGTTACTTTTGTAACTACATGAAATGTACATATGTCCCCGTTTCTTGGTTTAACAATGTCGTACTGAATCTGTTGAGACTCCAGTATGAAAGTTGAAGATATTAGTGCATGTAAGTCTCTCATTTCTCTCCAAACCCTCACCACCTCACATCTTGGGTGTTTTCAGTTGTGTTATTACTCTTACCTTTGTCAAGTATAACAACGTTTACATTTTGGTCTGTGACCTTGATTCTCATAGCCTATTAGTCTCTTCTTTCTTACTATGGCTTTCTAATGCCAGAGGCCTTCATTTGATTCTTGTGGTTGGCTTGATTTCTTCATCATCTGTAGCTCAAATGTTTAAGAATCTATTTCCTCCTGTCTTTATTAATGAACTACTTGACTTGATACAAATTCCTGGGTTACCCTTTATTCTCTCTTCTCAGACCACTAAAGATATTGCTCCAATATCTCCAAACTTTGAGGCCAATCTGATTTTTTCCTTCCTGAATGCCATTTGCTCTTTTAACCTAGATAACAGTAGGGCTCTTTTTTATTTTTCTTGAGCTTTGTTGCTTCACCATACCATGTCTTGGGATTATTTATTTTTTGTATCTTGTTGTTGTTGTTGTTTCTGGAACAAACTTATGTGAGGGAATAATATACTCTCCTGGAGATCAGAAAACCTGGGTTCTAGAACTTGATATAAATGGGTGACCAGATCAGTCATTGAGGCTCTCTGGGACTAAATTTCCATATGGTAATGTAGGAGGAAAGAGTATATCATCTCCAACAAATCTTTTCAATAATACCCATGCAGATGCATGGCTTTATACAATATATTTTAAGTCACTACAATCCTTGATAAACTGTGAATATTATAAGAAACAAGATGATTATAATAAAGAAGAGAGAATAGGTGTGGATATCTCTTTAGCTCTTCCTCCTTGATACATGTTGAATGGGTTACATCAAACATAAATAAAGGTTCACATATGTGATGTTATGAGGATATGGGAAATTTACTAGGAGGGAAAAAGAATAGTCGAAGACTTAGGCTTTATTCTCAGAGTCCAGGTTCACCCTTGCTTGGAGGCATCATAGTGAGTTGGAAGAGCACCGGGCTCTGAGTCAGAAAATCTGGGTTCTTGTCTTATTGATGTAGCTGATTCACTGGTATGAGTTTGGGCAATCGATTCAGATAAACTCAGGTTTGAATCCTGGTTTTGCCATTTTCTAGCTGTGTGATTTGGGGCAAATTACAAGGCCTCTCAGAGCCCCTGTTTCCTTAGATATACAATAACAATAATTAGTTCAACTTTCTAGTTATGTCATGGGTATTAAATGAAGCAAATTTATTTAAATGGATGTTTAGGTCTCTACCTCAGAAGCTACTTTCTCTCTGAGCTCTCTTCTCATGTTAACGTTCCCTGAGTCTAATTAAAGTCAGGATAATATAGTATATTATTAATTTCCCCCTATTTCTCTGTGATATTTCTGTAAGGTACTTGCCATTTTAGCTTGGGTGTAATATTTTTCTACTGCTTGGAAATCTCATTTTTAATGAAATATTTGCTGAAGACCCATTTCTAGTCCCTAATTAGGCATGACAGATGGGTATCCCTGTGACCACCATTTAGTAACTGCAAAACATATCATAAAAATACATAAAGAGGAAGAAAACTGCCTGAGAGCAGCCAGATTCTCCTCATTCCTCTACTTAGCAGTTTCATTAGATTTGGGGAATTCTCTAGGTCAAGAAAAATTAGGTGTGTGAACAAGAAATTTGACATTTTATTTCCAAACAATCCATCTGCAGAATCTGAATGTGACATGAAATCTTGCTCAGTTAAAGAAAAGAACAAGTTAAATATAGTAGTTTTTGCAAATAATGAACAAGTGTTGGACTGTATTCTGATTCTGTTTAGAATGCAAAAGAGAAATAAAATATATGCTTAACTGCTTTAACTCTTTTAATTTTGTTTCCTGAAGCCATACATCATCTGTCTAGGTGATTGATGATATCATTTAAATTCAACCGCCCCCCAAAAAAATAGTCCATTAGGTTGCAAATAAAATTGTCATATTTTCCACTTACAAAAAGAAAAGGTAGGGCCTCCCTGGTGGCGCAGTGGTTGAGAGTCCGCCTGCCGATGCAGGGGATACGGGTTCGTGCCCCGGTCTGGGAGGATCCCATATGCCGCGGAGCGGCTGGGCCCGTGAGCCATGGCCGCTGGGCCTGCGCATCCGGAGCCTGTGCTCCGCAACGGGAGAGGCCACAACAGTGAGAGGCCCGCATACCGCAAAAAGAAAAAAAAAAAAAAAAAAAGAAAAAAAAAGAAAAAAAAAAAGAAAAGGTAAGGAATGAATAAATTAGTAGTCCAACATTCCCCCTCAGGGAATCCTGTATTAATCTTTTTAAAGTAATGAGCAGTGTGGTGGAATCAGCATGGGAATGAGAACTATTTACTAGCAGTGTGACCTTGGGCAAATTGCTCAACCTCCTCCAGCCTCATTCTCTTCATCCATAAAGTAGGGGTAAAGACAACAACAACAATAACTCAAAGGTTGTTTAAAAGAACAGGTTAAGAGAGCAACCTTGAAACGGCATTGTAAACCAAAACGACATCACCAATACTGGTTAATAATTAAAATTAAATCCTGGCATCCTTTTTTGTTTTTTATTTCACTTCTTTATAACCAACCCCAAATCTAGAGTATTTTTATTTCTCTTCTTTCTCCCAATGTGTAAGGGAAAATATGAGTTTTGAGAAACTATCATGTCCCTCTAAATTTTACTTCCAAATTTAAAGCATTAGTAAGTTCCATCTAATCAAATCAACATGTCTTGTTGAGCTTCTCAGGTGTGCAGTGCGTTGCATTAGGTACCATAAGGAGAGAGGAAAGGCAGAGGCATGTTCATTTATGGGACTTTATGAAATAGAATCACATTAAGCAAAGCCTGCCTTCAGTATAGATGGTGCTGGACATTTAAGTCATCCTGTTAAAAGGATTGAACCTTCTCTTTTTCTCTATTCCTTTGTGTTGGATTCTTCATTTTGCTTCTAAAGACCAATCTTCCTGCTGTACCATTGTGTCCTTTGCCCCCTGGAGGCGGATCTGTCTGGTTACATCAGCGGACCGCCTGATGGAGTTTAGTGAACATGCAGGAGAATGGAGGTGGGAAGGAGGGTCATGTTGGGGTACTTCCCAGCCGCTCCTGTGGGCTGGCTGTGTACTTCAGCTGAAGGCCACAACCTCTCTGTTTCTATTCTGGCGATTACTCCTTTCTCCATCCTTGCTAACCTGGGGTGTTATGGTATCTGGACCCTGTACATCCTTCATGGTTTTCCTGGACCCTGAGCACCTTTAGCAATACTCTCTTTAATAAGCTCTCCTCCAATGACTCAATTTCAATGCTTTTCTATTTGCTGACAAGACCCTGACAGATATACCCGCCTACTCCCAACCTCCCACCCACCTCTACCTACCCCCGACCCACTTCCAATTCCAGGTACTACTTGGTTTGGTGTCTCTACATCAGTGTTTTTCAGACTTAGGAACTTGCAAGCCTCTGAAAATACATTTATGGACTCCAGGAGTCCACAGACAGGAGTGTGAAAAGCATTGGTTTATCCAGCATTCCAGCCCCACCCCCCAACGTAAGAACCCAATGGGTTATTTTCTATTTACAGGAATCTGATCTTGTTAGAAAGAAGTCACAATAACAAGCATAGGTTATCGTTTGTTTTTATAATTTATTAGATAGCACAAAATCCCAATAGTCTACAAAACCTAAGTTCTTAGGACTTAAAAAAATATCAGAGAGAGTTTAATCTAGCACTTTCATTTTATAGTATAAATGAATGAACCCAGATTTAGAGAAGTTAAGTGATTTCCTCGAGACCATACAGCTTTCATCGGCCAAAGCTACAATCCACTTCCTGAGTCCTAATCCAATGTTATTTTCTGCCTGACATCTTACCCAACTTACACTATCTTATAGAGAAAATAATGAGACATATCAATGAAATGTTGTGTACCTGAACAGGAAGACTTTTCTAAGAATCTGTTCCTAAAAGCAAGAGAAAAAATATAGACTTTTGAGATATTAGGGCTAGAAGATACATTCAGCCTCTCCCTGAGTTCATAGGCAGGGAATCTGAGCCCCAGAAAAGATCAATATCATATGTTTCTCCTGTTTCCTGAAGTATTTTCATAACATTTTCCCCATCACTTTCAAGATCTCTCAGGGAACTTTGAATAATTTCACATCCAGAGTGTCTCCATAAATCTATCATTTTTCCTGTTGATAAGATTTTAAGACTCAAAGAGGTGGTAAGATAGAGAATAACAAAAAAGCGAAATATGCCATCTGATGGAGAATAGCTCAAGAGCTAACCTGTAAATTGAAATATGAGTTAAGGAGTTTTCTTTATACTAATATGATGGCAACTGACAAAGGCTCTCTGAAAGAGGACACCCTTGGCCAGTGAGCCCACAAAGTCAAGGTACCTGTGGTGATGCAATGTTCCATCAACATGTACGCTGGTGCTGACATTTGCCCAGGATACCATCATCAGTGCAAGACATTCAGGATGAAGTTTTCAATCTCTGTCTGAGGAAGGAGCGGCTGCCATTCAACCCACAGGAACACTTTCTCAGTGTCAAAATATGCCATTAACTCTGAGCTAGCATCATTTTTCGTCTTAAAGAGGATATTAAATAAGCAGAGTAAATTCATACAGGTGAGCTAACATGTACTAGCCATAAAACAGTACATTGTTCAGGTTGAATTCCTTTATTAAGGCTTATTCTGTGAGTCAATTGGCCAATAACTTTGCCAAATTGTTAAACTCTCTACTGAGGAAGGCCCCCACTATGATAAAATCAGCTCCAATCTTCTTCTTCTGCCCTTATGGAGTGGTACATTGGAATGGGACAGAGACCCTTGAGTTTTGTTCTTAGATGTCCCTTTCAGACAACCCAGGGCTACTCATCCCTGAGGTCTGGTCATCACCCTTTGCTCACCTCTAGAACAGGAGGACCTCTTTGAACACAGGCATTTTGCTCAGTCAGGTTAGAGCTTCTCTCTAAGAAAACAAGAGATGGGAGGGGGAAAAAAGGTAAAGTGTCTCCAAGTCAGAGATCCTATTGAGGAAATTCAAGGACTGGATGGATGATTCCCCAAATCCTTTCAAACTTTCTAATCCTCTGGTTTAGAACCACAACAAATGTCTCTGCCATGGTCTGCAGATTGATTACAGCTGAATGTAATCCATAGTGGTTTGCTGCAGAATAATCTAGACTTCTGAGTTTCACTGCAAAACATTTCTGCCCCTCTTTCTTCACTCCACCCTCCATCCCAAATGGCAGTGCTATGACTTTCTGAGACTTACCTGGCCAAGAGAGGGCCCTTTAGGATGGTAGAGGACTTCTCAGGCCTGTCCTGTTTGAAACCCCCAAATTCATTGCAAAGCTAGAGAGAGAGTCCAGAAATAAAGCCCATGGAGCCTGCTGGAGAATTTTACCCAATTTAGTACAGAGCAAGGGCCTTGAATTGAGGGCCTGGGTCTGAATGTTGGTGTAAACTTAGCCCAATTGAATAACCTCTCTGAGCGTTAGCGCTCTCATCTAGAAAACTGAGTGTAGATATTTACCAAGTGGGGTGGATAAAGGGTTAAAAGAGATTATGTATGAGGCCTGCACTGAAGTTCAGCTTCATCCCTGGGGTTTAGCCAAAATGTGGTATCTAGCTTCAACTTTGGCCTTGATCTTTGGAAGGTATTAATAGCCAGCTTACCTACTTCATCATCATTTCTGACATTCCCCACCTTGAGAGTCATCAGTGACTGCACGCTCTCATCAGTTACACAAGATCAATATGACACACAGCAAGACCGGCAATAAAAGCAAGCGTTTCTATTCAGCCTCATCATTCATGTACGAATATTCACCTTCTAGCATAGGTAAGTTATACCTGACCCTTCTCTATTTCTCTACCTTATCCCTATGACTACCTGAAGATAATACAACATTTATGTTTTCTATAGATTGTATGTCTCCCTAACTAGTATGCAAACTACACCAGAGCAGGAATTGATTTAGTTTTGTTCACTGCAGCATCCCAAATGTCTAAAAACAGTGCTAGCCAGTTCATAGGCACTTAATAAATTATTGTTGAATGAATGAATATGCAACAGATCCTAATTTCTATCCTCATACTCAAGTCTGCAAGAACAATCATTTTCTTTATTTTTCCATAACTGAACTTAGCTGCTGTTCACCAGATTGTCAGTGTAAGATTCAGCTCCATGTTTCTATGGCAGGGTCATCCATCACAGCTAAGGTCTGGGGGCCTTATATAGTATCAAGGTGTTGGAGGGTGGGCAACACATCCTCCCAGTCATCTTTCCATGTGGACGTCCGCAGAAATATGCCCTCTGGTTGCCTCTGAGTCATTCCTCCTCCTCCCCCAGACTTCTCTGGGTTTAGTGGCCCTCTCGCTCTTTCTCTGCTACTTCTAGGCCATCATTCTGTAGCTCCCAAGCTATATTGGAACTCTGAGTATCTAATGTTCATTTCACCTACACAGCACAGTCATTTCTCTTCTGGAGCCCTGTCACTTACCCAGGACTCTACCTAGGAAAGGGATAAGAGACCCTCTGTTTTCAGATCCCACAAACCCATCTGGGTTTTCCAGTGGCTGCACCCACCTTGTCCTGGGGCTGGGTCCAGAGAACAGAGCACATAGAACTTCTTTCTTAGGGGCTCATCCATGCTTCTTGTCTGACTGTCTTCTATCTCTAGTGACAGATTTTTTTTCCCCACTCTTCTTTGGACAGTCAGAATCTGTGCTTTTGAAACTCAAAAGAAAGGAATAAATTTCCTTTTCTCTGCTCTATGTACCCACTTTCTTCTTCTGTGCCAGTGAACACAGACTAGTTTAGCTGATCAAAACGTGGGAGAAGGGTCAAGACATAAAAAGAAATATGAGGAGAAAACAGTTATTAGCATTTCCAAAGCATCACACACACGCGCGCGCACACACACACAGAGTAAATTTTAAAAACCAGTCCAGTTGTTTAAGCCTCTCAGTGAAAATCTCCAGCCCTGTCTTATTTGGAAAATGGCAGATCAATTTATATAAGAGCTCTCAAACCCTCCTTCTAATAAGTTTGCCTAGGACATGCCAATAGTATCTATAAATAGACACAGTACCAAACTCCTAATATCTGGGCGCCATATCGGGTGGCAGGCCCCCTGCTTAAGCATCACCTACTCTGAGAAGCCTTGCCTGGTCCTCCCCCAAAAAAAGTCACCAGTCCCTTCTTAGTGTCTCTCACTGTATCCTACTGCATTAATTCACTGAAGTTAGACTAGAAGTTGCAGAAAACTCAGGAGAACAGTGGCTTAAACAAAAGATATGTTTATTTTTCTCTCATGATATTTGAAGGTAAGAAGCCCAAAGCTGGGCTTTGCCTCATAATCACCAAGGATCTAGGTTCAGGGGTAAATCTGCTTTGCTCCTGCCTCACCCCCTCCCTACAGGATATCTTCCTCAGATTCAAGATAGCAGCTTATTCTCCAGCTATTACATTCCAGGTAGCAGAAAAAGAAAAGCAGACAATGAAGGAATATCCCTTAACCTTAAGGAAACATCCCAGATGGTGCACACAGAGGTCCTGCTTATCTCCCACTGGCTGTTACTTAATTGCAAGGACATAACTACTTGTCAACTGGAGTTTGTAAAATAGTATTTTAACCGAAGGGCAGTGTTCCCAGAAAAATTTGGGCTTCTCATTTGTAAGAAAGAACAGATGTGTACTACAAGGCAGCTAGCAGGTTCTTCTACTGCTGGTTGTAGAATGGTTACCTCCCTTGTTTACCTGTTTTATCAATCACATAGTAAGTTCGTTGAAGAAAAAAAAAAAACACAAGACAAAACAGTGTCTCACTCATCTTTCTTCCCCAAGTTCTAGCACAGGGCAGACTGGAGTTACACTCAATGCTTATTAGTAAAGGAGAATTTGAAGCCCCTATAATGGAAGGCACCTGATAGATGTAAACTCTAGTTCTTAATTAAAATACAAAACAAAACCCAATAAAGCTATGTTTAAGAAGAACCTGTTTCCATCCCATTTTATGAAAAATAGGAAAGAGGCTCAGAAATATTAAGTAACTTACACAGGATCTCAGGTCCTGTGAGTGGCAGAGGTTGGACTTAAAGAAAGTACTGACTGACTCCAAAGTCACAGTCTTGTTTTTTTTTTTTTTTTTTTTTTTTTGCGGTACGCAGGCCTCTCACTGTTGCAGCCTCTCCCGTTGCGGAGCACAGGCTCTGGATGGCCGCAGCCGCTCCGCGGCATGTGGGATCTTCCCGGACCGGGGCACGAACCCGTGTCCCCTGCATCGGCAGGCAGACTCTCAACCACTGCGCCACCAGGGAAGCCCCCAAATCACGGTCTTTGTATTATGTGGGCTCCTTTACCTACTGCTTCTAGCCTTTCCTTACCTGCCATTAATGTGACAGTACCACGGGTTATTTATGAACCTTGGTTTATTAACCTGTATCACCATCACTCCAGTGAACGAAATGACTTGTAAAAGCAGTTCATCCCGGCTCTTGAGGATGAAGGCTTAGTACATCTCCCTTACTTATGAAGAAAACCCTTCCCCATTTGATCTCACACCATACCATCTACTCCAACCATTCCTTCTCTCTGAGCCTTACACCAAAAGCCAACTTATAAAACCATGTTCTGCTCTGCCTTGATGACTGCTTACTTCCTTTGCATGGAGTTTTGCTCAGCCTAGTATCTTAAGATGAGGAGGGGTTCAGTACCTGGACCACCAAGAGTGATGATTATAAAGTCCCTTCTTAGCTAAGATCTCTGCCCCATTTCATGAGATTCTGATTGCTGTCCCTGGCTCTTGTCATTGCTATGGTCACAAAAACAGGGATTCTCACAGCCTCCTCCTCTCCATCTTGACAGTGCCTTAAAATAGTTTACTGTCTAAAAATCTATTCCCCTAATCCACTGATTTAGTGTATTCTATTCTACTCATATAACACAAATTATTTCCAAGCATATGTAACCACACAATTATATCTCTATAAACCCTCTAACCCAATACATTTTATATGCTTATTAATTACACTAATAAACTTTCCAATAAAATTTCCTACTGATCTATATTACCCATCACATCACACTATTCTCCTCTCTAACAGAGAAATTCTTAAACACTTTAGCATATGACTATACAACTAGAATTAGTCACAGATCAAGATTAGTATATAAGGTCTTTGGAGGAGTGAACTAACTGTCTTAAATGTCTATACTCTCTGAACCCTCACCTTGCTGTGCATCATATCAGCGCTCACTTATTTCTCAGATTGATCCATATGGGAGAGTAAAGTCTAGAGCCAGTTGAATCAGGCTGGCTGTAGATAATCCACTGGGTTATTTTCAGCAACAAATTATATTCTCCTATGAAAACAATATTATGGTCTTATGATCAATAATGTTGAGTTCCTTGTCTTCTTTCCAAAATAGATCTTTTCAAGAAACCAATCTGACTTAGGAAAAGAGGGTTTTACCCATGTTTGGGTCCTACATTTTCTGACCAAGCCAGGTGGCTAATGAATAGCATTTAATTTTTTTTTTTTTTTTTTTTACCAGAATAGCAAACTGCCCAAGGGTAGACATTTCTCATTTTCCTCAGGAAGTGTTTATGAGAGCCCTGCCAGCATCTCACCAAACCTTGGAATACAGCCAGGGAGGGACAAGTGCCAATACCACTGGCATCCCTGAGGCACAGAGTTGAGGCACAAATTTCAGGTGATTTCAAGGGACTGGAACCTGGGATAGATCTGCAAATCCTCAGTTTCATTTTTAAAAATTTTTTTTAAAATATTTATTTATTTATTTATTTAGACTGTGCTGGGTCTTAGTTGCAGCATATGGGATCTTTAGCTGTGGCATGCAGACTCTTAGTTGCAGCATGAGGACTCTTAATTGCAGCATGCGTGTGGGATCTAGTTCCCTGACCAGGGATCAAACCCAGGCCTTCTGCATGAGGAGCATGGAGTCTTACACACTGGACCACCAGGGAAGTCCCTGCAAATTCTAAACTTTAAAAGAAGAATTTTAAACCATAAACCAATTCTATTTTAACTAAATTCAAGAAATATGTACTGAGTGCTTACTACACACCAGGAGCAGTACTAGGCACCAGGGACACAGATGAGAAGACACACTTTTCACCCTCAACAGGTTTACAGACTAAGGAGGGAGACAGAGCCAGATGCAATTAGCTGATGCTTGTCATACTGGGCCATGTGTTCCAATAAAGCCCGAGGAATAAAAACAATAACAAAAATAAGAATATAAATACAAATATAAGAATGACTAATATTTGCTGGTGCCTACTGTGAGCTCTAAATGCATTATCTCGTTTATTCCTCTTGGCAGCCGATAAGGTCTAAGTCAGTACTCCGCATTTTGCAAACAAGGAAATGCTATTGGGATGAGCAGAAAAGAAAAACAAATTCTGCCTTCAGGCATTGGGAAAGGCTTCACTGAGAAAGTAACATTTGTTGGAATCATCAAATCTGGTTCCTCCTTTAGCCCCCAGCAGGCAGCGATGGAGTTTCATAATAAAGTCACTGACAGAAATTACGTACTGGGGGATTCCAGTGCAATTGCTAATGGGGAAACTGCCTATACTAGATGACTAAATATGATGTTCTGGGTCATTAAAATTGTATTATGCATATGCTGAGGTTGGGGTTGGCTAAAACGTTATAGAGAGCTGCTAATCTGACCACTAGACCATGTTCAGTAAACTTGTTCAGGGATGAGCCAGAGTTAAAAGTGTAGATCCAGCTGTAAATAAGGAGATAATTGGACTGCATGCATCAGTTGATGAAAATCTGTGGCCAGCTGGAACATTTTTAAAATTTTATTTTTCATGAAATATTTCATACATTCAAAAAATTATGTCTAGTGAATAGCTAAGGTATAAAGAATGACTGACTGACCATCCATGTGCCCAAGCCATCTTAAGAAATAGAAAATGACTAATTATGGCACAGCCCCTGATATCCTTCCCCATTAGTTTTTCTTATTTCCCTGACTCCCCACCAAGGATTATGGCTTTTAAAAATAGTTTATTATATATGCACTTTAAAAAACCATATTATTATATATAACCATACATGGTTACATATATAACCCAGAAATATATGCTACTTATTTTTGTACATTTGAACTTTATTATGTGAACTTTTGTGATTTGCTTTCTTCACTCGCATTATGCTTTGGTTCCCATGCACATTGAGGCAGTTGTATTCAACCCCAGCAGTTTTATTCATTCATCTTCACTACTATAGTATGCAAAGTATTGATCCATTCTCCTGGCAATGGACATTTGGATAGACATTTGTGTAAACACAGGATGAACATTTTTATACACTACACACACGAGCAAGAATTTCTCTACAGTATACACCTAAGAAAGAAATTGCTAGGTAATATGTTTTCTTTAAGTTAAAAAAATAATGACAAATAATTTTCCAAAGTGTTTGTACCAATTTATACTCTTACAAGGTCTACGTGTCTCTCATTCTCATCATAACTAGTATTGTCCAGCCTTGCCAGTCTAATGGGTATAAGACACTAATTCACTGGTGTTTTAATTTGGATTTCTCTGGTTACTAATTAAGTTGAATATTTTCTTCTTATATTTACTAGCATCAGGGACTCTTGTTCTGTGAAATGTCTTTTTCATGTCTTTTGCTCATTTCCTTTTAAGTTTTCTTTTTATCTGTCTTCTGGTAAACATAAAATTTTATGTTAATGTAATCCAATTTATTTCTCTTTCCTTTATGGTTTATATTTTGTGTGAATTGTTTAAAAATGCTATGTCCTTACCTGAGGTAAAGATTTTATCCTATATTCTCTCTTATAGCTTTAAAGATTTCTTTTCACTGTTAAACTTCTAAGTCACCTGAACTAGATTTGTTTAGAATATGAAGCAGAGTTCCAACTGTACTTGTTTCCATAGGAAAAGCCAATGGTCCCAGCACCATCGATTGCATAGCCCATTTTTTCCCGCTTGGTTTGCAATGTGAGCTCTATATATGTCAGGTGTCTATGTATGGGTGGGTCTGTTTCTGGCTCTCTCTTCTGTTTAAGTGATCTCCTTATGTACCCATACATCAAGCTAATATAAAGCATTAAAATAAATCTTTACAGTCCTAGGTCAAGTTACGCCACATTTTTCTTTTTTCAAGCTCTTCTTGGCTGTTTGCTTGCCTTTTCCACTTATTCACTTTGGATGCTATCTATCAAGTTTTATCAACATTCAATTGCTATGTTAACAGATCAATTATGGGAGACCTGATTATCATATCTAGCAACATGTCATGTCTCCATTTATTTAGGCCTTCTTTCTACATAAAAGTCAGACATCTTTTGTTAAAGTTATTCCTTGGTGTCAATTTTTTGTTGCTATTTTTAGACATTTTATGTAACATTAACACTTTATAACTATTGGTTTCTATTTTATGACTATGCAGTTGACTTTTAAGAATTGATCTTATATCTAGCAATCTTCCTAAACTCTCCTAATGTGTTGTGTGTGCAAGTGTGTATACGTGTATATACATTAGATCTTCTACTTGGACAATTTTCACGTCATCTCTGAATAATCAGTTTTGTTTATTTATTTCCCCTCATGGCAACTTTTCTTTCTTTTTCTTGCTTTAGTCCAGTGGCCAAAGACTTTAGTACAACACTGAATAAATTCATAACATGTGACTTCCAAAATTGGAATAAATCAATAACTTCTTGCACAGGAGTCATGCTAATATTTTTGAACTCACTCCAGTGTTGGTATATGTGCTGCCAAAGTGAGAGAGTTAAACTCTGCTCCCTCAGGTGGCAGCTGGCCCCTCCTGGGTAGACATGCAGGGACCTGAGGAGATGACTCCACAGATGAGCTCTGCTTTCTGAGTGAGAGGCTGTTTCCAGGGCAACAAGTTTGAGCCTTTGGACCAGAATCATCCCTTTGACCATATCTCCCTCTAGCCCACCTCCTTGAATAAAATCTCATAAGAAGCCATGACATTTGTCTGTTTTCTCTTATTTCAACTACCTTGAAAAGTGAGCCAATGTTTCTGTCACAAGTTGAGCAGTAGGAGATCCCAGGCAAATGCATTATCAATCCTGCAGAGGACAAAATTTGCATTAGGTACTAATATACTTGATTATCTTGCCAGCCCCAGATGTGTCATCTTTATTACCTAAGTAACCAAGTGAATGTGCCTAGGCTTTTCAGCATGCAGTCTCTTACCTTTCCTTCTAAATTCCCATTACGCAAATTGGAATTTCAGCAGCCAGTGGCAGATTTGGGTCCATGCTACTTTTTTCTGGCTTAAGAAAGTGAAATTGAGCATTCAGTGTAAACTCTGCTGGATATTTAATCTATAGCATAAACTGGGACACTGACAGTGAAAAGGGGTGCTAAATAAATGTCTGAGCACAGGTATAAACTGGGACTCTCCTGAAAAGCCCAGGGTATACAACCACTCCAGCTATGCTGTTTTCATAAGTGCCCTTTCTTTCTCTAGCTCCTCTCTGCTGAAATGTTTCTTCCTGTCATGTCTCATACCTAATTCAAATGTTTCTCAGTTCTATTTTGCAAGGGATCCACCCAACCACCATCCAGCCTACAGTTCACTTGGAAACCATGAAACAGCAAATGAAGTATAGTTTAAGTACCTCACGGAAAATGATTTGAAAGAAAATCTGATTGACCTTAAATGCTGTCTTTCGCATCCTTTGTAGCGTTGCAGATAAGGGTCTAATCTTCTCACCTGTACTTTACTTTCTAAATTACATTATCCAAATTTCCTGTTACAGTGGATGGCATGCATTATCTAACACATATATACACACAAAATATAACATAAATGATGTATTTGTCCTTGATCAGGGAAATTTGCTGTAAACAGCACCACATCAAGATGCTCTTTGGTATACTTTTGTGCTTTACTGGTGACACTCAGAGGAAAGCATTTCAGTTGTTTTCAAAGAACATTTAAATAGGTTTCCAGCTTATTCTGCCAACCTGACAGGCCTCCTGGGCAGCTCGTCCCTGAAAGCCTCTGCCACAAGCCAACATCATTCTACACCAGAGTTATCATTTATTTATTGCATTTTAATTGGTTTCACTTATTGCCAGCTAACAAGAGGAGATGACCATTAAGTGTGGTTAGATATTAACTTGAGAGAGAATGGAGTAGGAACTACTCCAGTTGAAGAACTGGCTTATCTGAAACATAATTTAAGTTCCACAAACCACATTTATTGATACTCCAAATAGTCTTCTAACTGTCTCCAGTTTTACATTTGCATAAGAAATTAAAATGTTTAGGGACTTCCCTGGTGGCACAGTGGTTAAGAATCCTCCTGCCAATGCAGGGGACACGGGGTTCGATCCCTGGTCCAGGAAGATCTCACATGCGGCAGAGCAGATAAGCCCGTGCACCACAACTACTGAACCTGCACTCTAGAGCCTGTGAACCACAGCTACTGAGCCCCCGTGCTACAACTACTGAAGCCCATGCACCTAGAACCCATGCTCTGCAACAAGAGAAGCCACCACAATGAGAAGCCCGCACACCGCAGAGGAGAGTGGCCCCTGCTCGCGGCAACTAGAGAAAGCCCACGCACAGCAACGAAGACCCAACACAGCCAAAAATAAATTAAAAATTTTCTATTAAAAAAAGAAATTAAAATGTTTATCTATCATGAAAGATGGCTCTGAAGAGCTAGATTCAAACCTAGTACTGGGTCAAGTCTTACAGGTACATGGAGTATGAGAAGTTCACAAAAGGGCAAATGATAATAATAATGAACATTTATTGAATTCCTACCATGTGTCGGGTTCTTATCAAGAGCTTAATAGTTATTATCTCATTTAATCTTCATGCCCCAGTGATGTTGGTACTATTGTTATCTCCATTTTACAGATGAGAAAACGGAGTGACTTTCCTGAGGCCATAACATAGAGTGGTAGAGCTGGGATTTGACGTCGGAACTGGTGCCCTTGAATATCCCAGGATACAATAAGACTTGTTGTGTGTATGCATTAAGTGCCAAACCTCTGATGCTTGCCTTCAGAATCTCTTGCCACCAGATTCTGCAGACGTACCCAGCATGCCTGACATGCTTTACCCATGCTCCATGACTATAGTAAGATACAAACTTATTTATCATCCCTATATTGATTCATTCACCAAAAATATACACTGCTACAGCTATACAAAGAAGAGAGTCTCGCTTTCAGATTGTGATAATAAAGGAAAATTTCATAGGTGAGGCTACAGTTGACCTATTCTAAAAGTGAGGATGGGAATCTTTCCAAGTTAGAAGAAATAGAATGCGACAAGAGGCAGAGTTTGGAAAGCAGAAGGATTGCTTGGAAACATGGTGGTTCAATGTGGACACAAGATAATATCCTGTGACAGGGAATTCATTTGGAAAGGTAAGTTGGGCCTGATCATAGAAGTTATCAGATTAATTCAGGCAGCCACACACATCCCAGAAAGACCTATGGTTCCTTAGAGTCAGGGGCTGTGACATTCATCTTAGTGACCCCCTCTCCCACACAGGGCATTGCATGGTGTCTAGCTCATTACACTTATAAATATGCTAAACATATAAGGAAATAAAGTATCAGTCTTCCCAAGGCAATATGCTTTTTAAAAACATGGATCAAAACCTTAAGTGAGAGGAAATACATTCAAGTGGTATAGTGGGGCTCCCTTAAGAAAATAGTAAAGAGTTTAAGGAATTAGCAGCATCTCACTAGAACTCCTAAAACTGCATGAACTTATAATAACTAACATTTTCTGTGCTTGTGTTGTGTGCTATCCAGTGTCCTTGGTGTTACATTCAGCATCTCACTTAACCTCCACAATCCCTATGAATACAAACAATTATTATTCCCAGTGTCCATTCAGGGATACTGGGGGCCATTAGTAATCTGTGTCACACTGAACTAAAATTAGTGTGTAAGCAGAATTTATAGAAGCCTATAACTTAGGATTCTATTAAGTCTGACCACTCTCCAAGGCTTGGCAACACTAGAAATCTTATTCTACATGGACATACACATAGTTAAAACTCCCACTGTTTAGAGGAAGAAAGCTTCTTATTAGAATATTATTAGTGTGGTCTTGATTGATCGGGGTTTTCAACTGGTGCTATGCTTGCTTTTCAACTACTATTCCTTTAGTTTCATTACTCTAAAATTGGTAATGACTTTTTGGTGGGGGACTATAATTTTTCAGGAACTAACATGGAAGAGTTTGAGCATAGTGCTTATTATTTTGTTTTTCTCCAATTTTTTTGTTACCATAGAGTTTCTTTTTATTTTACACTAGAAGGTGGGAATGGGTAAGATAGATGAATCAAGGAATCTTTTGTTCCACCTAAGCAGGCAGCAGTCAAAAAATGGAAAAACTGACCTAGAAGAGGAATGCTAAATAAATGTCATCAGATCATCCTGCCCCCGCTCTCAGATCTGACACCTCTAATCAGTCACAGGCTGGATTATGCCAGGCCCTGCCCCCAGGAAGACAAAATCCAGCCACTTTCTCCCACTGAGCTAGGATGCAGCTTCAGAATCCTTCCTCACCCAGCATTCAGATATCATGTGGGCAGAGGAGTCAAACTCTATTTGCTATCTCTATCCTATAGCTATACTCTAATATTTGATTGGAAAAGAATCTGTGACATAATTACTGCTTATAAGGTACTATTTTGGGTGGCATGCACAGGGCTATTCAACATCATCAACATCGTCACTCACATAGCCGTGTTTAGGCATCATGCTAAGGGCTTTATAGATTATCTCATTTAGTCCTCCCAATAACCATCTGAGGCAAGGACAACCAATCCCTACTTTGTGACAGTTCTGTAGTCTCAGAGGTGAATCATATTTCCAAGCTCCTGACTTGATAGCCCCCAAATCCTAACAACTAATGGCATTTTAGTCTTTGAACAAAAAAGGAGTCGCTAGAATAATGCTCTGGAAAATCTTCAAATAACAAATATTTAAGTGATCCTGAAAATATGTGAATGCTAGTGCCATGAACAAAGTATATTCATGAAAGATAAGAAGGCTGTGTAGTGGAAGTTTTGAAAGGTGGACAAGGTTAGAGCTGAAATAAAGCCTCTAGATAAAATATAAAGAATATTCTGCAGGAGTATTCATTCAAGGGAATGATATACTTTCACCATGCTTAATTTCCACAACTGCCTGGGGGGTGAGTGTAATTAGCCACTTCTACAATAAACAATACTCAGTGAGATGAAGTCACCTTTCAAAGTCTCACCTCTAGGAGCCCGGATTCAAACCGGGTTGTCTGAATCCAAAGCCTGGGCCCACCCTGATGAGGCAACCTAAGAAGCAAATCAGTATTAGCCTTAAATGATGTTTGATTGAGCTCAGAAAGCACTGACACTGAAATTCAAAGCCACTGGATCCTACATTTGGAGACTGGCCGAAGTCAGTGATAGACTCAAGAAGCAGATCTAAGTAACCTTTAGGGTTAGGTACTGAGATGGAAAACAGAGTTAGCCACACATTTGAACACTCTCTTATCCAATAGTTTTTCATTTTAATCCAATATTTCTTCTTCCACTAAGACAAACTCTTTTCCTTTCTCACCTGATGTGCAGGTGTCAAGGGCTGTCATCATTCACTTTACCCCATTGTACTGTCATCAGGCAAATAATGCCAGTGATTATTTCTGTTCACTTGCCAGAGAAAATGCATCAGGAAATGTCAACCTTCCATTTCTCATCTTGAAGACGACAACATTAAACAAGAACCAAAATTCACACAGGTGAACCCATCTGTGCTAAGCATAGAAGCACACGGTCCTTACAATGAATTATTTCAGCATTTAAGCTTTTGGAGTCACATAGCCAACTTGGTCCAATTATTAACATGTTGGGTGTTTTTATGTTCTCTCAGAAAAAGACAATTCAGAAGGAAGTTCTCACTCATGCCCTCTTAGCATCTTAAATTTAAATCTCAGGTTTCAATGGCTCAGATTTTCCTGACATTTTGAAAGTAATTGGGGGCTGGAGACTTTGCATTATTTTTCCTTCTTGTAATTCATTAAAAAACGTGTGTCTCCTATTAACCCGCCAACCATTAGGCAGCTCCTAAATCAAATATGCTTCCTCATTGCTCCCCATCTCCTGGGATAATAACATTGATCAAACTTCATTGAAATCTCACTTAGTTGATGGTACAGATATTGCAGGGAAGTGGGAGACCACTAGGAGGTTCAGGATTGGGAAACTGTTACTTTTCCTATGGCTCACTTTGCCATAATCTAAAAAGAAATTGAGGGCGCGCTTCCCTGGTGGCGCAGTGGCTGCGAGTCCGCCTGCCGATGCAGGGGACACAGGTTCGTGCCCTGGTCCGGGAAGGTCCCACATGCCGCAGAGCGGCTGGGCCCGTGAGCCATGGCCGCTGAGCCTGCGCGTCCGGAGCCAGTGCTCCGCAACGGGAGAGGCCACAACAGTGAGAGGCCCGCGTACCGCAAAAAAAAAAAAAAAAAAAAAAGAAAGAAATTGAGGACAATATCCTTCCCTTCATAAAATATTTCTTTAAATGGAGTACGATTTATACACTAACAAAAAATTTGTAAATTCTTCTCCTAGCAAGTAAATTAAAATAAAATTACTTCTATAGGTATTTAAAGAGTATATTGCTAAATGTTTATTTTAGTATTACATTCATAAAAATTAATATCAGTCTTTTCAGAATTATTTGTCAACTCTTCCATTTTATATTATGTATAATAAGGCTCAAAATTAGGAGCTTAAACATAAAAATTAGACTTAACCATAATTACCCAACTTCTTATCCCCTAAATAAATATGTTCTTTAATTATTTTTCTTCTCACAAGAGTAATACATGCTTCTTGTATGTCATGCAAGTTTTACTAAAAGCAAAATAAAAAATATTTTAATGTTGTTTAATGTTGTCTTGTTTCACCCACAGTCCACTATCTGGAGTTAAACTCTGCTAATATTTTAATGTAGATGTCCCTGACTTTCATCTTTCCTTGTGAATTAACATATAGATTATGTATTTATTGGATGTGAGCAAAGGAAACCCAATTGAAGGAATTAATGCAAAAGGGCGGGGGGATTTACAATAAGCATAGTAAGATGTCTCCCTGAACTGACAAGAAGGAAGGCAGCCAGGTCTTAGACACAGACTAAAACATGGCAGCGAATTGGAAAAATCAGTTCCCTCCATCCTTCACTCTATTTCCTCATCCTGTTGCAGAAAATGACAAGTACCAACATCTTGTGATTTTAAATTTCCTCTATTCAAGCAAGCAGCCAAATGGAGACTGAACATTCTTGGTCACAGTCCCAAGGCTCCCTGGGAAGGTTCAAGATTCTTAAAAGAGTCCATCCTGAACAAAGTGGCACACTTATGTCCCAGCAACATGGCTGCTTCCTTTGTAACTGCATGCTTGGGTTGAAGGACAGTAACCAGAAGGGAGAAGTCACAGTGAGCCACAGATATCCACTAGCAATAGTTCTAATATTTTTATTTTGCAAAAGCAAAAGATAAACCATACATATTATTCTATAACTTGCCCCCTCACTTAATACATGTTGGCCAATGTTCAAATAGGCTTCCTTTATTCCCCATTTATTTTTTTATTGATGACACTTTCTCTGCATATTTGTTTCCCTAAAACCATGTTTCCCAATCATTTTTACATTATGACACACACAGATGCAAAATAATACTTCTGTTTCACACTCAGAAAACTGGAGGAAATATGAAGGCATATATACAGGGCTTGGTGCAAAATATATTTTCTTTATATTATAAAATTATGATTAAAAATAAAATAGAAAAAAGTAAAATTGAGGAACATTTAAAATACTGAATTTGTATAAAGCTTCCAAATAAAAGAGTCTCAAGGTATTTAATTAAAAACTAGCTTGCTTCCATACTCTTATTTGTATTTTATTTATATCAGAGTTTATTCTTAAAATAATAATACAAAAGTCCTGATGAAGAATTTTTCATGATGATATTTTCAAATTCTTTATAGGGACCATCAGTGAGAAACTTTGTATGGGTTGGTGATGAAAAAAAAATGTAAAGCACTTTTACTGTTACTCAAAAATGTACACATTTAGATTGCATTTAAAGAAACTAACAGCTCTTTCATTTACCTTTTAAAGTAATATTGAAATTTCTTGTGATAATGGGAATAATTTTGAATCCATTGAAAATTTCCATATTAAGTATTTCAAAATAATGACAATGCTCTACTTTTCAGAATGAACATATATCCTAGAAGAGGCCATCGTGAAGCTGGCTAAGTTGCCACTAAAGAGGCATTCTGCTACCAATGAACAGAAGTTTTTGGATATATGTGAAAACAGGGAGCTGTGCCCAACCCGATGTCCCACACTGGACCAGCTTCTCCTGGAGCTAGTGTGGTTCCCCTGACCACATCTCGTTATTTTTACACTGTCTTCTGAAAGAGAGATCCAGGATGCACAAGTATCTCTTCAACTGTGCTCTGCACACATGGTGAAGCAGACAGCAAATGAGGAAAGACACAGCCACCCTGTGGGGAACAAGGGGCACCATCAGACCCCTTCACCCTTCAAGGAGCCCTGGACCAGGCAGCTCCAGGTCAAAGGCTATGGGACTCCAACAGCCCAGGCTTGGTCAGCCACCCCACGGTCAGAGGAGATCTTTAGCTGGAGGCTGTAAACCATTTATAGCACCTTGGCACAAGTTGTGATCTAATGACATGGAAGATTTATTCATTTTATCTACTAGAACAATGGTTTTCAAATGTGTTCTATGAGCTCCAGGATTTTGTTCCAGGGCCTTAGAGGCCTTGGAGGTGAAAGGGAAGCCCAAGGATTAGAGTTCTGGGTTTGCTGCCCTGTCTCAACCAGAGCAGGTGTCACTGTGACCTCTTTTATATTTAGGTATGTGGGTGTGTGTATAGGGAGAGGGGAAGATTTCAACTGCTAAAAACAAAAAGCTTTTAACCTACAGGACCATATTGGTGTTCATCTTTAAAATTTTTTAAATCATATACAAACACATATTTCTGTTAACATCAAACATGAAACAGTATACTTCCTCCTATAAAATGTGAAATTTCACATCCCCCTTTACCAGCCAGTTTTTGTTGAAATCATCTAGGACTTTAGATCTCAATCTTTTTAATACATTTTGACATTATGTATCTTCTCCTTCCCTTTATTTTTGACATTTTATTTTTATTTTTTTATTTTTTGCTTTATAAAAAATTTAATCAGTTATACATATACATATGTTCCCATATCCCCTCCCTTTTGCGTCTCCCTCCCACCCTCCCTATCCCACCCCTCCAGGCGGTCACAAAGCACCGAGCTGATCTCCCTGTGCTATGCGGCTGCTTCCCACTAGCTATCTACCTTACGTTTGGTAGTGTATATATGTCCATGCCACTCTTTCACTTTGTCACAGCTTACCCTTCCCCCTCCCCATATCCTCAAGTCCATTCTCTAGTAGGTGTGTGTCTTTATTCCTGTCTTACCCCTATGTTCTTCATGACATTTTTTTTCTTAAATTCCATATATATGTGTCAGCATACAGTATTTGTCTTTCTCTTTCTGACTTACTTCACTCTGTATGACAGACTCTAGGTCCATCCACCTCATTACAAATAGCTCAATTTCATTTCTTTTTATGGCTGAGTAATATTCCATTGTATATATGTGCCACATCTTCTTTATCCATTCATCCGATGATGGACACTTAGGTTGTTTCCATCTCCGGGCTATTGTAAATAGGGCTGCTATGAACATTTTGGAACATGTCTCTTTTTGAATTATGGTTTTCTCAGGGTATATGCCCAGTAGTGGGATTGCTGGGTCATATGGTAGCTCTATTTGTAGTTTTTTAAGGAACCTCCATACTGTTCTCCATAGTGGCTGTACCAATTCACATTCCCACCAGCAGTACAAGAGTGTTCCTTTTTTTCCACACCCTCTCCAGCATTTATTGTTTCTAGATTTTTTGATGATGGCCATTCTGACTGGTGTGAGATGATATCTCATTGTAGTTTTGATTTGCATTTCTCTAATGAGCAAAGATGTTGAGCATCCTTTCATGTGTTTGTTGGCAGTCTGTATATCTTCTGTGGAGAAATGTCTATTTAGGTCTTCTGCCCATTTTTGGATTGGGCTGTTTGTTTTTTTGTTATTGAGCTGCATGAGCTGCTTATAAATTTTGGAGATTAATCCTTTGTCAGTTGCTTCATTTGCAAATATTTTCTCCCATTCTGAGGGTTGTCTTTTGGTCTTGTTTATGGTTTCCTTTGCTGTGCAAAAGCTTTTAAGTTTCATTAGGTCCCATGTGTTTATTTTTGTCTTTATTTCCATTTCTCTAGGAGGTGGGTCAAAAAGGATCTTGCTGTGATTTATGTCATTGAGTGTTCTGCCTATGTTTTCCTCTAAGAGTTTGATAGTGTCTGGCCTTACATTTAGGTCTTTAATCCATTTTGAGCTTATTTTTGTGTATGGTGTTAGGGAGTGATCTAATCTCATACTTTTACATGTCCCTACCCAGTTTTCCCAGCACCACTTATTGAAGAGACTGTCCTTTCTCCACTGTACATTCCTGCCTCCTTTATCAAAGATAAGGTGACCATATGTCCGTGGGTTTATCTCTGGGCTTTCTATCCTGTTCCATTGATCTATCTTTCTGTTTTTGTGCCAGTACCATACTGTCTTGATTACTGTAGCTTTGTAGTATAGTCTGAAGTCAGGGAGCCTGATTCCTCCAGCTCCATTTTTCGTTCCCAAGATTGCTTTGGCTATTCGGGGTCTTTTGTGTTTCCATACAAATTGTGAAATTTTTTGCTCTAGTTCTGTGAAAAATGCCAGTGGTAGTTTGATAGGGATTGCATTGAATCTGTAGATTGCTTTGGGTAGTAGAGTCATTTTCACAATGTTGATTCTTCCAATCCAAGGACATGGTACATCTCTCCATCTATTTGTATCATCTTTAATTTCTTTCATCAGTGTCTTATAATTTTCTGCATACAGGTCTTTTGTCTCCTTAGGTAGGTTTATTCCTAGATATTTTATTCTTTTTGTTGCAATGGTAAATGGGAGTGTTTTCTTGATTTCACTTTCAGATTTTTCATCATTAGTATATAGGAATGCCAGAGATTTCTGTGCATTAATTTTGTATCCTGCCACTTTACCAAATTCATTGATTAGCTCTATTAGTTTTCTGGTAGCATCTTTAGGATTCTCTATGTATAGTATCATGTCATCTGCAAACAGTGACAGCTTTACTTCTTCTTTTCCAATTTGGATTCCTTTTATTTCCTTTTCTTCTCTGATTGCTGTGGCTAAAACTTCCAAAACTAGGTTGAATAAGAGTGGTGAGTGGGCAACCTTGTCTTGTTGCTGATCTTAGTGGAAATGGTTTCAGTTTTTCACCATTGAGGACGATGCTGGCTGTGGGTTTGTCATATATGGTCTTTATTATGTTGAGGAAAGTTCCCTCTATGCCTACTTTCTGCAGGGTTTTTATCATAAATGGGTGTTGAATTTTGTCGAAAGCTTTCTCTGCATCTATTGAGATGATCATATGGTTTTTCTCCTTCAATTTGTTAATATGGTGTATCACATTGATTGATTTACGTATACTGAAGAATCCTGCATACCTGGAATAAACCCCACTTGATCATGGTGCATGATCCTTTTAATGTGCTGTTGGATTGTGTTTGCTAGTATTTTGTTGAGGATTTTTGCATCTATGTTCATCAGTGATATTGGCCTGTAGTTTTCTTTCTTTGTGACATCCTTGTCTGGTATTGGTATCAAGGTGAGGGCGGCCTCATAGAATGAGTTTGGGAGTGTTCCTCCCTCTGCTATATTTTGGAAGAGTTTGAGAAGGATAGGTGTTAGCTCTTCTCTAAATGCTTGATAGAATTCACCTGTGAAGCCATCTGGTCCTGGGCTTTTGTTTGTTGGAAGATTTTTTATCACAGTTTCAAATTCAGTGCTTGTGATTGGTCTGTTCATATTTTCTATTTCTTCCTGATTCAGTCTTGGCAGGTTGTGCATTTCTAAGAATTTGTCCATTTCTTCCAGGTTGTCCATTTTATTGGCATAGAGTTGCTTGTAGTAATCTCTCATGATCTTTTGTATTTCTGCAGTGTCAGTTGTTACTTCTCCTTTTTCATTTCTAATTCTTTGATTTGAGTCTTCTCCCTTTTTTTCTTGATGAGTCTGGCTAATGGTTTATCAATTTTGTTTATCTTCTCAAAGAACCAGCTTTTAGTTTTATTGATCTTTGCCATCGTTTCCTTCATTTCTTTTTCATTTATTTCTGATCTGATCTTTATGATTTCTTTCCTTCTGCTAACTTTGGGATGTTTTTTTTCTTCTTTCTCTGATTGCTTTAGGTGCAAGGTTAGGTTGTTTATTCGAGATGTTTCCTGTTTCTTAAGGTGGGATTGTATTGCTATAAACTTCCCTCTTAGAACTGCTTTTGCTGCGTCCCATAGGTTTTGGGTCATCGTGTCTCCATTGTCATTTGTTTCTAGGTATTTTTTTAATTTCCCCTTTGATTTCTTCAGTGATCACTTTGTTATTAAGTAGTGTATTGTTTAGCCTCCATGTGTTTGTATTTTTTACAGCTCTTTTCCTGTAATTGATATCTAGTCTCATAGCATTGTGGTCAGAAAAGATACTTGATACAACTTCAATTTTCTTAAATTTACCAAGGCTTGATTTGTGACCCAAGATATGATCTATCCTGGAGAATGTTCCATGAGCACTTGAGAAAAATGTGTATTCTGTTGTTTTTGTATGGAATGTCCTATAAATATCAATTAAGTCCATCTTGTTTAATGTATTATTTAAAGCTTGTGTTTCCTTATTTATTTTCATTTTGGATGATCTGTCCATTGGTGAAAGTGGGGTGTTAAAGTCCCCTACTATGATTGTGTTACTGTCGATTTCTCCTTTTATGGCTGTTAGTATTTGCCTTATGTATTGAGGTGCTCCTATGTTGGGTGCATAAATATTTACAATTGTTATATCTTCTTCTTGGATCGATCCCTTGATCATTAGGTAGTGTCCTTCTTTGTCTCTTCTAGTAGTCTTTATTTTAAAGTCTATTTTGTCTGATATGAGAATTGCTACTCCAGCTTTCTTTTGATTTCCATTTGCATGGAATATCTTTTTCCATCCCCTTACTTTCAGTCTGTATGTATCTCTAGGTCTGAAGTGGGTCTCTTGTAGACAGCATATATCTGGGTCTTGTTTTTGTATCCATTCAGCCACTCTGTGTCTTTTGGTGGGAGCATTTAGTCCATTTACATTTAAGGTAATTATTGATATGTATGTTTCTATTCCCATTTTCTTAATTGTTTTGGGTTCGTTATTGTAGGTCTTTTCCTTCTGTTGTGTTTCTTGCCTAGAGAAGTTCCTTTACCATTTGTTGTAAAGCTGGTTTGGTGGTGCTGAACTCTCTCAGCTTTTGCTTGTCTGTAAACGTTTTGATTTCTCCATCAAATCTGAATGAGATCCTTGCTGGGTAGAGTAATCTTGGTTGCAGGTTTTTCTCCTTCATCACTTTAATTATGTCCTGCCACTCCCTTCTGGCTTGTAGAGTTTCTGCTGAGAGATCAGCTGTTATCCTGATGGGGATTCCCTTGTGTGTTATTTGTTGTTTTTGCCTTGCTGCTTTTAATAGGATTTCTTTGTGTTTAATTTTTGACAGTTTGATTAATATGTGTCTTGGCGTATTTCTCCTTGGATTTATTCTGTATGGGACTCTCTGTGCCTCCTGGACTTGATTAACTATTTCCTTTCCCATATTAGGGAAGTTTTCAACTATAATCTCTTCAAATATTTTCTCAGTCCCTTTCTTTTTCTCTTCTTCTTCTGGAACCCCTATAATTCGAATGTTGGTGCGTTTAATGTTGTCCCAGAGGTCTCTGAGACTGTCCTCTGTTCTTTTCATTCTTTTTTCTTTATTTTGCTCTGCAGCAGTTATTTCCACTATTTTATCTTCCACCTCACTTATCCGTTCTTCTGCCTCAGTTATTCTGCTATTGATCCCATCTAGAGTATTTTTCATTTCGTTTATTGTGTTTTTAATCGATGCTTGATTCATCTTTAGTTCTTCTAGGTCCTTGTTAACTGTTTCTTGCATTTTGTCTATCCTATTTCCAAGATTTTGGATCTGGGAAATAGAATCTTGGATCATCTTTACCATCATTATTCTGAATTCTTTTTCAGGTAGACTGCCTATTACCTCTTCATTTGTTAGGTCTGGTGTGTTTTTATCTTGCTCCTTCTCCTGCTGTGTGTTTTTCTGTCTTCTCATTTTGCTTATGTTACTGTGTTTGGGGTCTCCTTTTTGCAGGCTGCAGGTTTGTAGTTCCCGTTGTTTTTGGTGTCTGTCCCCAGTGGCTAAGGTTGGTTTAGTGGGTTGTGTAGGCTTCCTGGTGGAGGGGACCAGTGCCTGTGTTCTGGTGGGTGAGGCTGGATCTTGTCTTTCTGGTGGGCAGGTCCACGCCTGGTGGTGTATTTTGGGGTGTCTGCGGACTTTTTATGATTTTAGGCCACCTCCCTGCTAATGGGTGGCGTTGTGTTCCTGTCTTGCTAGTTGTTTGGCATAGGGTGTCCAGCACTGTAGCTTGCTGGTCGTTGAGTGAAGGTGGGTGCTGGTGTTGAGATGGAGATCTCTGGAAGATTTTCGCCGTTTGATATTATGTGGAGCTGGGAGGTCTCTTGTGGACCAGTGTCCTGAAGTTGGCTCTCCCACCTCAGAGGCACAGCACTGACTCCGGGCTCCTCAATTTGGGATGATTTGTTGTCCATTCATGTATTCCACAGATGCAGGGTACATCAAGTTGATTGTGGAGCTTTAATCCGGTGCTTCTGAGGCTGCTGGGAGAGGTTTCCCTTTCTCTTCTTTGTTCTCACAGCTCCTGGGTCTCAGCTTTGGATTTGGCCCCGCCTCTGCGTGTAGGTCGCCGGAGGGCGTCTGTTCTTCGCTCAGACAGGACAGGGTTAAAGGAGCAGCCTCTTCGGGGACTCTGGCTCACTCAGGCCGGGCGGGAGGGAGGGGCACGGAGTGCAGGGCGAGCCTGCAGCGGCAGAGGCCGGCATGACGTTGCACCAGCCCAAGGCGCGCCGTGCGTTCTCCCAGGGAAGCCGCCCCTGGATCCCGGGACCCCGGCAGTGGCGGGCTGCACAGGCTCCCGGAAGGGCGGTGTGGACAGTGACCTGCGCTCGCACACAGGCTTCTTGGCGGCGGCAGCAGCAGCCCCAGCGTCCCGCGCGCGTCACTGGGCTCCGCGCTTTCAGTCGTGACTCGCGCCCGTCTGTGGAGCCCCTTTAAGCAGCGCTCTTAATCCCCTCTCCTCGCGCACCAGGAAACCAAGAGGGAAGAAAAAGTCTCTTGCCTCTTCGGCAGCTCCAGAGTTTTCCCGGACTCCCTGCCGGCTAGCTGTGGCTCATTAGCCCCCTTCCGGCTGAGTTCTCGCCGCCAGCCCCAGTCCTCTCCCTGCGCCCTGACCGAAGCCCGAGCCTCAGCTTCCAGCGCCGCCGAGGCGAGCAGACAAGCCTCTCGGGCTGGTGAGTGCCGCTCGGCACCGATCCTCTGTGCGGGAATCTCTCCGCTTTGCCCTACCCAGGTATGTGGGGAGTTTCTTGCCTTTTGGGAGGTCTGGGGTCTTCTGCCAGCGTTCAGTAGGTGTTCTGTAGGAGTTGTTCCACGTGTAGCTGTATTTCTGGTGTATCCGTGGGGAGGACGGTGATCTCCGCGTCTTACTCTTCCACCATCTTACCCGGAAGTCCCTATTTTTGACATTTGCAGAAAGTTTCATAACTACATTAGCAATAGTAATCTAAATTTAATGCTATTTCACTGGTTCCACCTTTCACTACATTTTCTTTTATAAATCTTCCTGATTTCTAAATTCTTTATTATGATTAATTTCTTGGTTCACTGGAGCACTTATTCAATATTTTTTTTCAGGAAAGGTACACTAACAGTATGTGCTCTGAAGCCTTGCACATTGGAGATTGTTTTCTTCAACCCTTCCATATGAAGGCTAATGTGTCCAGGGCTAGAATTCTGGTAACACAATATTTGCTCCTCGAAATTGCTTCAAAAAAAGAGAAAGGAAATCTACACTCTAAGCTGAAACTTTTCACAGCAGTCATTATGTAGACAGTGTTGCATTGTTTTCTTCCAGTGTTCGTTTTTTTTTTTTACTTTATTATTTTTATTTTATTTTTATTACTCTGCATTGATTTAATATACCCTACTCATACATTTGCACCAACTTTCAACATGAAATTAAATTTGTTTACATAAAATCATTTTGGCTCCAATAAAACTGTAAAAGGAAGAGTTTTGATCTCAGCTGGATTATTTTCCATTATAACGAATGCTTCCCTTGGATCTGCATGCTTTAAAGCATTGAGAAATCATTGAATTAAGAAACTTTGCCCTGATGTATCTAGTCATTTTAATTAATTCAACTCTAAGATTCATATTTTTCTTCCACTTAAAAATATTTTTCAGGATTTCCCTGGTGGTGCAGTGGTTAAGAATCCACCTGCCAATGCAGGGGACACCAGTTCGATCCCTGGTCCAGGAAGATCCCACATGCCGTGGAGCAACAAAGCCCATGCGCACAACAACTGAGCCTGTGCTCCAGAGCCCGCGAGCCACAACTACTGAGCCTGCATGCCACAACTACTGAAGCTGCACACCTAGAGCCCATGCTCCACAGCAAGAGAAGTCACGACAATGAGAAACCCGCGCACCGCAATGAAGAGTAGCCCCCGCTCGCCCCAACTGGAGAAAGCCCACACGCAGCAAAGAAGACCCAACACAGCCAAATAAATAAATTAATTAAAATATTTTTCTTTACTGTTTCTTTTTTACTTCCCTCCACCTGTGATGTCCTCTCCTGAAGATATTTCAATTATAGGGTGTCAGCTCACTTCAATCATGTCCTGTGTCTCTTTTCTCTTATTGTTTCCATTCCTTTATCCTTTTCCTTAGTGTCTTGGGACAATTTATCAAGCTTACTTCTCATTCATTAATTCCATTTTCTCCTGGGTTCAATTCACTGTCTGCTTGCTCCACTGCATGAATTCAGAGTTTATGTTCATCTCCAAGATGACGACTTTCAGACTCCTCCCTTTTCCGGATTGCCTGCTTTTGCATCATAAATGCAATTTACTCTTATTGAAAATGCAAATAAGAGGTTATCTGAGAGTTTTCCTTCGTCTTCCTGTGACTCAAAGGGTGACATCTGCCCTGTGGCATTAGCACGCCTGCTGTCTTTTGAGCTGCTGTTGCTTTATATCACATGTCCGGTGAGTGTTCTCTGTTTGCCCACTCTGCAGAGGGACAGCTATGTTTGCCCAGCATAGTTCAGGCAGATTCTGCCCCAGAGAATATGGGTCCCTGAGCAAATATTTCAGGCTCAAAGACACATAGAGAAAAAGAGGATTTAGGTTTGCTGTAGTTTTACTCTGTGAGATTAGAGGTATGGCTGCCCCCTGGGAAATCGGGAGGAAGCTGCAGCCCCAGGTCAGTCACTTCAGGGAACCTCATCTCTGTGCAGTGGTTCTTTTCCACAGCTGTTCTGGCAGCCAGAAAGTTATCTGGGGCTCTTGCTTCCCTTCTCAACCTGACACGACCACCTTCATTAGGAGCCTGTACAACGTAACTCATCATCTGAGCCAAACTGTCAGTGAGTGCTCTGAGGGCGCCCGTTTCCCCACATACGAGAGGCACTGCTGGTACTTACCTCGTGGTGGTGTTTGAGGATTGGATGGAGACGTCACACACACACACACACACACACACACCCTTCTGCCACATCTCCTGCCCCGGCCTCTTCCTCCCCACCCTGCGATTTCAAAGCTGGAAAGTACTTCCCTCAGTCTGGGCTCACCATCTTTTCCAACTGCAATAATTTGTTGTTTTCAATGGGAATTGAAGAAGGGAGTAAGTTCTTACCCCATTCCAGCAATATCTGGCATGAAGTCAGTTCTTAATTTAGATCTGTTGAATGAAAGATGATCCATAACACCAACTCCCCTCTCAATTCTAAAATTGTCCTGTTTATAAGTATGAGAAAGTGACCTAATGTCACCTCCAGAATGTCAAGGCTTACTGAAAACAGTTTTATCACAGTTGGCAGCAGCTGACACCAATCAAAGCCCAATTACTCAACGGAGAAGGTCAGAGAAATGATTTTAGAGTCCTTTAGGCTGGGAGTTAGAAAGGCAATTGGTCAGTGGTGTTTGACAAGAGGGTTGGAAATTTACTGAAGAGTTTTTAAAGGAGTGGGAACACCTAAATGAACATATCCTAATCAAAGATAGACCGAGCAGCTGAAATCTGTTCAAAGGCTTTGAGAGCTTCAGCACTGAGCTAATTTTAATCACCATCTTTAGATAAGAGAGAAGTAAGCAGGTCACTTTGGTACATTTAGAAATTCTATGTGAGGTTTAAGACCGAGAGTGCAGAGGAAGAAGACAGAGCCTACAGCTTCTCCCCACACCAATACTACAGAGGCCCAAACAGCTCTCTACATCATAAGACCAACACTCCTTCACAGTTTCTGGAATAAGTTCAAAAAGGATATTGGATTTGGAAAATAGAATGAAATTCATTTTGGAGCCACCAAATTAATCCTTCTTTAATGAGGAAAAACATGGTACATCCAAGATCAAAACAAATCTCAGAATGGCAAGAGTCAAACTATATAAACAGGCTAAGAGGATTTGCAGTACAAGAGAATAAAAATAAAAATTCAGACCTTCATGAGGCTCCCTCCCAGTGGATTTGGTTGTACATGGTACAAAGAGACATTGGTCAGATAAATTCAAAGCAATGATTGTTCATGACAATTTGCCTAAAAGCAGGCTGCGCACTAAAGAAAATGGAGCTCCCCTCACCCCACCCTAAAGGAGAGCATTAAATTCTTATGTTAAGCCACTAAGAAATGGGGATTTATTTACTGCTGTAGTACAGTCTAGCTGTAACATTAGCTTTCACTAAGGTATGCTGTGGAAACAACCACAAAATATCAGTAGCTTAGAACACTATTAGATGTTCTCACATTAGAAGTGGTTGTGGTTGGCTCTGTCTCTGTTTTGTGTGTCTTCATCCTGCATTCACGGTGAAGAAACAGCCCCTATCTGGGGGTGCTGCCGTTCTCACAGCAGTGGCAAGAAAGTGGGAGGAACCACATGATGGCTTTTAAAGCTCCTGCTCAGGGCTTCCCTGGTGGTGCAGTGGTTGAGAGTCTGCCTGCCGATGCAGGGGACACGGGTTCGTGCCCCTGTCTGGGAAGATCCCACATGCCACGGAGCGGCTGGGCCCGTGAGCCATGGCCGCTGAGCCTGTGCTCCACAACGGGAGAAGCCACAACAGTGAGAGGCCCGCGTACCCCAAAAAATAAATAAATAAAAATCTTTCAGTTTGAAATCAGCTATACTTAAATAAAATTTTAAAAAATTAAAAAAAATAAAAATAAAGCTCCTGCTCAGAAGTGGCACACAACATTTCTGTCATCATTTCATTGCTCATACCAAGTCACATGGCCAAGCCTTACTACAATGGAGCAGAGAACTATACCCCCTCCACAGGGAGGAGCAACAAATAACTGAGAACAATAATACAACCTACAATAATGCCTGAGCCTGGCTAATACACATATTTAGAACAGAAGCAAGCTGTCACCAAATAACAAAGCAAAAATAAACCCCCAAAACTATAATATGTGGTATTAGTCCAGCAGTGAGGTGTTGAGAAGACTGCTCCCTGAAGTGGGAGAGATGGAGATCCATGTATCATATTTGGTAAAACCATCTCCTGAGGTAATATGGGAGGCAGATCACGTGATGCCTGAGCAGGCATCTTTAGAGGGAGAGGTAGGAAAACTGAAATTTAATTTTACGTGTGTTGTTATTGACAATAACAACACATAAAATATGCTTGGCACATTTTGGCACACATTGCCAAGTGTGCTTGGCAATGCTACAAGACAAATAATACCACAGGGGGGGAAATAGCCAATTTCAAACAGAAATGAAGTGAATAGAGAGTCTAGAAATGTGGGGGTCTTGCAAGACCAAAAAAATCGACTGCTTCCAATCCCCAAACAGTAAGATATGAAATATAAAAACAACCTTAACTGATGAACAAACTAAACAGGAACTTTGGATTTTGCAGCAGAACTCACCCTGGTCCATCTATCCATCGACTCTGGGCTGATACACAAAAGATAAATTTCTATATTTGAGCTAGTATGCTTGGGGGTGTCTTTGTTATAGCAGCTTAGCTTGTACCCTAACACACAATCATAAAGTCTCTCTGAGTATCACTGTTTCCAAGATTCAGTTTTACAGTCAGTGTCTTAGAGATCAGAACAATTGTCCAGCCTTGTTTGACATCTAACCTAACCTTGAATAACTTCTTGTTCATTTAGCTTTTATAATTACCAAAAGAAAGACTCTCATCTAATTCATTTTCCACCTGGTATCAAGTGTCCCTCTTAGGGAAATATCAAAGAATTCATAGCATTGCAGGAAATTATAATCTGGTATAGATTTACATTGAATTTAAAGACTAGTGAAGATGCAAGGTCAAATCTAGGTAGTGACATTCTCCCCAGTTCAGTTCAGTTGCTCAAACATTTATTGCAAACCACGGAGATTGAGAGATAGGCAGATTTTGCCCTCAAGAAGTTTTCCACTGATTAAGGGAAACTTATCAATATGCATAAAGTTGTGGTATAGTGCAGTAGATGCTATTTCAGAGGAAAATAGGCATGGAGTGCTATAGGAACACAGATGCACAACACCTATCTCAGCTGGAGGCAAGGGCCTAAGGCAGGTTTTGCAGAAGAGGAGATGCCTTAGCAGAGTCTTAAAGGAAAAAGTGAAAAAAATATCTTTGCAAAGGGGAAGGGAACAGTACTTCAGGCAGAAAGAGCCACAGGAACTAAGTCAAGTATGCGAAGGTGACATCTTTATTCCTATTCCAGGATCCCCAGTTGAGTATTTTATCCAGATCTGTCACTCTTTATTGACTACCCAGCCATGGGGATTCTGGAAGCTACCTCTTGTGCTTGCCTTTCTTTTGTTGGGGAACCATTTCAGATGGCCAGCCTTAGAGAGTGTCCTTAGATACACTTGTGTGTAAAGTTGTATGTGAAGTTGCTAAGGGCTTAATAGTCTTCCTTCTCACATGTTGGTTGACAATTCTCCACAGTGTTTCTGCATGTCTTGTATCAGCTTTTGTTCCAAACTGCCTTTTCAAGGTTGTTTGGGTAACAGACAGCCTTGGAAGATAGAGATAGTATCTCCCTCCAGGACAGAAAGCACATTCGTTTCGTGACCCCGGATAATTAAGATAATGTCTCCTTCCAGACATTATCCCAAGGTTGGGCAAGTTTACCAGCATCACTCTTTCAAAAACAGGGATTTCCTCAACTGTGATGCACAACTTCACCTAGGTGTCCTGTGAGAGTTGGGGGCAAGGGGAACAAATGTGAATAAAGCTCATGCAGGCTGCAAAGCCATCAGTAATAGAGTCCTTTGTCCCTGACCCAGGAGATGCAGGTCCCCTGCCAGTATATATGAAATTGTGGCAGGATAACTTGTTAGCTTGTGAGTAAATAAAATCTCAGACTTCTCACAGTTCTTGACATTCCAGGGATATTTTCATTTTGGATCAGAAAACATTCCCTTAAACAAAGGGGATGAATTTCTAATGAAGAATTTCAGGCATTAACAACAGATAAAGAAATATTTTTTAAGCAATTAACTCTCCCATTGTCATCAGCTTACCCAGCTGTGTGTTAGGAGAGCCCTATGTGAGTGCTTTGGAACTGGCTCACCCTCTGAAATGAAGAAGTGGGAAAGTCAAGGTGAGTGGAGCCTTCAGAAGGAGATTACTAATGCTTTTCAATGTACTGCAAAAAAAAAAAAAAAAAAAAAAAAAAAATCTTTGGAAGCCTGGCAATGATTCATGTGTATGTTAATAACTTTTGAATTGTTGAGTATATTGTGTCATGTTCTAGAGTGTGGAACTGTGGTTAAATCAACTTTGTGGGAAACCATACATGTCAGACTTCCTCTCTTCTGAACTATAGGGGTTTTGCCATCGCCTGGGAAGTGGAGTGGTCCTTGTTACATAATCAAAGCTATCTCAGCAGCACAATATCCATTTTCAGCCTCTGGGGAAGCAGAAAGAGAGCATATAGAATACAAGCAAAATTTTTTAACATCTTTATTGTAGTATAATTGCTTTACAATGTTGTGTTAGTTTCTGCTGTATAATAAAGTGAATCAGCTATATGTATACATATATCCCCATATCCTCTCCCTCTTGCACCTCCCTCCCACCCTCCCTATCCCAGCCCTCTAGGTGGATACCAAGCACCAAGCTGATCTCCCTGTGCTATGCAGCTGCTTCCCACTAGCTATCTATTTAACATATGGTAGTAAAATAGATAGCTACTGTTTTACTAGTAGCTAGTGATATCAATGCTACTCTCTCACTTCGTCCCAGCTTCCCATTCCCCCTCCCTGTGACCTCAAGTGCATCCTCTACATCTGCATCTTTATTCCAGTCCTGCCCCTAAGTTCTTCAGAACCATTTTTTTTTTTTAGATTCTATATATATGTGTTAGCATGCGGTATTTGTTTTTCTCTTTCTGACTTACTTCACTCTGTATGACAGACTCTAGGTCCATCCACCTCACTACAAATAACTCAATTTCATTTCTTTGTATTCCTGAGTAATATTCCATTGTGTATATGTGCCACATCTTCTTTATCCACTCATCTGTTGATGGATAGTTAGGTTGCTTCCACGTCCTGGCTATTGTAAATAGTGCTGCAATGAACACTGTGGCACGTCTCTTTTTGAATTATGGTTTTCTCAGGGTATATGCCAAGTAGTGGGATTGCTGGGTCATACGGTCATTCTATTTTTAGTTTTTTAAGGAACCACCATACTGTTCTCCATAGTGGCTGTACCAATTTACATTCCCACCAACAGTGCAAGAGGGTTCCTTTTTCTCCACACCCTCTCCAGCATTTATTGTCTCTAGATTTTTTGATGATGGCCATTCTGACTGGTGTGAGGTGATACCTCATTGTAGTTTTGATTTGCATTTCTCTAATGATTAGTGGTGTTGAGCATCCTTTCATGTGTTTGTTGACAATCTGTATATCTTCTTTGGAGAAATGTCTATTTAGGTCTTCCGCTGATTTTTGGATTGGGTTGTTTGTTTTCTTGTTATTGAGCTGCATGAGCTGCTTGTATATTTTGGAGATTAATCCTGTGTCAGTTGCTTCATTTGCAAATATTTTCTCCCATTCTGAGGGTTGTCTTTTCAACTTGTTTATGGTTTCCTTTGCTGTGCAAAAGCTTTTAAATTTCATTAGGTCCCATTTGTTTATTTTTGTTTTTATTTCCATTTCTCTAGGAGGTGGGTCAAAAAGGATCTTGCTATGAGGTATGTCATAGAGTGTTCTGCCTATGTTTTCCTCTAAGAGTTTTATAGTGTCTGGCCTTAGATTTAGGTCTTTAATCCATTTTGAGTTTATTTTTGTGTATGGTGTTAGGGAGTGTTCTAATTTCATTCTTTTACATGTAGCTGTTCAGTTTTCCCAGCACCACTTATTGAAGAAGCCGTCTTTTCTCCATTGTATATTCTTGACTCCTTTATCAAAATAAGGTGGTCATATGTGTGTGGGTTTATCTCTGGGCTTTCTATCCTGTTCCATTGATTTATATTTCTGTTTTTGTGCCAGCACCATACTGCCTTGATTACTATAGCTTTGTAGTATAGTCCGAAGTCAGGGGAAAAGCATTTCTTTAAGTGGCATGGAAGTTGCATATTTCCCTTCTACTCATCCTCTTTTGGGAGAACTGGTTCATATGGCATACCCAGATGCAAGGGGAGCTGGGAGATTTTGCCTTTGGCTGCATTGCCTCTAGCTGTGTGCCCTGATAAAATCTGATGGGGTTGAGTAGGGGGTCTATGACTACAGAAAGGAGAGAAAGAACACTGGGAAGCAGATAGCCATCTTCTTCACAGACTCAAAATATGATAATCCACTGTCCTGTGCATCCTTGCAATAAATTCACTTGCCAAAGGTAATCTGGATGAGTCAGTTCCTTAAAAAGCCAAACCAATATATGTGTAGGTCTTCAACAATATTTCTTATTTAACCTGGTGAGGTAAAGGAGTACTTTCTCTTTATTTATGCAGAGTGACTACAAAAGCACCTGTGAGCCTCCCTGGCAGGTCCAGGGTGAGGTACAGAGCTGATGTCCCCATAAAAATGAAAATCTCTTGTGTACCAGGCCAACTGCAGTTACTCAGTGGAGAGAAATCAGCATCACTCATACTGAAAAGTAGCAGACAATTCTTTGTCACCACATTACTGTAGATTAAAAGTCCCTGCAATCCCACTCCTGGGCATATATCCAGAGAAAACCATAATCCAAAAAGATACATGCACACTGATGTTCATTGCAGCAGTATTTACAACAGCCAGGGCATGGAAGCAACCTAAATGTCCATTGACAGAGGAATGGATAAAGAAGTTGTGGTACATATATACAATGGAATATTACTCAGTTATAAAAAAGAATGAAATAATGCCATTTGAAGCAACAGGGATGCACCTAGAGATTATCATACTAAGTGAGGTAAGTCAGACAGAGAAAGACGAATGTCATATGATATCACTCATATGTGGAATCTAATTTTTAAAAAATGATACAAATGAATTTATTTACAAAATAGAAACAGACTTACAGATATCAAAAACAAACTTATGGTTACCAAAGGGGAAACATGGAGAGGGAAGGGATAAATCAGGAGTTTGGGATGAACATACACACACTATTATATATATGATAGATAACCAAGAAGGACCTACTGTATAGCACAGGGAACTCTACTCAGTATTCTGTGATAACCTATATGAGAAGAGAATCTAAAAAAAGAATGAATATATGTATATGTATAACTGAATCACTTTGTTGTACACCTGAAACTAACACAACATTGTAAATCAATTATACTCCAGTAAAATGAAAAAAAAAAAGCCCCTGGAGGTGGATGTGATGGAGAGATGGGGTTAATCCTCCCCTTTCCCTCTGTGTGGGCCTACTGTGGGAAGACACTATGAAAACAGGAAAGAGAGGGGAAATCTTTCTTGCCTGGACACAGTTTGTTCTAGAATGAAGAAGAGAAGCAATGTCCAGTTATGACTGGTCTGTTTTCTTAGTGGATTATCTAAATAATTCAGCAACATATTTTCTTGCTTGATGTAGAGGATGAAGTTAAAAAGGTGCCAACCAGCATTTTATTTGATATTTGTAAGAATTTGGGCTAAATTGGTTTGGGTCCCAAGAGTGATTCAAATACAAGTTTAAAAAAAAAAAAAAAAACCCAACAAGCCCTCCATCAGTATTTATTCGAGTTAAGTGAAAACACACTCAACTAAATGAAAATTAAGTTGGGAGACTAGTGTAATCAGCACAATCTCTCTTTAGCCTGTCACGGCCTGAGGGAGACACCTCTAACAGCTTAACCCTTCCACAGGTGTCACATGTGCCATTAGAATCTGAAATAAGCCACGTTCGCAGTGTATTTTTATTATTTTAGTTTGTTGACTGGTTTTGCTCTGTGCTGGCAATTCTAAAATGGTTCTCCACCCTGCGCTCTCTCTGTCACATGTTCTCTGCCTATTTCTCTTTCCTCTGGATCCTCCATCTTGTGGCTGGAATAATCCTTCTAAAACACAAATCTCATCATATCACTCCACTACTTTATTCCCTTCAGTGGCTTCTCATGGCCAAGGTTAGTGGCTCTCAATGTCTCCCCCACTGCAACACACAGGACAAATGTCATTCAGATGTAAGAACCCACCCCTTGCTGACCAAACCCCAACTCCCCACATTTTGTAGAGAAGCAAAGCAGATACTGTCACAAATATTTGTTAACAGAACCTTATGTACATGTAGCCAACAAAACATCTCATTTCATGAGAAAAAGAAATAGCCAAATACTGCCAATCTTTATTCTAAGGGGAGTTTCGACTTTTTCCAACAGAACCCTAAGGTTCTTCCTAATTCAGGGCTTACATCCTCCCAACTTTGCACATCGTTTGCACTCACTTCTTCCAGCTTCTGCTCTATTGTCACCTCCTTAGGGAGGTCTTCTCTGATGGATCCCAGTCAATGTTATCTATTTCCTTATGCTCTGCATTGCATTTTCTTAATTTCTTCTTCACTGCATTTATCACTCCCTGAGATTTTATAATTTTATTCATTTTTGAATTTATTTTCTCTCTCCGCTAGGAGACTATAAGTTCTCTAAGGGCAAGATCTTTCTTTCTTATTTACTGCTATATTCCCGGTAACTACAAGAACAGTGCATAAATATATTTGTTGAATGAATGAATAAACATTGAGGCACTGCTATTTCTTAAGCTAGAATTATTTTTATATTCAAACTTGTTATTAAAGTATAATATACATTCAGAAGAGTATACTTACATATCCTAAATGTACATGTTAAGTTTCACAGATGAGACACATTTGTGTAACCATCACCCAGATCAAATAACGTAATATGACCAACTACTCCAAAATCCCCTCATCCTCCTTCTCAGTCATTCACTCCCACCATAGATAATTATTATCTTGACTTTTACAGCATAAATTAGTTTTATCTATTTTTGAACTTCATCTAAATGGAATAATGAGTATATTATCTTTTGTGTCCGACTTCTTTTACACATGATGCTTGTGACATTCATATATATTGTTGTATGTAGTTGTAGTTTGGTTTTTGTTGTTTTTTAAAATTTTTATTGAAATGTAGCTGATTTACAATGTTGTTTTAGCTTCAGGGGTACAGCAAAGATTCAGATAGATAGATAGATAATTTATTTATATATTCTTTTTTAGATTTTTTTCCATTGTAAGTTATTATAAGGTACTGAGTGTAGTTCCCTGTGCTATACAGTAGGTCCTTGCTGGTTATCTATTTTATATATAGTAATGTGTACATTTTAATCCCAAACTCCTAATTTATTGCTCCTCCCCCTTTCCCCTTTGGTAACCATACATTTGTTTTCTATGTCTGTGAATCGATTTCTGATTGTAAATAAGTTCATTTGTATCATTTTCTTTAGATTCCTCATATAAGCAATATCATATGATATTTGTCTTTCTCTGTCTAACTTACTTCACTTAGCATGATAATCTCTAGGTCCATCCATGTTGCTGCAAATGGCATTAGTTCATTCTTTTTTATGGCTGAGTAATATTCCATCATGTATATATACCACATCGTCTTTATCCATTCCTCTGTTGATGGACATTTAGGTAGCTTCCATTCTTGGCTATTGTAAATAATGCTGCTATGGCCATTGGGGTGCATATATCTTTTTGAATTTTAGTTTTCTTCGGATGTATACCCAGAAGTGTAGTTGTAGTTTGTTCACTCTCATTACTGTATAGCTTTCCACTGCAGGAATACACCATAATTAATTTTTCAATACAATGTATTGGTGGCCATGTGGGAAGTTGCTAGCTAAGGGCTGTTACCAATAGTGCTGCTATGAACATTCTAGGACATGTTTTTGGTGCACATATGCATGCACTCCTGCTGGATGTGTACTTAGAAGTGAAATTGCCAGGTCATAGGATTTGCTATAGGTTCACTTTTAATAGACACAACTTTTTCACCAAGTATCTGTACCAATCACATTCCTACCAATGGTGTGTGAGAGTTCTGGATGCTTTTGAGCTCTTCATAGTTTCAATGATTATATATTTTTTCCTAAACATTTCTGATTGGTTTTGATAGTCTCTTGTTCTTTGATTTTTAAGTTTCATTTCTATTTCATGCATGGGTATGCTATATTCTATATGGGATAATCCACATAGCTGAAGTTTATTGAGCCCAAATCGTTGATTGGTTGTTTCTGCTGCTTTTTAAACATGGAGCTTATTTTCTCATGTGTTTGATGTTTGGGTTTTTTTTTTTTTCCTTAATCATGAGTTTGTATTTGCCTGAACTTAATCTTGGGAAATTTAAGTAGCCTAGGGTTAAAATGGCCTTCTCCAGAGAAGACTTGCAAGAGCTTCAGACTCCAGAACCAGTTTAATTTAATCTCAGCTTGATATTCGCCTAGCCACAGAGGTAGTCTAAACTTAAACCCCAGACACCACACGAGTGTAGGTCTATGGTAGCAAATTCTCAGGAGATAACTTTTGTTTTTCCCCTTGGAAGAAGTAGGCTGGTTTCACCGTCAATGTCTAACCCACCTTTTGATGAAGGTGTGGCTCCTTTTAGTGCCCAAATGTATGTGGGACTGGTCTGCTCATCTGCCCACATTGCACAGGCCTCAGGCCTAGTATTTCTTATCCCTCTATGAGGCATCAATCCTCAAAGTTCTATTATACTGGGAACTACATTCCCTCCCCCTTCCCACTCAGGACAGCCCAGTTATCAGTGTCCACTTAACCACTCTGGTTTCAGCTCTTAATCATCATAATTTTAAATTTTGTTCTGTTTATTACATTTAGGGGTTACTGCCCTTTAAAAATTTCTCTTACTTTCTTGAACATTTAGTAATGCATCAATACTTAAAACTTTTTTTGGTTGTTTGATTTTTAATTTATCCATCACTTAGGTGTTTGTCAGTGAGAGAGCTTTTCAAAATATCCAATCTGCCATGTTCCCAAAAGCCTAAGTCTATGCTTGGCTTCTTAATTTAAAAACAAGAAGCATTTCCTCTTCTTTTTCACTTCCCTCCCCTTCCCTTCCCTTTCTCTTGGAGAAGTAGCATGGATGGGGCTAAGCAAGGGAGGGGCTGATAGGCAGTAAGGCCAAGGAGGTACCTGCAAGTTCGGGGGGCCAAGGAGGCAGTGGTGTGAAGGAGGTATTTATGAGACCAAGAAGACAGCAACAAGGACAAGGAGACAACAGTGATGCTGAGGATCAAGGAAGCTGGGGGATTCCCTGGTGACGCAGTGGTTGAGAGTCCGCCTGCCGATGCAGGGGACACGGGTTCGTGCACCGGTCTGGGAAGATCCCACATGCCATGGAGCGGCTAGGCCTGTGAGCCATGGCCGCTGAGCCTGCACGTCCGGAGCCTGTGCTCTGCAACGGGAGAGGCCACAACAGTGAGAGGCCCGCGTACTGCAAACAAACAAACAAACAAAGCAAACAAACAAACAAAAACAACAGCTGGAATGATCTAGCCATTGGTGACATGCAGTGGGGCTGAACAAGTAAATAAACATACTCAAAATAATGCGAACCAAGTTTCTCACTATAAGAAGGATTACAAGTATAGAAAAGGGGAAGACTGAAAAAGAACTCTAAAGTGTTCAATTGGAATTGGGGGGCATCAGTGGGAACTCATGGTTTTTTAACAGCTATATAAATAAATATTAATGTATGTGTATATAAATATATGTATATGTATGCATCTTAGCTCTGTCCACTGACCCAGTATAAATAAGCACATCATACCAAAATCTTGGTTTCTAAATTCTGTCTAACATTAGAAGGAAACAGGACTCCTTGGGGAAATAACTAATCCCAAGGGTGAGACAGGAAAAATACAAGACAAACCTAGAATATTTTATTGGACCAGAATTGAAGGAATGCTCAAAGAATGACAAAGATACATCAAAGGGACAGAGGAGACAGCTTGAAGGGGCTCCCACTGGTCAAATATGGACATTATAAGCATCAAAATAAATACTGATAGTAACAGATTAAAATCTATTATTGAGTAAAATAAATTTCCATGAGTCCACGCTGATATGAGTGAATGAAGAGGAAAGAAGGAAGAGTTTTTCCTTACAACAGAAAGTCAACTAATAAATATAGAAGGAATGATGGAAATAGAAAACACCATCTGGCCATCAATATGCCGGTAGCTGATTTAGGCAGAAGTTGCCTTGGAAGTAAAGGCTGGTGGCTGATGGTTTGAAGAGGAACAGGATAAATACTTATCAATTACAAAAGAAAAAATAGTGACTTTGCAGTGTAGAAACCTGGACGACACCCTCATCTCATGACCCAGTGACCGAGGTTAACATCAGCAGTGATGAGTCAGGTCAACACCATGTACCTACTGATGTGACAAACCACAAAGAGCACAGCTTCGTTTCTACAAAGAATGCATGCCTGAGTCTGGTCATGAGGAAACTACTGGGGGACCCAGACTATGAGACACAGTGACAGGGCACTGTCCAGTATGCTAGTGCTGGCTGCATGTGGCTACTGAGCACTTGGAATGTGACCAGTCTTAATTGAGATGTGCTATATTTACATTGGATTTCAAAATTTTTATATGGAAAAAATAACATAAATAGATAATTTTTGTACTGATTACATTTTTAAATAACATTTTGAAAGAAATGGGTTAAATAAGTATATTATCACTATTAATTTCACCTGATTCTTTTTCCTTTTCCTAATGCTAGAAAAAAATTCCATTTTGCTTTTCCACTAGAAAATTTTAAAATATATACTTAGTGCATGTTTTGAGCATTGCTGAAAGGCCTGCGCTATTTGAAACTACCATGGGTGCGAAAGTTGGAAAGATTGAAGAACTATTCCAGGCTGAAGGAGACTAAGGAGAAAGGACAGTTAAGTGCACAGTTGGGGTCCACCCCGTTTCCTCATGACTAGACTCAGGCATGCATTCTTTGCAAGAATACCACAGCAATGAATGATTGCTTGATATAGATAGATAGATAGATAGATAGATAGATAGATATGCCGTCTCCTCTCATCTTTCTGATATATACATATGAGAGATTAGAAGACATAGATGGAATGCAGTAATATGTTAACAATTAGGAAATCTGAATGAAGGGAATGTAAGAATTTTTTATACTATTCTGTTAACTTTTGCATAAGTTTGAATTTTTTCAAAATAAATAATAAATGTACCTGAGGGTAAAATGAAAGATAAAAGAAAGTAATGATGGAACTACAACTCACAAACACCTCGACAATGCATTAGCTCTATAATCATCAGTGTCACACCAGTACCAGAAGCTCGCCATGCTCTGTGATGGAGACAGAATAGACAAATGATTTGTGTACAATTCTTGGAGCAGCAGTTAAAATTCCACTCAGTTCTCTCCCACTCAAGAAAACAAATCAGAATACAAGTAGACAAGATGAATTTATAGAAAGGACAGCCTTGAATCTGCTCTAATTTATAAAAGAAGTAATGTACCTGTAACCCTTGACATTTCAACTAATATCAAATTGCACCATGAAAGGGAAATGTGTTAACCACTCTACAATTGAGAACTGCTGACTTAGACCAGTTGTTCCCTACCATTTCAATGGTAAGACTTCTTGTATTTAAATTTTTTTCACAGAATATCACATGACAGTAATCCCATGGATTTTCATTCAATCTACAGATGAGGTTCTTAAAGAATTTGTCTTTTTAGACTGTGTAGTAACCTAGAGATCCATAGCCCACATATTGGGAATCACCAGGCAAGGATAAAAACCTCTTCAGGAGGGGCTTCCCTGGTGGCACAGTGGTTGAGGGTCCGCCTGCCGATGCAGGGGACACGGGTTCGTGCCCCGGTCCGGGAAGATCCCACGTGCCGCGGAGCGACTGGGCTCGTGAGCCATGGCCGCTGAGCCTGCGCGTCCGGAGCCTGTGCTCTGCAACGGGAGAGGCCACAACAGTGAGAGGCCCGCGTACCGCAAAAAAAAAAATAATAATAAAATAAAATAAAATAAAACCCTTCAGGATTAATTTTGTACTGACTCTTTGTTCTGCGCTACTTGAGGTTATCCAGACTCATCATGTTAAGACCATCATCACTTTGCTCAGGACTTCCTTATGTCAAGAGTATCTATCTTTCCCCTTCCTGCCTGCTTTAAGAGCTTTTCTACTCTGACCTAGTTAGGGTTATTAGACTCCAGTCTAGTCTTGGAATCCAATCTAATCTCTAATTAACATGAAACAAAATGAATTTGTTGGACGGATATAGGATGGTTCACAAGACGGAAGTAATATTAGAAGAATTGGGCTCAGAAGGGGCAAGAATCAGGACAGCTCCAGAGATTCTGGTGGGAGGAGCCAGACATGGTGCTGCCACCATGGGGATGAGTCCATTTCAACCTGATTTCGTTTCCTTCTTTGCATTACTCTGCTCAAGCTCTCACCTATTGGAAGATAAAGTTCAATTAGCCTAGGACATGTGTGAGGGGTCATGAACCCACTCATTGGTTAGAGAAGGGCAGGGCCCCTTGACTGAGAATTCCATCTAAATGACACAAATGAGAGGTGATTTGTGGGGGAGAGGTGATTTCTCACAAGAAAATCTTTCTCAAAAGAAAGTAGAGGAGAATGGATTCTGGGAGGCAGGAAAATTAACAAATCTTACCCCTATAATCTTTAAAACTTAATTCAAGCAACACATTATCAGGTAAAAGAAGGAAACGATACCAAAATAAAAATGTACTTACACTCTCTCCCACAAAAGGAAGACTGTGCCAGTGCAATGCAATGTGATTAGATTGACTCCTGGCCCCCACCCAGCTCCTATTCCAAAATTGGGCTGAGCTAAAGTTCTTATCTTCTTGAAAGGGGTTAGGAGAAAGGGTAAGTTAGAGAGTGACTGCCTTATAATCATTTGGGACTTTCCTAGTTTTGTTTAGAGGACATATTTTGTTTGTAAGTTGGCCTATTTTCCACATAACTAATAATTGAAAACATTTCCTTTTCTTTTACACAGTGACTGAAAGACCAACTGCAAATATTGTTTTTCAGGAACCTTATAAAATCACAAACTTTTTCAAAGTTTGGGCTCCAATTTTCATCTTATGGTGAGAGGTTTTATTATGTATGTATGTATGTGTGTGAGGTGAACGTAATAAACACTACACTATGGAAACACGTACGTATGTATCAATATGTATATGTGTCTGTGCCCATTCAGCCAGCCAGCCAGTCAACCAGCCAACCTCCTAACTATCTATCTATCTATGTATCATCTCTATAGAATAGCAAGGAGGGAAATACAACTCAAGGCTACACATTCTGTGTCTCTTTGCTTTGAACCATCAACTCATTTGTTGGGGTTCTTTGCTCAGTTCACTGACACAGACTTTCATTCTTGAAGGATATGAGTCCTTGGTGGACCTGCCTATGTGGGGTTGTGACAGTCTTCCATTAAGATCCCACGAAGCATCTAGCGTTTCCATCCTTGCTTCTCCCTAGTCTCACTGTGTATGTAGCTGTAACCCTATTTTGCTCTGCATGATCAACAAGCCCAGATGAAATACAGTCTCTTTGGGGGGCAGTTTCCTAGTGGCATGAAGAGTCTGAAAGGACAAGGCAGCACTGGTAGCTTCCAATTCATGGGAACAATTATTGTATCTCCTAGTAGAAATAGAACCCAGAGGCATAAGGACAGGAAGCACAAAGGTTGCTAGGAGGCATAAGATGTAATCACACAAGGCACCACTCCCCTTAGCTTTTGGTTGCCCAATGTCTGTATTTTGGTCATAGAGAACAGGAGGAGGAAAACATGCCAGATAGTAATCTCTGGTTTATAGCAACCTATAAGACAGCACACTAACTTTACAGAATGCCGGCTTCAGCCAAGAACAACAGTCTTCAATATTCTATTCTTCCACTTTAGAAGAGTAGCTGCTCCTGGGGGTTGAGGAATATCATAGTACCAGTGATTTCCATAAACATCATCCCGTTGCCCTTTATTCTGCGATGATGTACATTCTTTGGTCCAACGTTGCCTAGACCGTCATAATAATATTATAAGGCATTGGTTTGCACAGAGATGGTGTTGGAAGAGGCATGATGGATGGGGAAACCAAATCCTGTTGTCAATCCTGTAATATAAATATTCTTTTATTTCCATTTTACATATGAGGAAATTGAGACAATAGTTCAATAACTTGCCTGAGGTCACTCACACAGTAAGTGGCAGATACAGGATCCACGCCAACTGACCAGCTCCAGTGGATGATCTTACCTTCTCTTTGGAGAAGTGAGGTGACTCAACCAATGGAATGACCAGGCCTTGGTCCTCTAACGACTGCCTTATCACCCTGTACTCTCTGCTGTACTACCTGCCTGCTTGGAGGGTGCTGGAAAGAGAACACCAAGGATTTACAATCTGTAGGAGACAAAGAGTAAATATTCTTTACATAACCATTGAAAGTACTAAAGAGATCATGTTGTTTATCTTACAAAGATGAAATGTGAAACCTCTTTAATTTTTAAGTAGCATAGATATAATAGCATAGATTTTCACCAAACAGAAGGAAACTGAAATCATTGTCACCCTCCTCGGTAAAACCCTTCAGTTATACCTTACTACCTTTCACATGAAGTCCAAATGCCTTATCCAGGCAAACTTCACGCACTGGCTGCTGCTCACAGCACCACCCCAGCCCTACTGCTCACATTTTGTCCTGACTCCAGACTCCAAACATATTAAAGTACAAACAGGTTCTTCCATGTCTCTGGATATTTGCATAAACTGAACCCTCTGTCCAGAAAGTTCTTTTGCTCTTGGTTTAGTCCTGTTCTCCTGGCTGCCCTGGCCAACATGGTTGTATTAACCATATTCTTCATTTTGTATATTTTGATGCTTTGATATTTGGGGCCTTGCTGTTTCTGGACAGACCACTCCTCCAAGGGTTAGCTAATTCCTAGAGAAAGACAGCAAACAACTAGCCCAGAAGCACGCCTTTCACATATAAACTAAGCAATCCAGAGCCCATACCCCCAACAGTCTCCTTTACCAGCTCTCATTCACTTTCCCTAATCACCCCAGGGCCAGGCACTAGACAACTGGAGCCAGCCCCTCAGCCCCAGATCCTGCTGCAGTCATTCAACTAGCCACTCCTAAACTTGCTTATCCTGCCTTGCTCCACCACAAGAAAGGCTCCTGCCCACAGCCCTTCCTCCCCCTACATCCTGACCAACACTGGAGCTTTCTCACGTGGCCCCGTGTGGTATAGCATGCCTCTCCTCTTGGGATCTCCGAATATAACAGAGCATACATTATTTTTCAGTGGCAATCATCTCATGATCTGTTGGTCTCATCATAGCATACTTGAAAACTTAGTGAATTGATTGCTCCTGCTTTTTTGCTACCACTATACCAGTGCTGCTATTGCTTCACTTTCCACATACCACACTGCAATCCTTTATGGAATCCTTTATGCAATCCTTTAATTGCCTGTTAGCTTCCTGAGAAACTCTTTCGTCTTTGTATTATTAGCACATAGCATGCTGCATGTCAACAGTGTAGGCTCTCAATAAATGCTAGATAGGTGAAACAATTAATTATTTAATTATCCTAGAAGCCCCTGCATGTCAAATCACTTAGATTCAAATCTCATCACTTTTCAATTAGCCTTCCCACTTATGACACATACAAATGTAGGCCCCAAATTTACACATGGAAAATTAAAACTCAACTCATTGGTACATAGGACTAGTTGACATAAGCATGAAACAATGCCAACCATCATACAAGTGTCCAAGTTGAAAAGAAGTTTTACAAGTGCAAAATACTATTATTAGGTCCAAAAATGTATGTGTAAGAAGTTCTGAGCCAAAATATGGAATGGAGCTTTACTGCCTCAATTTTATATCATTCATTGAAAGTCCATGAATCTGAGGGCTCATAAATTCTATTTGACGATAACTTAGAAAAGGAAGAAATGACCTCCATATTTTTAACTCCTTGATGTATAACAATACATAAATTGTAAATGATCTCACAGTATATAATTTAGGCTACTGTGTTCTTAAAGAAGAGGGGAAATCACATGTAATTGAGGGCCTACTATGTGCCAGAGCCTGTGTTATAGAGGTCAAGCTTCATGATCATCTTGCAAGTTAGGTGCTATGACATCCCTGTCCCTTCAGAGATATCATGTTGAAGAAAATCCCTGCCTTCTGACTTGAAAAGGGAAATAAGTTCACATGAGAAGTTGACCCTGGTTGGAAGGGCACGGAAGTAAGGTTCTGAAAATAGAAAATGAAACAACACATGCCTCTATGGGAAGTGACGATAGAAACATTACAGAATATATACGAACACATGGGAAAAGATGTTAGTGTCTGAATTGAGATGGTGCAACAAAGAAGTGGTCATCCAGACTACACACAGTGGGAAATGGGCAGGCAGGGACACCTGCAGGTGCCAAGTGGGATGACTCGGGGAGAGGAGGTGTGAGCATATATAGCTGGGTTTCTACTTCAGTATCTTGAGCCCAACTAGCAACCCCCAAATACTGGAACCATGTCTGATACATACTTTATACTCTATGACTGTTTGCTTAATGAGTGAATATTTTTCAAACAATTTAAGTTGTTAAGTACAAATTTTAATGCAAAATTATCTGGTTGTGCCACTGACCTACCCTCGTTTGGATCTCACAAAAACAGGCCCCCCAGAAACCTCTCATCATGGCTCTTGCCTTGTCTGTCATCTTAGGAGATGTACCTGTTTATTTGAGGAGCGACAGGACAGGTGTGGGACATAGAAGGCATTACAAACAGAACACCTATAAGGATCCGTCAGTTTTTCATTTTTTATTCATGTTTATTTTTCTCTACCAGCAATAGGAAGGCCAGTGGTTTCCAAGCATAACTTCCAAGTTATGGCCACCTCAGCAGGAGGAAGAGATCTGGGCTTCCCATTCCTACCTCAACCAGACAGCTCCAATTTTAACTCACACAATGAGTTCCAGGAAATGTTTTATTTAAACTACAATAATAATTGACAGTTTTTTTAAAGTTCATTATGTGTGAGGGTCCAAATATTGATACTACGACTTAGTAACTCTGTGATCTTGAGCAAGATATTTTGCCTGTGTATGCCTCAGTTTCCTTATATATAAAAGGACACTACAACAGTAGCTAGCTGAGAGGGTTGTTGTGAGGATTAAATACATAAAAATTCTATATACCAATTGGAAACCCTCATCATTACCTCATTTAATCCTTAAAATGGCCCAGCTGAGGAGGGCAGTATTACCATTGCCCTTGCATGGATGGGACAACTGGAGCTTAGAGAGACTTGGTATCTTGCTCAAGGTCACAGCCTATAAATGGTAGAGCTGAGATTCAAACATGGATGTAGTTGACTTTTTTAAAAAGTTGACTCTTTAAAAGTGTCACATTTCAATGCTACTTAAATAAAATCAGCTGTTTTAAATGGCATATGCAATATTTTGAAACAAAAGGAAAAAGACAAGAATGATATAAATTAACATGGGAAGAGAAGCAGAAAGATGCTTATAGATCAATCATGCTTCTTACATTAGCAGAAATATTGCAAGAACACTCAAGAATGCACTTTTAAATTCATTCTGAAAACTCTTTAGCTGGCTTCCCTCTTGCAGCTGCTACCCCTTTCATTGCATGATGAACAAAAAGAATAAAAAGGCCGGCCTTCCTTGATGTAGCCCCAGCATCACCCCTGACTTCCCAGGTTACCTAGGAGCACAGCGAGCTTTACAGCACGTGCTCACTCAGCTTTCAGATCGTTGCACTGGGTCCTACGGGGATGGTCCTTTGTCTTTCACATTTGGAGGAAAAATTTGTTTTATTTTATGAGGGTCACAGTGTTTGCCCCTATTTGTCTTTTCCCATTCTACTTTGAGATATCATAAATAATAAAACAAAAGTCAGTTCCTAATGTGAAAAACTCCCTTCCCTGAAGCTTCCTGGCCTTCCTTTCTAGCTGTTGGCCTACTTTCAAATACTCCAAACTTTACAGACCTGTGGGATTTACGAATCCCCAACAGAGTCGCTATGCCCACCTTCACGGAGCTGCATGGCAGCAGCAAGATTTCTCGAGAGGCATGTGGAGGAGCTGAGTTCAAGTCCTGTCTCTTCTAACTGGTGGTGTGACTCTGGGTAACTTGCTTTAGCTCTGTCAGTCCCAGTTTTAACACCGTTAAAATGGCGATGATAATAATCATTCATCCATCCACTCAATTACATTCACTAAACACCCACTGTTTACCAGGCTCTGGGAAAACAAAGGTGAATTATACAAAATTTCTAAATTCGACGGCCCACAGTCTATATCAGGAGACAGATATCCCAACAAGTCAGTAGTGAGGAAGAGGGGAGGGACCTTGACAAGAGACGTTTCTGTTTGGAGCAGCAGCTCTGGAGGCAGGTGGAACTGACCATGAGCAAGAGCTGCCCAGGCTTAGCCGGAAACCACACATTTTTCTAGGTCACAAAACTACCCGGAGGTTCAAACAACCTAAGGAATTTGAATCCTTTGAAAACTCTCAAGAGTCCTTTGAAAACCCTGTGGGGACTTCAACCTCCAGCACCTGCCAGTCCCTGCCTGAGGGACTTTTCCGGCCTCCGAGCCTGCCTGCATGGCCACGTGTGAAGCAGGCAGCAGGGGCCAAAGAACCAGCGCCCATCGCTCCAAGCCCAGGGCAGCCCTCAACCAAATGCCCCTGCTCCCCCAGCCCCCGGTGGAAACACCAAGGCCTGACTTCTACACTGGCTGCCAGCATTTCTCCAGCAGGACTGAGCCACAGTTGTCTACCGCTGTAACTTGCTGGATGATGCACCATTTACTGGCTTCCGTTCCTCTCTATATCACTTCCCTACACTCCCCAAAGGGGTTTGCTGCACCTGCCAAAGAGATGCTTGCACATGGATCTTTATTGCAGGGTATGCTTGCGAGAGAACCCAAACTATGACATCATATAAGCCATTTTTTATTATTATTCTATATCACTGTGAAATGTGGCCAAAATTATACACTCCATTTTGCATGAAAAAAGCACATTTTGGGGGGAGGGGGCCATGCCGCACAGCTTGTGAGATCTTAGTTCCCCAACTAGGGATCGAACCCGGGCCCACGGCAGTGAAAGCACCGAGTCTTAACCACTGGACAGCCAGGGAATTCCCCAAAAGGCACTTATTTATAAATCCTCTTCTGCATAGTTAGGATTTGATCCATTTACCCATTATAACATAATACCTGCCTAAGAATTTCTTCAGTCCATCCCAACCACCACTGCCCTGGCTGAAGCCTTTATTTCTCACTCAGATTTCCACAACAGGGTCCTAGCTGTCCTCTCTGGCTCCAGTCTTTCCCCCTACAAAGCCATCCCTCTCACTGTCTCCAGAGACATCCACCTAGAAAGTAATTCTGACTACACTACTCCCAGCTCAAAGGGCACTACTGTGCAAATTTTTAAAGGCTTCTGGTACTTACAACACTCTACATCTACCTAATGGAAAATTGTTATAATACTCTGATATGTGTAAAGCATAGTCTACACATGGTCATGGTCATTTTCAAGGAAACTGATGAAATAAATATAGAAATCTGCAGTATCTGTGACTGTGATACCCACTTAGATGCACATCCTTGCGCACTGCACAACCTGCGGAACTGTACAGAACCACTCTGGTTCTGATGACTCTCTACCTTACCCACAAACTCCTTCTCTGTTGTCAGCAACTACCATGAGGTCCCATGCTTCCACGGTTTTGCTTTGTTTATGCTGTCCTTTCTGCCAAGGGACACTGGCCTTCTCCTGACCTGTTTCTAGTGATCCCTTAAAACCAGCTGAACGTTTCTCTTTTGCCAGAAATCATATCTGAAACACGCCCACCCAGCCATATGTCCCTCTTCTGTGATCCCCCTAATTCTTCATTTGTAACTCAACATTTAAACTTAACATATTGGGGTATAATTACCTGCTCATGGATTTGTCTTCTGTAAGTGAGGGCTGTGTCTTTCTCCTCTCTGCAACTCCAGCATCCAGTGGAGGCCTTGGCCTAGAGTCAGAGCATGTAGAAAACAGTGGAGTGTGGAATGTAGAGCTTGTGAGGGAAGGCTCTGCACTCAGACAGGTCTGGTCAAATCTTGGTTCTGTCCCTTTCTTGAGCAAACGACCTCACATCTCTACATTTCAGTTTCCTTGTTGGTAAAGTGGAGATGACATCATTCCCGATTAAAAAAGCCACTGCCTCCAATTAACACCATGCCTGATAGCAGGCACACAACACCTATTAACTATTATTTTTACTATAAGCTCAATAAACATTGGAGGATGAATTCTTTTATACCAAACAGGCGGCCTCTTATGAAAACATACCTTTTGTTCGATCCATCTGTATCGTCAGATTGGTGATGAACCCTTTCCATATGTTAGTGTATTTTGTCTACACAACTACTCTGCTCGAAAGGTTTTACTATCTGCCTGTTACAAATGAGGAACCTGAGAAGGGCAGTCAGTGGCTTGCTCTCAGTCGCGAGAGGTTGGGCCGAACCTGGTCTGTGTGATTCCAAGCCTGCGCTTTTAACTGAGCTGGAGAGCGTTAAGGGGGGGCCTCAGTGTCCGACTGCAGGATCAGAAAGTGGGCGATGCTGGTGGATGGGGCACAGGCTGAGATGTGAAGGAGCAGGACAGAAAGGGACTTGTTGAAAGACCCAGCTGACTGACCATAAGTACTGTAAATTCAAAGAACAGTTTTTATGGCTAATTCAGAAGGTTCCTGTGTAGAGATGAGATTCAAAGGGAGTGGTGGATGCATAGTTGGGAAGGACCTGGGATGCTCAGCAAGGATTTCTAACTTTATCTGGAAAACTGTACAAAAGCCAAGAGACATTTAAAAGACTGACCACACTGGGCTTCCCTGGTGGCGCAGTGGTTGAGAGTCCGCCTGCTGATGCAGGGGACACGGGTTCGTGCCCCGGTCCGGGAAGATCCCACATGCCGCGGAGCGGCTGTGCCGGTGAGCCATGGCCGCTGAGCCTGCATGTCCGGAGGCTGTGCTCCACGGCGGGAGAGGCCACAACAGTGAGAGGCCCGAGTATCGAAAAAAAAAAAAAAAAAAAAGACTGACCACACCACATGCTGACAGGATGTGGAACGACTGAAGCCTCATTTGTTGCTGGTGGGAATAAAAAACGGTCCAACCACTTTGGAAAACAGTTTAACAATTTCTTTTAAAGTTAACCCGACACCTATCACATGACCTGACCATTCCACTCCTAGGTATGCATGCAAGAAAAATGAAGCCATACATCTACCAAAAGACAAGTACGTCCTCAGTAACTTTATCCCTAAGAGCCCCAAACTGCAAGCGACCCAAATGTTCATCAACAGGAGAATGGATAAAAACAACTGTGTCATTTTCACACAATAGAATAGTACTCAGCAATAAAAAGGAACAAACTCTTAAAACACCCAACTAGATGGATAAACCTCAAAATAGTGTGCTAAGAGAAAGAAGTCAGACTGAAAGGCATATGCTGTATGTTTTCATCTATATTAAGTTCTAGAACAAGCAAGGCTGATCTATTGTGATAAAAATCAGGACAATCTTTGCTGTTTGCCTATTGGGTGAGAGGTAGTCTGACTGGGAGGAAGCATGAGGGTATTCTCTGGGATGATGGAAATGATCTATATCTTGACAGTGGTGGTGGTGAACAGGTGTATAATTTTGTCAAAACTCATCAAACTGTACCCCTAATTTTATGTATTTTACTGTCTGTAAAACACATCTTGAAGAAATAAAAGTAGCAAAAAAAGTACATCACAAAACAAGGCACTACCTTGTTTATATTTGTTATATATAAACAAGGTTATACTATCTAAAGATTGGATGTAAACTGTATTCTTATAAATCAGACCAATTTGGAGTTTAGTGGAAGAACGTGGTTGCAGGAACTCCTACAAAGCACCTATCCATTCATTCTTTAACAAATATTGATTTGTATGAACAAATATTGATTTAGCCTAATGCTACCACTTGCCAAAGTCTGGGTGGCTTTGGACAAATGACGCTCAGTGCCTCAGTTCACTCATTTGTGAAATGGGGAAAATAATAGTACCTACCTCGTGGGGTTGTTGTAGGGACTAAAAGTGTGAAATAATGTAAAACTCTTAGACGAGTGCTGGCACATAGTAAGGAGCTGGATAAATGTTAGTGAGTAATATTATTACTCTCACTTATATGCTGGGCTATGGATTTATGGAGGATCTAAACAGTAAGAGGACATAGTTCCAGTTCTAGAAAATTTATGATCTAGAAGGAAGGATGACAAATAAATATATAAATGAATATGCTTGATACAATAACAGAATCTGAAAAGTGCTTTGAGGGCATAAATGACTCACTGTCTTGGAATGGAAAATCCATTCAAAATGAAAATAATCAGCCATCTAAATCAAATCAAGTTCAGAGAGTCATTCACTGTTTTTTCAGTATTATCATTACTGTAATAATGCCTCCTATTGTTGGCATCTGGAATTTGGAGCTCCCAGGGCTCAGGCCGGTGACTTCTTTTCTTCTGTGTCCTGGCTTATCCCTAGGTGACTTCATCCATTCATGAACTGTGATGCTTTGTCCATGTCTCTAAGCCCAGCATGATGCCTGAATTCCAACCGCCTGTGACATTTCATACTGAGCACCTCTAAGTGCAAATCCTCTATTCACAGCCCCTCAAACCTGCTGTTCCCACAGCATTCTCCATCTTGGAACTAGCAGCCTCGTTCCCCAAGCCACCCACTCCTAAAGGCTTGCGCTTGCTTGCCTCCTTTCTTTTGCTCATGTTTCATACCCGGTATCAGCACATCCTGAAACCAGTCACTTCTCCTAAAAGCACCACCACCTCCTTCACCTAGACCACTGCAAGAACCTCCTAAGCGGTCTCCCTCCTGCTCTTGCTCCCCCAAAAGCTTTTCTCAGCACAGCAGCCAGGTGATCTTTCCAAAACATTAACGATCCAAGGCCTTCCTCTGCTCTAAACCCTCGAACGGGTTTCCTTCATGCTGTCCTTTTTTTTTTTTTTATGTGGTATGCGGGCCTCTCACTGTTGTGGCCTCTCCCGTTGCGGAGCACAGGTTCCAGACGCGCAGGCTCAGCGGCCATGGCTCACGGGCCCAGCCGCTCCGCGGCACGTGGGATCTTCCTGGACCGGGGTACGAACCTGTGTCCCCTGCATCGGCAGGCAGACTCTCAACCACTGCGCCACCAGGGAAGCCCCGCACTGTCCTTTTCATGGTCTGTGAGGCACTAGACAACCTGGCCCTGGACTTCGTCTCTGCCCTCCCCCACCCCACCAGTCTCCCTCTCACCCCCTCCACTCCAGCCACAGGACCTCCTTGCTGTCTCTTCAACATGCCAGCCAAGCTCTTACTTCATGGCCTTTGCACATGCTGTTTCCTTTGCCTGAAATGCCCTTCCTCCAGATAGCCTCATGGCTCCCTCCCTCCCTTTCTTCAAATCTCTCCTCAAATATCACTATCCTAGTGAAAACAGTGCTACACCCCACCCCAGTCTCTAGCTGTTTTACCCTGCTTTTTTCCCTAGTGCCTGCTATTCTATTATATTAGTTTATTGCCCTCGCTTGTCTATAAGCCTCATGGGCTTGCTTGTCTTTGTCACATCCTCGTGGCCTAGAACAGTGCCTGGCACATAGTAGATGCTCAATTGATATTTGTTGGATGAATGAATGAATGACTATTAGCTCATGCAGAGCTTCATCATTTACAAGGCAGTCACGTCTACAACATCTTAATGGGCCCTCTAAAAAAGCAGGGGCTAGGCTTTGTTTAGTCATTTTACAGGTCAGTCAAGAGTCTGCTGAATATTTTTCAGTCCTTTGCTCATCATGCAGCTCTTGGTCACACAGGTCAAACCCTGGTCTTTCACCTTTAAATAAACATTATGATGTTTATTCATCATAATCAAAATATTATTAGTCACAGTTAACAATCTGTCAGTACTCCTCTTGACACTTCACTTGTGGTATCTCACTTAACTTTCACAACAAAGCTTTGAGATAGGTTGCTATTCTACAGGTAAGGAAATTAAGGCACAGCTAAATAACTTACCCAAGGTCACAGAGCTGGGAAGTGGTAAAGTCAGAATCTGGGTCCTGGCAGCCTGACTCCTCGGACTTGTTCTCAGCCAGCCAGCCCATTAGGCACAGCTTGTGAAGTAAAGAGAGTTAAGGAAACTAAGGAACAAGTATCCACTTTGTTCTAGGACTTTCTGCCATTATGAAGCTTTTTGCTCTTGCAGCATTTAGCAGAACATTTTTTCTTTTCTTTTTTTTTTTTTTGCAGTACGCCGGCCTCTCAGTGCTGTGGCCTCTCCCATTGTGGAGCACAGGCTCCGGACTCACAGGCTCAGCGGCCACGGCTCACGGGCCCAGCCGCTCCGCGGAATGTGGGATCTTCCCAGACCGGGGCACGAACCCGTGTCCCCTGCATTGGCAGGCGGACTGTCAACCACTGCGCCACCAGGGAAGCCCAGAACCTTTTTTCTTTAAGGTCATAATGTGGAAATCAGTTGCATCTCAAATGCAGTTTATGTTGTCTTCTGCTTTTCATACATCTTTAGAATGTTTGCAGCATTTGTTTCTGATGTGAGAGGTCACTTAGGAGTCATGGGCAGGGCTCACTAGTTTCCAGCAGTCTGTCTTCTGCCTCCCTCAGAGCGTTGTGGTACCACCGTGGCCGTGTGCACTGGCAGACGCTCCCTCCAGCTCCAGGTCCCACTTCCCCACTCCTCCTCGCCCCATGACATGACAACGCCTTGTTTCATAAATCATTGCCTTCAGCCTATCACATAACCTACATTGTGGCACATTCAATTTCTTTCCCTTTCCTTTCCTTTCTTTTCCTTTTTTTTTCAAAAGTAAGAATCTATTTGATTGGATGTGATGGCACCAGAGGCAGAAATATGGAGAAATTTCAAACCGTGAGAAATCCATTTCAGCTACCTGGATATTGAGAAGCAAATTGTGACTACCCAACTTATTGAACTGGACAAGTTAGATGAACTAAAAAAGCTTTACTGACTTGTCTACTTGTCTCCGAGTCACTCAAGTGTCTGTGAATGTTGCCTATTTTCTGCTCTCTCTGGCTCTTCAAATTAATTTAGAAGTGTACAAAAAGTTACATAGAGGTGGCTAACCTTATGATATCAAACCTTATGATATCAGGTAATAATAAGCAAGCACGCAGAATTTGAAAAACGAGTCAAGTATTTTGATGGTTTCCTAATTTTTTTGTAATATAAAGGTTCATGACAGTTATTTGGGAATAGTAGGCTGTGAGTTCCTTCAGGGCAGCATGTGATCTATTTATCCAGGTATCCCAATGCCTGTCATGTAGGACGTGCTCACCAGAGGAGGTGCTTAGCATGGTAGGCACTTGACAAATATATGTTGAATCTCTAGTACTCAGTCTTTTATTGCCAACTTGAAGACTTGTCTCACACACACACACACAAACACACACACACACACAGAAACCCTAGGCTGTGAGCTCTTAGATGAGAAGATCTGTGCCTTATTCCTCTCTGCATTCCCTAATATAAAACCACCCAATAGCAGGTGATCATTAAATAATCACTGAATTAAACAGCACAAGGATTTTAACTTGTCACTTGTTTTACCTGCCCTTCTCCACTCCCCCTTGTTCATTTGGCTCTCAGGCCAGAGTGCCTAAAACCATTGCATCAATCTAATCAAATATTTGAAAGCCAGAGACCTTGAAACTATTCAAATCAACTTCAGAATTACATTTTTCAAATTTACCCTGGTCATTTCATAAGTAGATCTAGCTATTCACTAACTGCTATCCCAGGAGGTTAAAAAAAAAAGCATAAGCTTAATGAATTTGGTCAGACATACTGTGTAATGGATGTCCAACATGCTACCATGAGCTTAAATCATAAATATGATAGCTCTGTTTGGCATGGCAAAACATGTTAGAAGTGTTTTATTGGTCACTGGGCAACTTACTAGACAGAAGGGGAATGACTCTGAAAACTGCAGAAGCTACCACTAGTAGCATCTCAAAAGGAGCCCTGGAGAAACACAGATAATCTGCTTGCAATGATTCATCAAGTTGGTCCTTTGTTTCCCTAATTTGAGTGTCAAGTGCAACCATCCAATAAAGAATTGCCAAGACCCAATAAGATTCTCTTCTGGCTGCTGCTTTTTCTGCCCTAACTGGGACTATTCATGCCTAAAGCACAAATTGAATAAATAGCTTCAAGCCTGGCAATGTTGGACAGTGTTTGGATTTTTCTGTTTTTCCTTGAAAGGCTGAATCCCATATGTTTCTCACTTCCCCCCAAACGCATTGCATGGATAGTCATTGTTGCACCGATTAATTTGAACTTTCTTAATACTGGGTATACAAGGATGCCTCATAAGTTAAAAATAGTTCCTGTTTTATCATCAGTCCAGCAATGGATTAGTGAAGATTAAAAAAGGATTGTAACGCCTTTTTTGGCCTTGAGAAAGCTCTTATTGTGCCTATGGTTCAGTTGGCCTGCTATCATTTCCATCTTAATGTAATCTTTAACATTACGCTGCTACAGGTGAGGTGTTAAGTAATACATTAAGACAACTATTTTCGCTGGCTGAGCAATTTCACAAGAAATATGTTTTTAACTAAACTAGACATTTAACAAATGCCATTTGTAATTCAACACGGGGCGGGAGGAGGGAGAGTATCCTTAAGACAAGCTATGGATGTGAATTTCCTGAGAAAAAACAAATGATTTTTTAAAAAAATTTAATTGAAGTTCTGAATGGGAAATTATGTACTGTCAGTGCAGTAGACCAACACAGGAGAGCACCAAAGGCCTTAGGATTCTTACAAAATAAGCAGTAAGCAGTTTTAGCTCTAGCAGCCAGAAATCTTTCATTTAAATTAGGCAGAATCTGCAGGTCCAGTTAATCCTGTGGATATGATGTGCTGAATGTTCTTAACACTTTTATATCATTTAGATGAACACTAGGAACCTCAAGGTTCTGATAGAGAAATGAACTATAATATTTAAAACAAGTAATGAATGAAATATTTTCGATGAAAATGAGGATATAAAGATTGCATGAGAATAACTCGATTTAAAAAGTAAGATCAAGGGGAGGAGAATATCAGAAAGCTTACAGTTGGAAAACTGAAACAATAATTTCTTTGAAAAAATTATTTCGTGACAGATTCCAACACGCTATGAACATAAACGCAAATGCTATAAATAGAGCTATTGACATTTGGGCTGTTGACTTGTTTTTATCAAAATCACAGAACAGAAATCGTAGTTTGCAAATTTTCAAATGGCTATCATGTTCAGAATCCGGTAGGGTTCTCCTTCCCTTTTACTTGATGACTTCATAAAAGATAAATAAGCCTTCAGACCAAGAGGTGGGTATATGGGCACGGTTAACTCTCTCGCCCCAGAAATTCTACTCGGCTGAAAAGATTATTATTTGGGGGCGGGAAGGGGGGAATGCAGAGGGCTTTAGGACCCGGCAGGCGGCAGTTGTGTAGATCGCTGAGAGACTACGAGGGTCCGGTTCGGCTTCAATTCTGTCTCTAATCTCTGCAACAGCGGCTCTTCCTGGGTCCCGCGGCTTTTCCTGCTCACTCAGCCGCGGCTGGAGGCCCGGCGAAAATCAGAGCCGTTTCCGCCCCCATCACCCACGATGGAAACCCTCCAAGAAAAAGTGGCCCCGGACTCGTGTGCCTGAGGATTCCGCACAAAAGAGGTGCCCAAAATGAAGACCCTGGTGGTGAGTCATTTGTTATAACTCCTCTGGGCAGAGGCGGGACCCCCGGGCGCAGCGTCCCCGGGGCGCACGGGAGAGCTCCGGGGTGCCTGACCCTGCGCTGCGAGGTCGCCCGTTACAAAGGGACAACTTTCCACCTGCTCCGCGTCCACTCCCGATTCCTCGCTTCAGCCTGGCTCGGAATCCCAGAGCCCGAATGGGAACTCGGGTTGCTGGGCTCCTGGATCTCCGGCGGGAGTTCCGAGCGGCCAGCGGAGAGCTAGAGAAGCCTTGGAGTGGTGGGCGCCTTGCTCGGGGATGGGGATGCCCTAACGAAACAACCTGGCAAAAAACTAAGAGGGGCGGGAAGGGGGGACCTTTGCAGACTTTCTTGGTTTCCTTGTCGGATTTCAAACTTGCAAGGATCGCCAAGGTAGAGCCCCACGGGTCCAGAAAGGAGAAGCTAGACATTCCAAAGCCGAGCTGGGGCAGAGGGCCCCCTCCCAAAGTGTGAGCCCACCCCTGCCCCCGCCGCCGGCGCGCTCTTCTTCGCGTAGCCGGGCGCCGCGCACCACCTGTCCTCTGCCGAGGGATGCGGGAGGCGGCGGCGGCCCAGAGCAGCGACGCGCGGGGAACATCCCCTTCCGTACGCAGGGCGACGGTGCCTCCTCTGCCGGGCTGCGTGCTGCCAAGGTGGGACCCGGGCTACCCCCGCTGCCCCCGCCCGTCTGACCGTCGCGCCGGAGTCCCCGCCAGGCGCTCTCCTCCCGGGTCGGCGCTCAGCGACTCTCCTGTGCTCTCTCCCGCTCTCCCGCAGCGCCATGGTCTGGCAGTGTGTTTAGCGCTCACCACCATGTGCACCAGCTTGTTGCTCGTGTACAGCAGCCTAGGCGGCCAGAAGGAGCGGCCCCCGCAGCAGCAGCAGGCAGCGGCGACCGGCAGCCCCCCGCCGCACCGCGAGGCCCCCGCGGGACCGCGGCCACTGGACGGATACCTTGGCGTGGCGGACCACAAGGTGACAGCTTGCTCGCCAGCCTTCCCGCCACCCAGCCTGGGGGTCCCGCACACCTGAGCTTGCCCCCTTCCCCGGGGTTGGGAGGCGCCGTGAGTAGGTGCCATTCAGAGGCTGGAAGTGCGAGTGGACCCGCTGGGGTGGGACAAGATAGTTCCTACTTGGTGTGAATTTCTATTTGGAGCAGGAAGCAAAGTTTTTCCGGGAATAGGGATGAGATGGGTGCAAAGCCTAATTTCCTAACAGGAACTGTCCCTGGAATTAGAACCGCCTCATCCCCAGAATTGCAGCTATCGCTGGGTGCAGGGTTCCTGAAGCCTCGGGTTTGGCAGCCAAGTCGCGCCCTAGTGGGAGGAGACCCGGGAATGGCGCGGGCACCAGCCCGAGCTTACCTCCGACAGGGAACCGGAGGCTGAGTAGCAGCCAGTCCGCGGCCGCAGCTCAGGCTCGCAGACTCCTATCTGATCTCTGCTTCGGATGCTCTGGGCTAAATTATTACAGCCCTGGGGAGCGGCGCCCAGGCAAGCGCGGAAGGCTTGAGGCACAAACTCAGCTTCCATTGGCTTGAAACTCGTCGTTGAGGGCCTATTTTCCTCTGCCTTCTGGGAAGCCGCTGCATGGCTTGGCTAATAATTAATAAGGTGAATTTTTAAGAAATTGAGCCTTCTTTCCCTGGAATAATAAATCTCTCGTTTCAGTGTGTGAAGCCTCTGGGAGAATCCTAATCAAGTTTCCTGATTCTGAAAAGATATTTTAATACAGTTTAAATGTATTCCCCATTATTTGAAGCTGCTAATATATTTTTATTAAAACACAATTCCATTCTGTATATGCCCTATAAAGCTAGAGGATTTCTTGAAACCACCCAGCTATTCTGCTTTTTGTATTACTAGGTTGTATGGTTGTGAACCAAAGTAATATTTAGCAGGTGCTCCTTTTGTGTGAAAAGATGGTTCTAACCATGCATGAAAAAGTCAAACTTTTTTAAAGTGGCAATCAAAATACTTCTACTCACTTGTGCAATGGATAATGCTAAGGATTTTGGAGGATACAAAAGAATTTAAGGCAGGACACAGCCTTTAGGGATCTTTGAATGCCTGCGGGAAAACAAACAACATACCGTGAAATGTGGATGGATGGATAGATGACAGAGAGACAGAGAGATAGACAGTAGATACAAATGTATAGGAAATACTGCATATAAACAGTTATTACTGTTGGAGTACAGAGATGAGAAAGATCTCTGCCCGGGTAGGATCAAGGAAAGTTTCTTTGAAAAAGTGGAACTTGCACTGGGAAGAATTCACGGAAGCAGAAAAGAGGGAGAGATTTCATTAGGAAGTGATTTACTGGGGAAGGTGCTGGTGGTAGATCTTAAATCAAAAGTAGAGTGGGCCATCAGTTTCACAATTTCTGTTTTCACAAGCTTCTGTTTTCTCTTTAAGTTGTTGATTGATTACATACTTTGTATCTGCATGTGCAAGCAACCCATAAGGGCTGGAGTTCTAGAAAAGTTTGTGCATTGACTTCCCACTGTGGATGGATGTGGTGTTTATGTGTTTATAATGAATATATTGAACATGGTGGATTTTCATGGCTATAGTTTAGTGGAAATGGCTATCTAGCACTTGTGAAGCTTTGGCTAATAGGGGTGTCAAAAGGTAAATTTGCTGTAAGCTTTGATCTGCCTTTAGGAAAATATTGCTAATACTTCCCTTCCTGTGCTCTCCTGCTGGACAGACACCAGCTAAGAATATTGATAGCCTAAGACAAAATATGATGCCCTCATGTTCTTTTTCAAAACAGTGTTTATTCACACAAATATGTGGGATTCCATTTTCAATGTATCAGAGCTTTATTTCATTAAAATGAAGAACAGCCCTTTTGGGGAAGGAATGTGGGAACTGTATGAGAAATTGAGATAATCTGTAGTGAAGGGTTTTGTAAACTGTGAAGTGTTATGTGAATGATACATATGTGTGGAAGACCTTGAAATTCTTAGCAGAGAATTAAAAATGTGACCAGGAAGTTCTTAGCAGATAAAACCAATGAAATTCTTTCATAGAAAACCAACCTCTCACAAAATTCCATACCCAAAGGGTTCAACAAAGTTTACCCTACCTCAAGCAAAGGAACAAATGCAAATATTAAAATCTATGCCTTCTTTTTAGGCATTATTTCAATTGTCCCACTGAAGGAAATGTAAACTTCTGCTCAGAATGTAGTCACTTTACTGCTACTATTTAACTGGCCGGAAGTTCGGCAGTTTCATTTCCAATGGCTGTCTGAAGATGCATGTGTAAAACGTTTATGTCTTCTCCCAAAATTGCTGTTTAGGTTTACTTGCGATCTTCCTATAGTCTTGCTTAAGCAGAGGTAGAAATCATTTGTTAGACTATTACTAGGATGTTTTTTTCCAGTTAACACAGGGGATGATAAATGAAAGCTTTTCGATTCTTCTTATGTTGCCAGATGATACTCTGATTGCTTTTTTGTCCCGCTCTCACATCAAGCTTTAGAAAAATTATAGGATATGCTGAATGTGATGGCCACCAAGCCATATGCTGCTGCATATTGAATCAGAATTCCAACAGACTTTCAATTGGCCATTGATTTACTGAATCTGGAAAGAGTTACAGATACCATTTAGGAAAACGTTCACATCTCCATGGCTAGAGGTACCAAAGTCTGATAAATATGTAGTGTTTTTGTTCAGTTACATGATGGCATTAACATTATAACTCCAAGATTAAATTCAACAGGTGGTCCTGATCCTCAGCACCTGAATTTCACAAATTACCGCCTGCCTGCAATGATAGTCTTGTCTCATATGCTGCAGACTGAATTACTGTTGAGATTAAATCACTATGTGCTTTTGTTGAAAGACACGCTGCAAGTCAAGCCAGTGATGAGCAATATGTGTTGAAGCTTAAAATATCACTTTCCATGGTCGTATTCCCTACTTCCTCTTTCACAAACGATGCTAGCGGAAATTGTAATTCCAGTATGACTAAGTAAGTGAAGGCTACTTGGAGTTTCTTGTGATAATGAAACCATTTCATTTTCTCTTAGATAGATTTTTTTCTCTTCATTCCCAACCCTTCCCCTGACCTTTTCCCACAAATGTTCCACCAACTCATTTCCATCTCGTTACATGTCTGTCACTGCAGCTACTGTATCTGCATCCTGCCATTTCCTGGTCCCCGATTTTGCAAGCCATTGATTTCTAATCAGATCTTCCAGATCTAAGCAAAGAAGTCAATCTTCATGGCTTGGAGAAACTTCTGCCTTTAGAACTGCAGCATAATGTATAATCAAACTAAAACACACATGCACACAAACACACACACACACACACACACACACACACTCACTCACTAAATCAAGCAACCCTCAGAGGAAAGCTCCAAGTCTCCCAGCAGAGTGGAAGGGGGCATGAAGCACATTATGTGTTCAGTCTGGGTTGGCTCTGGGTAGATAAAGTCATTTGCCATCTGGTGGACCCTGTGAAATGAAACTGTGAGCCGAGTCCCATTTCCAGTGGGCCGGAGCCCTTTCACAGAGGGCCCACTTGTCACCTGGCTTGCCCTCTTCTTAGGTGGCTTATGAAAAAGCAGTGATAATGGGGCCTGAAGCTGAGCTGCTATCTCCTCGCTTCGGTAGTAGTCCCCAAGAATGGATTTTACACGTACTGGTGACATGCTTGCCCTTGATTCTTCCTTTCCTTAAGCACTCAGTTATTCAGACAAAACCAAACTGCTTAGAGGTTTAATACTATCAGTATTAATTGGTAGATGTCCAGTTGGAATGATAAGACAAGTCAATGCAAGAGTTGAAAAGTAATTCAAAACCGGAAAAAAAGGTATATGCCATATAACTTACGTTGAAATTATGGCGTAAGAATTCTTCCTTTAGAGAGGTATATACATTCTCAAATATAAGTTTACACCATTTATTAGACCCTGTTATATAATATTTGAGGCATCCAATCAATGATAAATAATTTGGATCTCAAAGAAATTTAAAGTGAGCTTATTTTCAGTGCTCAAGTATTACAAAATGTAATCTGCCAATGATAACAAAACTGTTATCACAAAGCATCAACCAAATGGAATCATGAAATGAACTGTTTTTTATGGGAGAAGAGTTCCAATAACGTGGGTGTTTTTAACTGGAGAAGTTAAACTATTTTAACATTTACTGAATAGTTAACCTTCCTTAATTCTGAAACCAGGAGTATTTCTCCACCTTCCCACAGGAGTAATCCCAAGATACTTTTATGCCAAAGCCCAAATTGTACCCAGCAGATGGTCTGACCTAGCTCCCTCTCAAGTTTCAGGCATTCTGGCCTCCTTGCTGATCCTTGGACACTCATTCTGCCTCAGAACCTTTGCACTTGTTGTTTCATCTCCCTGGAAAGCTCTCACTCAAGATCTTTTGCATGGTTGATTTCTTATGGTCATTTAGTCCTCAGATCACATATCGTCTTCTTGTGTAACACACTCTTTAAATAGCCCCCTTCTCACGAGTCATTCTCTATCATACCAGCCTGTTTTATTTTCCTTACAATACTTAACAATATCTGAAATAATCTTAAAGTTTACTTGTCTCTTGTCTGCCGACCCCCCAAGTAGAATCCAAGTGCTCTGATATCAAAGCATCTGATACATCTTGTTGACCAGTTTAAATCCAGGCCCTAATACTTGGCCATTGGTGGGCACACAATAAGTATTTATGGAAGGAAAGAAGAACGCAGGGCGTATTGGGGGTGGGGTATCCCTGGAGAAGGACAAAGCTGCCTTACCTTATGTCAAGTCCTTTCTCTGCAAGACACATCAGTGCAGTCCCAGGCCCTGGTATGTCTCATCTTTCCTAAATTTGATTTACTCCTCCTCTTCCTAATAATGATAATAGGAAATGATTTGAAACATAAGAGTCTTTGGGAATGAGATTTGGGAATCTACCATTTTAATAGGCTTCCCTTATGGTTCTTGTGCATGTTAAAGTTTGAGAATCATCATTTGAAACGTTTTTAATCATCATAGTGTGTAGTTCTGTAGCTAATGTCTGGGTTTTTGAACTACTCATAGCCCTTAGTAAATATTCATTGAAGGCCTAATCATTGCAAAATTCCAGGGTATCCTGGAAGAAGAGCACAGTCCCTGCCCTCAAAGAACCTTTGATCTTATTGGAAAGAAAAGACAAAGAAGCAAGAAAGATTAAATAATAAAGCAAGTCCTAAATAATAATATGAAACCAAGAAACAATACATCAAGGCACGGACACTAAAAAGGGGGCAATTTCTGTGATCTTTCTCATCTATAAAGTAAGTTAGATACTGTTGTTACCTTAGAAGTTATAAAACTTTGAAACTAAAATTCTATTATTCATTAGCCCTTTTAAATATATGGCTTCGTTCTGGCTTCCTTTCTCTCATTGGTTGTGAAAAAGAGTTATTAGAAAAAGAGCTATTTCAAGTCAAAGAGCTATTAATGTCAAGCCCAAGCATTCCCACTTATAGATGTTTTGGAAAAGTCAGATTCAGTGACAAACGTGTGTAGAGTCACAGTGGAAAGTTCCGTCTGCACTTAGACTGACTTTGCCAAGAACAGATTAAGATGCTTTGATCTGTTTTCTACTCATTAGCAGGGTGATGTTATTTGACTGTTTACAGAGGATGTGTCCTAACATAAAATATGTGTCCTAAAGGAAAATCTGTAATTGCTGGGATATTGTGCTTTCTTTCTTTTTTTAAAAACATCTTTATTGGAGTATAATTGCTTTACAATGTGTGTTAGTTTCTGCTGTATAACAAAGTGAATCAGCTATACATAAACATATATCCCCATATCTCCTCCCTCTTGCGTCTCCCTCCACCCTCCGTATCCTACCCCTCTAGGTGGACACAAAGCAATAAGCTGATCTCCCTGTGCTATGTGGCTGCTTCCCACTAGCTATCTATTTTACATTTGGTAGTGTATATAATGTCCATGGCACTCTCTTACTTCATCCCAGCTTCCCCTTCCCCCTCGTCATGTCTTCAAGTCCATTCTCTACATCTGCATCTTTATTCCTGTCCTGCCCCTACGTTCTTCAGAACCTTTTCTTTTTTAGATACTATATATAAGTGTTAGCATACAGTATTTGTTTTTCTCTTTCTGACTTACTTCACTCTGTATGACAGTCTCTAGGTCCATCCACCACACTATAAATAACTCAATTTTGTTTCTTTTTATGGCTGAGTAATATTCCATTGTATACATGTGCCACATCTTCTTTATCCATTCATCTGTCGATGGACACTTAGGTTGCTTCCATGTTCTGCCTATTGTAAATAGAACTGCAGTGAACATTGTGGTACATGACTCTTTTTGAATTATTGTTTTACTCATATGGTAGTTTTAGTTTTTTAAGGAACCTCCATACTGTTCTCCACAGTGGCTGTATCAATTTACATTCCCACCAACAGTGCAAGAGGGTTCCCTTTTCTCCACACCCTCTCCAGCATTTATTGTTTCTAGATTTTTGATGATGGCCATTCTGACTGGTGTGAGGTGATACCTCATTGCAGTTTTGATTTGCATTTCTCTAATGATTAGTGATGTTGAGCATCCTTTCATGTGTTTGTTGGCAATCTGTATATCTTCTTTGGAGAAATGTCTATTTAGGTACTCTGCCCATTTTTGGATTGGGTTGTTTGTTTTTTTGATATTGAGCTGTATAAGCTGCCTGTATAATTTGGAGATTAATCCTTTGTCAGTTGCTTCACTTGCAAATATTTTCTCCCATTCTGAGTGTTGTCTTTTCGACTTGTTTATGATTTCCTTTGCTGTGCAAAAGCTTTTAAGTTTCATTAGGTCCCATTTGTTTATTTTTGTTTTTATTTCCATTTCTCTAGGAGGTGGGTCAAAAAGGATCTTGCTGTGATGCATGTCATAGAGTGTTCTGCCTATGTTTTCCTCTAAGAGTTTTATAGTGTCTGGCCTTACATTTAGGTCTTCAATCCATTTTGAGTTTATTTTTGTGTATGGTGTTAGGGAGTGTTCTAATTTCATTCTTTTATATGTAGCTGTCCAGTTTTCCCAGCACCACTTATCAAAGAGGCTGTCTTTTCTCCATTGTATATTCTTGCCTCCTTTATCAAAGATAAGGTGACCACATGTTTGTGGGTTTACCTCTGGGCTTTCTATTCTGTTCCATTAATCTATATTTCTGTTTTTGTGCCAGTACCATACTGTCTTGATTACTGTAGCTTTGTAGTATAGTCTGAAGTACAGGAAACTGATTCCTCTAGCTCCATTTTTCTTTCTCAAGATTGCTTCGGCTATGTGTTTGCATACGAATTGTGAAATTTTTTGTTCTAGTTCTGTGAAAAATGCCATTGGTAGTTTGATAGGGATTGCACTGGATCTGCAGATTGCTTTGGGTAGTATAGTCATTTTCACAATGTTGATTCTTCCAATCCAAGAACATGGTATATCTCTCTATCTGTTTGTATCATCTTTAATTTCTTTCATCAGTGTCTTATAGTTTTCTGTATACAGGTCTTTTGTCTCCCTAGGTAGGTTTATTCCTAGGTATTTTATTCTTTTTGTTGCAGTGGTAAATGGGAGTGTTTCCTTAATTTCGCTTTCAGATTTTTCATCATTCATCTATAGGAATGCAAGAGATTTCTGTGCATTAATTTTATAACCTGTTACTTTACCAAGTTCATTGATTAGCTCTAGTAGTTTTCTGGTAGCATCTTTGGGATTCTCTATGTCTAGTATCATGTCATCTGCAAACAGTGACAGTTTTACTTCTTCTTTTCTGATTTGGATTCCTTTTATGTCTTTGCTGTCTCTGATTGCTGTGGCTAAAACTTCCAAAACTGTGTTGAATAATAGTGGTGAGAGTGGGCAACCTTGTCTTCTTCTGGATCTTAGTGGAAATGCTTTCAGTTTTTCACCATTGAAAACAATGTTGGCTGTGGGTTTGCCATATATGGCCTTTATTATGTTGAGGTAAGTTCTCTCTATGCCTAGTTTCTGGACAGTTTTTATCATAAATCGGTATTGAATTTTGTCAAAAGCTTTTTCTGCATCTATTGAGATGATCATATGGTTTTTATTCTTCAATTTGTTAATATGGTGTATCACATTGATTAATTTGCATATATTGAAAAATCTTGCATTCCTGGGATAAACCCCACTTGATCATGGTGTATGATCCTTTTAATGTTCTGTTGGATTCTGTTTGCTAGTATTTTGTTGAGGATTTTTGCATCTATATTCATCAGTGAGATTGGCCTGTAGTTTTCCTTTTTTTGCATGACATCTTTGTCTGGTTTTGGTATCAGGGTGATGTTGGCCTCATAGAATGAGTTTGGGAGTGTTCCTCCCTCTGCTACATTTAGGAAGAGTTTGAGAAGGATAGGTGTTAGCTCTTCTCTAAATGTTTGATAGAATTCACCTGTGAAGCCATCTGGTCCTGGGCTTTTGTTTGTTGGAAGATTTTTCATCACAGTTTCAATTTCAGTGCTTGTGATTGGTGTGTTTATATTTTCTATTTCTTCCTGGTTCAGTCTTGGGAGGTTGTGCTTTTCTAAGAATTTGTCCATTTCTTCTGTGTTGTTTATTTGATTTGATTATAGTTGCTTGTAGTAATCTCTCATGATCCTTTGTATTTCTGCACTGTCAGTTGTTACTTCTCCATTTTCATTTCTAATTCTATTGATTTGAATCTTCTCCCTTATTTTCTTGATGAGTCTGGCTAATAGTTTATCAATTTGGTTTATCTTCTCAAAGAACCCACTTTTAGTTTTATTTATTTCTGATCTGATCTTTATGATTTCCTTCCTTCTGCTGACTTTGGGGTTTATTTTTTTTTCTTCATTCTCTAATTGCTTTATGTGTAAGGTTAGGTTGTTTATTTGAGATGTTTCTTGTTTCTTGAGGTAGGATTGTATTGCTATAAACTTCCCTCTTAGAACTGCTTTTGCTGCATCCCGTAGGTTTTGGGCTGTCGTGTTTTCATTGTCATTTGTTTATAGATATTTTTAAATTTTCTCTTTGATTTCTTCAGTGATCTCTTGGTTATTTAGTAGTGTATTGTTTAGCATCCATGTGTTTGTATTTTTTACAGATTTTTTCCTGTAATTGATATCTAGTCTTATAGCGTTGTGGTCAGAAAAGATACTTGATATGATTTCAATTTTCTTAAATTTACCAAGGCTTGATTTGTGACCCAAGATATTATGTATCCTGGAGAATGTTCCATGAGCACTTGACAAGAAAGTGTATTCTGTTGTTTTTGGATGGAATTTCCTTTAATTTTCAGTTAAGTCCATATTGTTTCCCATGTCATTTAAAGCTTGTGTTATTTATTTTCATTTTGGGTGTTCTGTCCATTGGTGAAATTGGGGTGTTAAAGTCCCCTACTATGATTGTGTTACTGTCAACTTCCCCTTTTATGGCTGTTAGCATTTGCCTTATGTATTCAGGTGCTCCTATGTTGGGTGCATAAATATTTAATATTGTTATATCTTCTTCTTGGATTGATCCCTTAATCATTATGTAGTGTCCTTCTTTGCCTCTTGTAGTGGTCTATATTTTAAAGTCTAGTTTGTCTGATATGAGAATTGCTACTCCAGCTTTCTTTTGATTTCCATTTACCTGGAATATCTTTTTCCATCCCCTCACTTTCAGTCTGTATGTGTCCCTAGGTCTGAAGTGGGTCTCTTGTGGACAACATATATACAGGACTTGTTTTGTTTTTTTTTTTTTTAAGATGTTGGGGGTAGGAGTTTTTTTATTAATTAATTAATTTGTTTTTTGCTGTGTTGGGTCTTCGTTTCTGTGTGAGGGCTTTCTCTAGTTGTGGCAAGCGGGGGCCACTCTTCATCGCAGTGCACAGGGCTCTCACTATCACGGCCTCTCTTGTTGTGGAGCACAGGCTCCAGACACGGAGGCTCAGTAGTTGTGGCTCATGGGCCTAGTTGCTCCGCGGCATGTGGGATCTTCCCAGACCAGGGCTCGAACCCATGTCCCCTGCATTAGCAGGCAGATTCTCAACCGCTGCGCCACCAGGGAAGCCCAGGACTTGTTTTTGTATCCATTCACCCAGTCTATGTCTTTTGGTTAGAGGACTTAATCCATTTACACTCAAGGTAGTTATCCATATGTGTGTTCCTATTACCATTTTCTTAATTGTTTTGGGCTTGTTATTGTAGGTCTTTTCCTTCTCTTGTGTTTCGTTTCTAGAGAAGTTTCTTTAGGATTTGTTGTAAAGCTGGTTTGATGGTGCTGAATTGTCTTAGCCTTTGCTTGTCTGTAAAGGTTTTAATTTCCCCGTCGAATCTGAATGAGATCCTTGCTGGGTAGAGTAATCTTGGTTGTAGGTTTTTCCCTTTCATCACTTTAAATATGTCCTGCCACTCCCTTCTGGCCTGCAGAGTTTCTGCTGAGAAATCAGCTGTTAACCTTATGGGGATTCCCTTGTATGTTATTTGTTGCTTTTCCCTTGATGCTTTTAATATTTTTTCTTTGTATTTAATTTTTGATAGTTTGATTAATATGTGTCTTGGAGTGTTTTTCCTTGGATTTATCCTGTATGGGACTCTCTGCACTTCCTGGACTTGATTGACTATTTCCTTTCCCATATAAGGGAAGTTTTCAACTATAATCTCTTCAAATATTTCTCAGTCCCTTTCTTTTTCTCTTCTTCTGGGACCCCTATAGTTCGAAATTGGTACATTTAGTGTTGTCCCAGAGGTCTCTGAGACTGTCCTCAATTCTTTTCATTCTTTTTTCTTTATTCTGCTCTGCAGTAGTTATTTCCACTATTTTATCTTCCAAGTCGCTTATCCGTTCTTCTGCCTCAGTTATTCTGCTATTGATTCTTCCTAGAGAATTTTAAATTTCATTTATTGTGTTGTTCATCATTGTTTGTTTGCTCTCTAGTTTTTCTAGGTCTTTGTTAAATGTTTCTTGTATTTTTTCCATTCTATTTCAAAGATTTTGGATCATCATTACTATCATTACTCTGAATACTTTTTCAGGTAGACTGCCTATTTCCTCTTCATTTGTTTGGTCTGGTGGGTTTTTACATTGCTCTTTCATCTGCTGTGTATTTCTCTGTCTTCTCATTTTGCTTAACTTACTGTGTTTAGGGTCTCCTTTCTGCAGCCTGCAGGTTCGTAGTTCCCATTGTTTTTGATGTCTACCCCCAGTGGGTAAGGTTGGTTCAGTGGGTTGTGTAGGCTTCCTGGTGGAGGGGACTTGTGCCTGTGTTCTGGTGGATGAGGCTGGATCTTGCCTTTCTGGTGGGCAGGACTGCATCAAGTGGTGTATTTTGGTGTGTCTGTGAACTTACTATGATTTTAGGCAGCCTCTCTACTAATGGGTTGGGTTGTGTTCCTCTCTTGCTAGTTGTTTGGCATAGGGTGTCCAGCACTGTAGCTTGCTGGTCGTTGAGTGGAGCTGGGTCTTAGCATTGAGATGGAGATCTCTGAGAGAGCTTTTGCCGTTTGATATTACATCGGGCGGGGAGGTCTCTGGTGGACCAATGTCCTGAACTCGGCTCTGCCACCTCAGAGGCTCAGGCCTGACACTTGGCTGGAGCACAAAGACTCTGTCTGCCACATGGCTCACAAGAAAAGGGAGAAAAAAAAAAGAAAGAAAGAAAGAAAGTAAAATAAATAATATAAAATAAAGTTACTAAATAAAAAAATTAAAAAATATTAAAAATAATTAAAAAGTAATAAAAAGAAAAAGAATGAGAGCACAACCAAACCAAAAAACAAATCCACCAATGATAAGAAGTGCTAAAAACTATACAAAAAACCCCTCAGACAGACAGAACCCTAGGACAAATGCTAAAAGCAAAGCTATACAGACAAAATCACACAAAGCATACACATACACAGTCACAAAAGGAGAAAAAGGAAAAATATATATATTAGAAAAAAAGAAGGAAGAGAGCAACCAAATCAATAAACAAATCTACCAGTGATAGTAAGCTCTAAATACTAAACTAAGATAAATATTAAACCAGAAACAAGTTAGTTGCAGAAAGCAAACCCAAAGTCTACAGTTGCCCCCAAAGTCGAACTCCTCAATTTTGGATGATTCGTTGTCTATTCAGGAATTCCACAGCTGAAGGGTACATCAGTCTGACTGTGGAGATTTAATCTGCTGGTCCTGAGGCTGCTGGGAGAGATTTCCCTTTCTCTTCTTTGTTCGCACAGCTCCTGGGGTTCAGCTTTGGATTAGCCCCTGCCTCTGCATGTAGGTCATCTGAGAGCATCTTCTCCTTGCCCAGACAGGATGGGTTTAAAGTAGCAGCTGATTAGGGGGCTCTGGTTAACTCAGGCCAGGGAGAGGGAGAGATACAGAATGCAGGGCGAGCCTGAGGCAGCAGAGGCCAGTGTGTCATTGCAACAGCCTGAGGCATGATGTGTGTTCTCTTGGGGAAGTTGTCCCTGGATCACAGGACCCTGGCAGTGGTGGGCGGCACAGGCTCCCGGGAGGGGAGGTGTGGATAGTGACCTGTGCTTATGCACAGGCTTCTTGGTGGCTGCAGCAGCAGCCTTAGCATTTCATGCCCATCTCTGGGGTCCACGCTGATAGCCGCAGCTCACGCCCATCTCTGGAGCTCGTTTAGGTGGTGCTCTGAATCCCCTCTCCTCACACACCCCAAAACAATGGTCTCTTGCCTCTTAAGCAAGTCCAAACTTTTTCCCAGACTCCCTCCTGGCTAGCTGTGGTGCACTAGCCCCCTTCAGGCTGTGTTCACGCAGCCAACCCCAGTCCTTTCCCTGGGGTCTGACGTCCAAAGCTGGAGCCTCGGCTTCTAGTCCCCACCCACCCTGGCGGCTGAGCAGACAAGCCTCTCAGGCTGGTGAGGGCTGGTCGGCACTGATCCTCTATGCGGGAATCTCTCCGCTTTTCCCTCTGCACCCCTGTTGCTATGCTCTCCTCCATGGCACCGAAGCTTCCCCCTCCCCCCCCCCCGTCTCCGTTAGTGAAAGGGCTTCCTAGTGTGTGGACACCTTTCCTTCTTCACAGCTCCCTCCCACTGGTGCAGGTCCTGTCCCTATTCTTTTGTCTCTGTTTTTTTCTTTTTTCTTTTGTCCTACTCAGGTATGTGGGGAGTTTCTTGCCTTTTGGGAAGACTGAGGTCTTCTGCCAGCATTCAGTAGGTGTTCTGTAGGAGTTGTTCTACATGTAGATGTATTTTTGATGTATTTGTGGGGAGAAAGGTGATCTCTATGTCTTACTCCTCCACCATCTTGAAGCTCTGCCAGCATGAATTAATTTTAAGTTCGAAATATTTAATCTCTTTATGATTCTCCTTTGGCATGGCATAGGATCTCCTGGACGCTTGAAGGGAGTGAACCCTCTTACCCTGTTCACATGTGTCTGTAACATATGGTGACTATATTTCCAAACCAAATTTCATAATTCATGGTATGATGAATTTGAACATAATTGTGTTGGCCACAAGACAGAATATTTGCAATCAGATCCATCCTGGAAACATGAGATCTGTTATAGAGGGGACTTTCCTTATCTCTGAAGTCAAACAGCAGCTCAGTATAATTCCTGTCCTGCAAATATTGGGATAAAGAGAGATTAAAGATGAGAAAAGACTGAAACATTAAAACCCATCATCAATCAATAAATGATTCTGGAACCCTTCTATACACCTATTACATAGCCTTTGATCAGCTGTGAAGGATCTTAGATATAGAAAGACAAGGAGTGATTATTTCTTAAATAATAATATTATTACCCATACCTTGTGATTCAAGAGAAGAATCCCCTTGTGAGTCAGCAGATTTATGATCAAATGATCAATAAAAACTTGGGGATGGGGGCATTTATGAGATGTACTCAGATTCCTCTTCATAAGCTCTTTTAGTCTTAAACTCTTAGTGTGGGCCTGGGACAAATAAATATTTTCATTGCATGCTCTATTCAATATGGTTTCCCAAATAAAAGCCACAGGCATGAATAGGCTCAGTTTAGACAGTATATCGGCAGGGAAGCCTTCCTGGACTTGTAGCCCGGGAAAGATCTGAGCTGTGTGTTTTGTCATCATAGCCAGCATCTCATGATAATACTTATTCTGGTTGATTGTCATTTCTTGTCTAAAATTGTCTGCTTTCTCAGCTTGACTCGTGGAGTCTGGGAATTTTTTTCTCTTTTTTTGTCATTGAGTTCCCAGACTGGCATATAATGGGTCTTCAATAAGTATTTATTGAATAAATAAGTGTATCTATATGAAGATTTTATATTTCTTCTAAAATAAGACTGTTTCTGACTGCTTGGAGTTACTGACAAGGAATAGCTACACATCATAAATGTCCATTTCTCCAGCCACAATTTGTAGCTCTGTAACTATTTTATTTCTACTTTCTTGTACTAATCAGAGCTCTTAAGACATACTCAAAATTTTAGAGCTAGAATGAAAACTTCAAACTTATCAAAAGGAATTCAAGGGTGGTCATGCGATTTGCCCAAAGTCGAGGGTTAGTGGCAGTGCTAGGGCTAAAATGTGGGTCTCTAATGTGAATATCATTACCATAAGGGAAATTCAGTGCCAGTATATTCTAAGCCGTGACTCAACATTATTTGAACAGAATTTATTAAAATGAAGAGCCTAGGCCTATCCAGTTATTGGAAAGAGATAAATATTTAAACATCTTATTATTCTGAAATGAATTTGAGAATATGCCTCTGGGTAGTTAAAAAGAGCTCCCACCAGCCACTGACTTAGCAACGGGTACTCTAAAGGCTGCACAAAATGCATGACACTGATGTAATTGGAACAATTTGCAAATCAGAGTGAATTTTGCCTTTAAAAAGTAAACCAAGCCAAAAGGAATGTTGTGTTTAATTATTTGCAGAAAATGTCATGACTAGACCACTTATTTATCTGAATTACCTTCTCCACAGTGGGGAAGGAAACACTATCAGGAGAATCAGTTCACCAAGTATCTGGACTGCCATTCTGCAAGTAACCATTGATTCCTCCTAAATTCTGAGATGTGATTCTTACTCTGAGATAGAATTACTTTAGGCAAATAAGAAACCATTTTACCCATGGTAGGGAAAATTAACCTTGATAGTTGTTGTAGCTCAGAATGAAAAGGAAACTTTCTTTATTATATTCTCTTTTAATAGCTAAGGAGGTGTCTTTATTGCTCCTGGGAACCTCACAGAGTCTGAGGATACCCTGGCAGACTGAAATGCAGAGTTAAACCATTTTTTAATAAGAAAGCATATCCCGGAAATTAATTGCACATATGGGACCTCTCCACTGACTGAACTGCATTACTGTGTTTCTCATTTACAGATTTGCTTGTGTTCCTTGCATGCCTCCAATGGCTTCCCACTGCCTGGAGGATCAAGTTCAGACTCCATAGGAAGGCTCACAAGGCCCAACAGGGTCTGCATGGCCTAATTCTCCAACCTCACCTCCCACAGCAGCCCGCAGCCCAGGCTGCACACACCCTGGGAACACAGCTTGCTGTTTCACACTTACCTGCTCTTCCTCCCTCTCTCATTTTATCCACCAGGTAGGGGACGAATCATCCATTAAAATCCAGTGCAAGCATCTCCTTCCTAAAGTTTTCCCAGATACAGCCTCTATGCAGAGTAAGCCCTGAATTGTCTTATGCCAGCAGTGTATCAGTTAGTCAATCACATATTGGCTGAGTGCCTACTATGTACTAGACTCAGAGGAGGAAACGAGAGGAAGGACCTAGTCCTTACCCACAGGAAAATCACAGTGGAGGAAGCACATATGACAATGACTCTATCTTTGTAAGTGCTAAACTATTCTCTGTATCCTGTGCAGGCCTCTAATCACAAAGTATTGCTATTATTTGTCTGCATGCTTGTCTCCTCGACTAGGCTGTACCTTCTTTTTTTTTTTTTTTTTTTTTTTTTTGCGGTAGGTGGGCCTCTTACTGTTGTGGCCTCTCCTGTTGCGGAGCATAGGCTCCAGACGCGCAGGCTCAGCGGCCATGGCTCACGGGCCTAGCCACTCCGCGGCATGTGGGATCTTCCCGGACTGGGGCGCGAACCCGTGTCCCCTGCATCAGCAGGTGGACTCTCAACCACTGCGCCACCAGGGAAGCCCAGCTGTACCTTCTTGAGACCAGGAACATAACTTATCCATCCTGGTATTTCCAGAACCTAAAGCTGTACCTCATACATGGCGAAACTCAACACATCTTTGTTGAACGTTAGGTGGACAGAATCCTGTTGTAATGATATGTAATAGGAAGAGATTTGAACAAGTCTGGCTAATAGACTTAACATAAGAATGACAGAAATGATAAGTAGGGGCAGAAGGATTTCACATTTGTGGCGGACACATCTTTAGTTCCTGGTTCCCCTTTAAATGCAGAGCAGCATTTGCTGATCTTTCCAGAGTGGTTGCCCAGGTGTTGAGAGATGGGAATGCCTGTATTTAAGGGCAGTATGGTATCCTGGGAGGCAGGGAGGCATGTCTAAGCTTTTTACTTGTTATGAGCACTTTGGAAAGTCATGTAACTTGTAGGCTAGTCTGTAGAAGGGGCAGTTAAGCTAGATTTCATTCGGTCTCTCATTTATCAAATAATATTGTGTGACTTGCCATTGTGTTCGGGACCCAGAAGGCAACGATGCACAAGGTGGGATCCCTGACTCTATGAAACTTACATCTAGGAGAGAGGTATGTAAACAGACGTAAAATTACAGCACAGATTTGGAAAGAAAGATTTACATGTTATGGAGATTAGCTTTTTTTCCTGAAAGCTTTGAGGAAGTCTTTAAAGGGTGAATTAGAGGAGTGACTTCATCAGATTGTGTTTCAATGGATCCCTGTGGCTTTGGCATGGCACAGGTCAGAGCGGTCCTAGATTATAGGAAGAGGGACCAGTTAGCGGAGTGTGGATGTGATCTGAGTGAGTGAGAGGAAAAGAGACCTAAGGTTTCTGCCTGCCTTAAGTTTCTGTGATCACCCACCCCACTGTGTCGGTGCAGACAGGCTGAGTGCATCTTCTCGAGCAGCAGAAGGTTTGTGGCTCAAGATTGCCTCTCTGTATTTAGTGAAGAGTTTGAGGATGATCCCAGATGGCGCTCCAATTTTGAACCTCACTGTGCATCTCAATACCGCATACTGACTTGAGCAAAACAATGGTGTGATGGTTAAGGCTGAAGCAAGCTGTTCGTGGAAACTCCCTGACGCACACTGGCAACGAATGACAGGAATTAAACCCTCCACCTGCAGCAGAGCCAGTGGGGTGTGGAATAAATGTGATGAAGATACTTTATTAGGTAACAGTTCTACTGGGAGAGAATTTATTCTAGAATAACCTTATCAAGGGAGATTTTGTTGCATAATAAATCTCACCAGGTATAGATCTGTTGGAAGTATGGGGTAGAAGGTGGTTTCCTCTCCTTTCATTCCCATAGTTAGAGAGAGAGCAATTAGTGTTCTTTTAAATCACTTAAGTCTGTTCACAGCTTCTAAGAAAAGTAAAGTTTCTATTTGCCTTGCACCAGAAAGGAAAAGTTTGTCAAGGGGTTGGGGGGGGGGTCTTGTTCCTAATTCATTCAAAAGCATTTGGTTGGGAGCAAAAAATATATACATCTGAATGAACTCTGGTTTTATGGGGTTCCTGTTTGGAGTTACTTGGCAATGTTGCACCTGCCAGGCTGCCATCAGGGATTTCCAAGTCGTCTCCCATTACCTAAGTAGTATGTGCTTCCATTCTCTAGTGCAAATCATAAAGCTGGATCATTTCATTTTTATTCCTCTTGTTGCAAGTTTTGAACAAAGTGGTGGAAGTGATCACATTCTGCTTGTTTTCTGGAACATGGAAAAGGGAGAGGGGATTATAAGAATCTGTGTGTGTTCCCCATTACCAAAGAAAAAGAAGCTTTACCCTGATGCTCTAGCCATCATGAATCCCTTGAAGACTTATGCCCATCACTCTTACTAACAGCTGTGTGTGGTTTTTGGCTCCATTTGAAATGTGATGGAGTTTCAATACAGAAGTTCAGAAATAAAAGTCAGAGAAAGCTGTCATAAGAGAACAAGGTATGCGGACTGGATGGGCCTGCACTAGTGAAGTATAAAGATGAAATAACTGGACCCAGGACTAAGAAAAAGGACCAGAGTGAAAAAATAAGACCAGTTGCTTCTTCCCTGTTAACAAAGGGGCTCTCTTTCTGGCTGTACAGACGCGAAATACTGATTGGGTTCTAGAAAGGCAATAAGGGTGGCTTGTCACGGGCTCTGCAGTGGGGTAAGAGTGGTTTGACGTTATTACGTTTGAATGTGATTTGTTGTGCTGTGTGACAGAACAGAACATCAATGGACAAGGAATCTGTCGAAAATAAGTTCCTCTGACTAGGAATCACATTGTTGTTTTGTTTTGTTTTTTTCTGAAATGAGCACCATGGTGGCCCGCTAAGATGAGCAGGCTCAGGTCCTCAAGGGACTTATTAATCTCTGCCAAGTGAAGGATCATTCTTAATGGGTCCACAGAGCATCTTGATGGTGTCTCACCCTTTAGAAGGTCTGAAGGATGGAAAGGAGGCAGACCTGTATCTTCCAGGGTATTCTGCCTGCGAACACCAAAACTCAGTACTGTTTCATGAAAACTATGCCTGTAGGCCGTATTTGAGAGCATGGAATGCCTTCTACCTGAGAAGAGCTGCTTCTGCATCATCCCCGCAATAGCATGTTGAAAAAGAAATGAGAGAACAGACATAGAGGGCTAGTTTTGAAAAGCAAACTTTACCCCCACCCAGTTGCATATATTCTCACTGTCTTCTCAAAATGGCAAATGGTAAAAAAAGAACATAACAATTATTCATAAACTTACCACCCAGACATAATTACTGTTGATAATGTAATGTATTTCCTTACAGATTTTTTTTCATACATATCAAATGTATGTATCTGTTACACTTTAATGTACTTCTATCCTGCTTTTAATTCATATATGTTAGGTATTTGGGGTCTATATGTATATAGTGTTACCATATCACATGATTGGTAGTATAGCAGAGGGCATGAGCTATACAGTTAGATCCTAAAGACATTTTTTTTGGCTACTTTGGGCCTTTGTTGTGGTGCACGGGCTTCTCATTGTAGTGACTTCTCTTGTTGCGGAGCACGGGCTTGAGGCGCGCAGGCTTCAGTAGTTGTGGCATGTGGTCTCAGTAGTTGTGGCTCGCTGGCTCTAGAACACAGGCTCAGTAGTTGTGACACACAGGCCCAGTTGCTCCGCAGCACGTGGGATTTTCCTGGACCAGGGCTCAAACCTGTGTCCCCTGCATTGGCAGGTGGATTCTTAACCACTGCACCACCAAGGAGGTCCCCAAAAGACATCTTTTTTAATAGCTTAAAACCCAAATATATTCCAGTTAGAGTTGGGATAATTAGTAAATATGTCTTGATATTGATACTGAGTTCTCTACTTATTAATCCTGAAGATGTGTACATCCTTTATTAGCATAAACACTTTTTTTTCCTTTGGTGGTGGTGCGTGGTTTGTGGGATCTTAGTTCCCCGACTCCCCAACCAGGGATTCGAACCCGCACCCTCAGCAGTGAAAGTTTGGAGTCCTAACCACTGGACCACCAGGGAATTCCCTAAACACTCTTCTCTTTCCTCGTTGTTTACAACTCTCCAGCACTTTTTAGTGGTGGCGATGCTTCCATCCCTACCTTTCATCCTCTGCCTGTTTTCTTAGTTACAGAAAGTGTTCCAGGATTTTTCAGTTTTATGAATCATTCCCAACAGTCCCTTAATCCTTCTGGTCACTTTTCTCTAAATTCCCTCCAACCCATCAGTAGCTATTTTGGGGATGTAGCTAGTGACAAACTCATAGGGGCTTCCAGGGCTCAGAGATGATTGACATCTTCTTGGTCAGTGGATGGTCCCTTTCCAGATGTATGCCTCATGTTAGCTTTCATTTTCTGGGCTCCCACTTGTGACTTAATTCCCTGTCCATATATATTACAGATCTAATTGCTTGCCCATATACAATGCAGGTTTACTTTGATATAACTGTCTTTCCTAAAAAGAAATTTTGCAACACAAATATTTGTAAGTATCGCCTTCTTAATCAGCAAACTTTTCTGTATTTCTTTTTTATCTTCTAGTTTTATAAAACATTTTAATTCCTTTATCTTATTTTAATCCAAGTTGTTGAATCTGTGACTGTTCTTCTTGACTTTTTTTTGGTACTCAATGATGTCTCTGAGCTACTCTTTTTTACATTTTTCAAATATGTGCTAAGTGTTATTTCTTGACTTTAGCATAATTTCAGAACTCCTCATTATTCTTCTAGTCCATGGGTAGAATAATTCTGTCATTAAAGACATCAGGACCTGCTTCTCCCATGACAGCCAACTGGCAGGGGGTATATTTTATACATCTTGGTTTGGTGGCTTCCAAGAAAAGGGATGAATTGGAGAACAGGAGATCTTTGCCAATAAGCTCTTTATGAAATCAGTCCTTTGTTTTGATGCCTGAACTCCCTCCTTTATCCTCTAGATTGAAGCATCACTGAATCCTTCTGCTCCACTTCTGTTGCTGTTGTCGTTGTCTACAAGAAACCCACTTTATTTTTTTAATTGAAGTATAGCTGTTGTACAATATTATATGTTGCAGGTGTACACTATAGTGATTCGCAATTTTTGAAGGTTATACTCCATTTATAGGTATTGTAAAATGTAAGCTATATTCTCCATGTTGTACAATATATCCTTGTAGCTTATTTTATACCTAATACTTTGTACCTCTTACTCCCTACCTCTTTATTGCCCTGCGCCCCCCTTCCCGCTTCCCACTGGTAACCACTAGTTTGTTCTCTATATCTGTCTGATCCACCTTTATAAATGTTTTTATTGTGGTGACACATGTGTAACATAAAATTTGACATTTTAACCATTTTAAGTGTACAATTCAGTGGCATTTTAATTACATTTTAATTAATTCACTGTGTTGTCAATCATCACCACTATTTCCAAAAATTTTTCATCACCCCAAACAGAGACTCAGTAACCATTAAGTAATGACTCCCTATTCTCCTCTCCCTCCAGCCCCTGGTAATCTCCATTCTACTTTGCTTCTGTCTCTATGAATTTGTTTGTTTTACACATTTCATAAAGTGGAGTCATTGAGTATTTGTCATTTTATTTCTGACATTTCACTTAGCGTAATCTTTTCATCCATGTTTTAGCATGTATCAGAACTTTGTTCCTTTACACAGCTGAATAATATTCCATTTTACGGATAAGCCGTATTTTGTTTATCTCCTCATCTTTTGATTGACACTTGGGTTGTTTCCACCTTTTGGCTATTGGGAATAATGCAGCAATGAACATTGGTGTTCTTCTTGATTTTTTGAAGTACCTCCTTCCTTTTTCCCTCCTTTCCCATCCCTATGACAGCACCTGAGTCTCTAGCTCCAATCACCTCACACCTGGAAGGCCACTCTACCCCTAGCTGTTTCCCACTTCCATGCAAAAAAATAAAAATAAAAGTAAAAAAATAAAGACAAGAAGAAGCCATTAATTGCACTAGTTACATTTGTCTAAAGATCATATAAACATTTTGAAAAATAGAAAGGGGAAATGTTCCCATAATCTTACCACTTTAGTGTAAGTAATGGTATAATTTTGGTTTATTTCTGACAATCTTCTGCATTGCATTCTTCATTTTTTAAACTTAAATGTGAACATGTTATGTGTTCTTTAAAAATTTGTGTGTGATTTAAAGTCTGTTTTGTTTCCATTTTGCTGATAGCCATTAAGATTTCTTTTGGTTAATGTTTTTGCCTTTTATATCTTTTTGCCTTTTATATCCATCCTATAACTTTTAGTCTTTTGTATGCTTATGTTTTATATATGGCCAGACCTGTCGCTAATATTTGCAGGGCCTGAGGCAAGAGTACAAATGAAGGCCCACATACATCCTAATTGCTTTAATCAGTAATTATGTTTTCATTTAGGAAAGATTTTCAAGTTTCAGAGATTTCATATGACCTACCACAGTTATGGATTTGATCAGAATAATTATCTTGTACATTTTATTTTTCGATCAATAATTAAATCTTCATTAAGGGAAAAGGTTGTAATATCATACTTGATAATTTTATGTGGGTAATGCTTGACAAAAGTCAGTCTACTTGCAGAATTATCTCCAATTCCTTAAAATGTAAGTAGACTACTTCTTTGAAGATTTTCTATTTATTTTTCATTTTTTTCCCCCTGAGGCTCTTTTTCATATGTTCTATTTTATCTCAATCTAAAATTCTTCTCATTCTACCCCCTTCCCCTTACACACACTGAAGCAGTGACAAGCTCCACCCTAGCAACAGTACAATCCATAAATCTTCATAGCTTTTGAACACAGTGGCCTTTTGTTTCAAGGGCAGAGGACAAGAAATATGGAGAAGCACTTTTTCTGGGGCCTGAATGGTGTTCAGTATGAGTGGTTGTTTACAATTATGGATAATACTATAACAATGAGAGAGGTGCCTGTGTGGTCTTTGATATAATTGTGCACTGTTTATGATTTTTTCTGCCCTTTAAGCAGTGCTTCTCAAACATAAATGTGTGTATGAATCACCTGAGGATCTTATTAAAATGCAGAATTTGAATCTTTAGGTCTGAGTCAGGGCCTGAGAATCTGAATTTCTAACAAGCACTCCATGCAGCTACTGGTCCAAGAACCACATTTTGAGTAGCATAGGGCCCAGATCAAAGGTCCTTCTCATCTCATATTAAGCGTAATACTGCGTATATCCTGTATGAATAGCATATAGCAGGAATTAATTTTTAATCTAAATTTATAATCATTGTATTTTAAGAGTTAAGTTTAGTTCATTTACATTTATTGTGATTTTGGCTATATATTATTGATATATTGAAGGGTTGTTTTTTTTTTTAAAGAAGATGTTGGGGGTAGGAGTTTATTAATTAATTTATTTATTTTTGCTGTGTTGGGTCTTCGTTTCTGTGCGAGGGCTATCTCTAGTTGTGGCAAGCGGGGGTCACTCTTCATCACGGTGCATGGGCCTCTCACTGTCATGGCCTCTCTTGTTGTGGAGCACAGGCTCCAGACATGCAGGCTCAGTAGTTGTGGCTCATGGGCCTAGTTGCTCTGCGGCACGTGGAATCCTCCCAGACCGGGGCATGAACCCGTGTCCCCTGCATTAGCAGGCAGATTCTCAACTACTGTGCCACCAAGGAAGCCCAATATTGAAGGGTTTTAAAAAATCTCATTTAAACATTGGCTTTGTATTTATCTCTTTTCCTATGCTTTTTTTTTCTTCTTCTTCTCTTTTTCCCTCTTTCTCTGGATTGGTGGAGATTTGTGTGTGGGAGGGAAAGGAGATTGTCGTTCTTATTCCATTTTTTAACCTACACTGGCTGGGAAGTTATACTCTTGATTTCTATTCTTTTAATGTTATTCTTGAAATTTTAACATGCATACTTACCAAAGTCATAAGATAATTAAATCTTTATCCTCCTTCCAGAAAATTCAGGGACCTTAGAACACTAACTCTGGTCCATCCAAACAGTAATTTCACATGCTGCTATTGTATTGAAATATTTTATTTCTCTTTTTTTAAGCCTAACAAATTGGATATTAGCATTATTATTGTCATTATTTCAGATAATCAATGTTTATTTAGATTTACCTGCATATTACCAATTTTTTTACTCATCATTTCTTCTTTCAACTTAGATTTCCATTATCCTTCTTCCTGAAATAAATTTTTTAGAAGTTCTGCTGATGAAGTTCTGTTGGTAGTAAACACAGTTTTAGTTTTTCTGAAAATATCTTTGTTCACTTTCTGGAAAGAGAATACAATTCAAAATCACTAGTTATTTTCTCTCTCAGTATTTTGAAGGGCTAATTCCTGTGTTTTCTCCCTCTCATTGTTGATATTGAGCTGTTTGCCATCAGGCTAGCTGTCATTACTTTTTAGGTAATCTAAAGCATTATCTCTTTAAATATAGTGTCTCTCCTACACTCTGTCTCTTTGTAATGTTTTGTTGTCTATACTGCATTATGGGTGATTTTTTCTGATTTTTCAGTTTGTTAATTTTCTATTCAGCTATGTCTAATCTGTTATTTAACTCATTCACCAAGTGTTTTCTCCCCAGGTATTTCATTTTAATCATCATTTCTAGATTTTTTTTCCCCACATTGGCCTGGTCTTTTTTCATAGTGTCTTCTTACTTACATTCATGTTATTTCCACATCTGATAACTCCAATATTTTAAATCTTTAGAAGTCTAAATATGTTTTTTGGTCTTGTGCTAATTTTATTCAGGGAAACATTTATTTATGTGTTTTGTCTGTGCTTGTGTGGATGTGTATATTTATTGTGACTCCATGTTCACCTGGATTATATCTGTGGAAATTCTTCGTGACCTATGTTGAAAGTGCATTCCTCCAAAGAAAGCTTTCATTTGCTTCTGTCAAGCTCCTGGGGGCCATAACAACTAAGAAGTGCCACTTTCAAATAAGCCTGACCTTCTGCACGCATGCCAGTGGTGTGAATGTAAACTGCAAATCTGTGTGCTTTTTATGAATTCTCAAGATTGTCTACCCCCTTTACCGAGATTCAAGGACAGAACAGGCAGGTTTTCTTATACTTTCCCTGTGCTGGGTATATTTTCTTTTTCTAGTTCACTCTTTCTTTGAAGGTTATGGCCTTACAGGGTTCCCCTTCCTTGCTCAAGCTCAAGGCTCTGCCTCCTGTCCCTCCACGTGGCTGCTGAAATTTAAGGCTTTAAGTGAAAGGATCAGCAGTTACCCTTAGAGCAGCAGCTGTCTTCAGTGCCCACTCCTCATGCTTGATTTGTACTCTGGCTTCATTGTCAAACTCTGGGCACTTCCTTACTTGCTTGTTAGCTTAATAAAAAAGATTTTAAAACATTTTATTCAGATTTTTTTAGGAATTTTATTATCTGAGTGCTTGTATCAGTGGCAAATTTTTAAATATTATTTTAAAAATAAATACATGGTTACTATGGCTAATTTAGAAATACAGAAAAATAGAAGAATAAAGTAAAAATCTCCAGGGATTTTTTAAACTAAAAACGACATAACCATTAAAAAATTTTGGAATGTTTCCTTAAGGTCTTTTTTCTATGTACATTATTTTTACATAGATGATTTCACACCATATGTATCAATTTAAGCATAATTAAAAGATATTCACAAGTGGGAAAGTGGAGGATTATATAGCGAGGTTGGCAGCAAATAACATCAAGTCTTTCCAGTAAAATTCTCTATTATGCAGACTTCTATTTGTAGAAGGTGGAAATATTTTTTGTTTAATCATTCTTTTAGCACAGCATCCCAACCATATAAAAAAATTTTTTTAGAAGTGTTGAAATAGAACAGTATCAATATTTAATTTAGATGGTCATCAAACATGGCAAGAGATTTCACCTAAGGCATAGACATAAAAATAATAATAAAAGATCTAGGGCCTTCCCTGGTGGTGCAGTGGTTGAGAGTCTGCCTGCCGATGCAGGGGACATGGGTTTGTGCCCCGGCCCGGGAGGATCCCACGTGCCGCGGAGCGGCTGGGCCCATGAGCCATGGCCGCTGGGCCTGCGTGTCTGGAGCCTGTGCTCTGCAACGGGAGAGGCCGCAGTGGTGAGAGGCCCGCGTACTGCAAAAAAAAAATAAAAAAAAAAAATCTAGTCCTATGACTGGGATAAAAATCCCAGTCATTTTTGCCCCAACTTTCTTCTTATTGTATTGATTTGTCTTTATCTCGTTTGGTTGGAATATACATATAAATCACTTTTTCAATTATAATAGATAGGAGAGTTGACTTCCTGATTCCTTGCCTAGCTGACATTCTTAGATGCTTTAAATTTGACTGATAAAAAATTATTGGGTGACAAAATTTTTATTTCTAATCTCTCAGCTAGGTGCATTAGGGGATGCAATAGAACTCTAATTTGGAGCTTCCAATATATTTAGAAAAAAAACAGACAATAAAGCAACTATTCAATAAATGTTTCTCAATCTGATTTGATTCTTAATAATAGCTTTATTCATATATAATCCATCCTTTTAAAGTCTGCAATCCATTGGTTTTTAGCATATTTACACGCTTGTGCCATCATCACCATGATCTAATTTTAGAACATTTTCATCACCCCTAAAAGAAACCCCATACTCATTAGCAGTTACTTCTCATTCTCCTCTGTCCCCATTCCCTAGTTAACACTAATCTAATTTCTATTTCTATGGGTTACCTATTCTGGACATTTCATATAAATGAAATCATTGAACACTTGGCCCTTTGTGACTGGCTTTTTTTTTTTTTTTTTACTTTATTATTTATTTATTTATTTTATACAGCAGGTTCTTATTATTTATCGATTTTATACATACTAGTGTATATATGTCAATCCCAATCTCCCAATTCATCCCACCACCACCACAACCTGCCACTTTCCCCCCTTGGTGTCCATACGTTTGTCCTCTACATCTGTGTCTCTATTTCTGCCCTGCAAACCGGTTCATCTGTACCATTTTTCTAGGTTCCACATATATGCGTTAATATATGATATTTGTTTTTCTCTTTCTGACTTACTTCACTCTGTATGACAGTCTCTAGATCCATCTATGTCTCTACAAATGACCCAATTTTGTTCCTTTTTATGGCTGAGTAATATTCCATTGTATATATGTACCACATCTTCTTTATCCATTTGTCTGCCGATGGGCATTTAGGTTGCTTCCATGACCTGGCTATTGTAAATAGTGCTGCAATGAACATTGGGGTGCATGTGTCTTTTTGAATTATGGTTTTCTCTGGGTATATGCCCAGTAGTGTGATTGCTGGGTCATATGGTAGGTCTATTTTTAGTTTTTTAAGCAACCTCCATACTGTTCTACATGGTGGCTGTATCAATATACATTCCCACCAACAGTACAGGAGGGTTCCCTTTTCTCCACACCCTCTCCAGCATTTGTTGTTTGTAGATTTTCTGATGATGCCCATTCTAACGGGTGTGAGGTGATACCTCATTGTAGTTTTGATTTACATTTCTCTAATAATTAGTGATGTTGAGCAGCTTTTCATGTGCTTCTTGGCCATCTGTATGTCTTCTTTGGAGAAATGTCTATTTAGGTCTTCTGCTCATTTTTGGATTGGTTTGTTTGTTTTTTTAATATTGAGCTGCATGAGCTGCTTGTAAATTTTGGAGATTAATCCTTTGTCAGTTGCTTCATTTGCAAATGTTCTCTCCCATTCTGAGGGCTGTCTTTTCATCTTGTTTATGGTTTCCTTTGCTGTGCGAAAGCTTTTAAGTTTCATTCCAATGGCATTTTCCACAAAAATAGAAAAACTCTAAAACGTGTATGGAACTACAAGATCCAGAGTAGCCATCATAATTCTGAAAGAACAAAACTGGAAGTATCACACTTCCTGATTTCAAATTTCATTACAAAGCTGTAGTAATTAAAACAGTATGACAGTGGTATAAATATCGATACATAGACCAATGAACCAGAAGAGAGCCCAGAAATAAACCCCCACATATACAGTCAACTAACACCTGACAAGGGGTCAAAAATACTCAAAGGGGAAAGAATAGTCTCTTTGGGAAAACTGGATAATCCCATGTAGAAAAATGAAATTGGATTCTTATCTTACACCACTCACAAAAATGAACTCAAAATGGATTAAAGACTTAAACATAAGGCTTGAAACCATAAAACTCCTAGAAGAAAACATAGGGGAAAAGCTCCTTGATGTTGGTCTTGGCAACAAATTTTTGGATATGACACCAAAAGGACAAACAACAAAATCAAAAATCAACAAGTGGGACCACATCAAACTAAAAAGCCTCTGCACTACAAAAGAAAATCACAAAATGAAAAAGCAACCTACAGAATGGGAGAAATATTTTCAAACCATATTTGGTAAAGAATTAATATCCAAAATATATAAATAACTCATACAACTCCACATCAAAAGAAAAATCTAATTTAAAAATGGGCAGAGGAACTGAATAGACATTTTTCCAAAGACATCCAAATGACCAACAGGTACATGAAAAGATGCTCAACTTCACTAATAATCAGGGAAATGCAAATGAAAACCAGAATGAGATATCACCTAGCAACTGTTAGAATGGCTATCATCAAAAAAACAAGAAATAACAGTGTTGCCAAGGATGTAGAGAAAAGGGAACCGTTGTGCACTGTTGGTGAGAATGTAAATTGATTCAGCCACTATGCATAACAGGATGGAGGTTCCTCAAAAAGTTAAAGATAGAATTACCAAAAGATTCAGCAATCCCACTTCAGGGTATGTATCCAAAGGAAATGACAACCACATACTGAAAAGATATGTGCACCCCCATGTTCATTTCTGCATTATTCACAATAGCCAAGATCTGGAAACAACTGAAGAGTCCATAAATGGATGAATGGATAAAGAAGTTATGATATATATATGGATATGAATATTTTTCAGCCATAAGAAAGAAGGAAATACCATTTGCAACAATATAGATGGATCTTGAGGGCATTATGCTAAGTAAGATAAACCAGACAGAGAAAGACAAATATTACATGATATCACTTGTATGTGGAATCTGAAAAAGCTGAACTCATAGAAACAGAGAGTAGAATAGAGGTTGCCAGGGGCTATGAGATGGGGTAGTTGAGATGATGTTGATCAAAAGGCACACACTTGCAGTTAGAAGAGGAATAAGTTCTGGAGCTCTAATGCACAGCATTATGATTATGTATTGTATCTTTCAAAGTTGCTAAGAGACTAGATCTTAAATGTTCTCAGCACCAAAAGGAAATGTTAATTATTTGGGGTGATAGAGGTGCTGTCAAATATGACAGTGATAATCATAGTGTAATATATAAGTGTATCAAATCAATGTGTTGTGCATCTTAGACTTACACAATTTTTTGCTAATTGTATTTCAATATTTTAAAGATTTCCATCATCTAAAATTTATTTTAATAAATAACTAATAAAATAAATTCTACCAAGTACTTTACAGGTGGTAAATGTGCAATGAAAGTCAGTTGGAATGGGATAAATATTGAAATTTGTTTGAGATGCAAAATTAATGTGATTATGCTTCGGTGTTTTCACCACAATCATAGGTACATTCAGTATCTTATATTCATTCCTAACTATAATTATTAAAAATTATATGTCACAATATTGTAGAAATAGTCATTTCTCAAAGAAACATTTGGTGTTAGTTAGCCCAGAATTAGAACATATTTTTGCAAGAGAGGATGTTTCTTTTTTTAACATCTTTATTGGAGTATATTTGCTTTACAATGGTGTGTTAGTTTCTACTTTATAACAGCGTGAATCAGCTATACATATACATACATCCCCATATCTCCTCCCTCTTGTGTCTCCCTCCCACCCTCCCTATCCCACCCCTCTAGGTGGTCACAAAGCACCAAGCTGATCTCCCTGTGCTATGAGGATGCTTCCCACTAGCTATAAGAGAGGATGTTTATCAAATGTGCCATAAGGAGGAGCCAATTATTCGTGGGTTTCTTTTTTTTAGGATTTTAATAAATCCCCTGATTCCTGGTCAAAGCGGTTGAACATTCTAACAACGAACAAAATGAAAGCAAGAAAGTGGTCAGTCTAATTTCAACAGTGAACAAACTGATAAAAATAATTATCATTTCAAATATTTCATTTTTACATTTTGCAAATAAGAATGATTTTCCTTAAATATGTTTCTTATTCCCTCAGTGATTAAAAAAAAACACATTTAGATACATTTATTGCTAATGAATATTTTCCATAGTTTAATAACACTGGTTTGCTGAGAATTATCTGAATATATAATTAATTCAGATAATGAATTGGGAACAGACCTACGGATTAATATTTGCTCAGAACATCAGTATTTTAGGAAATAACATGATGTTTACAGTCAACACATTATTAGCCTCATTAGATGTCAGTGTAATTCACAAATAAATATTTTATAAAGCTCCTCAGTAGTCTCGAATGAGAAAATGTTTTCCTTTAGATCATAGAGGTTGAGAAAATGGAATAGTTGCAACAAGCATTCATGGTACATTAATTCCAACACCCTCTTCTGATGAAAATAAATGATAGGTATATTTATACATATCAACGACAGGGCCACAAAATATTTCAAGGACATTAAGAACTGTTTATTCATGGGATACATCTTACTTTCTTAGCCCTCAATATATTTTTGGTAGAATAAAAGGTCTTACTGTATATCGCAGCATACTGGTCAGCCTTTCAGGACCTTTCCCAATTAGGGTTGAAAGGAGCCTGGGTGCTCCAGCTAATACCTCCCTGTGTCCTCTCTCTGCATCTGCCACGAGGGGTCAGCACTGAGAGCACCTCAGCCCATGTTTGGGTTTTTCTTTTTACAGTAAGGCAGTGTTCTTCATTGTGAGTATGGTTAAAACCTATGTTTTTATGTGGAGCAGTTTGGTCCAGGCTGTGGTGATATATGATCTAATAGTCTAACATGGTATCATTTTAGCACTTTTATTGCAAGTCATCAAACACTGTATCTGGGAAACATGAGGATAAATTATAGTACATTCAGAAACTGCTGAGAAATAACAAGAAACAAGAGAACAAGGCACTTTGGGAATATAAGACCTATTGAATGAGAAATGTTTTGTGCTGGCTATAAATGGATTTGTTATTTTCAGAGAAACTCCATTGCATTGGTCTTCTGAACTGGGTAACATTTTCCTGATCTTTTGCCTAGTATAGCAAATAAAATCTTATGTATTCTTTTAGAGAATTTCCAGAGTGTCTTTATCAATTTGAATTTTGCTTTTTCACTTTATTATAAAGATGATTTTTAATTCTCCTCATTATGCTCACTAGGTGGCCATATAAAATGGAATAATCTATTTCTAACTGCAAAATATTACACATGATTATTTTCCAACCTAATTGTACAGTCAACTGAGAAAACAGGATGCATTTTTTCTCCCCTGAATTCCTTTGCAGAGTATCCTTTAGGATCAGAGGATGTTATCTTCTCATCTCCAGAAAATTGTTAGAAAATAATACATTGAGATTAACTTGTTCCCTTTTTGTTATGATTATGTTTCTCTAAGAGATTTTTTTTAAAAAAGACCTATGATCTTTTATAAAGGAAGTCCTAAGGACTATACTAAAAACTGTTAGAATTAATAAACAAGTTCAGCAAAGTTGCAGGATACAAGATCATTATGCAAAAATCAATTGTATTCTATACAGTTACAATGAACAGTTGTTACAGAGTCCAAGCTTATACTGCTCACTGCAGGACAGGCCAATGAATTGAGAGATGAGTTGTTGGGGCAAAGAATAGTGACTTTATTCAAAAGCCAGCAGACTGAGAAGACGGTGGACGAGTGTCCCAGAGAACCATGTTCTCTGAGTTAGAATTCAAGCTTCTTTTATACTAAAAGGGGAGAAAGTAAACTCAAACATTTCCTGGTCCTGGTCATCCTCTGGAGGGAATGAGTTAATTTCTTCCTTCTTGTAGTCAATCATGGGTGGGCCTGGTCAGGATGTTTCCTGTGGGCTAAACAAAGGTATTTTAGCTTAATGCTCATTACCTGGGAGGCAGGGTTCCCAGAGATGGGTCAGTATATATAATTTAAGCTTATAGGCAACATCCTTTTAGTGATTAACTAGTAAAAAAAAAAAAACAATAGAATACAAAGGTTAAATAAAAGAAATAGATCCAATATGGAGTCAGATTTGTTCTTCTCTATTATACAATCTGAAAATGAAATGAAGGAAATAATTCCATTTACAATTGCATTAAAAAGAACTAAATATTTAGGAATAAATTTAACAAAAAATGCAAAACTTATGCTCTGAAAACTACAAAACATTTTTGAAAGAAATTAAAGAAAATCTATATAAATGGAAAACATCTCATGTTCATGGATCATATGTCTTAATATTGTTAAGTTGACAGTACTTTCCAAGTTGTTGTTCAGATTCAGTGCAGTCTCTACTGGAATCCCAGCTGGCTTCTTGGTACAAATTGATGAGCTGATTTTAAAATTAATATGGGATTGCAGGGGACCCAGAGTAGCCAAAACAATCTTGAAAAACGAGAACAAATTTGGAGGCTTTCAAATTTCAAAGCTTTTCCTATTTCAAAACTTATTATAAACTGAGAGTCATCAAGACAGTGTGTTACTGGCATAAGGATAGCCGTATAGTTCAATGGAATAGAACTGAGAATGCAAAATTAAACCCATGTGTCTATGGTCAACTGATTTTAACAAAGGTTTCAAGACCATTGGATAAAGAATAGTCTTTTCAACAAATAATGTTGAGATGACTGGATAATTGCATGTAAAAGAATGAAATTGGACCCTTTCCTCGTACTTATTGAAAAATTAACTCAAAATGGATCAAAGACCTTAATGTAAGATACATGTAAATGCTAATTTCTTAGAAGAAAACTCTAAGAGATTAGAAGAAAATTTAGGAGTAAATCTGAATGACCTTGGATTTGGCAGTGGATTCTTAGGTATGACGCCAAAAACATGAGCAACAAAAGAAAAAAATAAATTGGTCTTCATCAAAATTAAAATATTCTATGCTTCAAAGGATACTATCAAGAGAGTAAAAAGACACCACAGAATTGGAGAAAAATTTAGAACTTGTATATCTGATTAGAGACTTGTATCCAGAATGTATAAAGAACTATCACAACTCAGTGATAAAAAGCCAAATACCCAATTTTTAAATGGGCAAAGGATCTGAAGAGACATGTCTGCAAAAAACATATACAAATAGACCATAAGGACATGAAAAGATTCCCAACATCATTTGTCATCAGAGAAATGTAAATCAAAACCACAAGATAACCCCCTAGGATGTATCTCATACACATCTAGGATGGCTGTTTTTAAAAAGACAGGTGATCATAAGTGTTGGCAAGGATGTAAAGAAATTGGAACCCTCATACTCCAGGGGTGCCCAACCCCCAGGTACCAGTACCGGTCCATGGCCTGTTAGGAACCAGGCTGCACAGCAGGAGGTGAGCGGTGGGCAAGTGAAGCTTCATCTGCTGCTCCCCATCACTCCCCATCACTCGCATTACCGCCTGAACCATTCCCCTTCCACCCCCACGTCTGTGGAAAAATTGTCTTCCACGAAACTGGTCCCTGGTGTCAAAAACGTTGGGGACCGCTGTCATACACTGCTGGCAGGAATGTAAAATGGTGCTACTACTTTGGAAAACAGTCTGGCAATTTCTCAAATGGTTGCACATAGAATTACCACATGTCCCAGCAATTGTATTCCTAGGTATATATCAATATAAATGAAAATATTCAGCTACAAAAACATTGATCACAAATGTTTATTTGTGATCAATGTATTGATCAATATTATTATATGATCAATAGCAGTATTATTTATGACAGACAAATGTGGAAACAACCTAAATGTCTGTCAACTGATCAATGAATAAACAACGTGTGGCATATCTGTACAATTGAATATTATTCAGCCACTGAATGAAGTACTGATACCTGCTATGATATGGATGAGCCCTGAAACCATCAGGCTAAGTTATAGAAGCCAGTCACAAAAACACACATATTATGTAATTCTGTTTCTGTGAAATGTCCACATAGGCAAATGCATAGAAACAGAAAGTAGATTAGTGATTTCTTAGAACTGGGGTGGGGAATTGGTGGATAGGAGGCTGAGAGCTAAAGGGTATGGGATTTCTTTTTGAGGTGATGAAAATGTTCAAAAAGTGATTGTGGTGATGGTTTCACATACTTTAAATATACAGGCATACCTTGGAGATATTATGGGTTCAGTTCCAGCCTACCGCAATAGAGCAAATATTGAAATAAAAGGAGTCACACAAACTTTTCGGTTTTTCAGTGCATATAAAAGTTATGTTTACACTATACTGTACAATAGCATGTGTCAAAAAAATGTACATATGTTTATTTAAAAAATACTTTATTGCTAAAAAATTCTAACCATCATCTGAGCCATCAGTGAGTCATAATCTTTTTGCTGGTGGAGGGTTTGAAGTATTGGGAGGATTACCAAAATGTAACACAGAGACACAAAGTGAGCCAATGCTGTTGGAAAATGGTGCTGATAGACTTGCTCCACACTGATTCGCCACAACCTTCAGTTTGTAAAAAATGCAGTATCTGTGAAGCACAGTAAAGTGAACCACGATAAAATGACATCTGCCTGTACTGATAGCCACTGAAGGGTGCACTTTATGCTGGTGAATTGTATGGTGTGTGAATTATATCTCAATATAATTGCCGTTATAAATGTGAAACAAAACAGGAATGAGATGCTCTCATTGGCTTAGTCCAAAGGCTTCTTGCTTATTCTGGGAGGAGCCCTACCTGAATACTTGGGTCCTAAATAGGCAAAGGTTAGTTTTCCTGGAAGAAGGATGAATAAATTCCAGATGGTAAAAAGTGAAAAAGTTTATTACACATGTCCTTGATATCATTAAGAGATCTGGTTCTTACAAAGTGAGAGTTCTATCAGGGTCTTTGGTTGGAAGAGGAAAGGGAAGGGATTGCACTTCCCAGTTATTAGATCTCATGACCGGCACCAACACATTCAGTAAAAGACACGTACAATAATGTTCATAGCAATACTATTAATAATAATCCCAATATCCATCAATATTTGAATTGGGATGTATTTTAAATGGAATACGATATGACAATAAGAATGGATAAACTACAAAAGCACACAATACAGATGAATCTCACAAACTTAATGTTGAATCAAGAGAGCCATTTAGGAAGATACAAACTATATGATTACATTTACATAAAGTTTAGTAATAGGCTAAACAAATCTATGTTGTAGAAGACAGATTAGTGTTTATCCTTGGGGGAGGAGCTGTGAGTGGGAGCAGAGAAGGGGCTTCTGGGGGGTTGATAATGTTCTATTTCTTGATCTTGGTGCTGTTTACATGAGTGTGTTCACTTTGACCAAATTCATTGAGCTGTCCACTTATTTATGCATCTTTCTTGCTATATGTTAAACTTTGTTAAAAGTGAAGTAAAAAGTAAAGAGTGTTGTTCATTTTCTGTAGAGTTCAGCAGCAAATCCTGTTTATCTCTCATGTAGTGGTAGAGATTTTCTGCCAAGGCTGGAGTGGAGGGGTCATCACTTACAGGAATCAGAGTTACAGGGCACTTCCTGAGCATAGAAAGAATAGACCCCTTCCAGCTTGGCCATTTCATTTTTGCTGTCTTGGAACCAGACTGTCTAGCAGTTCTGCCTAAAGTCAGGTGAACAGTGGTGGTGGTCATCTCCTGCCACATTGGTCAGTCTGCTCGGACATCCTCTCTACCTGATTTGCATAGATACAGAAGCCGTAAACGGGAGCACAAATGGAGTAGGAAACAGTATATTTCTCTATGGTGTGCTTATGTCCAAATCAGAAACCGTGCTCATTCTTTCATTAAGAAATGTAATTGCTAACTCACAGGGTACTGTTCTTCAAACTGTGATCGGAGGAAGGGATCTTTCTTTTTGAGTTCTATGAAAAACTAAAAATTCTGTGCTTTGATAATGAATAAAACAATCCTTCCAATTATAAAGATAGAAATTTTGTATTGAAAAGTTTTTTTCATAGAATAAAACCTCAGTTTCTTAAGTCAGCCTTTTGCAAATCGGGGTTTATGTATGGATTATCAAGAAAATATTCCCAATAAATGCACTCGGGCATGTTCTGGCTTGTTTGATGTATATGTGAAGCTTTGGGGGAGGTGAGTGGTACATTCATCTCTTTAATTTGCTGCAATCTTTCCTTGGAGCAGAGTGAATTTTAGCTGGTGTTAAGATGGAAAGAGGTGACTTCTGTAGTGTTCTTGTAGAACTATCTTATTCTTTTAAGCATACAGAAAGTTAGCATGACCTGACTGCTTCAAAGGAAGCAAAATGCTCTTGTCTTAAATGTATTTTGGGGGAGGAAAAGCCATAATGAGTCCTTTCTTTGTCTTTTTCTTAACCGAATTGCAGCAGATGATACTTAAGCTATTATCTAGCAACAAAAAATTCCATGCTACTGTAAAAAAAAAATTGCCTGCCCCAATTCCTCTCTGCTGGGCAGTAATATAGCCAAGTTAAAAGCCCTTTTGAGATGGAGAATATGACAAGGAAAGTGACACACCCCCTAACCAAAGTGGGCTTTCCAAGAGCTTCCAGAATAAAGCCACTCTCATTATGGTTTCTCACACTGGTTTTTGTTGGCAGCACTTCTCAGGAATCATTTCCTCCATGGGGGAAATAAAGTGGTAGAATCGTTCATGATTGTTGCAAAAGGTGAAGTAAGAATTTAAATTGAGAAAGGCAGTTAAAATATTATCTGAACTTTTGAACTTCCTGAACACATAATTATTCTTGGAAATCTGTACAAGATGGGAAAAGAGAATTAAAGTCATTTAACATATTGAATTTTAGAGGAATACTATCATTAAATATAGTACTTCTCCCATAATTTTTTGATTGTTGAGTACAGGAATGACAAGAATTTTATGAAGACACTTCTGATTGATAAGATGCAGTATAAACAGAAAGTTCTCTTAAGTAGTAAGGTGAATGTGTTTAGAACTTGAACTTGTCTCTTTTTGCTTAGAAGTCGGCATGATTAATGCAAGACGTCCGTCTGTATCTCCACCCCAGGTCTTTCTCTTAAGCTATAAATCTGCATATCCAACTACTTACTGCACACATTCCCTTGAATACTCCAAAGGTATGCTAATTCAACAGGTTCAAGAGAAAACTCATCATCTCAGCTTTCTCCTGCGCCCCGTAATTGAGCCTTTACTACTGTTTCCTATTTCTACTTTCTATGAATCATTGTTAAACCAGTTTCCAAAATCGTGTGTTCAGGTATCATCCTTGGGTTCTGCCATCTCAAATGCTACACACACCAATCAATCGCCTCTCCTAAGCCTCCTGAAGCCACCACTTTCTGTATCCCCACTCTTGCCCATCTAGAAGAGACCACCATCATTCCTCCCTTAACATTATTCTAACTAGGCTTCCTGGGTCCATCCATCCTTTTGCCTCATTTAATCCATTACCACCAGAGCAATCTTTCTAAAATTCAACTCTCAGGTCATTTCTCTACCCACTTGTTGGGTTTCTGTTCTTAGGATAAAACCCTTAACATGGCTTTTAGGATTCAGTTATGATCTTGACCCGGCTTACTACTCTAGCCTCTGTGAGTTCCTATTGTCCCTGCGTATGTCCACCTATCTTTGGTGGCAGCAAGGGACAGAAAGAGCAACTGAGGCAGCAGCCTGTCAGATTGGCTAATAACCCAAGCAAACTCATAAAAGCCACTAAGTCCAATATGAGGTCTTTCTGAGGGGTGATGGTGACAAGACACTTCATTGATTTTCACTAGCTGCAACTACACAGGTGAGAGAAAGCGCTTCTCCGCAATTTCTTACCTCACCAGGCTCTGGGCAGCCAGCCCTTTCATTTGCCACCCAAGTGCTTCCCCCTGTGATTTCATTCTTTGTCCTGGACTCATAGTCTTCCAGTTCTCCCATTCCACTCCACGTGACCCTAGTCTTGGTTGCTGTGTGCTTCATTTACATGAGGCTTTGCTCCCTATTAAGCTTGGGGAGAGGGATCTCATAATTGGGAACATCAAGACAGATATTTGAACTTAGGCCTTGACTGTTTCACTTAGTGGATTCCAGCTAAGTGGATATCCTTGGTTCATCCTAGTTGTAGTCCCAAGATCATCCTGGTCTTCTCCTTTATACTTTGTTATTATTTTCATATATCTTATTAGGAAGGAACATTAAAAACATTAATTTAGTGAATTACATTTCTATTATGGCAACATGTGAGCTATTACCAGCATGCAAGACCACCTGCAGAGCCTGTGGAAGGGTTTATTTCCCTCTGCCTGATTAACCTAAAACCCTATTTTAATGCAATAGATTACCTTTCCTATTACTCGCCTTTCACCATTTTCCTTCCCATCCAAGGCTCCAAGCAGACTAAATGTCTCAGGTTCTGATTTTTGCCATGCTTTCTTTCTTCTCAACACATTTACACAACAAATTGCCTCCAGACCGCTGGGATCATACACCTCCTCTTTGCTTGGCTACTTCTTAATCTCTGCTTAGACCTCCCTCCCTCCAGAAAGTTTGGGTTAGAGCTTTTTCTGTGTGCCCATAACCCCTTCCCCTTCTCTTCACATCACACTGAACACACTCTGTTGGGTTGTTTTGAATGTCTGTAAGCTCCGACACAGCACGATGCTTGTCTTTCTTGTCCATCCTTGAATCCTCAAAGCCTGTTGCAGTACCTGGCCCAGAGGAACTACTTAATGATCATTTCTTAATGATTGAATGACTAAATCACTCCATTAATCTCTGAATCAGTGAATCAATGAAGTTACAATCCTATAGAAGTCTCTGATACTCTAAGAAGTTGAAATTTTATTTCCTGAAATTACATATTAGTTTCATTTCTAAAGAATCTGATTTATCACTATTTTCAGTCATCACTACTGTGTTTATTAAAGCCTTGCTACTGTATGGCAAAATGCATGAGACATCTAATAATGCCTTAAGAAACCTGTTTCAGGCCTCTTTGTCAGCACTTTCCATTTTATATGAAATTATTGGTATTTGTGTCTCTTTCACCTGTAAGACATGAAGTGCCTCAAGGGCAGTGACCATGTCAGATTCATCTTTGTATCCTTACAACCTCATATCTATGCAGTGTCAGCAGTCAGTAAATGTATAAATGCTTAAGGTAGGCCTGAAATCAAATCTAGGCTCAACTACTTTCTGTCTCTGACACTTATCTCTGTACTTAAGCTCTCAAAGCCTCAGTGTCTTCATGTGTAAAGTGAGAATTCAATTGGTGTAAAAGATCACCTTGCAGGGTTGTTATGAAATATTACATAAAATATACTGTGAATTAGTACCTGGAACATACAGAAATTATGAATAAGCTAGACTAAAGGATAAATCTAAGCTTCTTTGTGAAGAATTCTGGTATATCAGAATGTTAATTTTTCAGTCATAGGCTGGCAAGACAGTTTCAGATCTACTAAAATCTTTGCAAAAGAAAACAAAGAGGCAACCTTTCCAATTTTTATATTAAGGATATTTATCTGAAATAGAAAACAAAGTGAGAAATTGAGATGCAAATAAAATACACTACAGGACAATTTATGGAGAGTTCAAATGTATCAGTTGCATAATTTGTCTTATGAATATACTTTTCAAAAAGGAAAACAAATTGGACAAAAGACTGTAAATCCTTGAAAATGAGATATACGCTTGGAGACAGCTTGTAGAAAAAAGGACAAGAAAAGCATAGCAGGACTTGCTCTTCCCTAACTAAAATGCCATAGCATTATCTGTAGTGTGTTCATGTTTTATCACTTTAGTAATTCTTCTTCCTTTCTTTGAATTAACAAGAAATCACTAAGGAAAAAGGTTCTCTAGTCATAATGTGTTTAGGAAAGTCAAGATGTTAAACATTCACATTAAAGGACTGGGAACCAAATTTACAAGAGAAAGAACTCTACCCTTAAACCTGAAGCCTCAAATTTCTCAGCATAACATGCCTCCATTTGCTAAGACTGAGATGTTTTTGCTGGCGTGGTTGTTCCTGTATTGTTTTATTCATCTTATAACTCTTTCTTTGTATTGGTTTGTCTGATGATTTTCATATCATATACTGTTATTTTAGCTGGAATTTGTAATTTTTTTCAATTGTTGGCTCTGTAATTATTGTAATTGCATCTTATTATATAATTTGTGTAAGTATATGCAATCATGGAATTAGAATACACAGGTGGTGATATGCAATGTCACAATTGCAGTGGTTAAAGATGGATAATTTTTTTAGTCTTTGGGGGGAAAAAAACCTAAGTAAATATAGTAATTTCAGGGGAAAGTATTTTAGCTGTCTGAATTGATTGCCCAGAGAAGTCAACCAAACATTTTTATTTAGTTGTAGATATGAGATTTTGGTTTTGCCTGTACTTATAACAAATGGATTTGGACATCTGAGTTTTAAATAACAAATTTGGTACCTGGTGGAACACTTATAAAGAAAGTTCCAACATGAACTTTAAAACATAAAACACTGAGGGTCAGATGTTTCTAAAGATACCTTTCCTTGTAGGTTGTTATCAATGTGAATTTGAAGATGCATTTATTAACACCGTGAACTGGATGTGTATTGTCACCACTGACATCTATATCTATAAAATTAAAGTTTATGTGGATGTAGATAAAAATGCAGGTAGTGGTGATTTATATGCCGTTCAGAATCCCTGTGACTAGAAAATTTGTTCCTCTAATTACTCATTAGGTAAAGAGTATATTTAAATAAGTAGTCAAGGCCAAAACAAGCATAATTCAAATTCAGCACCCACTAGATTCCTGGATGATGAAAACCAGTCTTTAATAAAAGTACCCCCATTAGCTCTAGGATTCCCGGTGCACTGAGAGACCACAGTCTATTGAGCTACATTCATCTTTAATTAAAGAGCTGCACTTGCTATTAGAAAATGAGAGATGAGCAAGTAAGCACATCTACTCACTCAGGGAAGACTTGCAGTGGGTATAGATCTTTGTTAAGGTTTTAACATGTTTCTAAAAATTCCTTGGTGGTAATAATAATCATTTGTGTATTTGAGAATTTAGAAAGTGAAGAGAAAACATGTTTTCTACCAAAATAAAACAAGATTGATCTAGTTATATGCATTAAAAAAAATTTCTCTGAAGCATTCACATAGAATATATCTCCCATGGATTGGCTGCGTTCATGGCTTTAGGAAGAAAGTATCTTTTGCCTTTGGACCAAGAAGAGAATCCATATTTTGGTTGAAAACAAAACTTTCTATATCTGTGTTCTAGTGTTTCAGAGATGCAGGTTGCAGGTGGGAGACTGGGACAGATGACACATGAAGGAGAGAAGTGAGTCAGCCACTTTGCACAGCTGCTCTGCATTGTCTCTCCCAACTCATCCCTTGTTCAGCATCTTAAGAAAAGTCATGCATTGCCAGAGAGGCTCTCCATCTTGTTTTCTCTTTAGTTCCTTTCAAAAGAAAAAAAAAAAAAAACAAAAAACCTAACTCTTTATGCCCTATTCAGATGTCATAGGTTGATCTTACAGACCAGAACTAAAACTTCATTATCCAGAAATTTTCTCTTCCAATTTGATCTTGGTCTAAATTGTATTTTTCAGTGAATGGAAAAAGTAAAGTTTCTTTAAACATCAAGAGTTTGGTATTCATTAGAAAATGAATGAAATTATTAAAGGATGGGATTTTGAAGTGCTCTTCAGTGCTCAATAAGGACAAACCACAAGGCGTGAATAAACTTTACCATATTTCTCTTTCAGTGCTCCAGTTAAAATCTAGCTGGTATGTCATTGGCATTGTAAAAAAATAGGATAATGTTTGTCAGTACAAAATTTGAGGGCTTTTCTCACCTTTTAGGTATTCTTGCTATTAGGATATACCTTAAAGTTACCTTGGTTTTGGCTTCATGGCCCATACAATGAATTTTCCCTTATGTTTGGTTAAACGAACATGTTAGTACAGTTTCCCTGTAAATTAAGCTTCGTGTGTCAAATGCCACCAAAAAATTTAGTATAGATATTAACAAAGTAACTTGACAAATAATTATAATGAACAAACTAAAAAAAGAAAACATTCTAAGTAGAATTGCTGCTCTTCTTGAGAATTAATTCCTCCTAGATTAATTGTGGAGTCTCCGCAGGAGCCCCCTCAGGATGAGTAGAAAGTCAGGTGGGCAAGGCTCTGAGCCCTACTTCCTTCAACTATACAAGTTTTGATTGGAAAAATGGAGTTTTGAATTCATTATTTGACCTTGCCTAGAACCAAGATCTTAGGCATGTGCTTTACTATTGCTCTTTGCACATGTATACATAAAAACAAAGAGGTTTTTATGTCTTCAATTTATAATGAACGTTAATGATACAAATAATCAACACAAAATAAAGCTGAAAAGACTAAAAGAACGTTGTGATAGACAAAAACTGACTTGCTTCTCACATTGAACATTGCTAAAAATCAAGCTAGGAAAAATTAGGCTAAATATTGACATCAGGGTCAAAAATGTCCTGCATTTGTTTATGAGTTATTATTGAGCTAGGATCACTAACAAATATATGCAGTGTGATTCAATCATTTGGAAAAATTAAACTGACAACCTACACACACCACACACACACACACATTCCTATTGCCTCCGGTTAATGGAGTTATAAATAATTTGAATCTTTGGTTTCTTATTTTTAAATAGATAATTTTTTATCCAAATAACATATTAAAGGTATTTTTTTTTCATTTTCAGCCTTTTCTAATAGATAAGAGAGGGTACATACAACCACCAATCAGTGAACTACTCACAGTCAACTGGTTCCTGACGACAGTGCCTCATTTTAGTTGAGACCCTTAAATCAATAACACTTGATGCTTACACTTATAAGCTCTATAAGTAATTTTTTAAAAAGAAATTTAATGAGTTGCATAGAAATTACCTTCTTTCTAAAAGATAGAGACATAAGCAAGAGTCAAATTGACTGATGTGCCTGAAATCTTTCCTGGCTTCTAACACAGTTTGAAAGTGAAGAAAAGAAGAAAGCTCAGTAAAACTTTTCTAAATATGGGGGTCATTTTTCCATAGCATCAATGTTGGAGGGGCAAGTCAGAAGAATGAGGTCCCACAACAAGCACTAGACACTCCTCTTTCCACAGCTTTAGTGTTTGTGAAATTTTGATACTTTGGACCCCACTGAACACTCTCTTTAGCTGGGGAGCAGCCCAAACACTCTGTTAAGTGGACTGCATCTATTATACACATATACACACACACAGATTTAAAATGAGGTTTACTGACGTGAAGTGACCTCTACAACTGAAGAATCTTAAAGATTCTGTTATGCCCGCTTCTTCTTTTCTTCTCTGTTTCTTTCTATTCATGTTAGGATTCCCACAATGTCATTAGGATATTGTAAAGTAGCATTAATATCCTACCTTTTCACTTCCTCAGGTAAGCACCTCTATTCTTTCTACCAATGCCTTGGTTCTCAGACCGTTGTCTTTCTCTTCAATCGTGTGTGTGTGTGTGTGTGTGTGTGTAGGTTGGCAGTTTAATTTTTTCTTTCTGAGCTGGTTTGTTTGCCTCTGGGTTTACCCCTCCAAATTTATCTTCCATGCACCTGACTGGGTGATCCTTCTGAAGAACAAATGTGACCATGGCACTCCCAATATAAGCAGCTTCCAAGCTTCCTGGGTGCCCTGGGGATGGAGCGAAAGCTCCTGCAGGGGGTAGACAGGCCCTCCCATCCACCCTGCTCGCGTCTTGGTTCCTGCACTCTCAGCCAGTCATGTATTTTCTAGCACTAAACAGTGTAGTTTTTCACATGCACCAATTATTCACACTATTTAATCCCACTCCTAGATTGTCACCCTGCCCAATCTCACAAATCTCTGCCTTCTTCCCTTAGTGAGTTTCTATTCATTTTTCAAGGCATGGCTCAGCCATCTTCTTATCTGAAAAGTTTTCTCTAACAGCCCCTCCCTCTTCAGTAAAAGGTGACTTTTCTTTTTTTTCCAGAAGAAATATACCAGTGGTCACACTGGGTATAGATGAACCAACTATCTCATCTGCTAGGCTGTGAGGTCTTTGATGTTAGAACCTGTATTAATTCATCTTAACGTCCCCAGGGCTTGATGGTGCTGAGTAAACGTGGGGTGCTCCAAACTAAATTCCGAAAGATGAAGCCAAGGGCTCTTAGTTCCTTAAAAAAATAAACTTTTGACCTTTCTTCACTATAATCTTGACAAACTCAGAATATGTTTACCTAAAATATCTTTGAAATTGAAGCTAGAGTGAGAATGAGAACTGTAGTGTTAAAGAATGAATTTTTTAGCATTGTTCAAGAAATAATAGAAAAGAGCTATAACCAGTTTCACTGAGGAGTGCTAATAAAAATCAGAGAAAACACCATAAATATAGCATTAAATAAGGTGGAAAGCTATGCTGAAGCTTGGAGATGGAAATATTTGTGGAAAAATAAGGCAGTGAGAAATAACGTCCTGTATCATGTTTTGACATGCTGTATTCATCTTTCTGGTGATGACTGTTTTTCACATGTAAATTAGGGGAAAAAAAAGGAAAAGTGCATGCATGTCATATCTAGGAAAGGAGAGTCAAGTATCTTAGAATAGTTTCTCTAGTCAGCTCTATATATCTGGCCTTTTGAAGTACGGGTGAATTTTTTAGTCTTGCCTTCTACAAAGAAATAACAAAACTTAGAAATTTTAAAATCTCAACTGCTATAAATTCAGTGACTTTCCATGAATCAATCTTATTTATTCTTTGACATCTTAGAGGAAAACAGCCATGTGACTGATAATCTTTGGTGAATTTGAGACTCATGTGACATAGAAACTGTGAGAAATTGAAACTAAAAGTACTGATATTTAGACTCTTTTAAAAACCTACCAGATCAGATATAATGACTATAATAGAATAGTGTACTTGTCTCCTTTACCAAAAACTCCAAACTAACACCATTAGTATACCCAATCTGGAACTTTAAATTGTGGTTTACTCTGAGTGCTTCATAGACCCTCTACCCACGGCTCCCTTCTGATAAGTCCCTTATGTATAGTTACCAAACTTTGTACCCATACTACCTTGCTATGCTGGTCACAGATGATTGGATCAGGGAACAGTGGTCTGCCCAGAGTCAGCCTATGGGCTAATCTTACAAAACAGACATGGCCAGTCAGTCAATTTGTACTGGAGAGTGACTGGCCAACCAATCCAATACTCTCTTGAAGAGTGTGAATACAGAAACACAGATAATAGAGTGATACCAAAGCCCACAGACACAGAGATAATAGGCAGACAGTAAGCAGAAGCCACAACAAAACAGAAGACGTAAGTTCAAAAGAAGAATACAAAGTCAGACTTCGGTAAAGGCAGTAGAAACTATTATTTAGTGAGAGGTTAGTGTCAGGAGAAGTGGAAACCAACAAGCATAATCAGAAGTAAACAGAGACATGGTTAGGATGAAGTAACTAGAATGAGGGAGGGTAGCCAGAATGAGTGGGAAATAAAGTGCTAGAGGCAGAGAATGTAGACTACCTGCTAGAGAAGTTTGATGGTGAAGAGAAGCAAAATTTAGTGGGAATTGTGCTTGAGGGACTTTATTTAGGATGGAATAGAGATGGGAACAAACTTATGGGCTAAGAAGCTTGGAGCTGAAAGAGAAACCACAGTTACTGAATGTGGCATGACCCCAGAGAATAAAACTGAGACAAAACTGGGGAGAGGGTGCTTAGCCTTTGAAAGGAGGGAGGAGCCTTCTCCTGACACAAAAGGAATGAAGAAAAGATGGGGTGGGGACACCAAGAACTAGAAAGAAAATGAGAGCGACAAAGAGCTCTTCTTTTCCTCTCTTGGAGACATGCTCTTGGGCATAAAGAAGAGTGAGAAACCAAAAAAGGAAAACAATGAAACAAAAAGAAAATCAACAAAACAAAAAGCTAGTTTTTCCAAAAATCAATAAAATTGATAAACCTCTAGCAAGACTGAAAGAGATAAGAGAGAAGACACAAATCACCAATATCAGAAATAAAACAAGGATATCACTGCAAATCTGCATCCATTAAAATGACAGTAATGGAATAGTATGAGCAAATGTACATTGGTAGATTTGACAACTTAGAAGAAATAGACCAACCCCTTGAAAATTACAAACTACCACACCTCAAACTGAATAGTCCTAAAGCCATTAATGAAATTAGATTTGTAATTTAAAAGTTCCAGAAAAGGAAATCTCCAAGTGTGTAAAACGAATTCACCACTTGAAAATCAATTGAAAGGCTAAAGGAGAAAAACATAGAATCATATCAATTGATACAGAAAAGCATTTGACAAAATCTTACATCCATTCATGATCAATACTCAGCAAGCTAAGAATAGAGGGGAACTTACTCAACTTATTAAGAATATCTACAAAAAATATACGGCTAACATCATACTTAGCAGCAAAAGATAATGCTGTCCCTCTAGGATGGGGACAGGAAGGAAAGGATGTGTGGTACCACTTTTGGTAAGCATAGTAATGGAAGTTCCAGCCACCAAAATAAGGTAAGAAAAAGAAATTTTAAAAGCATATGTATTGGAAAGGAAGAAATATAACTATCTCTTTTTGCAGATGACATGATTATCTACATAGGAAGTTCCAAAGAATCTCAAAAAAAAGAAAAGAAAGGAACCTATTAGAACTAATGAGTTCAACATTGTCAGAGGATAAATGACCAACATGCAGAAATCCATTGGATTTCTATATACTCACAATGTATATGTGGAAATTGAAATTAAAAACTTGAAATGATTTACAGTCACTCTAAAGTAAAGTAATACTTAGTATAGACTTAACAAAAACATGTACAGAATCCATATGTTGACAACCACAAAATACTGTTGAAAGATATCAAAGAAGGCAAATAAATGGAAAGACATTGTGTTCATGGATTAGAAGATTCAACATACTTGAGACTTTGCAATTCCTGCTGAACCCAAGCCACAGACAAGCTTATTATAAAATTTATATGGAAAGACACAGGCCTCATAATAGCTCAGACAATCTTTAAAAAAAGGAATACAGTGACAATAATCATTCTACCATATAGCAAAGCCTGCTGTATAGATATAGTAATCAAGATAGTGTGGTATTGCTGGAGGGACGGGCACATAGATCACTAGAACAAAATAGAGAACCCAGCAACAGACCCATACAAATATGCCCCACTGATTTTCAACAAAGGTGCAAAAGCTATTCAATGAAGAAAGGGTAGCTTTTTCAACAAACAGTGCTGGAGCAATTGGACATCCATAGGCAAAAAAAGTGAACCTTGACTTAGACCTTATACCTTATAAACCAATAACTCAAAATGCATAATGGATTTAAAGTAAAATATAAAAATATTAAACTTCCAGAAAAGAACATTAGGAGAAAATCTTCAGGATCTAAGGCTAGGCAGGGTTCTTAGTCTTGACACCGAAAGCATGATCCATAAAAGGAAAAATTGGTAAATTGTACCTCATCAAGATATAAAACTTTTGCTCAACAAAGACCCTGTTAAGAGAAAGAAAAAATAAGGTACAATTTAGGAGAAAATATTTGCAAACCACAAATCCAACAAAGGATTAGTATATAGAATATATAAAGAACTAGCAAAATTCAGCAGTAAAAAAAATAAAACTATCCAGTTAGGAAATGGACAAAGATATGAACAAACATTTCACTGAAGAAGATATATATGGCAAATAAGCACATGAAAAGATGTTCAACATTATTAGTCATCAGTTAAATGCAAATGAAAACCACAGTGAGATATCACTGCCTACCTACCAGAATAGCTCAATAAAAATTAGTGACAGCATCTAATGCTTTGTCAGTAACTGAATCACTCACACATTGCTGGTAGGGATGTAAAAGGATACAGCCACTTTGCTGTGCTTGACACAGCAAGCAGTTTAGTAGTTTCTCATAAAACTGGTTATATCATCTAGCAATAACAGTCTGGTAATTTATCCCAGAGAAATGAAAACTTATGTTCACACAAAAACCTGTACAAAAATGTTCATAGCAGCTTTATTCATAGTAGCCAAAAATTGGAAACAACCAAATGTCCTTCAATGGGTGAATGGATAAACAAATGAGCAAATTGTGGCATATCCATGCCATGGGATACTACTCAGTAATAAAGGGAATAAATGAGTGATACAGTAGCCTGTATGAATCTGCAGGGAATTATGCTGAGTGAGAAAAGTTGATCTTAAAAAGTAACCTACTGGATGGTTCCATTTATATAATATTCTTGAAATGACAAAATTAAAGAAATAGAGAACAGATTAGTGGCTTCCAGGAGGTTAGGGAGAAGTATGGGGGTGGGCGGGAAGGGAGATCAATGTGGCTCTAAAAGAGCAGCATGAGGGATCCTCATGGTGATGAAAATGTTTTAAACACTGACAGCCTCACCCATACCCTGGCTGTGATACTGCACTTTAGTTTTGCAAGATGTTACAATTTGGAAGATACTGCACAAAAGGCATACAAGATCTCTCTCTATTATTTCATGTAACTACATATGAATCTACTGATATTTCAAAACAGAAAGTTTATTTTAAAAAATTAAACAAAGGACTTCCCTGGTGGCGCAGTGGTTAAGAATCCGCCTGCCAATGCAGTGGACATGGGTTCGAGCCCTGGTCCGGGAAGATCCCACATGCCGCGGAGCAACTAAGCCCGTGCACCACAACTACTGAGCCTGTGCTCTAGAGCCCGACAGCCACAGCTACTGAGCCTGCATGCCACAACTCCTGAAGCCTGTGTGCTCTAAGGGCCTGCGTGCTGCAACTACTGAGCCCGTGTGCAATTACTGAAGCCCATGCAGCTAGAGCCTGTGCTCCGCAACAAGAGAGGCCATCGCAATGAGAAGCCCATGCACCGCAATGAGGAGTAGCCCCCACTCACTGCAACTAGAGAATAGCCCACGTGCAGCAACAAAGTCCCAATGCAGCCAATAAATAAATGATATTGCCAAATGAAAAAAGAAAGAGCTCCTGATAGGAGCAGAAATTGGAGACTTGCAGCATAGGACAGCTCACGTAGAAGGCACTTGGTTGTCAACTAGAGATGAATAAAAGGTTTACCGAGTTCCATCATTAGCCCCGCTGAGGTTAGATTTCATGGATATGAAGCAGAACAATTGACATAATTAAGTGTATTTGGAAAAGCATGATCCCAAGTTATGGCCGCCCCCTGCCACATCTAGGAAATACCATCCAGACATTCACAGAAACTATAATGTATCAGCTCAACACTTCAAAAGTTAATGTGCCATTCCAATGAAAAGAAACTGCATGCTGTACTCCTGGGCTTTTGCAAATGCATCAAATGAAAGTCCTATTGAAAACATGGTCAGATAAACACAGCATGATGGTACTAAAATGAGCATTACAGCCGGGTAGGGGAAAATCAACACTGCTGTGACACCAAAGAGTGGGAGAGACAGATTTCTGCTGGGTTGTCATAATTTGTGTGTGTATATGTGGGCACGTGTGTGCATGCAAAAGCACGAGTATATTAGTGTAGATTAGTATTGTATGTAAGTATAAGTGTGGATGAGTTGAAGCCTGAATTAAAGACTTTTTCTTCCAGATAAAAGAAATATTTGTATCTCCAAAGTCCGCGAACCTGTGTCTGTTCAGTGGCATTGCTTTTGCACACCACTATGCCCTTCCACTCCAGTGCCAACTGTGAAAGGTGAAATGCAGAACATTGAAGGGGTGCTCCACTACCTAAGTATCTAGAGATAACGCTTCCCTTTGGGAAGGTTCATTCAAATCACACTTCATGATGGCAGGTCCATCTCATGCATCTTTATATACCAACCACAGTTATTTTGACATAGGAACACGCAAATGTTTGTTGCATGGTTGAATGTATCCACATGTATTTTTGAGATCTAACTTTGTGTCTACCAGTTTATTGGACTTTCTGGAGGATACCAGAGTACTTAATATACTTTGCTTCTCATGAAATAATTATAACCAGAATTTTCGCATGTCTTCTTTTCTCTGCAGTGTCAGCTTTACTGGTGGGCTAGTTCAAACATGTTTCTTTAGCTTCCTCACATACTGTCACCTACATACCAAAAGTTCTTCTCTACTCTTCCCCTGAACTGGAGCCATCAGCAGTCCTACTAGCTTAAATATCTAGGGTTTTAGACCAAGGACATTTTCAACCAAGGGGACCAAGAGGTTCCAAGAGACCTTGAAGGATTAAGAACTATGCAGTCTTTTGGGTCCAAACATTCCTGACCAGTACAGACCCATAAGGAGTAATTAGATTTTTTTCACTTTTTTAAAATTAAAAAGAGTAAATAATTCTGGCTGGCCTGGTTTCCTTAAAGATTCCAGCAATCTATTTGAATTTGCCAACTCAAAGCCAAAGACACATTTATCTTTGCTACCAGAGTAACTCATACTTAAAGATCATAGAGGTGAACAGACCAGTGCAGAGTCCATTTTTCTGCCTTCAGTCAATAGTGTAGTCAAATTAATTCATAATAAGAACAGTCTGTCCTTTCTTTGAAATTTCAAATGACAGAGCCTCTCATGGAAATACATTCAGGAGTTTTAAAGCCTCCGTCATTAGGGAGTCATCCAAGCCAAATATTTGATACCGAAAGAAGAAAAACAATAAAGTGTTTGTGTCCTACATGATACACTCCATCATCAGTTATATGTTTTGAAAACAAATATAGAAAGAGAAACCTAGATTCTAATTTTTTACAGAAGTTACATTAATAAATGTAAGCATTCCTTCCATTCTTTGAAACTGGAGGAGATACAAATTGCCATTTCAAAAACTGCAAGTTTTGCTTTAGAGAGATGACATTTAAAAAGATAACTACTGACAAACTGTCTAGAAGAGATAGCTGGGACCTAGACTGACAGTTTAATCCATAAGCCAGCAGCACTGAAACCAGGATGTCAACCCACAAGCAGCTTTTCCAGGCTCCCTGGTTACTGAAATCCGCTGTGTCAGCAGAACTCTTCAGCGCCACGCCCCTCAACTCCAGCTGACAAATTTGTGGGAAAACTGAGCAAAAGTGTCTGCCTGATTGGAACAAAGAAATAGGCATCAGCAAGCGATTCCAGGGCTTTTTTCTTTCTTTCTTGTTATTTATTTTATTGATTTTCTTGTGAAAATGAAGCAAAGTAATAGTAGAAAACTTAGAAATTATTTAAAGGTCTAAAAGAAAAAAAATCAAGTTATAATCCTGCTATCAAGTGATATTCATTTTTATCTTTGCATATATTTTTCTAAAGTTAAAATAGCATGCTTATTTAGAAAATTCAAGCATTATAGAAAAAAGTGTAAGTATCCCATCATCCAGAGGCAACCATTGTTAATATATCATCCAATCATCTCTTTATTTGTACCCACACACACAATTATCACTGTAATTTATGTAAGGGGTCATTCTCCACATCATGCCCTGCATCTGGCTTTTAAAAATTCAATCAAATTTCAGGGAGATCTTTTCATATCAGGAAATATAGAAAAACATTCTTTTTAATACATGCAGATAATTCTTTTAAATGAATGGATGGTTGTTTTAGAAATTATGCAGCCAGCCCTTACTTATGAGTATGTAGGTTGTTTCTAGTTTTCTATTCTCTAAAATAATGCTTCAGTAAAGCTCTTTGTACATGTATTCTTGTACTTAATAGCTCTTTGAGATAAATTTCTAGAGAAGGAATTACTGGATCAATTTTGATATGTTTTTCAGGACTGCCATAAAGAAGACTGTGAGGATGTATGCTTTCACTAGTTACTGTGTAAGAAAGGTGGATTCTTCATACTGTCATCAGTATTACCATTATTTTCCCAATTTACTAGGAGAAAGTGAAACATTTACACCATTTGTTAAGTAAAAATGATAGGTCACTTTTACTAATAATTTTTCATGAATAATGCGGTCAAACATTTTCCATATATTTATAGACAGTTTAATTTCTTTTGTGAACTATCCATTTTCAAACTGGGATTTTGTCTTTTTAAAATTGCTTTGTAAAAATTTATTTTATGTTATAAATAAATACTTCATGTCTATAGCATATTGCAAATATTTTCCCAATTTGTCATTTGCCTTTTGATTTGTTTATGATGTATTAAAATTATGTATAAATGTTAATACTTTCAAATAGCAACTAATACATAATTTTATGTCTGGCTTTTGTCTTTTTAACATTATATTGTTTTTACCTTCCCTTATTATTATTATTTTATTTTATTTTTACTATTATTTTATTTTTATGGTACATGGGCCTCTCACTGTTGTGGCCTGTCCCGTTGCGGAGCACAGGCTCTGGACGCGCAGGCTCAGCGGCCATGGCTCACGGGCCTAGCCGCTCCGCGGCATGTGGGATCTTCCCGGACCGGGGCACGGACCCATGTCCCCTGAATCGGCAGGCGGACTCTCAACCACTGCGCCACCAGAGAAGCCCCTCCTTCCCTTATTATTAAAATTTCTAGTAAAATATTTTAATGAATGTTTAAAATACACTTTAGGAATGTACCATTGTTTGTCTGTTTCCTTACTGTCAGCTGTATTTATACTGTTCCAGTTTCTCACCACTATAAATAATGCTGTATTCGAGGGTAGTGAGTGATAAGCAGATGGAAAACATAAGGTAGCTGTGATCTTCAAAACTTTAGCAACAGGAGAGACTGAAAGTGAAATGAGACTATTTTTCCTTTTTCACTATTGGGAAAGATGTCAGGGATTTATTTAGCAAAAGTCCAATCGTGATACCTTCAAAAAAGATGAGATGCATGTTAAGAAAAAATAACCCTGGTGGAAAAATAAATATACAGAGGACAATAGTACATTAAACTTGTGTGATTTAATAGACATGATTTTAATTGAGCCTTCAAGTTTTTTCTTTGCACTTGTCCCATTTGTTTTAATGGGACATAAATTTGTTTTCCTTGACTGTAGAATCCCTCAGGATCTCCATCGCATTTTGTTACTCTTGGCAACAATAAAATGTATCCATTCTCTTTAGGCTGGTCTAATAGGTGGCATTATTGCATTTTTCAAGCACTTAAATTTGATTGATGAGCTTATCCATAAAGGTTGTACATAAATCTGTTAAAGTCATTTATTTGTGATTCCAGTATAATTGTGTATGCCAGTATTAATGCTTCTTTCCCGGAACTTAACCATATGTTGTAGGGCTTAATTTGGGGTTCAGAGTAGAAAGTGGTGATCTTTTCAATGTGTGATTATTGGGGAAAAGGAAGCTTGATGGGGGTAATCTGGGAGCAAACACACAGTTGGGAGGAGTCCCAGGTAGACCTTATGTTACTTTGCTGTTATTCAGCAATTTATATTGTGGGACTTCTAGCACCAATGAAGGTGAAATACAGTCTCACACTTTACTACCAACTCTGTTGTTTCTCTCTTTTCTTTACTAAGACCAGGGAATAGAACATAAAGGTCGACAGCTTTTTCCTAATCTGAATTGTTTTGAATATTGTACTGGTATTTTCATCCTTCATTGGTTTTTAACATGATGTGATGTATTATAGCTATATTCATTATAGTGTGCTGCACCAAAATTATGCTGTAGAAGAGGGACTTTTAATAAAAATGCTTGTGATTATTTGTGCTATATCAACTGTCACATCAAGTCCTTGGGGTTGGGTGTTTCAGTAGGGGTGTTTTTTTCCAATTTCATAGCAATAAATGCAGCACATTGGTTCCATTGCCATACCTAGGTTTTAGAGTTGTTTTGAACCATTGAGGGTTTTGCTGGTAGTTTGTTTCCATGGAATTTCAACTAAATCAGATGGGTGAGTCTACCACAGCTAGGAAGGATCAGGTGCATAATTGGACAGCTGTAAGTGAAAAGGTGACTTACTTTGGAAATGTGCTTGTCTACTCTTTTTGTTTGTTTGTTTGTTTTTCAGTTTTTTGGGCTTGTCTAGTCTTGAGTAGGTTCAGAATTGTTCATCTTTGCTCTTCAGGATGTAGCCTCTTGCCATCCCTACTCCCTTGGCTATTGGGATTCTGTTTCCTGTCCATACCCGCACAGTAATGTTAAAGTATCTGTCTCCCTGTGTGCATCCTACCAGAATTCAGGCCTATCATCTGTATATTCTCAGGGCTTGGTTCTTATTATGGGCTCTAGCACAAGGTGACATTTGATTAATTCAACTGAGTGAACTTAGTCTTGCCATCTTAATTTACTAAGGGATTAATACATGCAACTGATGATTAAAATGCAAATCCATCTTCCTTCAAACCTTCCTTTCTTCCTTTCAAAAATATTTGTTGAGTGCTTGCTTCAAATACTGTTCTTGACACAGAATATGGTGGTGAAAATGGTGGAAATAACCCCTGCCTCCAGGGAGTTAAAAATCTGATGAAAAAACTCAGTTGTATTATTTGTCCAATTCACATGTTTTTAAGTTTCAGATTAGAGAAACAAATCAAGTATCCTCTCATATTAAAAAAAATTGGGGGCTTTGCCACTGGCAGCATGGTATAGTAGAGAAGTATAGTAAAGAGCTGTGTAATCCAGTACTGTCGTCACTTTGCCACGTGTGGCTGCTAATACTTGGGATATGCTAGTCTGAATTGAGGTGTACTGTAATTGTAAAATATGCCCCAGATTTTCAAGATCTAGTATGGAAAAAAGAATGTAAAATATCTTATTAATAATTCATATATTGATTATTATGTGTTGAAATAATAGTTTTTATATTTTAAGTTTAATAAAATGTTATTAAAATTAATTTCACCTAGGGAATTCCCTAGCAGTCCAGTGGTTAAGACTCTACACTTCCACTGCAGGGGGCACTGGTTCGATCCCTGGTCGGGTAAGATCCTGCATACCACGTGGTGTGGCCAAGGGGAGAAAAGAATTAATTTCACCTAGTTTTTTAAAAAAATTTTTGTGACTACTATTTAATTTAAAATTACAGATGTCGGGTTTCCGTGGTGGCACAGTGGTTGAGAGTCTGCCTGCCGATGCAGGGGACACGGGTTCGTGCCCCAGTCTGGGAAGATCTCACATGCCATGGAGCGGCTGGGCCCGTGAGCCATGGCCGCTGAGCCTGCACTTCTGGAGCCTGTGCTCCACAACGGGAGAGGCCACAGCAGTAAGAGGCCCGTCTACCGCAAAAAAAAAAAAAAAAAATTACAGATGTCATTTGCATTTGTGGCTTGCATCGTATTGCTATTGAATACTGTGAGTATAGAGAGTAGTACAGCGTAGACTAGAGGCAGAAAGCATCACTTCAGATCCTGATCTTGCCCCCTACTGGCTTTGTGGCCTTCAGCAACTTACTTGACCTTTCTTTTGCCTTACTGTATCTTCTTGTAAAATCAAGATAGCAGTAGTACCTAACTCATACTATTATTATGAGGAAAGATGCATAAATCTTTTAGAACAGTGTCTGGCAAACAGATTACACTTTTTAAGTGTTTGTTAAATAAGTAAATAAATGCAGTGGTCACTAACACTTTCACGCTAGTGGGTAGAATTATCAAAGGGATAATGTCATTTTTAAGTAGCAGTGTTGTGACTAACCTATATTTTTCTAAGGGCAGTAGTAGCAATTATAGACTAACATAGTGAACATTTTTGATGGTTTACTAGTCCAATTCATTTCTCCCTGCCCTCCTCTTTCCTCAGAGCAGATGGAGGGAAGAGAGTAAAGCTCAAATGAATTAATTACCTTTCTCTCTAGCAGGCTATTTGGGAGAAGCATGCTGAAATAAATGGCAGATTTACAAAGTTTTATCTTACATTATTGCAGTTCTCTATTACTTTGTGTTGTTTCTTAGAAAGAAATCTAAAATATGAAAGTCCAAGTTTCTAAGTTTGAGAATGGATTCTTGACAAAGCAGATCCATTAAAGAACACTGTTGGCAATCTCTATGTACTTTTAACTAATTAGAGAGAAGACACTTTGAGGTCATTCAAATATTAAGATATTTATGATACCTGTATTTAAAGAAAATAAATATTTTTTAATAAATCACATATATTTTGATAGTTGAATCCTAGTCTATTCTATAGATAGTAGAAATTTCTTTTTGAATCCCTTATTTGTGAATATTTAAGTTGTTTCATTTTTTGCTATCACAACCAGAACAGCAAATATCTTCATATTGCATCTTAAAGCATTTGTGTAATTATTTCCACTGAACAAAATCCTAGAAGTTGAACTACTTGTTCAAAACAATGTGCATTTAAAATTTTGATATATGTTGCCAAATTGCCTTTCAAAAATGCTGCAAGTTATTATCTTGAAAACAGAGCTATTATAAATATTTTTTGCCTAGGCTTTTGCCTATGCTAGGTGACAAGTGTTAAGTCATTAAGGGTTTTAAAAAAATTTACTTTATTGAAGTAGAGTTGATTTACAATATGGTGTTAATTTCTGTTATACAGCAAAGTGATCCAGTTATATATATATATATATATACACACACATTCTTTTTCATATTCTCTTCCATTATGGTTTATCACAGGATAGTGAATATAGTTTTCTGTGCTATATAGTAGGACCTTGTTGTTTATCCAATTTATATGTAATAGTTTGCTTCTGCTAATTGCAAACTCTCGGTCCATCCCTCCCCCACCCCCCATAAAAAATATATATGGATTGTGGCAAAGAGACTCTTTTTTTTTTTTGCATTTTACTTATTGATTTTATAATGCGATTAACTATTTGTTTTTGAACCTGGCAAAGAGACTCTTAAGGTGACAACACCAGATTGAGATTAGAAGTTGATCCTACCCCAGTCAAGCCTCTGCTGAGACCACAATCCCAAAACCTTGATTTCAGCCTTGTGAGACCCTAAGCTGAAGACCCAGCAAAGTCATGCCCAGACTCCTGACCCATAGAAACTGAGACAATAAATATGTGTTATTTTAAGCCTCTAATTTGTAGTAATACTGTTATTCAGCAATAGATAACTAATACACTGATACTTTGACTTATCCAAATTTTCACCTCGAAGCATATTTTGTGGGTAAAGCAAGATATATATACACTGAAATTATTGGAACTCATTGTTCCTTTTCTCCGTTTTAGTTGTTTCTGCCATTTTAGCAAGCCTGGCTGAGGAATTTAGGTGTATGATATTTAATAATAAAATCAGTTATCATGTTTATAGTACTGTATAGCCTTTGAAAGTTTACCTGCAATAGATTTTCAGTTGGTAGATGATGACTCAGTTTCTCACATTCGTTTTGACCCAATTCTGTGGTTCAGAATGTATCATACACATATATCTAGGGTTCCAAGGAGAGCTATGGACCAGAGAGTTTTTTTTCAAATCATTAGCATATTCCAGATGGTAATTGGAGCTACTGAAATGGATTAAATTACTTGACTATCCGTAGAAGGTAAAGAAAACTAAGTACAAGGCCCAGGAAAGAAACAGCATTTAAGGGACATAAAGAAAAAGAATCAGCAACAGGGAAACCAAGTCAGGAAGATCAGCAGAGATTTAGGACAAAAATGATGTCAGGGATGCCAAGAGTTTCAAGATAAAGAGAGTTCCAAAAAAAAGAAAAGTAACATGAAACCCGAGTTAACTGGATTTAGGAATTAGAAAGTGATTCTTTTACCTTAGTGAGATGGGATGGAAGTTGGATTTTAATAAGTCACTAAATAACTTAGGAATGCGAAAGTCAAGGTAAATATTCACTTAGGTGATAGCTAAAGGGGAATAATGAGTCAAGAAAAGTGTTTTCCTTTAACGATGGAAAAGACATTTATGTTTGTTGTCCATGAAGAGTTACTAGAAGAGAGGTTGTTGGTATGGGAAAGGAAGAGGATTATTGTTAAACCGAGGTCCAGAATTTTGTGACAGGGCATGATGGGGGTGGACAGCATGAAGAATTAGCCATAGGTGGGGGAGAACACTTTTCTCCCAGACTAGAGGAAAAGAAATTAGCCTACATGTGGAAGTAAATACATTCTAGGTGTCGGCGTGAGAAGTCAGGGGATTTACATGAATTTAGTCTTCCCATGTGCTGAGTAAGTGGGGTCCTGTTGAACAGGGAAGGTGGGAAAATGGGTACAATTGCTGATGGAAATTAGAGAGAAAGTTAACTGAACACAAATGAGGGTCTGGCTGAGTACAGCTCAGCTTCGAAGAGGAGGTGAGAATCTCACCAAAGCTGAATCAGTACCATTCTGAAATCTCACTTGGAGTTGAAGGAGATAGGATTTTTGTTTGTCTCCATTAATGTGTGAAATACCTCTCAGCCCAGCTTTCAAGGCTGTTGCCAAGGCCATCCTTCTTGCACGCAGATGGACCGTCTTCACACATCTTGACAGACTACACTTTTGTCTTGCCTTTTAACTTGACAGAGTCACACACGTACACACAATGTAGGCCTTCAGGTTGGAAGTAAGGAATTCCATTTACGGGACATATTCCTTGCATGACGTGGCACATGCCTGCCATCCTCCCTAGAAAAGGCATTACTCCTTGCTTTCTCCTTCCCACTGGAACTGTTTGCAGTGCCTACCTCTTTCCTCTCCCGATTTAGGTAAACCGAGGTCAGAGTCATCCCTCATTTTTCTCTGAGACTGGTTCTTCTGGAAACTGTGCATGCATTACAACTCTTTAGAAGTAACTTGTCTTTTCTTCAGAAGAATCTAAGTCCATAAAACTAGAATTGTTTTCCATTTCATTTCTTAAATATATCTTAAAAGTTTGCTCCTAGCAAATGGTGTGTAAAGAAAGCAACCTCCATATCTGCATCATCTATGTACAGCTGGTGCTCTGGCCATGGCTGCCGCCAAAGTCAACTTTCAGATCTTCTGAAATTATCATGGCGGTTTTTCTTTCATTTAATAGAATGATTAAGTACATGTTATGTGTCTAGTGCTGTTCTAGGCTCCAAATAAGGACCCCAGCTTTCAGGGAGCTGGCATTCTTATGTGCGTGTAATGGGGGAGGGGAGGGAGGAAGGAGCGAAAATAAACAGTTAAACAAATACATATTAAAAAAAGATATGTCAGATTATAAGTGATAAGTATGAGCAAAATAAAATAGGTATGATGGATAACGACTGGGAAAAGGCTGGCTTTAGACATCTAGAATACTATCCAGAATTCAGATTATTAGATTGCAATCAGACAGCTAAACAGTCTGCGATTACCTTGGCAAGAATACAACTGGCATAAGACCTGCTGTGTCCATATTTTTGGAAAGCTGAATCTAAATCAGGAGAAATAATTCTCTTCTGTGAACTCAGGAGTGGGATACACATCCCAGAATTCAGCTGAGGTTAGTACAGCCAGTCCATCCTGTCCTCAGCCAAGAAACATCCTGAAAACCAGAAGAGAAGAAGCCAGGAAACCTTGCAGATGAGGGAAATTATTTGTTGGAAACTCAGTCTCTTGTCAGTAAATAGTCCTCTTAGTGTACTGGCATTCAGGCTCTCTCCTTTTACCACTCCTTTGTCTTACCTTTTTAAGCAACTGGTTATATAACACTAATAATAAGCATATTACCACCCTCACTTGTCCTGATCTTCACAGGGATGGCCTCCAACTCCATATTCTGTTGCTTTTGTTTAGACTTTGGGTTCTGAACTTACTTTAACTACATGCAGATTCTGGAAAATAGAGGTTTCCGGGGTTATGTTTGAATGATATTTGAGTGACAGGCTCCCTTTGGCCACACAGAATTTCAAGAGTGGGATTTAAAAAAAAATGTGGCTTTAGTTCAAACTCCAGCAGATTTTTTCACCTCAGAAATGGAATCTGGCTGTGGTGAGCCCCAGGGAATGTAAACAGAACCTTACCTGTAATTAACCCAGGGCTTCTCTTGTTCTCAATGCAAATGGAGTTATAATTGTATTTCCTTTAGTGGAATAGAAAGCCTGTGTTTCAGAGGGGAGCTGGCAGTTGAATAGAGGACAAACTGTCTAACTGTGACAGCTCCCTCCTATCTCCTTCTAGAAACCTGAATGATAATAAAACTGGAGTTGCATTTGATGTAAGACATATGGTAATTACTATAATAATATTATCACCCGAGTTCTGCAGTGGTTTTGTCAGTGAGGTGCAATTTCACATATTGTCTGCGATAAAATCCCAGTTTTTTTGGTTATTGATAGCAATGCCTTTCTAAAATGGTATAGGTGTTTTGTGACAGCTGCGAAGTGCCTGCTTCATATCCAGGTAATTGGGTTGAGAATAAGGCTGCGTGCTGAAACCTGAGGATGTAAGAAGTGGTGAAAGCGCAGGGAATACTGTGAATATTTTGGTAGTTATAAACAGGCTAAAAGGAAAGCCTTTGCTCGGTGGATCCTCTGAAGCAATCCTGAAGAAGAAAAAAAAAGAAAGACAGACAGATGGCCCCTTTTTAGAAAGCCTCTGTGGGGTCTTGAGGTATGACTTTGAAATTTTGAGCTAATCAATTATATTATGAGTCTGTAGGTAATATTTTAAAGCTGTATAGAGTGTTCACAAATTAGACTACAATTATTTTCATTTCATTCTGCTCTTGGTTGTTTCCTGAGTCAGATTTCACTTTGCCTAATTTCTGATTTAATAGAAATGACTTCTGCATAATAAGTATGTGGGCAGGTAACAAACACTTTTATTTATTTGTCACAGGAAAATTGGTTCCCCAGTATGTTATCCTGAGCTAGCTATATATACTCAATTTTACAGCTGCTTCCAGGGAACCAAATATTGAAGACATGACAGCATGTTAAAATGGACTACTCTAAACCTTTTTTTGGAAATATGTGGGAAGTGAGTAATAAATAACAATAGTATGTCTAAGCGATTCTGTTGCTGAAATTAATAAAATGAAACCAATATGAGGTCCAGATGGGGGAAAAATCAAATTATGGGTTTTTCCCTTTTTAATATCATCTCTCATGCAGAATTCATTTTTTTTAAATCCCACCAAAGACCCGTAAAACAGTGAGCTCTATTCAGGAGTTATTATTTAGGCACAAATCATCAGTAGTGGTGATATGACATTGCATACTCTTGTTAAATTGAATAAATATGTATATGTAAAGGTGTAGATTGGTAATTTAACTTTTCCATGAAGTGCTAAACAACCAGAAGTAATCTGAATAATTTAGGAAGAAAATTGGTGTTGTATAGATGGTTATTATGATTTAAATTCCTTGGTTAGTTCTTTTTTTTTGAAAAGGAAAAATTCAGATGTTGAAAAATTGAATTGTAAAGTTAGCACAAAAACTAAAGGCCTTTGGCCCTCGCATTTAGAGTAAAACATTTGGGATTTGTAAAAAAGATTTATTGTAAAGATGGTAATTCAAATCATTTTGATTCAATATAATTCAAGAATTATTATTATTACTATTATTATTAAATTTCTGAGAAGTCCAGGCACTTTCTTGTCCCTGGGAGTACAGACATGAATAAAATTAAGTCCTACTCTCATGAGCTTACACTTACAATGTATGGATTTGGTGCCAGACCTTGTATAGAACATTTCAGGTACAATTGACGATAACCCTTGGAGGCATTATACCAATTTCTCAACCAAGTTGAGACTGAGCTGTCATTTATTAATATGGTGAAGAACCAGGAATAGGTCCAGACTCCCCAAGCACTCTGAACTTTCCTCTAGTGTAATAGGAAGGTTATCTTCTGCAGAGGTAAAAACATTCTTAATTAAAAAAAAAAAAAAAGTCAATAAAAACACCGCTAGTTGGGTTGAAAATTTTGCACATATTTGTTTGTTCGTATACAATATCCTTTTGTATCTTGTTCTTTGACCATCTTCCAGGGGTCTTACTATTTTTACATTCACTTGAAGCTCATTATATAATTAAGCTTTTATGCCTTTGCCATATGTACTATAAATACTGTCCCAGTCTATCCCTTTTTTTATTTTGTTGGTACCAGATTTTTAAAGTAAATATCTGATTGATTGTCTTTTATTTGAAGCAACGGATCTATCTTTCAGATTGAAGTAAGAGCCAAACTTGCAGTTTATTTGGTTGTTCATACTCTAAAATAGAGTAGGGAAAACATACACACCAAAAACAGTGGCCCGTTTCTTCTTGTGAATGAACCTTTCCCCTTAGAGAAAAGTTCACCGGCAAGTTTCACTAAGGTTGTTCTTTCTTTGAGACATTATGTGCACGTGCTATCGGAGTCTGAAGGAGAAGGAAGCGTTTCTTTGGAGTAGTTCCCATTGTGGGACCAACCCTTACTTTAGACAGTATTATTATAAGGTAATTAAATAGTATTTGTGAGATTTATTTTCAGTTTTATAATGTCTTACCTTTTGAAATTGCATTAATCGTTGAGCTACTGATAATGAATCTTAGATACTAAAGATCTTTCCAAGGCCCATAGTAGAGGTTACATGGAGATGTAGTAGAAAGAACATTGGATTTTGTACCAGAAGATGTGGGTTTTCACCTACAGGTGAGGACATGGACCGAATGATTCCAAGGCCCTTTTAGGAGTGGGAGATTCTGGGACCATTGGAAAGTCTTCTTCTTTTTTAATAGGGGTTATTTTCCTTTTTAAAAATGACTCCTCTTTTTCCTTCCCCTTTCTAGATTTAGAGAAGTTTAAGAATGCAGCTGTACAATGTTGAGTCTCAGATATCTGAGCTGGCTCTTAGCTATATGAGTTTGAAGTCCAAATGAAAAATTGAAACTGAAGATGCACATTTGGAAGCTGTTAGTAGGCAAATATTACTTAAATCCATAGAAACAGGTAACATAAACACAAGATATTAGAAGAATTCAGAATGGAACTCTGAAAAGGTTCAGTGTAACAGTTCTATAGAAGAGGAACTGGCAAAGGAGACAAGGAATCATGTCTGAGAATTGAAGATGCCATTTGGTTGTCCAGTGAGGTGCAGAACTGATTATGACATCATGGTCAGTGTCAAGAAAGTACACAGATAATAAAGTTTTCTAAAAACAGAACTGTAGTCTAAAATGATACAATAAGGGTATTGGAAGGGCCATGTAATATACCTTACTGATATAATTATTGTTTGAATTCCTATGTAATTTAGGATTTAGAAGAAAGAGGCCTCATAGCCAGTTTTAAAGGGGATGGGGGTCTTCGTGAGGAGGAAATAATTAATCTGGGCCTCAAAGTATGGTGGGAGGAGCCAAAGTGAAGACATTCCAGACAGAGGGGAAAAACTAAGCCAAAGCAGGAAAAGAGCACAAATAGGATATGTTCCAAAAGCAGCATAGAACTCGGTGGTTTCCAGCCAGTGCTTATGTAAATGAGTTTGAGGGCTGAAAGTGGACAGGTAAGTAGGGCGCTATTATGAAGAGATTTAAATGCCAGGTGAGAAGCTTATTCATAAACAGTCAGGGAATTGGAAGTTAGTGAGTGAATTTGAAGTAGAGAAATTTGCTCCAGCTAACCATTTCAAATGGAAATTTTAAAATCATAGAAGTAGACAAATAATTTCTGACTTATTTATTAAACATAATTAACTAATACTTGAACACTTTCAGGCTCAGAGAGCTTCCTTTGGGTAGAAGCAGAAGTATGACTAGAAGAAAAGGGATAAAACTAGAAAAGAAAGTAGCCCCTTGTTGACAAAGTCATTCCCATACTCCATCATCAGTTCCCTGGCACCTCCAAGATACAGGAACTCCTCCAAATTCAGTCCAGTGCTTGTTCTCCCAGGAAGGAGAATAAACATCCTCTGACTTGATACCAGATAGGTCCTCCTTTCTATTTATTGATAGAAGGATTTTAAGAGAGAATCCAAAATCAAAATGGTGCAGGGGAAACGGGCAGGGAGTTTGCAGGTTCCTAAGGCACCAGTGCCATGTGTTCCAACCTTCTCTCAGCAAATATCTCCCAACCACATCTAAGTGCCAGATGCTCAGAAAATCAGCCTCATTCACTGTTGACAGCCATCAAATCTAGTTGATTCTTAGGATATTGTCTGACTTTTTTCTTCTCCGATTTAACTGAACAATAACAATTCATAACTCATTCCCTTCGAAAAGGCCCATGAAGAGCTAAGCCTGATCCTGACCAGAATGGAAAGTTGAGCTTATTTCATCTTCCATCAATTCCCCTTACTGTCTATCTCTCAGTCTGTCTGGAACCTCAGTGTGTAAGCTACACTGGTGCAAAGAAGGGATGGAGTCAGAGAAACAGTGGATTTCTTCAGGCAAAAGATGAGGTCTCCGATGAGGGAAGTGACAGCAGAATTAAGGGCAGATGGTCGAATGTAAAAGCTATTTCAAAGTGAGAACTGATTTTTTTCTCTTATAGGTTATTACAAAATATTGAGTATAGTTCCCTGTGCTAAACAATCTGAAAAAAGATACTTACATATGTATAACTGACTCACTTTGCTGTACATCTGAAACTAACACAACATTGTAAATCAACTATACTTCAATTTTTAAAAAAAGAAAAAAACAAACAAAAACAAAGTGAGAATTGATAGGACTTCGTGACCCACTGAAGGTGGAAGATGGGAGAGAGTAGAGACTCAAAACTGCGTCTGAAGTCACATTCCAACTTAGAACAGGAAGGAAGCTGGGCCTGTGTGTGTGCCTGTTTGTTGTTGGTGGGGGAGGGATGTTTAGGAGGCTCATTCTGGGCACATTCCTTGGAGATTCCACACTGAGATATTTTGTAGATAATCAAATATCGTCTCCCTCTCTAGAGAGTGACCTGGGCTGGAGAATATAGGTCTGGGGATCAGGAACATAGCAGTGGTTAATAGAAGCCAAAAAATAAAAATAAAATAGGATAAGATTACTTCAGGAGGGGTTGTAGAGCAGAGGTCCTAAACTAGCCCTGCAGGTGGTTTTTGGTTTTGCTTGTCATTTATTTTGGATTCTTGTTTTTGATGATTTGACAATAAAAGATTTTTCTGAAAGAACAAAGTTTTGTAAAATCACACACTAAAATAATAGGACTTTATGGGGGAGATAAGGATGAGGCAAGTCACTCAAAACCCATGTTTGTAACCAGAACATTAATAAAAATAACAATAATCTTATTAAATTATCAGCACAGTTAAAAACCATGTTAAATTCCTAATAATTTTTTTTTGGTGAGAACATTTAAGTTTTACTCTCTTAGCAAATTTCAATTTTACAATACAGTGTTATTAACAATAGTCACTATGTTTTACATTAAAGCCTCAAATCTGGGCTTCTCTGGTGGCACAGTGGTTGAGAGTCCACCTGCCAATGCAGGGGACACGGGTGCGTGCCCCGGTCCGGGAAGATCCCACATGCTGCAGAGCGGCTAGGCCCGTGAGCCGTGGCCGCTGAACCTGCGCATCCAGAGCCTGTGCTCCGCAACGGGAGAGGCCACAACAGTGAGAGGCCTGCGTACCACAAAAAAAGCCTCAAATCTTATTGATCTTATAGCTGAAAGTCTGTACCCTTTTACCAACTTTTTCCTATTTCTGCCCCTAATCCACCCCCTCTCAGCCCATGGCAACCACTTTTCTACTCTCTGTTTCTAAGGGTTTGGCTTTTTTTTTAAATTTCTCATATAAGTGATATTATGCAGTATTTATTTTTATCTGTCCATCTTGTTTCACATAGCACAGTCCCCTCAAGTTCCATCCACGTTGTTGCAAATGGCAGGATTTCCCTCTTTCTCATGGCTGGGTAATATTCCATTGTGTATATATACCACATCTTCTTTATCCATTCATTCGCTGATGGGCACAATTGGCTATTGTGAATAATGCTGGGATAAACATGGGAATGTAGATCTCTCTTTGATATCCTGTTTTTATTTCCTTTGGCTATGTACCCAGAAGTAGGATTGCTAGATCATATGGTAGCTTTATTTAATGGACCTTTCATACCATTTTCCGTAGTGGCTGCACCAGCTTACATTCCCACCAACAGTATGCAAGTGTTTCCTTTTTCTGCATTCTCACCAACACTTGTTATTTCTTGTCTTTTTGATGATAGTCATTCTGATAGGTGTGAGGTGATGGTATTTGCATTTCCCTGATGATTAGTGATGTTGAGCACTTTTTCATGTGCCTGTTGGCATTTGTAGGTCTTCTTTGGAAAAATGCCTATTCGGTTCCTCTGCCCATTTTTTAATTGAATTGTTTGGTTTTTTTGCTATTGAGTTGTATGAGTTCCTTATATACTTTGGATATTAATCTCTTATCAGCTGTATAATTTGCAAATATTTTCTTTCATTCACAGTTTAAAACCATGTTAAATTCTCAATAAGTGTTTTTAAAAAAGAGAATGACTAACAGCTTGATAGAAGGTGGTGTGAGGAAGGGTTGAGGCTGCTGAGTTGAAGAAGAAAGAGCAAATGTACTAATTAAGGCAAACACCCAATAAGTATTTCCAAGCCAGAGTGTATGCAGGCTTAAAGGAGGAACAGGGAATGAATGTACTTTGTGTACTTTGTGCTCAGCAGCTGTTACTCCTTGGTGTCAGATGATGAGAAAAACCAGTAGAAAATGAACACGAACCTGTCCCAGGTACTGATATCAGTCTCATCTTCACCAGGAGGACACATAAAAGAAACATTCCTTTTCCTCCTCTGTCCTACCCAACCAATAATATTTATGCTTGCAATTCCTTGCTCTCGGCAAGGGCCCTGAAGAGATCAAAGTGACTGTATTCCAATTTGATTGGCTTTAGCACGAGGGTATTCAGTATCCATTAGTCACAGCCTGCACTACTCCCTATTGTCTTTACACCCCCTCCTATCCCAACCATTCCACACGTTTATGTTTCCTGCTTTCTCTCCATTGGATTTTCATTTGTAGGCCCTTGTGTAGAGAAGGAAAGAATTTAGGGGAAAAGCTCACCTTTGAGGGCAGGTCAGGAGCTAAAAAGTGGTCACCGGAGAGGTAGATGGAGCATCGGAAGAAAATGTTAGAGCTGAAACCAGAGGAAGGGAGGATTTCAGAAAAGCAGAGTCATGAGTGTGAGATGCAATGGAGAGGTCCTAAGAGAGCATTGGATTTATGGAGCAGCACAGAACTGGTAGCTCTGCCAGGAGCAGTTTGTGCATGGTATGGTGAGGGCAGGGGCAGGCTGCCACACAGGGAAACGGGGCTGCAGAGAGGGAGGAGGGAACGTGCTCCATTCTTTCAAGAAATTTGATGGGGAAAGAAAGGAGAGAGGAGCAGTTTTACAGGGAGGCACGTTGAGAGAATTCTCTTTGTACGACGAGGAACACTCGAGCATACTATTTTTAGACTGAAGACAAGTAGCTACTGGAGAGGAAAAGGGAAATGATTGAAGATGAGAGAGCGAGAGCACGAGAAAAGACTAAACTCTCCAGGGAGCTTATTTCCATTACATAATTCACTAAACAAATGTGGACTCGTCTTTGTTTCAGTTCTAGCGCCTTCGGACTGGAGGTGTGATTTCTGACAATACATTCACAGAATCTCCCCTGCCCCTCTTCACACACACCCCAGTAACTGCTCTGGGTAGAGCCTTTGTAAAGATCCCCGTACTATAGTGATGAGGACCAGAAAACATCTGTTGGCAGTACTTTTGCCAAATTGGAATGAAAGGTTGCATCCCTGGAACAGCCAGGAACTGACTCAGGCCATCTCTGCTGTGACCCAGCCCTGAAGGCGGTGAGTGCATCTTCAGGATGAATGAAACCCCTTTATTACTGATATATCGCCTGTCTCATTATACTTAACATTTCAAACGTTATTAATTTTTAATTATTTACATTTAATTATCTGCATCACTTAAGCATCCAAATTCCACAGCTGATGTTCTCAATGAAATATTTACTAAACAATCAATCCGCTTGGATTCCACAGAGCTGAATATTTTCAATTTGCAGCAAACCTCTCCTCCAGGAGGCTGCCTTCTCATACTTGTGTTCTGGATGGACGTGGCTGCACTCTGGGCGCTTGCGGCTTCAGCTGTGGCATCCGCTTTGTCTCGGGGATGCTCTGTCAACTCTAACGGGATGGATGGCCCTGCTCAACATTAGTGTTAGCAGGTTGAGTGCCATGGGGACACTCATGCCATCTCCCTTCTCATTCCTCTTCTGTTAGGGCTGGAAATGCATTAACAGGGAGCCAGTTCAGGTGATAGGAAAGCGAAACAGTCTTATTGGTGGTCAAAAGGCAGAGGCAGGATGAAAACTAATCATAGCTCCCACAAGAGATGGCCACTCACACAACTGATCAACCAGCTGGCTTTTCCTTGCAAAATCAGGACCCACTGTCAATGGGAATGTCATTTCCAGAGCAAAGGCCAAGGGAAGCTGTGGGAAATATCCCACAGCTCCATCATCATTTGTGCAGGAGGAGGGGGCCCAGGGTCTACAAAATGTGCACTGGTTTCACTTGGTTTTCCAAGAGTGGAGTTAGAATTATGCTAATCTACCTGTACTCACAAGTGGGGTCTCCCTTGCAGCCTCTTACAAGATCACTGAGAGGGTTGATTATGTGATGTATCGGGGAGAGTCGTTGAGAGTAAGGGATATGCATTAGACGTTCATTCATTCCACAAGTATTTACTGATCACCTGCTGTGTGCCAGGCACTGGAGAGGCAGAGGCAAACAAGACAGACCTAGTCGCTACTTTCATGGAATTTATATTCCAGTAAATGTAAGTCTCTGGAATTTGAATCATGACTGCCACCTACTTGCTGAATGACTTTGCATAAGTTAATGAACCTCTACAGGCCTCAATTTCCTTATCTGAAAATGGGAGTAATCAGAGTACCTCCCTCATAGAGTCACTGTGATGATTATTTAGCTATGCACATGCAAATGTATGTAAGACTCAGGAATCATAAGACTGGCACCCATAGCCAGCTTCACTGAGTTGTTGTAGCTTAGTTATGCACGTATAGTTTCACTAAAACTTGTATTTGAGGCATTTAACAGAATTAACATTTTAATTATGAGTATTAAATTAAAATTGTTATTACGGGGCACAGCTCTAGTTTAAGGAGCAGTTGGAGACAAGATACAGATGTGGCTGTGGTGACCAGATGTTAGAGAGGAAGGACTTCTGAGTTCAGATAAAGTCAGACCCATTAGTATGCAACCTGGCATGAAATAAGTGTTCGATAAATACTAGTTGTTGTCAGTATTATTACGCTTATTAGGCCCTGAAGTCTTCATAAATAAATAAGACTGACATAATGGAGCACAAGTGTGGTACTTGTACATATCAAATAATAATAAATGTTAGCTCACACAGACATGTGTTAGTGTGCTTTTTTATGACAGGCTGTTTCAAACATGTATTAAATGGAAGGGACCTTAGAAATGATGTCATCTGGCTCCCTCAGTGTGATGAAACCTGAGATCCTTAGAAGTAAAGTAACTTGCCCAAGTCACATAGTGAGTGGTAAACTGGAAACCCAAATCTGGTCTTTTGCCCCAGCTGGAAAAGGTCTGCTGTACCTACACTGCCTCTCTTCGAAATACCTCACCTCACATTTGATGAAAATGATGATAAGTTAGGTCCACACAACATGGCAGCTGTAAACACCTTTCCCTTTCATGCCAAGCTCAGTTACACGTTTTGGAGTGCACTTATTTTGTCTTCGCTGGCTCCTTACCTTTCTGCCACCTGCCTTTTTGGGTTTATAATAAAAATAAAATCCAAACTCAAAAATCATAGGTCTGGGCTTCCCTGGTGACACAGTGGTTGAGAGTCCGCCTGCCGATTCAGGGGACACGGGTTCGTGCCCCGGTCCGGGAAGATCCCACATGCCGTGGAGCAGCTAGGCCCGTGAGCCATGGCCGCTAAGCCTGCGCGTCCAGAGCCTGTGCTCCGCAACGAGAGAGGCCACAATGGTGAGAGGCCCGCGTACCGCAAAAAAAAAAAAAAAAAATTGTAGGCCTGACAATCATAGCTGGTTTCACTGGATGGCTTAGTTATGCTTGTAGAGATTCACTGAAAACTTTTATTTGGAGCCTCAAAAAATTAGCATTTTTATTGTGAGTATTAACTAAAAATTGTCATTACTGGGCACAGCTTTAGTTAAGTAGCAGTTGGAGGCAAGATACAGAAGCTGTGGCTACGGTGACCAAATGTCAGGATTGTCAACTCAGTAAGCTTGGGTGATGAGTCAGACATTGGGTAATTTCTGGTAATTTCGTGTATCACACAAGCCTCTTAGGAACTACCTCTGTTCCTTCTTTTTTTTTTTTGCAGTACGCAGGCCTCTCACTGTTGCAGCCTCTCCCGTTGCGGAGCACAGGCTCCGGACGCGCAGTCTCAGCTACCATGGCTCACGGGCCTAGCCGCTCCGCAGCATGTGGGATCTTCCCGGACCGGGACACGAACCCGTGTCCCCTGCATCGGCAGGTGAACTCTCAACCACTGCGCCACCAGGGAACCCCCCTCTGTTCCTTCTTAAATATACAGTGTTGTGCTCAGTGGTTTGCACTGAACATATAACAGGCAGCATTCAGAAAAGTTGGTTGGCAGCTCCTTCTAAAATAGACCTGAGTTTATCTTTGTGGCATATAATTTCCCATGCTGAGGAGTTAACATTATCATCAACATAATGACAGGGCCTGCAGCAGGCAGTCCTGAAGTACTTCTAAATCCAGGTGCCCCCAACACCACAGCTCTTTCTAGCAGGCTGGGGAGAAGGCTATCTAATTCCATCCATGAAAAATCAAATGCAAGTAAAATGAGAGCTTAACCAGAAGCTTCCCCCTGCCCCCCTGATGTCTCAGTATGTAATTCTTGCTTTTAATTCAGTATTGTGACAAGACAGTACATCTAGTTCACGGAGACCAGTTCTAAAATATGAAGACATGTTAGCAGCCAAGGTTCGGGTTGTACACATTTCAAACGGTATGGGATTTCTCTGGAGTACAACAATATATATTGTGTTCTTTAACGAAAGTACGGTGTGAGTTTGCACACATAGGGTGCAACAGGAAGGTTGTGGCTGCCCAACAGATAACTTATTTAGTCGTCGTGTGCTGAGGAGCACAAGGGTTTGAGTGTAGACCCATCGAAAGAGAGGACGCCTGTGTGTCCCCACTGCTGCTTCTCTTACCCTAAGGCTGCCCAAGGTGATAGTTTTCATCCTGGTAGGATGCAGAAGTGCTTCCTCTGATATACGGTGCCAGAAATCTAGTAGTAAATGTGTCCTGGTTCTGTCTGAGAATGCTGGCCACAATTCCTGTGGAATTGCTTTCATTTTTTAAGAGAGAGAAATAGATGGCTATTGGGTCACTTCCACAGCTAACAGTTTATAGGTCAAGATGATCCGGAGCTAAGAAGTGTGATAGTCATTATGAAAAAGGGAAAGCTTTTTTTAGCAAAGAATTTTTGTTTAATCATAGGCCCAAGGAGACTGAGTATAAAAAGTATTTAAGGTACCAAGAATAAGTTAAATTGCCCCCTTTCTATCTTCCTTTCTTATCCCCCTAATTATTTATTCTGCACCCCCTACCCACCCCTGAGAATGTGAGCCACATGGAGGTAGGGATGTTTGTCCATTTGCTCACTGTGTATCCTCAGGGCTTTACACAGAGCCTGGTAAATGCAGTTATTCAGTATATACTCACTGGCAAGCAAATAAATGAATGAGTGAATTGTAATCTGAAAAACTATCCATCCAAACGAATTCATTTGTGGAAATAAGCTAGCACATTGCCTGTAAAGCAGCTTCCTTGAATAAGGGCAAGCTTTAAGATTCACAGGAGATTTTAGCATCGGCCTAATGACACCGATTTTCCCTGGAAACCGCTCTCTGCTCCTCTCTCCCAGTTTGTCTTCCCCAGCATTTCTTTTTGGGGATCTGTAGTTATAGCTTTTTCTCCCCAGAATTCACCTGAGGAGAAATTGTCTTTTCCTTACATTTGGATCTTAGCAAATTGAGGAAAACCAACTTAGGCGAACATCTGACCGTCTCTGGTAAAAAAGAGGCCAGGAAGCTCATGACAGACGGTGGCACTGCTGCCTTGGGGATGCTGGGCAGCTTGGGCCCGATTCAGAGTGGTTCTCCTGGGAAACCGGGATTGACTGGATTCTCTCCTGACTCAGCAGAAGTGCCAGTGCCATGCCAGTCACAGGGTGAAGCAGCTGTGGCGTGGGCCCTACACGGCGAGGGTCTGTAAAACCCTCCTTACTGTCCCAAGCCCCGTCGAGAGTTCTAAGATTCCAGGACTCACCTAAACCTGATAAACTGTGTCCAGAGGGCCCGGGGTTAACGCTGAGTTGTTCTTTGAGTACAAGATTGCGGTTTCCAATAAAATGGGTTTGTGATGCCTGAGGTGATTTTGCGGGAGAAAAAAAAGGAAGATTAAAAAGGCTGTGTCAAAATAGTGTTTTGATTAGACCAGAAGCATAATTTTAGAAAATGGAAAGTAGTAGAAATGCAGTCAAAAATGTGCTTGGCCCTGCCCTCCCAGGAGGAACGGGGGTGATAAATCATCCCTCGCTATTTCCAATTTTTCAGGTGTCAAATAGTTCTACATTTTGTAGACTTAAATTTTCTACATTGTGAAAAAAAGAATGAATGTACAACCCCATATATTTAAGCTTTTATTATTGCTTTTGACATCTTTTTTTAATTTTTGGAAGATATTCCATTTACCCTTTTCAGGAATATATATGATCCTGTGCTTTACTTTCTTGTGAAGGAGGGAGAGTTAAACAATAAGCTTTTGGTTTAGGAAGAACTAATTAGTAAATTTTCCTCCTGTTCTCCAGGCCTGTGGCAACTATTTCTTTCCTGACAACTGAACTTTGCATCCCAACCTCCATTACTCTTAATAGAAGCCAAGCATTCTCTCCCCCTCGCTGTGCTATGAGAATCATTTTTCCTCTAAGTGGAGTAAAGGCTGTGAAGTAATTTAGGTATTCACAGAAAAAATAGCCTTTTACTGTTGTTTTTTATTCATTCCCGGAATGAGGCTAAGAGAAACCCTGTTCCATTTTACTGTAAATACTATTAATCCAGAGATGACTTCTTAGTATACAGACATGACTGGTTTGAATTTAAATGAGTTGATATTCAGAGTTTTCATCTAGACTCAGATAAAACAAAAAATTATCCAGTGACTGTGGCTGAATTTAGAGTTGCTATTTAGATTGCTTAAACAGTCTTGTATTATATTTTCAGTACACCAGGTATGAAAAAAAGCGAGTAAGAGCTACATTCCACAATTCTGAGGTATATTAGATCCTGAAAGTATACACTTCACCTCCCTTACTGCTGACTTATTCTTTCCTGACCTCATTCCCAAAGAAACTCACCCATTTCCTCCACCAGGTCCAGGACCACTATCTTATTTTAAGTAAGAAGTTTTCACTCAAAAATAGGTAGAATTTTGAATTTGACAAAGTAGAGATTAGAGTTATGGTGCTGTTTTAAGAGAAGAATTGGGGGGTCTGATTCCCAATCTACATAATAATTCAACAGAATTTAAAGCTGTCTTTAGCACCTTGCATTAGCAGCGAGTAATTACCTCCAACTAGAATGAAATGAGGGTCAAGAATGGTCTCAAGCAATCAAGTGGAAGTGTTACTTGCTTTATTGAGCATGCTAATACAAAGCTGCATTTGGAAGAGTTAAAGAAGAAGAATGCCTCCAACCCAAATTGCCTTGTGAGCTTTTTTTGCAAGCGTGGGCCAGAATGGTTTGCGGATGATAAAAAAGTTTAAGTTGTTTAGTTTTAATACTTTAGATGACTTTACCTAGGAATTTAAGTGATTTGAGATTCATGTTTTTGCGTCTAAATTTAATGGTGCATTCTATGTACATAAGGATAAGCAGACATACATTATTTTGTACATGTAACTTAACTATTTTCAAATAGATGTGCCTATCCCTGAATGGATATGTTGGCATCCTACCAAATTACAAAATTAAGTAGATATGAATTAGTATATGGAAGTGTTACTGAACCAAACTTGGATTCGCCCACACACTGCCCAGCAAAGCCAATCAACTGACACAAAAGGAGGAAAGTACAGTGTCTATTTGCAGGGCACCAAGCAAGGAGAATGGGCAGCTCATGCTTAAAAGACCCAAATTCCTCTATGGTTTTCAGGGAAGGTTTTTAAAGGGAACATTTGGGTGAGGGTTGCAGGGTGCATGACTTTCTTTTGATTGGGGTGGTGGTTAGGTGACAAGGTGGAATTTCAGGAATCTCAATCAACTTTCTTTTTTTTTTTTTTAATTAGTTTCTGCTTTATAACAAAGTGAATCAGTCATACATATATCTCTGTTCCCACATCCCTTCCCTCATGCATCTCCCTCCCTCCCACCCTCCCCATCCCACCCCTCCAGGCGGTCACAAAGCACCGAGCTGATCTCCCTGTGCTCTGCGGCTGCTTCCCACAATCTATCTACCTTACGTTTGGTAGTGTATATATGTCCATGCCTCTCTTTCACTTTGTCACAGCTTACCCTTCCCCCTCCCCATATCCTCAAGTCCATTCTCAAGTAGGTCTGTGTCTTTATTCCCGTTTTACCCCTAGGTTCTTCATGACATTTTTTTTTTAATTCCATATATATGTGTTAGCATACGGTATTTGTCTTTCTCTTTCTGACTTACTTCACTCTGTATGACAGACTCTAGGTCTATCCACCTCATTACAAATAGCTCAGTTTCGTTTCTTTTTATGGCTGAGTAATATTCCATTGTATATATGTGCCACATCTTCTTTATCCATTCATCTGATGATGGACACTTAGGTTGTTTCCAGCTCCGGGCTATTGTGAATAGAGCTGCAATGAACATTTTGGTACATGTCTTTTTGAATTATGGTTTTCTCAGGGTATATGCCCAGTAGTGGGATTGTTGGGTCATATGGTAGTTCTATTTTTAGTTTTTTAAGGAACCTCCATACTGTTCTCCATAGTGGCTGTACCAATTCACATTCCCACCAGCAGTGCAAGAGTGTTCCCTTTTCTCCACACCCTCTCCAGCATTTATTGTTTCTAGATTTTTTGATGATGGCCATTCTGACTGGTGTGAGATGATATCTCATTGTAGTTTTGATTTGCATTTCTCTAATGATTAATGATGTTGAGCATCCTTTCATGTGTTTGTTGGCAGTCTGTATATCTTCTTTGGAGAAATGCCTATTTAAGTCTTCTGCCCATTTTTGGATTGGGTTGTTTGTTTTTTTGCTATTGAGCTGCATGAGCTGTTTATAAATTTTGGAGATTAATCCTTTGTCAGTTGCTTCATTTGCAAATATTTTCTCCCATTCTGAGGGTTGCCTTTTGGTCTTGTTTATGGTTTCCTTTGCTGTGCAAAAGCTTTGAAGTTTCATTAGGTCCCATTTGTTTATCTTTGTTTTTATTTCCATTTCTCTAGGAGGTGGGTCCAAAAGGATCTTGTGTGATTTATGTCATAGAGTGTTCTGCCTATGTTTTCCTCTAAGAGTTTGATAGTTTCTGGCCTTACATTTAGGTCTTTAATCCATTTTGAGCTTATTTTTGTGTATGGTGTTAGGGAATGATCTAATCTCATACTTTACAAGTCCCTGTCCAGTTTTCCCAGCACCACTTATTGAAGAGGCTGTCCTTTCTCCACTGTACATTCCTGCCTCCTTTATCAAAGATAAGTTGACCATATGTGCGTGGGTTTATCTCTGGGCTTTCTATCCTGTTCCATTGATCTATCTTTCTGTTTTTGTGCCAGTACCACACTGTCTTGATTACTGAAGCTTTGTAGTATAGTCTGAAGTCAGGGAGCCTGATTCCTCCAGCTCCGTTTTTTGTTCTCAAGATTGCTTTGGCTATTCAGGGTCTTTTGTTTTTCCAAACAAATTTTGAAATTTTTTGTTCTAGTTCTGTGAAAAATGCCAGTGGAAGTTTGATAGGGATTGCATTGAATCTGTAGATTGCTTTGGGTAGTAGAGTCATTTTCACAATATTGATTCTTCCAATCCAGGAGCATGGTATATCTCTCCATCTATTTGTATCATCTTTAATTTCTTTCATCAGTGTCCTATAATTTTTTGCATACAGGTCTTTTGTCTCCTTAGGTAGGTTTATTCCTAGATATTTCATTCTTTTTGTTGCAATGGTAAATGGGAGTGTTTTCTTTATTTCATTTTCAGGTTTTTCATCATTAGTGTACAGGAATGCCAGAGATTTCTGTGCATTAATTTTGTATCCTGCAACTTTACCAAATTCATTGATTAACTCTAGTAGTTTTCTGGTAGCATCTTTAGGATTCTCTATGTATAGTATCATGTCATCTGCAAACAGTGACAGCTTTACTTCTTTTCCAATTTGGATTCCTTTTATTTCCTTTTCTTCTCTGATTGCTGTGGCTAAAACTTCCAAAACTAGGTTGAATAAGAGTGGTGAGAGTGGGCAGCCTTGTCTTGTTCCTGATCTTATGGAAATGGTTTCAGTTTTTCACCATTGAGGACAGTGTTGGCTGTGGGTTTGTCATATATGGCCTTTATTATGTTGAGGAAAGTTCCCTCTATGCCTACTTTCTGCAGGGTTTTTATCATAAATGGGTGTTGAATTTTGTCGAAAGCTTTCTCTGCATCTATTGAGATGATCATATGGTTTTTCTCCTTCAACTTGTTAATATGGTGTATCACATTGATTGATTTGCGCATATTGAAGAATCCTTGCATTCCTGGAATAAACCCCACTTGATCATGGTGTATGATCCTTTTAATGTGCAGTTGGATTCTGTTTGCTAGTATTTTGTTGAGGATTTTTGCATCTATGTTCATCAGTGATATTGGCCTGTAGTTTTCTTTCTTTGTGACATCCTTGCCTGGTTTTGGTATCAAGGTGATGGTGGCCTTGTAGAATGAGTTTGGGAGTGTTCCTTCCTCTGAAATTGCTTGGAAGAGTATGAGAAGGATGGGTGTTAGCTCTTCTCTAAATGTTTGATAGAATTCGCCTGTGAAGCCATCTGGTCCTGGGCTTTTGTTTGTTGGAAGATTTTTAATCACAGTTTCAAATTCAGTGCTTGTGATTGGTCTATTCATATTTTCTATTTCTTCCTGATTCAGTCTTGGCAGGTTGTGCATTTCTAAGAATTTGTCTATTTCTTCCAGGTTGTCCATTTTATTGGCATAGAGTTGCTTGTCGTAATCTCTCATGATCTTTTGTATTTCTGCAGTGTCAGGTGTTACTTCTCCTTTTTCATTTCTCATTCTATTGATTTGAGTCTTCTCCCTTTTTTTCTTGATGAGTCTGGCTAATGGTTTGTCAATTTTGTTTATCTTCTCAAAGAACCAGCTTTTAGTTTTATTGATCTTTGCTATCGTTTCCTTCATTTCTTTTTCATTTATTTCTGATCTGATCTTTATGATTTCTTTCCTTCTGCTAACTTTGGGATGTTTTTGTTCTTCTTTCTCTAATTGCTTTAGGTGCAGGGTCAGGTTGTTTACTCGAGATGTTTTCTGTTTCTTAAGGTGGGATTGTATTGCTATAAACTTCCCCCTTAGAACTGCTTTTTCTGCATCCCATAGGTTTTGGGCCGTCGTGTCTCCATTGTCATTTGTTTCTAGGTATTTTTTAATTTCTTCTTTGATTTCTTCAGTGATCACTTCGTTATTGAGTAGTGTATTGTTTAGGCTCCATGTGTTTGTATTTTTTACAGATCTTTTCCTGTAATTGATGTCTAGTCTCATAGCATTGTGGTCGGAGAAGATACTTGATACAATTTCAATTTTCTTAAATTTACCAAGGTTTGATTTGTGACCCAAGATATGATCTATCCTGGAGAATGTTCCATGAGCACTTGAGAAAAATGTGTATTCTGTTGTTTTTGGATGGAATGTCCTATAAATATCAATTAAGTCCATCTTGTTTAATGTATCATTTAAAGCTTGTGTTTCCTTATTTATTTTCATTTTGGATGATCTGTCCATTGGTGAAAGTGGGGTGTTAAAGTCCCCTACTATGAGTGTGTTACTGTCGATTTCCCCTTTTATGGCTGTTAGTATTTGCCTTATGTATTGAGGTGCTCCTATGTTGGGTGCATAAATATTTACAATTGTTATATCTTCTTCTTGGATCGATCCCTTGATCATTATGTAGTGTCCTTCTTTGTCTCTTCTAATAGTCTTTATTTTAAAGTCCATTTTCTCTGATGTAAGAATTGCTACTCCAGCTTTCTTTTGATTTCCATTTGCATGGAATATCTTTTTCCATCCCCTTACTTTCAATCTGTATGTGTCTCTAGGTCTGAAGTGGGTCTCTTGTAGACAGCATATATATGGGTCTTGTTTTTGTGTCCATTCAGCCACTCTGTGTCTTTTGGTGGGAGCATTTAGTCCATTTACATTTAAGGTAATTATTGATATGTATGTTCCTATTCCCATTTCCTTAACTGCTTTGGGTTCGTTATTGTAGGTATATTCCTTCTGCTGTGTTTCTTGCCTAGAGAAGTCCCTTTAGCATTTGTTGTAAAGCTGGTTTGGTGGTGCTGAACTCTCTCAGCTTTTGCTTGTCTGTAAACGTTTTAATTTCTCCATCAAATCTGAATGAGATCCTTGCTGGGTAGAGTAATCTTGGTTTCAGTTTTCTCTCCTTCATCACTTTAATTATGTCCTGCCACTCCCTTCTGGCTTGTAGAGTTTCTGCTGAGAGATCAGCTGTTAACCTGATGGGGATTCCCTTGCGTGTTATTTGTTGTTTTTGCCTTGCTGTTTTTAATAGGATTTCTTTGTGTTTAATTTTTGACAGTTTGATTAATATGTGTCTTGGCGTATTTCTCCTTGGATTTATTCTGTATGGGACTCTCTGTGCCTCCTGGACTTGATTAACTATTTCCTTTTCCATATTAGGGAAGTTTTCAACTATAATCTCTTCAAATATTTTCTCAGTCCCTTTCTTTTTCTCTTCTTCTTCTGGAACCCCTATAATTCGAATGTTGGTGCGTTTAATGTTGTCCCAGAGGTCTCTGAGACTGTCCTCTGTTCTTTTCATTCTTTTTTCTTTATTTTGCTCTGCAGCAGTTATTTCCACTATTTTATCTTCCACCTCACTTATCCGTTCTTCTGCCTCAGTTATTCTGCTATTGATCCCATCTAGAGTATCTTTCATTTCATTTATTGTGTTTTTAATTGATGCTTGATTCATCTTTAGTTCTTCTAGGTCCTTGTTAACTGTTTCTTGCATTTTGTCTATTCTATTTCCAAGATTTTGGATCTTGGAAATAGAATCTTGGATCATCTTTACTATCATTATTCTGAATTCTTTTTCAGGTAGACTGCCTATTACCTCTTCATTTGTTAGGTCTGGTGGGTTTTTATCTTGCTCCTTCACCTGCTGTGTGTTTTTCTGTCTTCTCATTTTGCTTATCTTACTGTGTTTGGGGTCTCCTTTTTGCAGGCTGCAGATCATAGTTCCCGTTGTTTTTGGTGTCTGTCCCCAGTGGCTAAGGTTGTTTCAGTAGGTTGTGTATTCTTCCTGGTGGGGGGGGACTAGTGCCTGTGTTCTGGTGGTTGAGGCTCGATCTTGTCTTTCTCGTGGAGAGGTCCACGTCTGGTGGTATGTTTTGGCGTGCCTGTGGCCTTATTATGTTTTTAGGCAGCCTCTCTGCTAATGGGTGGGGTTGTGTTCCTGCCTTGCTAGTTGCTTGACATAGGGTGACCAGCACTGTAGCTTGCTGGTTGTTGACTAAAGCTGGGTGCTGGTGTTGAGATGGAGATCTCTGGGAGATTTTCGCTGCTTGATATTATGTGGAGCTGGGAGGTCTCTTGTGGACCCGTGTCCTGAAGTTGGCTCTCCCACTTCAGAGGCACAGCACTGACTCCTGGCTGCAGTACCAAGAGCCTTTCATCTACCCGGCTCAGACAGTGCTGGCATAGGAAAACTCGAGCTGTAATCGATGACTTGCCAGAGTCTGGACAACTCTGGGATTTAAAAACTCCAGGGGGATCCAAGAATAAGGGCTCCTACATCAATCAACTTTCTGGTTCCAACCAGACTGGGGTCAGCACGTTGTCACCATCCTCCACCTGGTCAGGGGTCTTAATTTCTGCATAACAACTCAAAGATATGCATCATATTGTTATGTACATTCCTTCAGGAGGACTCTGTCTTATCACTGAACTGTTGTTCAAGCTATCTTGTTTAATTGCTTTTCCTTTGTTTCTGCATTCCATCACTTCTCTAATTCGTAACTGTTTGAGTCTTCTCTTTGGAACTCAGGGAAGGCATAGGAGACTAAAATCTTTTCTACAAACAAGAAAGAGTGGGGAACACAGAGGCTTTTGTACATGGGAGGGCCTCACAGGGTCCTGCTAAATTTCAATCCCCCCTTTTCTTTAATACTTCTTACTCCTGAGGGGAACAGGGGTGGGACAAGAAAGGGAATTAAGTTTTAGATAGAGCGGTTAATCATACTTGTCAGGGGAATTCGGTTTTAGCAGGGGCCCTGATTTCAGAAGTACTAGCTGAGTTCAGTTCCTCTTGTGAAATTCTAGGCTCATAAAATGTACTGATCCAAACTCAAACACATTTTTATTTACTCAGTTATCCATGATTCCAGTTTGCATGGGCAACAATTCAAATTCATAACAATAATTTATTTATTAGCAACAGACTAACTTTGAGAATAAAAATGCAATCAGGTCGAGAATTCCTGAATCTCCTTTTTTTTTTAATTAGACATTAACTGAAGTTTAGGATGAATAATATTTTATGCATCTAGGTTGATGATAATATAAATAATCCTGGTCTAAAAGCTGTATCCTGTAGCTTTAAAAACATTTTTTCTGGGAGCTTCCCTGGTGGCACAGTGGTTAAGAATCCGCCTGCCAGTTCAGGGGACACGGGTTTGAGCCCTGGTCCGGGAAGATCCCACATGCTGCGGAGCAGCTAAGCCCGTGGACCACAACTACTGAGCCTGAACTCTAGAGCCCGCAAACCACAACTACTGAAGTCTGTGCACCTAGAGCCCGTGTTCTGCAACAAAAGAATCCATCACAATGAGAAACCCGTGCACCACAACTAAGAGTAACCCCCACTTGTCACAACTAGAGAAAGCCTGTGCACAGCAGCCAAAAATAAATAAATAAATAGATAAATTTATTTTAAAAAAAGAAATTTCTTCTCTATCATGTAACAGGAAATAAGTAGAGATTAAGCTCTCTTAAAATAATTAAAGAAGACAATTTAGATGATACAAACTTTATTTAACACTTCATGAAGTGAGCAGTCTCCATTCCCAAGGGTCCAGAGAACTTCAAAATGAACTGGAAGGCAGGAAGCTTTTATAGGATAAAGAATGAGGAATAGAGAAGGGAAATTTTAAATGAATAAGGAAAAGGGAATATGTAAAGAGCCCCGAGTTGGCTTGGCATGTGGGGATTGGTTGACTGGATATATTGCATTTCTGGTCAAGTGGAACATTTATAGGGACTTAAAAGTTACATGTTTCAGTTTGCTGACATGGCACCCCAGGCAGAAGCAGCTCCATCTTGGACCTAGACATTTATTTCAACAGCTCTTTAAACTTAATTAGTAACTTTATTTATTTTTTTTCAAGAGGACAATTAGTTTTTATTTCTGATGTTGTAGTAAGAAACACAATTGGTATCTTCTTTTTTTTTTAATTGGAAAGTATAATAACCATATTTACTCATTAAATACATTTTTTCTAAAACACAGCTTGGAAACATCCAGCATGCATGTTTAACCTCGGTACAATGGATTTAAAACCCATGTTACATGCATCAAGGCTAGATTACAAATTATCATGGTCATCATTATCTTCACATTTTATTTTCAATGCATTTGATGATTCACTGGCAGTATTTTGTGATGACACCATGTTAGTGGTAATAAGAATGTCTTTGGACCTAATTAATGATGGATTAATTAGAACATTCTGAACTGCTGATGTTGCAGGAATTGATGCTTTCACAGCTGGGGATTGTGAAGTGGGCATCTTTACTGTGAACCTTTGCCCTTTGAGGGACACTGGAGTCCCTACTTTAGTTGACACAGACATGGTGTGTGGGGTTGGTGTGCCAAGTGTGGGAGTACTTGGTCTGCTAATAACTGAACCAACACTTTACTGCAGAACTGTTCTTCCTGCAGAAGTAGATCCCTGTTTTGTAAAGATTTAAATCTATAATTTGGAGCAGTCAAGGAGTATCTACCAGTTGGCAATCTAGAGCCTGAACATGCCTTGATCAATGGCAAAGGGGTTTGATTTCTTTGCTTTGCGATATCTAATAAAAAATCTCTTGGGGGAGGAGAGGTAAATGGCTCAGAATCTTCTCTTCCTTCATTACCTTCATTTCTGTCAGCTGCAGACAGGACATGAAGACCCAGAATTAATCTGCACATTAAAATGATTAACCATAAGGCTATGTAATTCAGAAGGAAGGAGTGGGGATGAAAGGCTGAGTAGGAAAAAGAAATGAGACAGGAGATAGGATTGTTTTCTTTGCTGTGCAGAAGCTTTTTAGTTTGATGTAATCCCACTTGTCTATTTTCACTTTTGTTGCCAATGCTTTCGATGTCAGGTCCATGAAATCACTGCCAAGACCAATGTCATGAAGCTTATCCCCTGTTTTCTTAAGGAAAATTAGTAACTTTAAATGAGGGATTGTTAAAGTTAAAAGATCATGATTATTAAAAAGTTACAAAACTATTTAAAGTTTACCAAAGTATTTAATTCACCTTCAAAGTTTATCTTTTATCTTATAAGGGTTTTTTTTTTTTAGTACATATTAAAACAAGAAAGGAACACTTGGGGAAACTAGGGCCAGAAGAGAAAATTTGGGCATGTGTATAAATTCCCCTCAAATCCCTGTACCCTGTGCTGACACATTCATGTTTCTAAGCAGGATAACAGGAGAGGATCTCAAAAAAAAAAAATGCAAAACGTTGAATCCTGAAGAAGCTTCCTGTCCTGCATTCTGCCCCACCTTGTCATCCTCAGATGAAATGGGCTTGATAAATTAGAAGAAAGGTCAGGATAAGGTAGGCTATGCTTCAGTAATAAATAAACCTCAATGAGTAAATTGTTTAAGACACTGAGGATTTTATTCTGCACTCAAAGTCCAGAGTGAATCAGGTGACCCTCTCCTATCCTGAAGGCTGCAAGGTTGCTGTGTCAAGAAAAGAGGAAGTTAAAAGTTTCCCCACATGTCTGTAGGGGCCGGGAAGTGCCCTCATGACACCTTCTCCACATTTCATTGATTGTAACTCAGCCACATTATCCCAACCTAAGGGAGTTTGGGCCAGAAAGGGAACATGAAGTGGGATTTAGACGTTTCTGCCTCGGAAGGCTTTCTGACTCCTGTAAGCTTCTCCCACCTAAGTGATCAGCGCCCTGATTTCTCTCCTCAGAACCAACATCCCCCCAAAGAAAGAGAACTGGCCAGTGAGAACAAGCGAGAGAGAGTGAATGGGAGCACTATGTCTCCTACCAAGCCCCAGAGCACAGAATTCCAGAATAGTACCATATTCCAACGTTAGAGACTCCAGGTCATCCCACACATCATTTTATTAATGAGTGAAAAAAGAGAGAAAGAAAACTATTGAAATAGGACTATAAACAAGAATATACTTTTCACTCTACTTTCCTTCCTCCCGTGTGACTACTCCCACTGTAGTGAATCTGATAAAGTGTATGTCTGATTTTCTTACTCCAAAACATATCAAGAACGATAAGCTTCCTTAAGCTCAAATGACTCGTTTTCAACCTCATCTTCATTTGTTAAAGGGCAGCTATTATTATATGAAAAGAGCCTTTTCATATTCTACATATTCTGTGACATTGGGGTCACCAGCATGAGTGACACTTTCTGGACTCATCCAACCAACATTTTGAATGTCTTCCAGGTGCTGGCTCTTGTGCCAGGTTGATGCTTGGGCTGTACTCTTCTCTAGGAGCTCACAGTCAGCAGCTGCCCTCTGAGTCTGGGCAGGAAACATAACTACTGTTTCTTGTAAGCCATGCCCTGCGGTGCATCGCTGGGTCTGTGCTCAGCCAGAAAAGGAAAAGGGCCCCTGAGGCACCAGTTGCTCACTGCTCCTAAATAATCACATCCAGGATGGGGTGGCATATACATTAAAGGCAACAATTTTCACTGTTCTCATGGGAGTTAAAAATTGGAATTAGTTTTTCCCAAGGCCAACTTCAACTCTCTCCAACAGTCAGATTTTATTTGAGACCTGGGGGCCAGGGGAGAAGACAATGTATATTGGTGCCTGTTTGGAACTCACTTTTGCCATCAGAGAGGCTCCTGGCCGGCCGTGATGCTGGCCCACGGCAGGTGGGACTGAAGTGGGAGCAGAAGCTGTGAGCCGGGACTCCAGGAGGTGCACTTCCTAGACCCAGCTCTTCCATTAACTAGCTCTGCGACCTTGAAGGAGTCCTTTGGCTCCTCTGACCTTCAGTTTCCTCATGTGTAAAATCGAAAGCTTAGACTAGACAGGCCTCTCCCAGCTGAGACACCCTGTTATTCTGGACTTCTGTGTTCCTGCCTCTGTAATTGAGGTCCCCAGCCCTGTGTCACATGGGGTCTGCAGGGAGGATGCACTGGTGCACTGTCATCAGAGTGATCAACTTGAGAGGCATCCCCCCCGCAGGGACTTGCCAAGAGAAAAAGTATTAGATACGTCACCTCCAGAACTCTCTGGCACTGATTTTTTTCCCTACAACTTCCAAATGCTCACTGTAGTCACAGAATGAAGAAGGAAATAATCCTTCCCCAGGCAGTAAAGTCAACAAGTGGAATGGCTGGGGATCTCTGCACGCATGCGTACATCACTGAGACAGCCTTGCCAAAGGGTACTTAGTCTGTTGCTGAGGTTTTAGAGAGAGGCAGTTATTGGAGGCGGTGTGCTGCCTGTCACTGGGAGCCCGGTTCACCCAAGGGGACTTGCCATGTGGTATTGTGGAGGGACAGACCTTCAAAGAGGCTCAGCCTTCTCCTTGCATTCACACACATATTTTGCATATAAGGGAACTGAAGCCCAGGGAGGTTGACTGCCCAAGATCATGAACATTGGGCAGAGCTGAGATGAAAACTTGCATCTTCTGTCTGACTCCTGACTTACAGACCAAGTTTATAATGTACTAGAGAATTCATAGAGCACACTCACTGAAACTTGAACCTGGTATCAATAATAGTCATATGGTAATGATAGTGCCAGCAATGGTAATCGTATATACCACATATTTATGTTATATGTGTTTCCTATGTATTACACACACACACACACACACACACACACACACACACACACACACCATTTATTGAGCAGCCACCATTAGCCAGGCACTGTGCTAGTCATTTTATATATCTTAGCTCTGATTTTTACAATAACCATAAGATATAATCTCTTTATTATCATTCCTAACTTACAGGTAAGAAAACTGAGGCTTAAGGAGATGAACTCACTTGTTCATTTGGTGACATATAGCCCGCTCATTCCGCTGAACCAATTTTTCAAAAGTCTTAACTATGTACGGGCATTAAACTAGTCACCATGGTGGGATTTAGAAATAAATTAGGGAAGAGCTCTTCCTTAAGGACATAATAGAAACCTTTGACATAAGCCACAGATATATGTGACAGCAGTATAAGGGAGAAGATGTCAGAAGAAAGATTTGGCTATATTGAGGAATTCAGAGAAAAGGATGATTTTTTTCCATACTGAATGGATTAGGAAAGGAAAGGCAAGGTAGCTGAACTGAACCTTGATAGAAGGGTAGGTGCTGGGCACTGGAATCGGGGTGAAAGGCCTTCCAGAATAAACAGAAGCACAGAGCCCGAAAGTAGCTACACATGGAACCAACAGCAAATCGGTTGGGAAGTTTGATCTCTGACCAGTATATGCCACAGCAAAGGGACACTGAGTGTAAAATATTTACTAGGTAAAGGCCCAAGGTGACTAATCCCATGAACCACCAGTTGTAAAGAAATCTTGCTTTCAGATATTGTTATACCAAAAGAAATGGAAAAACCACTAGAAAACTTGTAAATTTGGCATCTAACCTAAAAGCAAAGTGGAACTGACCCAGCCCACAGTGAGAGACTCTTCGTGAGAGAAACTAGAGCATCTTCCTGTAAAGTCAAAAGTTGTAGGAGGTTGTTGATTCTGAATATACATATCTGAACATACAGGGAGTCAAATCAGTCTCCCAGAAACAGAACATCTGCAAATGGTAAAATCCTGATGTGGCACAGGTAACCTACATCACCACTTTAAAGGGGAGTGGTGATTTGTCTCCACTGAAGTAAGAACAAAGAGAGAGGATTGGACTTAAACTAGCGTTGTGCCAGTAAATGTTTACATACTAGCGCTCTTTTAAAATGTGCATATGGGGCCTCCCTGGTGGCGCAGTGGTTGAGAGTCCGCCTGCCGATGCAGGGGATACGGGTTCGTGCCCCGGTCTGGGAGGATCCCATATGCCGCGGAGCGGCTGGGCCCGTGAGCCATGGCCGCTGGGCCTGCGCGTCCGGAGCCTGTGCTCCGCAGCGGGAGAGGCCACAACAGTGAGAGGCCCGCATACCGCGAAAAAAAATAAAAAATAAAAAAAATAAAATGTGCATATGTCCGTGCTTCAGTTTATTATGAATTTTATTGCTCTAAAGGCAGTACACACTTTAGAAATAATAATAAAATACTAATACTACTACTAATAAGATACTAATATACAATATGCTTTGTTGTAAATTCCATATAGCCAACTGGTCCTCACAGAATGCTTTCATTGATTTTTGCAAAATTCTTGTGTCTGTAGACAATCTGTGGTTGCAATTAATGAATGAGTACAGTCCCAACAGGAATGTGGTTGATATTTTTGGTTACTTAATTAGAAGAAAGAGAAACGAAAAAGACCAGTGTTGGAACTTTTCTCACTCAGGACAAACCTGGATCAAAACGTGAGCAACTTCTTTGCAGAATCAAACAATAGTTTTCAAATAATAGAAGACTGGTTTTTCAATTTGATGCTATTCTTGATTTAATGGTTACAGACATAGCACACTTTAAAGCTTAATTTACAATGTTAACATTTTCTCCATTACTTTTTTTGCAATCAGCTGTACAATAAACCAAGTTCTGATTTGTAGTGTGTACTTATTTCTGTGATATAAACACTCTCATATGGCTGATTTCCAGCTACCAATGAGATATCATTGAATTCAGAGTAGGGAAGAGAGGCATAGTAGCAGAACTTGTATGATATTTCCACTGTTATGGACTGAATGTTTGTATCCCCCTAAAATTTGTATGTTGAAGCCCTAACTCCTAGTGTGATTGTATTTGAAGGTGGAGCCTTTGGAGGTAATTCAATTAAGATGAGGTCATGAGGGTAGGGCTCCCATGATAGGATTAGTGTCCCTATTAGAAGTGGAAGAAACACCACAGCTTGCTTGCTCTCTGCCATGTAAAGACACAGCCTCAGCTAGAAGGCTGTCATCTACAGGCCAGGAAAAGAGCTCTTACCAGCAACCAGATCCGCCCAGCACCTTGATTGTGAACTCCCCAGCCTCCAGGACTGTGAGAAATGTCTGTTGTTTAAGCCACTCAGTCTCTGGTGTTTTCTTATGGTAGCCTGAGCTGACTAATAATATAACCAGCATAGAGTGAATGTGAATAATTTCAAGGCATAGTTAATACTAAAATGTTGTAAAGCAATTAGAAAGTGATGTCTTAAGTATTTATTTCTTCTGCATTTGTTTCATTTACCTTTTATTTTGAAGTAATTATAGACACACGGGAATTTGCAAAAATAGTACAGGGTCCCACATACCCCTTATCCAGCTTCCCCCAGTGTTGACATCTTATATAACCGTAATACAATATCACAAACAGGAAATTGAGGCTCATACAATACTACTAAAGACATTAATCAGCTATCACCATTTTTATATGGATTCATTTGTTGGGTGTGTGTGTTTGTGTATATATGTGGTATGTGTGCAGTTTTATCCCATGTATAGATTTGTATAACCACCAGGACATTCAGGATACATAAATGTCCCATCATCACAAAGGAATTCCCTTGTGTTTTCTCTTTAGATTGTCACCACTCCATCCTCGTCTCTCATAACCCTTAATCTGTTCTCCATGTCTATTGTGAATATAACAATAAATATCCAGAATGTTTTAAATATAGAACCATACATTACATAAACTTTTGATACTAACTTTTTTTCACTAAGTATAATTCCCTGAACTTTGTTTCATGTATCATTCCTTTTGATTGCTAAGCAGTGTTCCATCGTGTGGATGTACCAGTTTGGTTAACCACTCACCCACTGATGGATATTTGAGTTGTTCCAGTTTTTTACTGTTATGGATAGAGCTCCCATAAATATTTGTGTACAGATTTTTGTGTGAAAGTATTTTTTTATTTTTCTGGGATGTGACCAAGAGTGTGACTGCTGAGTCATTTGATAAAGTACAAGTAACTTTTTCCAAATTATTTTGGAAATTATTTTCTAAAGTGGTTGTATCATTTTACTTTCCTGCCAGTATGTATGAGAGATCAAGCTTCTCTGCATCCTTGCCAGCATTTTGTGTTGTTACTATTTTTCATTTTAGCTATTTTAATAGTTGAATAATGATATTGTGATTTTAATTATTTATTTTTTAACATCTTTATTGGAGTATTATTGCTTTACAATAGTGTGTTAGTTTCTGCTTTATAACAAAGTGAATCAGCTTTACATATACATATATCCCCATATCTCCTCCCTCAATATTGTGATTTTAATTTGCATTACTTAATGGCTAATGATGTTAGACATCTTTTCATGTGCTTGTTTGTCACCCGTATCACCTCTTTGGTGAAATGCCTCTTTATATCATCTACCCATTTTCTAATTAGATTTTTTTGTTTCCTTACTGTTGAGTTTTGAGAGTTCTTTATACCATCTAGATATAAGAATTTTGTCAGGTATGTGGTTTGCAAGTTTTTTCTCCCAGTCTGTAACTTATCTTTTCATCCTCTTAAAAGGGTCACAAAATCTTAAATTTTGATGAAGGTAAATTTATCAATTCTTTCTTTTATGGATCATGCCTTTAATGTAATGTCTCAGGACTCCTCATGTAGGTTTAGATCCTAAAGATTTTCTCCTATGTTTTCTTATAAAAGTTTTAAAATTTTGCATTTTAAATTTAAATCCACAATCCATTTTGAGTTAATATTTTTGTATGGTATGAGGTTTTAAGTCAAAGCTATTTTTTTGCCCATGGATGTCCAATTGTTCCAGCACCATTTATTTAAAAGCTTATTTTTCTTCACTGAAATTTCATTTGTTTTTCATATAATTTATTTTCTTGTAGGTTTAATTTTTAATAATGGCTGTGGCTTGACATCCAGCTCACAAACTCCCTGAAAATTTAACCATGGGTTCTGGGAGCTAGTACAGGCTGACTGCAGCACACCATTGATTTAAACTGTGTTCTAAGGTTCTGATTAGAGGGAAAAAGACAGCCATAGAGATGATTAGGGATGGTGAGCATGTGTAAACATTGAAATATATAACGTAAAGCATTAGAAAAACACCAAGGCCCAGAGGTGGCATTAGTACCATCTTGTAGAAAATTAAAACTCAGATTTGAAATTCACATTTTGGAGAGAGGGAACAGGAATTGAATGTAAATTCGTGCTATTAATTTGAAATTGCTTAATTCATAGGTTCGCTTTAAACTAATTGGGTGGCCAAGAAGCTTGGTAAGACAGTCATGGCCTCTGTGGTCAAATGAAGCTGGGTCTGATTCTTGGCACTGACATTTATCAGCTTTGAGAACGCCTCAATGACCTTTAGTTTCCAGTAGTGTTAAAATTGGGAGAAGAATCCAAAGCTGTGTTCATTAATTTAACAAATACTTGATGAATTCCAGGCTATGTAGAAGGGATTAGGGATACAGCAGCAAGCAAAGTCATCACAATTTTTGCCCTCAAAGATTTATGTTCCAGTGGAAAGCTAGACAATGAACAAAAATCACACTAGTGAAAAATGGTGTCACAATTGTGATAAGTGGCATAAAGAAAAAAAAAAAGCAGGTGCTATGATTCAAACAGACAAGCAAAGAACCCAGTTCCTAGCACACAGAGTGTGCTAAGTGGTAACTATTTTTTTATTACAGCTTTGGGTAATACGAGGATGGTTCAGACAGAGGTCTGAAGACCTCATCTGAGGGCTTGACTACTCATCACTTACATTGCATTATAATGCCTGCTTTGCATAGAGAGCTGAATTGGATATACTTTAAGGGCCCTCTTAAGATTCTTAAGTGTCTAAAAATCTGTGACCATCATGTGTGTCAAGCAGGGATTTGTTTAATTTGTTTACATAGAGACATGGATAAATTCATCAATCAATATGGTAGTCATTAAGTCAGATGCTTCATATATTTATATTTTTAATAACATTTTTCTACCATACTCCCTAGTCATTGTGCCCTTTTAAAACTGGATTAAATTATGAAAAAGTACTTAGGGATCTACAGTTCTGAAACCTGGGACAGTGCAACGACTGCTGAAGTGTTTATCAATTTTATTTTCAACTATATACACATCGGGTTTTGTTTGGAAGTAAGTTATTGTTAATCAATGTTTTTTTGTAATGAAGCCCATAAATCCACATTAAATAAACATCCAAGCTTGTCGATGTCCTTTTGCTTTCCTCTTTGAGCTTGTGTATTTTCATCAGAATAATTCACTAAAGTCAACTTGAGTCTTTTTTTTAATTTTTGTGAGTTTTCCACTGAGTCTCCCCTGACCTACTGAGCAACGAGCCCCAGTGTCAGCGGCCTGGGCAGGTCTGGGGCAGGGGCTGCAGGACATCTGAGTGCTTCTGCTTCTTAACTGATGTTCTTATTCTTTAAAACAAAACGCATAATCTTTCCTCCCCACCACTATCTCTACCACCTCCATTTTTTCAATGGGAAGATGAGGAGTAAGAGGGATATGCCTAGTTCTTTCATTTTTTCTGACTATCATATTGGTGCTACCTTATTGTAAAACATTTGGAAAACTACAAACACTTCAAAGGAGAAAATAAAATTTTATCTGTGGTTGTACCGTCTGAAGAATTCTTTCCCCCATACCTTGAAACACTGGGCGTGATCATTCCAAAATTTCAGGGTTAAACTCTGTCACTGCTTCTGCATCCACCATGGTTTGAGACTAACGGGTGAAGCCAGTTACCTAACCCAGGCCCGAGATTCAAGAAGAATGTACAGCTCAAACATGCATAATGCTGGGTGGCAGGAACTCTCCTTAGTACTTTGCAGATACATTTCTTACAACAACCCTGCAAAAGTACGATTATTATCCCGTTTTCTAAACTCACAGAGGCAAAGTAAGAGACAACCTGAATCCAGACCCAGGAAGACCAGTTCCAAGTCCACAGACTAAATAACCTTCTTGGATGATAGAAAGCCTAGTGATAGGTCTGACCCCTCTCGTCCCCTGGCACATCCCTTTCTATGTGAAGTCAACACCTTCTTTGTTTCTTCGTCCCAATCCAGGTCTAATATTGACTTTGCTCATACTTTGGCTTGTTAAGTGATGCTGTCTATTACTCTTGTGAATAGAGGAGCTGTTTTGTCCCTTTACCCTCTTTTTAGAACCTTCGCTCCACTCAGTTCTATTGAAGGCCAACTACATTTCCATGACTCAGCAGTATTATTCCCAATCATCTCCCCATTTCTCCACATCTGGCTGTTCTACCCAATAACCAAAGTCTCATAAGATACCAAGCATAAATTTGTGAAGGAGGGAGGGAGATGATTAAGCTCACTTTTTAACAAGGAGGACAGGAGGATTTCTGAGGTCACTGAGGGGCAGGGACTCTTTACAACTATGGGGTGATAAATTTGGTTGATTTGTGTATGTCCTTGACTTTTTTCTATGCATAAGTTTAAATTTTTTTAAATTTTATTTATTTTTATTTTTTCCCAACTTGTGATTTTGAAATACTTCAGACCCACGGGCAAAACCCAAAGTATTTTCACTGGACACTTTTAACTGGTACCTACCATATTAGTTTCCCAGGACTTCCAAAACAAATCACCACAAATTGGGTAACTCATACAACAGACACTTATTCTCTCACAGTTCTGGAGACTAGGAGTCTAAAATCACGGTGTCCGTAGGCCCTGCTCCCTCTGAAGGCTCCAGGGAAGAATTCTGTGCCTCTTCCTGACATCTGGTGATTGCTGGCAGTCCTGGACATTCCTTGGCTTGTAATCCTCGAATCTCTGCTTCAGTCACCATGGCTTTCTCCCCTGTGTGTCTCTATGTCTCCTCTTCTTCTAAGAACCATATTAGGTTTAGGGCCCACCCTTATCCAGTATGACCTCATTTTAATTTAACTAATTACTCTGCAAAGACTCTATTTTTAAACAAGGTCACATTCTGAGATTCTGGGTAAACGTGTATTTTGGGGGGACTGTTTAACCCAGCACACTTACATTTATTAATTATTAACATTTTGACACCTTTGTTTTATCTTTAACTCCATCCATCCATGTGTGCACACATGCATCTATCCACACACAGATTTTGTTGATCCACTTGAAAGTTAGTACTAGACATCATACCACAACCCTACATACTTCAGCTGATATCTTCAGCTAAGAAAAAAAAAATCGTTCTACATAATCACAATATAATTACCACAACATAATAAATTTAACATTTGATACCATGATTTATATGAGATACAGACCATATTTAAATTTTCTCATTTATTCCAAAAATATTCTTTCTAGCTGATGGCTTTTTCCAAATCAGGATCGAATATAGGATCAAACACTACATTTATGTATTATGTCTTTTTATAGTCTCCTTTTACTAGATGAGTGCCCTCCCCCTTTTTTCTTATGTCACTGACATTTTTGAAGAGTCCATGCCAGTTATTTTCAAGACTATCCCATATTCTAGATTGGTCTGATTATTTCTTGATGATTAGATTCAGGTTAAATATTTTTGGAAAGAATACTACACAGATGATACCATATGTGTATGTGTCCCCCTAGTACATCACACCAGGAGGCTCAGAATGTCCATTTGCTCCATTATTAGTGACGCTAAATACAATCTCTTGGCTGAGGTGCTGAGAGCCAGCTCTCCCCCTTGTGATGGGGCCCATGATTCCCCATTTAAACAATTCCTGTTTCACATTGTCTTTTGAAAATTTGCCCATTTCTGTTCTGAGCTTTTGTATTTCTGACTAGAGGTTTTTAAAAAATATACAAAGTGCTTTTTTATGGACATTTAATTCAGTTGGGGTTTGTGTTACAGTTTTCTTCTACTTTGTAGTTTTGGTGGGGGAAGAATTTTCACCTGCTGAAATATTTTGGTTCTCGATTTCCATGGTCTTACAGTGACTCTGTGGGGATGATATCTGCTATTTTACCTTTGAAGAGTCTTGCATTTTCCTGAATCAGCAACAACAGGTGATTCTGTGCAGACAGTGGTAATATTTTGGAGAGGCTCACTTAATTTCTTAGTTGAAGAGCACTGTCTTCTGTTGATACACTTAAGAGCGCTTTTCAAAACTAGATGACATGGGGCTTCCCTGGTGGCGCACTGGTTGAGAGTCCGCCTGCCGCTGCAGGGAACATGGGTTCGTGCCCCGGTCCGGGAAGATCCCACATGCCGTGGAGTGGCTGGGCCTGTGAGCCATGGCCGCTGAGCCTGCACGTCCAGAGCCTGCACGTCCAGAGCCTGTGCTCCACAACGGGAGAGGCCACAACAGTGAGAGGCCCGCATACCGCAAAAAAACAAAAAAACAAAACAAAACAAAAAACTAGATGGCACCTTTTATTGGTGGGGGGCGGTGCCTTCTCGTTCTTTTCTGATGGACCCCTCATCTTTCTTCCTCCTTCTGCTTCGTCACCTGGGCTTTAAAGACCCCTCTCACCTCCCCAGAAAGGTTCCTTCCCAAGACTGCTAGCTCTGGGCAGCTCCCTGCATTTGTGTGCCCAGTAATGGTGTCCTGATCCAACAGATTATAGACTTTTGTCAGTGTTTATCTTTTCAGAGTGTGACACTTTCCTGCTAAGAATGACTTTATCTGTGCTCTGCCACTGCCAGGCCTGCTGCCTTCTCCTTTTCCCCAAGCATTCTCCAGACAATTCTCAGCTCCAACAAGTCTTCAGTGCTGGCTCTGCAGATTCCAGATTCTTCTTTTCCTAGCTCTGTGTAACTGGGATTTGTAGCATCCTCTGTCTTCTAGGTATGCAGTAGGCAGGGGTTATGGGTGGTTTTATTTGCTCTCCTTATTGATCTCTGTAGGTTCTGGAGGACACATTTAGAGAGATCCATATTTAGTTAATGTATAGAAACTCAAAGTCTGCATATATTTATTCTTACTTTCTTGGTATTTTAATGTAAATGAAATGATATATTTTGCTTATTTTAAAGCTACAGTGGTAGCATAATTATATCTATTTATATCTATGTATTTCTCTTTTTGTGATTTGCTTTTTAGCTTTAATTAACCCTTGAATTCTTCTGAAGTTCTGCTTACTTTTGGCTTACTTATCTAGACCTTCTGTTCTGGCCTGTAGGCACAGTAGAACCTAAGGAATCGTGGCCTAGTTTGCTCAGAAATGGACAGATGCTTAGAGAGATGAAGGGTAAACTAGGGCCTTGTCCAAATGTGGTTGATACTTTTTGAAGCACAAAATGGACAAGGGCAGGGTAGGGCTTGATTGTAAATTCTTACAGAGGTTGAGTGGCAGCCTCTTGGCACTTGAGGCTTTCATTTCTGCTGAGTTTTTTGAGGACCAGCTGTCCTTCAAAGCTGGTTGCTCACCAGATTCCTAGGAACAGCTTTATGCAAAGTCACGTTGTTAGACACTTGTTTATGTCCCAAATTCTTCATGAAGATTTTAACTTCTCATGAGCAACTCCTACCTCCTTCTCTCCCAGGGCTCCCTGCAGGGGTCCTACTCAAACTAGGTTCTCAGGGTCTATTCCATTACCTTTGAAAGCCTCTATCTTGAAACCTCAAGAGGTGTTCCATCAAAAGCAGTTTACTTTTCTTTGGAGACTGATGAGGAAAACAAAGGCACCTGAGCAGAAATGAGAATAGGAGCATTTGTGTGCTCTGCAGCCTCTCTAGGCTGACTCTAACATGTTAAGCCCTCTTCATTTTGCTCAAGAAGTAGTGAAAAAATAAACAAGACCATTAGTAACCCCCTTTAAAATATACATTAGGGCTTCCCTGGTGGCGCAGTGGTTGAGAGTCCCCCTGCCGATTCAGGGGACACGGGTTCGTGCCCCGGTCCGGGAAGATCCCACATGACGCGGAGCAGCTGGGCCCGTGAGCCATGGCCGCTGAGCCTGTGCGTCCGGAGCCTGTGCTCCACAACGGGAGAGGCCACAACAGTGAGAGGCCTGCGTACCGCAAAAAAAAAAATAATAAAAATAAAATAAAATAAAATATATATTATATGGGTATGCCCCAAAATAGCCACCCAAGTTGGTGCCCGGGTATTGCCAGTAAAGCCCTTTTGGAGGGACTAGATTATGAATTCAATTAAGAATCTCTGTATTTCACATTCAAAATGTCTGATGTTATTTGAACTTCTGTGAGTTATTCTGTTTACAGTTATTATTCATGGCACAACACATGTTCCTGGGATGTAAATAAATAAATAAGGCAGGGGGACATGAAAACTGAATGATGTCACCCTTCCTTGGACAAGCCCTTCAGTGGTTTTCCTTGTCCTGGGGTAAAGAACAATTTTTTTTTAATATCTTTATTGGAGTATAATTGCTTTACATTGTTGTGTTAGTTTCTGCTTTATAACAAAGTGAATCAACTATACATATACATATATCCCCATATCTCCTCCCTCTTGCGTCTCCCTCCCACCCTCCCTATCCCACACCTCTAGGTGGTCACAAAGCACCGAGCTGATCTCCCTGTGCTATGCAGCTGCTTCCTACTAGCTATCTATTTTACATTTGGTAGTGTATATATGTCCATGCCGCTCTCTCACTTTGTCCTAGCTTACCCTTCCCCCTCCCTGTGTCCTCAAGTCCATTCTCTAATAGGTCTGCGTCTTTATTCCTGTCTTGCCCCTAGGTTCTTCAGAACCATTTTTTATTTTTTAGATTCCATATATATGTGTCAGCATACGGTATTTGTTTTCCTCTTTCTAACTTACTTCACTCTGTATGACAGACTCTAGGTCCATCCACCTCACTACAAATAACTCAGTTTCGTTTCTTTTTATGGCTGAGAAATACTCCCATTGTATATATGTGCCACATCTTCTTTATCCATTCATCTGTCGATGGACACTTAGGTTGCTTCCATGTCCTGGCTACTGTAAATAGTGCTGCAATGAACACTGTGGCACATGTCTCTTTTTGAATTATGGTTTTCTCAGGGTATATGCCCAGTAGTGGGATTGCTGGGTCATATGGTAATTCTATTTTTAGTTTTTTAAGGAACCTCCATACTGTTCTCCATAGCGTTTGTATCAATTTACATTCCCACAAACAGTGCAAGAGGGTTCCCTTTTCTCCACACCCTCTCCAGCATTTGTTGTTTGTAGACCTTTTGATGATGGCCATTCTGACTGGTGTGAGGTGATACCTCATTGCAGTTTTGATTTGCATTTCTCTAATGATTAGAGATGTTCATCCTTTCATGTGTTAGAAACTAATTTTTTTTAGGACTTGTGAGCTCCTCTGTTGTCTGGCCTCTGCTTGTCTCTCTGCCAGCATCTGCCACCCCAACTCCCTCACTCCCCATGCACCAACCATACTGGCCTCAGTTCAGTTTCTCAAACATTCCATGCTTCTTGCCACCAGAGGATGCTTGCATAAGCTGCTCCCCTTCCCTGGCTCTTCCTACTCCCTGGAATGTACCCATCCTATCCCTTTCCTTAGTCAATACTTGTATATCTGCCAGAACTCAGGTCAAACACCACTTCTTCGTCCCTGTCGCACATTCTCATAGAAACTGGTACTCCTGGGGTATTTCTTGAAGTTGTAATTTTACTTTTTTTGCAGGGTCATTTCCATAACACTGTTCTCCTCCCACGAATTATCACCTTCATGACTGTAGGAACAGAGTTTGTTTTTGCCAACCATTGAATCCCATGTAGGCAGAACAAAGAGTGGTCCATAGGAATAGCTGAATAAATTTTTTGTTGGCTGCATGAATGAATTGATTAATGTAAAACAACTGGTGAGGGCTAACTGTCCAAAATGAAACAAATACTGAACAATTGTTTAGTCAGATAGACAGTCAGCTGATTATAAAAGCAATCATTATTTGGTAATCTCGGGAAAGAATGCTGAAACAACTGAACACACACATAGCCTGAGAGACAGATGGAATAACTAAGAGGGAAAGTTGAGGAGGAATGTTGAAGAAAACATGCTAAAAAATTCAGAGCTACTTGCTGGCTGTGTCTGAAAGCACAGTGTTCATTTCTAGTCACATCACTGCAGCAAGGAGTTTAAAGACACAGTGAAGAGAAGAGCCTGGGAAGGGTAGCCTGAATGATCCCAGATCAAATGTCAAGCAGCTCACAGAAAGTTTAGAGACATACAGTGGAAAGTCAAGAGGACTTGAAGGAGACGTAATTATAGATCCAAAGCACAATTGTAGTATGTGATAATGTCACCTGCTTTCATTTTAACAAAGACCTGTTTATACAATGCAGATCCTACAGTGGAGGTCCGGAAAATTCAAAGCAAATTTATGAAGTATTTTCATCATCAATAACAACTAAACGATCTAAAGTCATAGGGTAGAGTACTGAAATTGATATCTGAGGATAAAGCATTGTTGAATCTGAATGATTCTTCTCTCATGCATGCACACACATACATGCGTATTTAAGAAAAGTATAAAAAATAGTGTAACAAAAAGATGGTGTTAATTTGATCTTTTAAACCAAAATACTGAACTTTTAATCACCCTCTTTTTCTCGTAGTCTGAGAGAAACAGAAATATGGCTGTTGTTTTCCACTCATTACTGTATGCTTTTGACTCCAAAAGTGAAGGGAGATTTTTAATTCCTTACTGTTTACCAAGGGCTTTGAAGGGAATAGCTGAACACTGACTTTTTTTTAGAGTAGTTTATGTTAGACTTCATACCGGTATGGAAATGGAATTGACTTCTCAAAGCATAGTTCTTGAAGTATATCTCTTACATCTTGTGGAAATTTGTGCGTAGGATTGTTGGGACATTTGTGGAAGACCTGGTAAGAATAGAGAAGGGAATTGTTAGGATAACTGGAACAGACAGAGGGAGGGAGTAGGAAGGACTATGATAGTAGAAAGATATTGCCCACTACCTAGAGCCTGTCTAATTACTTACAACATTAAAAATGTGGCTAACAGTTCAAAGAGCCGTACATTTTTTTCCAGTTAGAAAATACATCAGATTTAAAACAACCAGCCAATGCTTTACTGATAATAAGCAAAAATTACAGAGGGCGTGCTCTGGATAATCAGATTGCTGTGCAGTTATGACCATTCCTATTAGAGCAGACACAGTTCTGCCTACAAAACCACCATGGAATTGTGCATAACCAGAGCCTTGAGTTGGTCTGAATGTCTTTGACCTTGAGCAAAGATAATCAGTAGGACTGAGCAAGATGGGGACTAAGGAACAAATTCAGGACAGGCCTGAATTGAAGAGTGAGGTGTCTTAATTATAGGATGATTATAGGTTTAGATGATCATCATATAGAGAGTGGGTGGTGGAGCTAATTCAGAAGGTAGGCAGAGGCTACCAGAGGCAACCAGACTGCTTCTCAAACTCAGGTGAAAACTTGAGTATGTCCTTACTCACACTATGTCCATTTGCATGTCTACCTCTGTGACAGGCAGAATAAAAGCCCACAACGATGACCTAAATAGGAAAAAGATGTCCTAATTGGTCTTAATACGTACCCTGATCCCCAGAACCTGTGAATAAGTTGTCTACAATTCCTTGCCTTACCATACATAAAGGGATTTTGCAGGTGTGATTAAGATTAGGGACCTTGAGACGGGGAGATTATCCCATGTTAGCCAGGTGAACCCCACCTAATCATATGAGTCCTTGAAAGGGGAGAACCTTCCCTAGCTGAAGTCAGAGTCAAAGGGAGATGTGACTACAGAAGAAAAGTGAGAGAGATGCAAAGCTGCTATTTTTGAAAATGGACGGTGGGGGATTTGAGCCAAGGAGTGCATGTGGTCTCTAGAAGCTGGAAAAGGCAAGGGAATGGATTCTTTTTAGAGCATCCAGGAGGGACCATATCCCAGCCAACACTTCGATTTTAGCCCAGTGAGACCTGCATCGGGCTCTGTCTGACAGAATGGAAAATAATAAATGATGTTGTCTTAAGCTCTTATGTTTGTGTTAATTTGTTACAACAGTGATAGAAAACTAATACAATCCCCTAATCTAAGCCAACAACATCACTCAGCTGAGCTACCACAGTCTCTTCCTAACTGGTTTCCCTGCTTCCGATTCTGTCCTTCTACAATCCACGATTATTCAGAGTTGTCCTCTTGAAAAATACCAGATAAGACTTCCGGGTAAGATGGCGGAAGAGTAAGACGCGGAGATCACCTTCCTCCCCACGGATACACCAGAAATACAGCTACACGTGGAACAACTCCTACAGAACACCTACTGAACGCTGGCAGAAGACCCCAGACCTCCCAAAAGGCAAGAAACTCCCCACATACCTGGGTAGGGCAAAGCGGAGAGATCCCCACACACAGAGAGAGGATCAGTGCCGAGCGGCACTCACCAGCCCGAGGGGCTTGTCTGCTCGCCCGCCGGGGCGCGCAGCGCTGGAAGCTGAGGCTCGGGCTTCGGTCAGAGCGCAGAGAGAGGACTGGGGCTGGCGGCGAGAACTCAGCGTGAAGGGGGCTAATGTGCCACAGCTAGCCGGCAGGGAGTCCGGGAAAACTCTGGAGCTGCCGAAGAGGCAAGAGACTTTTTCTTCCCTCTTGGTTTCTTGGTGCGCGAGGAGAGGGGATTAAGAGCGCTGCTTAAAGGGGCTCCACAGACGGGCGCGAGTCGCGACTGAAAGCGCGGAGTCCAGTGACGGGCGTGGGACGCTGGGGCTGCTGCTGCCGCCGCCAAGAAGCCTGTGTGCGAGCACAGGTCACTGCCCACACCGCCCTTCCGGGAGCCTGTGCAGCCCGCCACTGCCGGGGTCCCGGGATCCAGGGGCGGCTTCCCTGGGAGAACGCACGGCGCGCCTCGGGCTGGTGCAACGTCACGCCGACCTCTGCCGCTGCAGGCTCGCCCCGCACTCCATGCCCCTCCCTCCCGCCCGGCCTGAGTGAGCCAGAGTCCCCGAAGAGGCTGCTCCTTTGGCCCTGTCCTGTCTGAGCGAGGAGCGGACGCCCTCCGGCGACCTGCACGCAGAGGCGGGGCCAGGTCCGGGGCTGAGACCCAGGAGCTGTGGGAACGGGGAAGAGAGGGGGAGGCCTCTCCCAGCAGCCTCAGAAGCAGCGGATTGAAGCTCCACGGTCAGCTTGAGGAGCCCGGAGTCAGTGCTGTGCCTCTGAGGTGGGAGAGCCAACTTCAGGACACTGGTCCACAAGAGACCTCCCAGCTCCACATAATATCAAACGGCAAAAATCTTCCAGAGATCTCCATCTCAACACCAGCACCCAGCTTCACTCAACGACCAGCAAGTTACAGTGCTGGACACCCTATGCCAAACAACTAGGAAGACAGGAACACAACGCCACCCATTAGCAGAGAGGTGGCCTAAAATCATAAAAAGTCCGCAGACACCCCAAAACACACCACCAGACGTGGACCTGCCCACCAGAAAGACAAGATCCAGCCTCATCCACCAGAACACAGGCACTGGTCCCCTCCACCAGGAAGCCTACACAACCCACTAAACCAACCTTAGCCACTGGGGACAGACACCAAAAACAACGGGAACTACGAACCTGCAGCCTGCAAAAAGGAGACCCCAAACACAGTAAGATAAGCAAAATGAGAAGACAGAAAAACACACAGCAGGAGAAGGAGCAAGATAAAAACCCACCAGAACTAACAAATGAAGAGGTAATAGGCAGTCTACCTGAAAAAGAATTCAGAATAATGATGGTAAAGATGATCCAAGATTCTATTTACCAGATCCAAAATCTTGGAAATAGAATAGACAAAATGCAAGAAACAGTTAACAAGGACCTAGAAGAACTAAAGATGAATCAAGCATCGATTAAAAACACAATACATGAAATAAAAAATACTCTAGACGGGATCAATAGCAGAATAACTGAGGCAGAAGAACGGATAAGTGAGGTGGAAGATAAAATAGTGGAAATAACTGCTGCAGAGCAAAATAAAGAAAAAAGAATGAAAAGAACAGAGGACAGTCTCAGAGACCTCTGGGACAACATTAAACGCACCAATATTCGAATTATAGGGGTTCCAGAAGAAGAAGAGAAAAAGAAAGGGACTGAGAAAATATTTGAAGAGATTATAGTTGAAAACTTCCCTAATATGGGAAAGGAAATAGTTAATCAAGTCCAGGAGGCACAGAGAGTCCCATACAGAATAAATCCAAGGAGAAATACGCCAAGACACATATTAATCAAACTGTCAAAAATTAAACACAAAGAAATCCTATTAAAAGCAGCAAGGCAAAAACAACAAATAACACACAAGGGAATCCCCATCAGGATAACTGCTGATCTCTCAGTAGAAACTCTACAAGCCAGAAGGGAGTGGCAGGACATAATTAAAGCGATGAAGGAGAGAAAACTGCAACCAAGATTACTCTACCCAGCAAGGATCTCATTCAGATTTGATGGAGAAATTAAAACGTTTACAGACAAGCAAAAGCTGAGAGAGTTCAGCACCACCAAACCAGCTTTACAACAAATGCTAAAGGAACTTCTCTAGGCAAGAAACACAACAGAAGGAAAAGACCTACAATAACGAACCCAAAACAATTAAGAAAATGGGAATAGGAACATACATATCGATAATTACCTTAAATGTAAATGGACTAAATGCTCCCACCAAAAGACACAGATTGGCTGAATGGATACAAAAACAAGACCCATATATATGCTGTCTACAAGAGACCCACTTCAGACCTAGAGACACATACAGACTGAAAGTAAGGGGATGGAAAAAGATATTCCATGCAAATGGAAATCAAAAGGAAGCTGGAGTAGCAATTCTCATATCAGACAAAATAGACTTTAAAATAAAGACTACTAGAAGAGACAAAGAAGGACACTACCTAATGATCAAGGGATCGATCCAAGAAGAAGATATAACAATTGTAAATATTTATGCACCAAACATAGGAGCACCTCAATACATAAGGCAAATACTAACAGCCATAAAAGGAGAAATCGACAGTAACACAATCATAGTAGGGGACTTTAACACCCCACTTTCACCAATGGACAGATCATCCAAAATGAAAATAAATAAGGAAACACAAGCTTTAAATAATACATTAAACAAGATGGACTTAATTGATATTTATAGGACATTCCATACAAAAACAACAGAATACACATTTTTCTCAAGTGCTCATGGAACATTCTCCAGGATAGATCATATCTTGGGTCACAAATCAAGCCTTGGTAAATTTAAGAAAATTGAAATTGTATCAAGTATCTTTTCCGACCACAATGCTATGAGACTAGATATCAATTACAGAAAAGAGCTGTAAAAAATACAAACACATGGAGGCTAAACAATACACTACTTAATAACAAAGTGATCACTGAAGAAATCAAAGGGGAAATTAAAAAATACCTAGAAACAAATGACAATGGAGACACGATGACCCAAAACCTATGGGATGCAGCAAAAGCAGTTCTAAGAGGGAAGTTTATAGCAATACAATCCCACCTTAAGAAACAGGAAACATCTCGAATAAACAACCTAACCCTGCACCTAAAGCAATTAGAGAAAGAAGAACAAAAACATCCCAAAGTTAGCAGAAGGAAAGAAATCATAAAAATCAGATCAGAAATAAATGAAAAAGAAATGAAGGAAACGATGGCAAAGATCAATAAAACTAAAAGCTGGTTCTTTGAGAAGATAAACAAAATTGATAAACCATTAGCCAGACTCATCAAGAAAAAAAGGGAGAAGACTCAAATCAATAGAATTAGAAATGAAAAAGGAGAAGTAACAACTGACACTGCAGAAATACAAAAGATCGTGAGAGATTACTACAAGCAACTCTATGCCCATAAAATGGACAACCTGGAAGAAATGGACAAATTCTTAGAAATGCACAACCTGCCAAGACTGAATCAGGAAGAAATAGAAAATATGAACAGACCAATCACAAGCACTGAAATTGAAACTGTGATAAAAAATCTTCCAACAAACAAAAGCCCAGGACCAGATGGCTTCACAGGCGAATTCTATCAAGCATTTAGAGAAGAGCTAACACCTATCCTTCTGAAACTCTTCCAAAATATAGCAGAGGGAGGAACACTCCCAAACTCATTCTACCAGGCCACCATCACCTTGATACCAAAACCAGACAAGGATGTCACAAAGAAAGAAAACTACAGGCCAATATCACTGATGAACATAGATGCAAAAATCCTCAACAAAATACTAGCAAACAGAATCCAACAGCACATTAAAAGGATCATACACCATGATCAAGTGGGGTTTATTCCAGGAATGCAAGGATTCTTCAATATACACAAATCAATCAACGTGATACACCATATTAACAAATTGAAGGAGAAAAACCATATGATCATCTCAATAGATGCAGAGAAAGCTTTCGACAAAATTCAACACCCATTTATGATAAAAACTCTGCAGAAAGTAGGCATAGAGGGAACTTTCCTCAACATAATAAAGGCCATATATGACAAACCCACAGCCAGCATCGTCCTCAATGGTGAAAAACTGAAACCATTTCCACTAAGATCAGGAACAAGACAAGGTTGCCCACTCTCACCACTCTTATTCAACCTAGTTTTGGAAGTTTTAGCCACAGCAATCAGAGAAGAAAAGGAAATAAAAGGAATCCAAATTGGAAAAGAAGAAGTAAAGCTGTCACTGTTTGCAGATGACATGATACTATACATAGAGAATCCTAAAGATGCTACCAGAAAACTACTAGAGCTAATCAATGAATTTGGTAAAGTTGCAGGATACAAAATTAATGCACAGAAATCTCTGGCATTCCTATATACTAATGATGAAAAATCTGAAAGTGAAATCAAGGAAACACTCCCATTTACCATTGCAACAAAAAGAATAAAATATCTAGGAATAAACCTACCTAAGGAGACAAAAGACCTGTATGCAGAAAATTATAAGACACTGATGAAAGAAATTAAAGATGATAAAATTGGTGGAGAGATGTACCATATTCTTGGATTGGAAGAATCAACATTGTGAAAATGACTCTACTACCCAAAGCAATCTACAGATTCAATGCAATCCCTATCAAACTACCACTGGCATTTTTCACAGAACTAGAACAAAACATTTCACAATTTGTATGGAAACACAAAAGACCCCGAATAGCCAAAGCAATCTTGAGAACGAAAAATGGAGCTGGAGGAATCAGGCTCCCTGACTTCAGACTATACTACAAAGCTACAGTAATCAAGACAGTATGGTACTGGCACAAAAACAGAAAGATAGATCAATGGAACAGGATAGAAAGCCCAGAGATAAACCCACGGACATATGGTCACCTTATCTTTGATAAAGGAGGCAGGAATGTACAGTGGAGAAAGGACAGTCTTTTCAATAAGTGGTGCTGGGAAAACTGGATAGGGACATGTAAAAGTATGAGATTAGATCACTCCCTAACACCATACACAAAAATAAGCTCAAAATGGACTAAAGACCTAAATGTAAGGCCAGAAACTTTCAAACTCTTAGAGGAAAACATAGGCAGAACACTCTATGACATAAATCACAGCAAGATCCTTTTTGACCCACCTCCTAGAGAAATGGAAATAAAGACAAAAATAAACACATGGGACCTAATGAAACTTAAAAGCTTTTGCACAGCAAAGGAAACCATAAACAAGACCAAAAGACAACCCTCAGAATGGGAGAAAATATTTGCAAATGAAGCAACTGACAAAGGATTAATCTCCAAAATTTATAAGCAGCTCATGCAGCTCAATAGCAAAAAAACAAACAACCCAATCCAAAAATGGGCAGAAGACCTAAATAGACATTTCTCCACAGAAGATATACAGACTGCCAACAAACACATGAAAGGATGCTCAACATCTTTACTCATTAGAGAAATGCAAGTCAAAACTACAATGAGATATCATCTCACACCAGTCAGAATGGCCATCATCAAAAAATCTAGAAACAATAAATGCTGGAGAGGGTGTGGAGAAAAGGGAACACTCTTGCACTGCTGGTGGGAATGTGAATTGGTACAGCCGCTATGGAGAACGGTATGGAGGTTCCTTAAAAAACTACAAATAGAACTACCATATGACCCAGCAATTCCACTACTAGGCATATACCCTGAGAAAACCATAATTCAAAAAGAGACATGTACCAAAATGTTCATAGCAGCCCTATTTACAATAGCCTGGAGATGGAAACAACCTAAGTGTCCATCATCGGATGAATGGATAAAGAAGATGTGGCACATATATACAATGGAATATTACTCAGCCATAAAAAGAAATGAAATTGAGCTATTTGTAATGAGGTGGATAGACCTAGAGTCTGTCATACAGAGTGAAGTAAGTCAGAAAGAGAAAGACAAATACTGTATGCTAACACATATATATGGAATTTAAGAAAAAAATATGTCATGAAGAACATAGGGGTAAGACAGAAATAAAGACACAGACCTACTAGAGAATGGACTTGAGGATATGGGGAGGGGGAAGGGTAAGCTGTGACAAAGTGAAAGAGCGGCATGGACATATATACACTACCAAACGTAAGGTAGATAGCTAGTGGGAAGCAGCCGCATAGCACAGGGAGATCAGCTCGGTGCTTTGTGACCGCCTGGAGGGGTGGGATAGGGAGGGTGGGAGGGAGACGCAAAAGGGAGGGGATATGGAAATATATGTATATGTATAACTGATTAAATTTGTTATAAAGCAAAAAAAAAAAAAAAAAAAGAAAAATACCAGATAAGTAGTATTTTCTGGCTCAAAACTGTTCAACAAACCCATTAACCTTAGGCTAAGACCCAGAATTCTTAATGGCCTTTCTCTAACCTCATATCACACTGCTTTCCCTCCTGTGGACCCAGAAATACCCCCTCAGAAGTAGTTTTTTCTGACTTCTGTAATAATTGCTTCCTTCCTTTTCTCCATAATTTGATCACCTGTGTATATGTCACTAAATTATATAATTTAGTTTTGTCAGTTTCTTGAACAATATATAAATGGAATAATACAGTAAGTATTCCTTTGAGTATGACTTTCACTCAACACTATCTTTGAGAATCATATGTTGCATATAGCTGGAGTTTATTCATTTTCATTCTAATAATCCATCTCTGAATTCTTTTGGATTTGCTGTGTAAACAATCACATCATTTATAAATAAGTAAAATTTTCTTTCCTTCCAAAACTACTTTTATTTCTTGTTCTTTATAGCACTGTTTAGGACTTCTGGTACAATGTTGAATTAAAATGGTAATAGCGACCATTCTTGTCTCATTCTCAATTTCAGGAAAGTTTCAGTAAGTCATTAATAGGTACAAGGTTTGTTAAAAAATTTCTGTATTTCTTTTTTTTTTTTTTTTTTTTTGTAAATAGGATTTATCAGACTAAAGAAGTTTTCTCCTACATGTAATTAGTTAAATGTTTTTGGCATGGCTGAGTGTTGAGCTACTGAGATGATCATATCAACAATTTTTCTTTTTTATACTAAAAATAAGGCAAATTACATTAATTAATCTTTAAAATGTTAAATCAAACTAGTATTCCTGAAATAAAGCCCCTTTGATCATGAGGGGTGTGGTGTGTGTCTGTGTGTGTGTGTGTGTCTGTGTTTTACTACATTCAGTTTACTAATGTTTAATTCAGGATTTTTACAACTATGGTCATGAGTGAGATTGTCTGGTAATTTTCTCTAGTGCTTTATGTGCTGATTGGATTGATTCATTTGCCTTATTACACACCAGAAACAGACTGCTTTAATTACTGAAGCTTTACAGAATATTTTAATTTCTGAAAAAGCTAGTTCTTTTCCCCCTCTTGTTTTCTTGATGATTCTGGTTTATAAAATTGAAAATCAGCTTATCTGGTTACAGGAAAAAAACATGGTATTTTTACTGGATCTGAATGTAAAATGTAAATTAGGGAAGGTTGACATCTTTATGATTTTGAATCCTCCTATCAAAACATGTAGTGTCTCTTTTCATTTGTTGACATCTTCTGTTATATTCTTTATGCCTTTTTTAGAGGATTTTTCCCCCTAAGAGAATCCTGGATATATTCTTGGTAAATTTATTCAGAAGTATTTTATTATTTTTGTTGCTGTTGTAAATGGAGTCTTGTAGAAGGCTACTGTCTGTTTGTTAGTTTCATAAGCTGATACATTACTGCATTTCTTTATTGGTAGTATTGTGTTTTAGATATAAAGTCTTATCATTCCTTCTCCTTTCCAAGTTTTATACCTCTCATTATTTCTCATCATAATTTTATAAGATTTTAAGTCTGGTACATGGTTAAATAATAATGTGAATACTTGGTATCCTTTGCTTGTGAGGATACTTCTAGTGTTTCTCTACTAAGAATGACACTTTGGGATAGAGGTAAATACATTATCTGATGTTAAGCAACTAACCCATAATTACTGTTTTATCCAAAAATGGATTTAGTTTTTACAAATATTTTTCTGTATCTGTGGAGATTATCACATTATTTTCTTTTTTGACCCATTAAAGTGATAAATTATATCTATATATTTCCTAATATTGAACCATCTTTGCATTCCCGGAATATATTCCACTTCGTCATAATGATTTTTAATTCTGCAGGGTAAGAATGTTTAGAGCAACATTATAACATTCAAAAACTGGAAATTGGGCTTCCCTGGTGGTGCAGTGGTTGAGAGTCCACCTACCAATTCAGGGGATATGGGTTTGTGTCCCGGTCCGGGAAGATCCCACATGCCGTGGAGCGGCTGGGCCCGTGAGCCATGGCCACTGAGCCTGTGTGTCCGTAGCCTGTGCTCCGCAATGGGAGAGGCCACAACAGTGAGAGGCCCATGTACTGCAAAACAAAACAAAACAAAACAAAAAAAACTGGAAATAATCTACAAGTTCACCAACAGAATAATAGACAAATTAGGGTATTTTATACATGAATGGAAATTAACAGATTACAAACATTTGCACCAAGATGAATAAATCTTACAAACATAGCTTAAATTTTCCTAAAAGCAAGACACAAAATATATACTGCATGATTTCATTTATGTAAAGTTCAAAAGTGGGCAAAACTAGAGTATTTAGAAATACATAGGTGATAAATGTAAACAAATAAAACAATGATTTTCATAAAAGTTAGGATAGTAGTCGCTTTTTTTTTTTTTTTTTTTTTTTTTTTTTTTGCGGTACGCGGGCTTCTCACTGCTGTGGCCTCTCCCGCTGCGGAGCACAGGCTCCGGATGCGCAGGCTCAGCGGCCATGGCTCACGGGCCCAGCCGCTCCGCGGCATGTGGGATCTTCCCAGACCGGGGCACGAACCCGCGTCCCCTGCATCGGCAGGCGGACTCGCAACCACTGCGCCACCAGGGAAGCCCAGTAGTCGCTTTTAAAGGGGAGAGTGGGATGATTGGGCAAAGTTACCTGAGGGCCTCCTAGGGTGCTGGTGATGTTTAAATTCTTGACCTGGGTAGTATTTGCATGGGTCTGTGCTTTATAATTATTTATGGATCTTTATATTTAATGCAGTCTTTCCATATGTGTATATTGTATTATGAAAAGGTTTTTATAAATTACTTGCTAGTAATTCATTTAGGATTTTTGTGTCACTATTCAAAAGTGAGATATCTATCGTTTTCTCTTGCTTTTATCTTTTTTAAGGTTTGGTATGCTGTTTTTATAAGAGGAACTTGAAGATTTTCCTTTTTGTCTAGACTGTGAATGTATTAGAATCACTGTACAATTATCTGTTCTTTAAATGCTTAAATGTAAGACCCTGAAACTGTAAAACTACTAGAAGAAAGCATGGAGAAAACTCTTCTTGATATTTGTCTGGGCAATGATTTTTTTGGATATGACCCCAAAAGCACAAACAACAAAAGCAAAAATAGACAAAAGATATTACATCAAACTGAAAATGCTTCTGCACAGCGAAGGAAAAAATCAACAGAGTGAAGAAACAACCTACAGAATGGGAGAAAATATTTGAAAACCACACATCTGATAAGGGGTTAATATTCAAAATATATAAAGAACTCAACTTGATAGCAAGAAAAAAAATAACTCAAATTAAAAATGGGCAAAGTACCTGAATAGACATTCTTTTGAGAAATACAGATATACAAATGGCCAATATGTATATGAAAAGATACTCAATATCATTAATCATCAAAGAAATGCAAATCAAAACCACAATGAGATATCACCTGACACCCGTTAGAAAAGCTATTATCAAGAAAACAATAGATAACAAGTTTTGGAGAGGATGTGGAGAAAAGGGAATCCTTGTGCACTATTGGTGAGAATGTAAATTGGTGCAGGCACTATGGAAAAACAGTATGGAGGTTCCACAAAAAATTAGAAATAGAACTACCATATGATCAAGCAATCCTCCTTCTGTGTGTATATTCAAAGGGAATGAAATCAGTATCTTAAAGAGATGTCTGCACTCTCATGTTCATTGCAGCATTTTTCACAATAGCAAAAATATGGAATCAAACTAAGTGCCCATTGATGGACAAATGGATAAAGAAAATGTCACACACACACACACACACACACACACACACCACAGAATATTACTCAGTCTTAAAAAAAGAAGGAAATTCTGTCATTAGAACAACATAGATGAAACTGAAGGATGTTATGCTGAGTGGTATAAGCCAGACCGAAAAAGACAAATATTGCATGATCTCACTTACATGTTTAATCTTTAAAAAAAAGTCAGACTCATAGAAGCAGAGAGTAGAGTACTGGTTACAAGGGGCCAAGGGATAGGGAAATGGAAAGGTGGATGTTTGTCAAAGGGTACAAATGCAGTTGTATATGAAGAAGATTAAGTCTAGAGATCTTATGTACAGCATGGTGACTATTGTTAATGATACTGTATCAAATACCGGCAATATGCTAAGAGAGTAGATTTTAGGTGCTCTCATGACACATACAAAAAAATGGTAACTATGTGAGGAGATGATAAGTTAATTATCTTGACTGTAGTAATCATTTTACTATGTGTATGTGTATCAAATCATGTACACCTTAAATACACACAATTTTTATTTTAAAAGATAAAATACTTTTTTAAAAAAAGAAAGAAAGAAAAAGTTATGTGTAGATCTACATGACTGTGGCTAATATAGAGTTTCTTTTTGGGGTAAGGAAGCTCTTCTAAAACTAATCATAGTGATGGATGCACAACCCTGTGAATACACTAAAAGCCACTGAGTTGTATATTTTAAATGGGTGAAACATCTGGTGTGTGAATTATATCTCAATATACTGTTAAAAAAACTGAAGTCCCTTCTACTACAGTTTCTCCTTGTAAATATCTCTTTTTATTTTTACTCTGTCAGTCTTGATACTACTTTTTTGTTGCATATACAGTTTGTAACCTATATACTGCATTGTGAATTGTATCCTTTAACATTCTTTTTTTCTCACTTAATGCTTTTTGGCCTGGATAAGCAGGAAATATTGTTACTGAGGTCACAAATTCTGGATTGGTTAGGTTTAAATTCAGACTTTCACACTTGCAAAGCTAAGTGTCTTTGTGTCCCAGTTTCTTCATCCAAAAAAAATGGGCATAATGATAGTAACTATCTCACTGGGTTTGAAGCGGATTACATAAATTAGTATATATAAAACACTTAAGTAAGCAGTAAGTGCTTACTACATGCTTACTGGCATGTAATAAGTGCTTTATAAATGTTAGGTTAAAAATTGTCTGCTATTAAGCTTCATTATCATGACTCCTGCTTTTTGTTTACATTTGCTGATATACTTCTGTCCTTTTTGGATTTTTTTTTTTACTTTTCTGAATCCCTTTATTTTAATTGTATCTCTTGTATACTAAATATCACATCTGAAATTCATTTTCATTTGGTAAGTAATTTTGGCCCAGTTGGATATATTTTGTATTAGTTCTATCACTTTATCTTCTATGATGAATTCTTACTATTTTTTAGAAAGTGTTCACTATGATCAGTTTTCTTCACTTTGTTGTCTTTGTGAAGCTCTTTTGTGTTCTTGACGGGAAGTTTATGCTTTTTCTCTAGTTATCTTTAATTATAAATTACTCTTAGTCATGTTTATGAGTGTCCATCCTTATTAGTTACAACTGTGAGCAGTTAAACATTTAGTACGTTTCCTCCTCCTCCCTCCTCTCATCTCTCCTCTGCATGTTGATTTCAGTCAGAATTATCTTTCTTAGTATTTGCCTTGATATCTTTAAGAATGTTTAGGTTTTTATTTCTTGATTTATCAAGTTTAAATGAAATCCTTTGACTTCCAGCTCTTGTACAAGACAGGAAACACACTTACTCTTTCTTCCAATTTCTTTCCCTCTTCCCCTCCCAATTTTTCAGTTGTCCTATATCTTCCACTCTAACCAAAATTTTTTCTAGTTTTAGTGGTATTGTTAAATATATTCACTCTCGGGCTTCCCTGGTGGCGCAGTGGTTGAGAGTCCGCCTGCCGATGCAGGGGACACGGGTTCATGCCCCACTCCGGGAAGATCCCACCTGTCATGGAGTGGCTAGGCTCATGAGCCGTGGCCGCTGAGCCTGCACATCTGGAGCCTGTGCTCTACAACATGAGAGGCCACAGCAGTGAGAGGCCCACGTACTGCAAATATATATATATATATATATATATATATATATATATATATATATATATATATATATATATTTTCACTCTCTTCCAATCTTTTTCCAAACTTCTTGATTGGCTGAGTGTTGTTCTTTATTATTTTCCACAAAAAATGATCAACAAAATAATATTCCTCCAGTTTTTGCATCTTTAGAGTTGTTGTTTGTAGTCTTTATCCTTGAAAAATAGTTTGCATGTATATACCATCCTTATCTTAAACTTTCTTTACTTGAGAATCTTGGAAGTATTGTCTCTGGTATTCAGTGTTGCTGTATAAAAATATGAAGTCAGCTTGACTTCTCCTTATAAAAGTGACGATCTTTTCACCTGTCTGCCCAAAAGATTCTTTCCTTATCTTTTAAGCCCAGTAACTTTACTGGAATATGTCTCAATGATCATTCTAGGTCTTTATTTCTTTTGTTGCATTAACTTTGTCATTTCAATCCTCTATGAATCTGCTGTAGTAGCTGTAGATACTTTCTGTAGATTCTATCTTTCTGTAGTATCTGTTCACTCTTGTGCTCCATTTTGCTTTCATTTTTTTATTTTGCTGTTTTTTTCTTGTACACCTTTTCTAAGTTCTGCCACTTGGTAACTTATCTCCTGTTATTCTACTTTGTTTTCCCTGAGTTCTTCCATTTCTGCATTATTATCTATCTTCTTTCATCCAGTTCATCACTTCATTTTGGGGTTTTTTTTCCCCTCCAAATTCATGGCAAAACATGTTCACAACTTTCTTCTGCCCTATAATATTTTACAGGAGGATGTACTTTGTTCATAAATTTTGCTCCTTTTTTGCCTTTTGTCTTAGAGTATTTTTGTATAGATGTGATTGTTTTTTTATTATTCATCACTGAATGATTTTTGTTTTCCTAGACCAGGTATTTATAACAGCTTTCTTGAGAAAGGCCAGTTAGCATTCCTGTCCAGCACAGTTTCAGAATACAAAGGTCCTCTTCTTCTCAGAGCTTACACAAAGCTAAAAGGCCTCCTGAAAATGTGTCTTCTTCTTTTTTTTTTTTTTTTTTTGCGGTACGCAGGCCTCTCACTGCCATGGCCTCTTCCCGTTGTGGAGCACAGGCTCCGGACGTGCAGGCGCAGCAGCCATGGCTCACAGGCCCAGCCACTCCATGGCATGTGGGATCTTCCCGGACCGGGGCACGAACCCATGTCCCCTGCATCGGCAGGTGGAGTCTCAACCACTGTGCCACCAGAGAAGCCCTGAAAATGTGTCTTCTTGGTCTGAATCTTTCCTCTTTTTTACTGAACTTGTTATGGTTCTGTTGGGGTGGAAAGTAACCTTCTGTTTCTGCTCAGCAAATGGTCCAGGTTCTGTTTCTCAGGGTACACGTCTCACTTTCAGGGAGTGAAATTTTGTGGCATTTCCTGAGATCTGTCAAGGCTGGGCTCTTACCACTGACATCTTAAAATCTCTCCTCAGCCTTTCTCCACTTTCTCCTGGGAGAACTCAGTTGCTTTTAGAAAATATTAAAAACGTACTAGAATCTCTCTTGAAGTTTTATTCAAAAATGAGTTTTTGTTTTTTGTTTTTATTTTTTCATTCTTCTTGGGTGGTTTCCAGATAGAGGAGGTGTAAGGCTGTGTTACACAGCCATGTACATAGGCTAGGAGTTTCTACCCCATATCCAACCATCATGAAAAGGATATTCTTTTATTCTTTTGAAGATTCTTTCTTTTGCCACTTTAGTTTCTTTGTACAGTGGCCAAAAATAGTACAAGAACATCTTCTTTGCAACTTCAAGGCATTGCTCAACGTATGACAACCTGATTTATGGAACTTCTCTACCACAGAATTGATGGTTCTGAACATGAACTCAAACAGTAGTTACCTGAAAATCCAGACACATGAGATTTTGCCCCCCAATCTGTCGGTTCTGTCAAGGTGAAATGTGGACCTTCTCAGCCTTCTGTTGTCTCTGTTGCTCATTTCTAAGTGGTTGAGTAGAAGTGCCCCAGAGGAATCACGTTGGTGCTGGCTCCGCAGCTCTGTGCAGACTGCTAATCTTAAAGAAGACAGCTTATGCCTCCCCAGATTCTCTCCTGCTCCCTCTTCCACCTAATTGTTTCAAATTCAACCCCCCCGACACACACACACACACACACACACACACACACACACACACACACACTGTATGCTAGGAACCAGTGGGAAAGTGGATCAACTGACAGTCGACAGATTGTTTTATGAACCAAACTCTTCCTGGCAGCAAACCAGGTAGTACACTCAACTGGGTGATTTGAGAATTTAATAAAGAGGCAATTAATCCCATAAGACTTTGACTCCTCTGTCAGGATTTGGGGAAAGCTGAGAAGGGATAATGCAGTATCTTGGGGTTGGTAAATAGCAGGGAGCCTTTACCATCTCTAAGCCTGAAGGGACCAAGAGTGGGAGTGATAGAGGATCCCACAGAGGGTAAAGAGAAGGCTTCCTGAAGGAACTGTAGCCTTTAGTAGAGGGATGTAAACCACATAAGGAGGGAAGCAGGGGGAAAAAAATCCCAACCTCTATCTTTTTGCTCTCCCATCTCCTGCAGTGCCTCTCACTGGCCAAATCCAAGTGAAAGCCAAATGACAAATGGAGCCCATTGATCAATCCATAAAGATCAGCCTCCCAGAGCAGAGGGGAGAAGAGAAGAGAGTGGATCTGGAGAGGCAGACAGAAGATAAACAGCAGATAAATAGACTAAAGATAAATATACTAAACAACTTTTGAGAGGGACTTTATTCTGTAGCAAACACATTGCAAAGATGGGTGGCTTGCAAAAAGCAAATACAAGATTATGCTAAAGAAAACATAAATCTGAGGCCATATGTCAATTAAAAGGTGAGTTTTCGGGCTCAACACTGTTATGCATCACTAGGTGTAAATGAACAAATACGTAGATTTGAAAGCTAAGGCATAGAATTATTTAAACACATCCACTGAGCATTATCTAAAAATCATCCAGGTTCTATTACCATTTTGTTCTAACCCCCCCCCAATCACTTCTCATTTAGTTTCCATAAATAGTCCTCCTCTTCCCACCATTATTTTAGTCCCTAGATTTCCTATTTCAGCCTTCTCTGCTGGTTCTATGCTTTCTCCTGGGCGGGTTTTTTCAGTTCTTTGACATCAGTTTCCACATCTTCCCTAGCGAGACTCGAAACTATTTCTCTGGCTCACTTCTGTTTCGTGAGCCCCCAGTCCATAGATCTAGCTGCTTACTGGACGTTTGCACCTGGATGCTTTACAGGCATCTTAAATCTACATGCTGAAAACCTAACTCATTAGCTTAAGCCCTCCTGACACCTCTCCCGACAACACACACTTATGCTTGCACCTGACTTTGCAAATTTATTTAACATTTTATGGCTTCCTTAATTTTTGTTTTCTAACAAAACAGATCAGTTCATGGGGGGGATTTTCTATTTTGGCAGAGAAATAAGTAAATATTAAAAACTTTCATCTGCGCTTCTATAATGAAGAGGAAATCAACAATTTCCATAGTCTACAAGGGGGAGGTCAGTTTCGCAAAGTCACATCCCAGAGATAATCCTCAACATCTCTTTTATTTCCCACAGCCAGGTAGTCATAAGTCTACGGTAAAGAAATAGAGCTCATGTCTTCCCTGCTTGGCATTGTACCCCCCATGCCTGATATTGAAATCAGTATTTCTTGAATGAATGAATGGCTCTACGTCTTGCAATTCTACCTTCTAACTCTCTCCGCCTCCATCCCTGCTGCTACCACCTTGACAAGGATCCTCAACATCTTTTTCCTAGAGCCTTCTAAAGGTCTTCTTGCCTTCAAATATTCCCCTATGCCAATCCTTTCTCTTCACTGCAACCAATAGCCTTTTTAAAGGTTAATTCTGGTCCCACTACCCTCTATTTTAAATAATATAATAAAATAAAGACTGCCACGAACTCTCCCTTGTTTGCTGGGCCCACAGATGGTTCTTGTGTGTTTGCCCAACAGTGTACCTTACATCTGAATTTGCATGCTTTTAAGGAGGCATCCCTCTCTAGTGACCCGCTGGCCCCTGATCTACCTTCCAATTTGCTGCCTCTTACTTATAGGATAAAGACCCATCTCCTTAGCATGGAAAGCAACTTGCCTTTCTAGCCTCATCACCCTCCTTACCCATCTACTTACTTAGAACGTGGATACCTCAACTTTTCACAGTTCCCTACAATGTTCTTTGTGTGCCATACACCCTTCTCTCCCCCTGGTTATTCTACTCACACTTTAAGAAACACCTCAGATATCACCCCCACCAAGGTGCCTTTGTGAACTCTAGCATAGCTGCTTTTTCCTCTGTGATTGTGCAGTATTTTGTCTATCTTTGTGCTGCACAGTAATTACATCTTTACATTACGGGCTGCTCAGCTACTTCACAAGCCTCAGAGGCCTGGTCTGTATTGTAGTTTTTCTTTGCCTTCCCCATCCCTCAGTGCAAAATTTGGAAAACAGCAATGGCTAAGTCAATGTTTATTAAGTTAATGAATACTTTATTAACCTATATTTATAGAGTATTCTTAGTACACATTAAACAGTACCATCTCTCATGTCTCAGCATTATGTTTCACTGCAGCTTTCTGTAATAAATTTTGTGAGAAATATGGAATATTTCTGCACTGTTCTCTGGTCATATGGGAGTTTCATTCCTGTTTATATTTTTCTTGTACAAGCATACCCTGGAGATATTGCAGGTTTGGTTCCAGATGACAGAAATAAAACAAATATCACAATAAAGCAAGTCACGTGAATTTTTTGGTTTCCCAGTGAGTATAAAAGTTATATTTACACTATACTGTAGTCTATTAAGTGTGTTCAATAAAAATTTACATACCTTAATGTTAAAAATAATTTATTAAAAAAAATAAAAATTTATTGCTAAAAATGTTAACCCATTATCTGAGCCTTCAGCAAGTCAGTAGAAATATCAAAGATCACTGATCACAGATCACCATAACAAATACAGTACAAATAAAAAAGTTTGGAATATTATGAGAATTCACAAAGTGAGTAAATGCTATTGGAAAAATGGCGCCAATAGATTTGCTCGACGCAGTGTTGCCACAAACCTTCAATTTGTTTAAAAAACAAAACAAAACAAAAAACACCACAATATCTGTGAAGTGCAGTAAAGCAAAATGCAGTAAAACAAACTATGCCTGTATTACTAGAAATAATGACTGTAACTGCAGTGGTGAATCCCTGAGATTTCTGTTTAAGGAAATTGTTACTGTTGGAGAAATTGACAAAGCCTGACTCCTCCAGGCTCGACTCCTTGTATCTAAGCAGTTAATTGTCTACTGTGTTATGTTTAGCTTTCAGCCCTTGAAAATGCTTGTTGTTCACCTCCTTTGTGCACATTTATCCAGCTGTCTCCTCTTTTTTTCATTAAGCTCTCCCCATAAAGATTTATTTCTTCTGTTTTCACTTGTGAATTTCTGTCCACTGGCGCTTCCTGACATAGAAGCTATTTGAGGAAGCTTTGGTTGAAAAGGAGCAAGAGAGGACAAAAAACTTGTTTTTAAAGGTTCCCCCTTTCACCTAGTATTGGACGAAATTTCTTTAATATTCAACAAACTTGTTATAAAATAGCACACACTGTGAAATATACATACAACCACAATGTCATTGTAAATATATTTTTCTTATCAGTGAAGGCAACAGGCAAATCAACCACTCTTGCAAGGTCATATTTCACAGAGACAGCTGAACTCACCCAGGGTTCAATTATGTTATGAAGCCAGTGATTTAGCATTGTCATCTATTTTGATTGACACCAAAAGCCTTCCAGGACAGTAAATGAAAAGACATTAGAAAAAAATCACATACCAAATGGCTTGATAGCTTTAATGAGTTTTAAAATGAGGTAAAATAATCAAATCAGACAGCTCCATAAAAGAATTAATTTGGTCACTGGCTCTTTTTCCAAAATGACTTTGTTTTACTCAGTAAGGTGAGACTGTCTCTGTGACTAAAATAGTCACAATGAAATTCATAATGACATGACCTGGGGTGGGTAATGCATTTCCCAAAGTTTCTCAGGTGCTCTTCGTACTGTGGCCTCCTGATAAATGAGATGTATACCTTTTCTTAAGTTTCATTTTAATGAAAGTGAAAAGGAATGTGAAAGAAATATATTAAAAACCATGAGACACACTTAGAACCTCCACTTTGGGTAACTTGTATATTAAATTTTAGAAACTGGAATGACTCTGAGACGCGATTTATGGGCACCCATAAATTCAGGAGTATTCCCACACTGCCACAGACCACAGCAGCCATTTCTTGCAGTGTCAAGAGAAAAACACCACACAGGACAATAACCAGCCAGAGACAGGAAGTCCTGCTTCAGTTTTTGCTAGACTTTTGGCCCATACTCCAGAATAGATTATTAGAAAGGTGGTCTTGGCCCCTATAGAAATGTGAGCTTATGGCCAGACTAGAGGCATTGAGTCAAAAAGACTCATTTCCTGTCTACCCAAGCTTAAACCCCAAACTTTTTAGTGTAGCTCAAAACTGGGGTTAGTTCAGAAGTGAGATCTAAGGAGAAAATTACATATGGTCAGAATTCCCCACCAACTGTAAATCATCCACCATTGATACAGTTCACTGTCTCTTGGATTGAACATGAGAGTAAGTGGTCAGCTTACATTTTCTATGTTATTTAAAATATTATAGCTTTAAATACTAAGAGTGCCCTTGAGAGGCAAGGGGAACTGGGACAGAGTGAGGAAAGAGCAGATCCATAGATTCGACCTCAAAATTATATGGGCCACATTCTTATTGACGGTCAAGTTACCTGCACTTTTCGAATGACTGTTTCTTCTTCCTTTCCTCTCCCGCTCCTTTCCTCTGCTTTCTTTTTCTCCTAGAGTCCTAGGAATTTAGTCTAAATTCCTGCATGTAGTGCTTGCCACCATCACTATTTGGTATTTACATTTGTGTTTATTAAATGTATGTCTGTGTCACCTATGAGCCTGTTGGCTCCAAGAGGGAAGGGGCCGTGTCTTTTTTGGTTCAACATTTCATTGTCAGCCGCTAGCATAGAGCCCAAGAGGAGCAGAACAAGTCCGTCTTCACTGAATGGATAAGTAAAAGAGAGACCACTAGACATCACCACCTTTGAAAATTCTGCTCCTAGTAAATGTGGCTCAATCGCCTTGCAGTGCTATAGGCTCCTTTTCATTTACAAAGGGCTTTCACAAACCTGTCCTTATTTTAAAGGTGACAGGCCCGAGGGCCCCACCACATTCACAAAAGAGACTGAGACCTGGAGAGGTTAAGCGACTTGCGCAAAGTTGCACAGTTAACTTGTGGCAGAACCAGGCATTGAACCCCCGACTTAAAAAAGCCTGAGCCAGGCCAGTTAGGGTTCCCCATACCAGGTGGCTTCTCCTCCATGTGTGGACACTCCTCCGTATCAGAATGTGTAGACCATGGGTGTGTGGAGCAGCGAGCATGTCTCATCCCTCCCTCAGCAGGGTTGTTTCAAGTGCTTGCTCTGCACCAGACGTTGCCAAAGCTTTCAGACAACGAATGTGAATGAGGTGTGGTCCTTGCCCTCAAAGACACTCACAATCTCATGCCAGCACAGTGTTGTGAACACGTAAATTCCAGCATACATTGTTGAAATCCTACTCTGCCCACAGCTGCAATAATGGTCAGGTTAAATGGGAAGAAAAGCCAGGCTTGGTGGTTTGCACACACATTAAGGGCTATTGTTTCAGGTTTGAAACCAGATTTTAACCATTCAGCACATGCGTTAAGGATCCTTACAGTAATGCATGTTTGCAGAGCTGAGGCTAGAAGGCTTAAATTTATGGAACAACTGTGGAACTTCTTTCAGCATGGAGAGTTTGGAACAAGGATGGCACTGCCAGGGAGTTGCCCTGGAAAATACAGGCAGCAAGCACATTCTGTCTTTTCCCTTATGCCAATGTTAGTGTCTCTGCAAAATTCCAAGTGAGAAAAGAGCCTGCAGAGGTGTGAGGTGGAAATCATATCACAACATTCGAGTAGGTGAGACTAGCAGAGATGACAGGGGAGAAAATGGCACTTTAATGCATGAGAGTAATCTTCCAGGATTTGTACCAGGATGTGTTCAATTTTAACAAGAAGGGTTCCCAGAAGGGTCAGTTTCAGCAGTGTCATGTGAGCCCCCGGAGAAGAATAGATGGCTGATGAACTGGCACACTCGGAGGTTGAGTGTGCTAGGTAAAGCAGAGCGGGGAGGGGAGGTCCTGTGAAGTGCAAATTACGAAACAAATCTTTTCTTTCTTTTTGGTTTGTTTCACAATAGATGACTTTGAAACAAAAAGAGATAAATAACCCTGTAAGTGAGTAGAAATTTGGGAAGTAAAACTAAGTGATGAAGGATTGTTTCTCACCTGTAGGAGATACACAGTGTTTGTATGGTTTCTTGGGAAAGAAACAAGAACTCCTAGTTTCAAGAAAAAGTGGACTTCTTGGGGAGGAGACAAGTATGAACAATGAAGGAATATGACAAGGTTGTGAGGGTCTAGGGTGGGTAGCTTTGCATGAAACATGGAGCATGGCAGCAACAGATTAGGCTAGCTTGGGCTCAAAATGACCTAAAAATCTATAGAAAGCTTCCAACCAAGCAGTGCTATATATATGGAAGGCCCTGCCATGTGGATTGAAGCTTTTCTAGGACTCTTATTAGTTGATCCCTCGTAAACAGGATCTAGGCAACTAAATTACCACTCGTTGAATACTGTAGTGGGTATATGTAGAGATTCGAACTTTCTTTCATTTTGTACCAAAGAAATAAAATTAGATTATCTCTAAAAAAGCTTACATTTGAAGCTAACAGTTTGGGGTTGTATCTGGCATAGAAACACTCTCTAAATGACATTTTAAAGGAAAAAATGTTTAGAACGACTACATTGTATAATTGAACAAAGTATATTCTGATTCCAGATTCAATGACAGTCTGTAAGGACTATTGACAAGATGAATTATATTCTGTGCTGAGCAGAATTTAAGACATTATTCACAGGGAAAGAAGATCCAGTTTCCTTTACATACCATTTGCATATTGGGGTTTTTTTCTTATTAATAGAACTTAAATCTTTTAAAATTTAGAGTTTTAAAATTCCCCAGAGACTTTGAGCTATCATTGAGTAATCCATCAAAAATCCAGAGGCATTAAAAGTTCTGTGACTAATATGTGTGAAACGTTTCTGAGGATAAAATTCTTTTTTGTAATTATACACTGCAGAGTATGGAATAATTTCTACCGTGTGAATTACCTACCCAGGATACTATTTGAAAGTTCTATCTTGCGTAAATAACAGTCAGCCTCTTATAGAAGAGAAGCAGTGCTTTCATACCTGGAATGGAAATTATTTTAGAATCATCTACATGCAACATTTTTTTCATTATTACTCAGATCTAGTGACTATGAAAGGGAAGTAAACTCACACAGCTGGCTCTTTCAAGACAGTGATTCAGTTTATTCTTGTTTCAGTATTGGAGGAGAATAAAAAGGTTAGAATTACCTTTTGGATTCAATGTGGTATTTCCCCTTGATACCTAAACAAATGGAAGGCAGGCGGCTTTGCCAGCTTTACTCTAAAATAGTAAGGGATTTCCCTTGTAGTGTGTTTTATCTGAAATCTGGTACTTTTCCATCATGAAGGATTTACAGCCTGAAATCCTTTTTTTAATCCTTCAAACAAAGCCAGTGTCTTGTGACTTTTCCAGATATTGTCCTGGTTTATAAGGAGAAAGACCTGTACTTTAATTCTGGTCTAGTGTGTAAGTATGTTCTTACAAATGGGATGGTCTAGTACAAACCTGCCTGCCCTAGAGATGGTGACTTAGTGGCTATGAGGTGGGGTTTAGGAATATGTAGCATTGGGATTTTTTCTTTATTATGGTAAAAATTTATGTAACATAAAATTTATCATTTTAACCATTTCTTAGTGTACAATTCAGTGGCATTAAGTATATTCACATTGTTGTGCAACCAGCATGACTATCCCATACCCAGAACTTTACCATCATCCCAAGTTAAAAGTCTGTACCCATTAAACAAGAATTCTTCTTTCCCCCTTTCCTTCAGCCCCTGGGAATCACTATTCTATTTCCTGTCTCTAAGAATTTGACTATTCTAGTTAACTCATGTAAGTGAAATCACACAATCTTACAATATTTGTGCTTTTGTATATGGATTGTTTCACTTAGCATGTTTTCAAGGCTCTTTGATATTGTAGTATATATCCGAATTTCATTCCTTTTTAAGTCTGAATATAGTCCATGGTATGTATATACCACACTTCGTTTATCCATTCATCCATCAATGGATGTTTAAGTTGTTTCTACCTTTTGGCTATTGAGAATAACGCTGCTGTTGACACTGGGCTGCAAATGTCTGTTCAAGTCTCTACTCTGAATTTTTTTAGGCATATATTTAGATGTGGAATCACTGGATCTTATGGTAATTCTATGCTTAATTTTTTGAGGAATTGCCATACTGTAGGAATATATAGTTTTTTTGTTTTGTTTTGTTTTGTTTTGTTTGCGGTACGTGGGCCTCTCACTGTTGTGGCCTCTCCCATTGCGGAGCACAGGCTCCGGACGCGCAGGCTCAGTGACCATGGCTCACGGGCCCAGCCGCTCCATGGCATGTGGGATCTTCCTGGACCGGAGCATGAACCCATGTCCCCTGCAGCAGCAGGCGGACTCTCAACCACTGCGCCACCAGGGAAGCCCCCGGAATATATAGTTTTTAACCAGTACTCCAGGTGGTTCTATGATCAGGTAATTTGGGAAACACATATTTATCAGTTACACATTGTTGCAAGACAAACTGCCCCCAAAATTAATGGCTTAAAACAGCATTCATTTATTCAGCTCACAATAATGAGTGGCTGTTCTGGGCTAGGATAGGCTTATCTGATCTCTGTTGAGCTAGCTCAAGCTTTTGTGGTCACGTGGTAGGTCAGCTGGGTGCCGGCTGGTCCCAGTTGGCCTCAGTCATATGTCTCGCTGTTGTTCAGCTATTGGTTGAGGCAATGAAGTGACTGGGCCTAGAATCTCTCATTGCCCAGTGGTCTTGTTCTTATGGAGGCAGGGTTCCAAGAGCAGCAAAAGGACAAGCCCCAATGCACAAGCACCTCTCAAGTCTTTGCTTACATTCCATTTGCTTGTCCCATTGCCCAAAGCAAGTCATCTGGCCAAGTCAACATGGAGGGCACTCCAAAGGTTGTGGAGATTGAGAGGCAGAAAAGGAGCTGGGACCAGGCTATTATCACCCCACCACAGCCCAGCTGCTTAATTCAATTTTCCGATGAACTCTGGGTTATCTGAAAACTTTCTCCTGCCATCGTGAATCAGTGAGTGAAACGTAATGGTCTCTGAGTTTGCATATAGGCCTCAGAACTACATGCCGCAGCTGCTCTCAAATGCACTCCATTTGTGTGTTCATTCACTCATTTAATAAATACTTATTGTGCATCTACTCGGGTCTGGAACTCTTCTAGGCCTTAGGGACAAAGCCATCAACAACATAGTCCAAGTCCCTATTGTTTCAGGCATTTCCATTCTACTGTAGGTGAAGAAGTTCTGGGAGTGAGAATAAATGTGTTTGGATCCCTCACATATATCCACAAAGTTTTTTTTTAAAAAAGAAAAGCCTGGAGAATAGTCCTCATTGCCTCATTCTCCACTCCTTTGGGCCTTTATGAATGCTCAAATATAGGAAAAGAGGTTGGTTAATTAGAAGTTCCAAATATTTGAATGCCAGAAGGCAGATGTAAAACTCTGCAAGGCCATGAGAATTGACTTCAAGCTTATAACCTTTGTATGAGAGATGGCTTTGTTTCTCACCTCCCAAGTGCTTTCTGCAAGGTTGCGTGGCTAACACTTCTGGCCTCACAGCTGCCTGAGAGAGGGCAGCTGATTTTTACAGCGCGGAGGGCACTGAAGAGTCACATACAGCTGACTAGTGATGGATGTCTAGGACAGGAATTTTCTTTGCACACTTCTTTCTTTTCTTTTACTTTGTGTGTATTTAGTCCTGTGGGGGTAGGGTGGAATTCTGTATTTTTCAAGTAGCATGACTCTGTTGGAGAGGTTGATCTTTATAAAGTGAGAGTATCTGTTAGCACCTGGAGATGAGATCAGCTTAATACCCAGCCAGTGGCTCAGAGGTGCTAGGACACTCAGCACCAAAAACTTTGCCAAAACTGAAACTCACTACAGGCACAAGAGCTTACTTTGAGTAAGCAGCTGAGCTTCGTGTTTCTGTGTAATCAGACATTGCAGTAGGGGACAATGAGGAGATTACATGTGGGAGGGTCCAAAGCCTGCACTTTAGAGTCAGACTGATGCATCATTATTAGTAGTGACCTTGAGCAAGTGACTAACCTCTCCGAGTCTCAACTTATCTATCTGTAAAATGGGATAATAATACTATCTATCTCATGAAATTTGGAACTGTTAAGAGAACGCATGTAGAGCTCTTAGCACAGTACCTGTAGTAGGCGCTTGATTAAAATATTAGCTAAAGCTTACTTTTGTAATAAACGCTATTACGATGTACAGTTTCATTACCACAAAGAGGTGCCTTTGGCCTGGTTCTCAGGACCAGAAATTAAACTGCAGGGAAGGTACTCTGTGAACCAGCCTAGCGCCAGTTCAAGCTAAGAGAAAGACATTTATGAAAATAAATTTTGCTGTTTATTCATAGCCTGTCAGGAATTTCTATCTGGGCTGCTACCTAGTACTTAAGCAGTTTTTCTATGACTTGGAGTTGCCCCAAATCAGTCTTTCCCCGACAACAGCAAAACACAGCACCTGCAGCACTAGGGTTTTTAGAAAGAAATCCCCCCATATATCTCCTGGGTGGTTTTCCACCAGACTTTCTGGAACAGCCAACTATCAAAATGTAAATTTAGTCAATCTGGTGTTTTCCAGTTTGGACTTAGCTGAAAGTAGCAGCTGGACCCAGTGGGAGTTTCGTTGGGAGTTGACTTTGATGGATGGGAACAGGAGTTTTATGACATAAAAGGAGAAGGGAGAGAGGATTGGGGATCATGGGTACCAGAACCATGCAGCCTGCATTTTCTGGAAAAATCCAATTTCTCCATAAACCTGAGACACTAGGGAGAGGGTTAGATGCTACCTCTGGGTAGCCAGGGGATTGCAAGGCTTTGGTGCTGGGGTGAAGAGGGAGATAAAGAAATCAGGGGTAGGAGAGGGATCCAAAGGGGAAACAAATGAGGGTGAAAGGCAAACTTTTCAGCTGAGTTGAATGAGCAACATTAACTGTTATGCTGTGTGGAAAAATACCATCTTCCTGTCCTCCACCATGTGACAGGAAGCTGATCTGTCTGCCTGGATTTATTTCCCTCTGGGGCCGTATTTCTCTCCTCACTTTTTGTCTCACTTCCTAGCTTGCTATAGGTGATCTTCTTCCCCCTCAGGAAATCATAATTCTATCACTGTGAAAATTGAGGTGTTTTCAAGTTTCTTACTTGTCTTAGAGTATTTCTTAGGACAAATTGCCAATTTCCTCTTTTATGGAAAATACTAAAATATTTTTTTAATAGAGTGACCTTGCTCCCTTCCCATTTGCTGTTCTTTCTAATTTATTGACTGGAGCTAGAAAAATGGAATTGAAGGGCTTATCAGCCTGGTGGCAATAGCCACATTGAGAGCATTAAAAAGTTTGCTCTGGAAGTCCTTGAGGCGGAGTCCTTGGGCATTTTCACCAGTGACCATCCATGAAGTGACAGCACTAAAGACATGAGAGTCATTGTGTCTCTCTTATCCAGGCACACACATAGGGCCTGGTGCACAATCAGTGCTCGATAGATATTACTCAGTGATTGGAGGGATGGTCTATGATTAAAATAATAACCTTACCAGATACAATTGAAACCATTGGGGTTAACACCTGCAACAAGTGGTCCTCGGGCAGCTCTGCTTTGGATCGTGTCTCCCTCCTCCCTGGAGCACTCTCCCTCAGCCTGAAACACCGTCCCTCTAAACGTGTGGCCCGCGGTCCCCACCCTAGGAAGCCGGGTGGCTCAGTGTGTGCCAGTCACCTGAACCTGTGGCTCCAGGACACCCAGCTACTCTGGACTGACCACCTAGCCACTCCTCTTCTTAAATATGTCAAAGGGCATGTTCTAATTAGTTTGGAAATGGAAATTCATAGATTATTTCTAAAAGCAACTGCAACTCAGGAGCAAATTGATTCAATTCACCCATTCTCTTGAAAATGATGTTTGAAAGGAATGTTGCGCTGCCTCTATCTTCCCAAAGAAATCTACATGTCATTCAGATGTTGAGGAACCTGAGGAGGCAGAAATCTCTTCATCCCCTGATATTTCAGTTCGGATAAGAACCTTTGATCATTTTCCTTGAAGCCTGAGGCTACCGCTGTTGGACTCTTTAAAGCACAGACCAAACGCCCCAGCACTCTCTGGCTGGTAGGCAACTCCTTGCTGGGAATAAGGGCCGACATTTTTCCAAGGTCAGACATGACAGGAACAGAAACTTATGACACAACAGTGTAAATCAACTATACTCCAGTATAAAATAAAAATTGGAAAAATAAAAGAAACTTCTGAGTGGGGCTCAGCAGGACAACAATGATTAGAGCAATGAAGCTTTTATGGTGGGAAACAATGACTCCCTGCGCAGAATTAAGAGACGTGGAAACTTTTTTATTTTATGTGTCTTGGTCTCTCTGGCCTGCACGAGTTCACTCACACATTCAAACACGAGTAGAGGCTTAGGGGCACAAAAGTGTCACCAGTGGAGGCCACACTATGTTAACCCCTGGAGTAACACAGATATGTTGTCAGGGGGACAGAAAAACCATTAGAGATATTCTCTGGGGAGGTAGCCCAGTTATTTTTGTTTTTTAGCAAATACCCCAAATGTCCCAAAGCATGACAAGTTTTGGAAGTCCCTGTCTCTGAGAGCACTTCCTCATTTGTAGTTTATACAGTTGTATCTCAGACTAGTTGAACTTGTTTTATTTTTATTTCATATACAATCACGTTTATTTTCATTTTGTGTATAAAATAATTTTATTTTTCTATTTTGTGTATGTAGTATATAATACAATATAATTATTTTGTATCTAGTATCTTTAGATTGTATTTTTATTGTATAATATAGTGATGATAACATATTAACTGTGTACATAAAGACTGCTTATTATATACATGATATTGTTCCAAGTGCTTTATATACATTTTTACCATTAATCCTCACATTTCTTTTTTGAAAAAGGTGGTATTATTATCATCATTTTACAGATGAGAAAAGAGAGGCACAAAGAAACTAAGTGATTTGCCCAAGATCCATAGCTGGCAAGCAGTAGAGCTGGAATCTACCCCAGACCTGGTGGTTCTGGGGCCTAAGACTTTTAACTACCAACTGCCCTGGTCAAAGTGGCCTGAAGCTTTTTGAGCTTTGATTGGAGAGAACTGCATCCCAAAGCAGTAGAGAGGTATAAAAGTCAGTGTGAAGGGAATGGATGATGCATTCTCTGCAGAAGTCATATTTAGGAGTTTTTTGAAACTTAGATAAACTTAGACCATCTATTTGTGGCCTGGAGCATTCTTAGTTGATTAACGTCCAAACTTATAGAAATAGAGACTTTGCAGAACCCCAGCAACCAGCTGTCAAGACGAGTCTGGAAGGCACGGGAACTCCAGTACTTGCTCTAGAAATGAGAAAGGAAAAGCATCTGTATGAAGCAGCTCTTGGGCTTCACCCAACCTGGGACTGGGAGAATGTCTTGATTCTGAATGGCAGTTATTTAAATTTTTGATGCAAAGCCTTGATAGGTTTTCTGTCTTATGGAAACCCTTCTGTACTGAGAGGAAGGCTAGAAGGACAAGTCCTAATTGAATTGAGTAGACCTCCTCTCAGTAGGGGAGCCCTTCTCCATTGTGAGCCAGCAGAAGGGCTTTTATAATAATGTGGCCTAGATGCTTTTAGCTAAAGTTCCAGAATATTATGAGTAAATTAGGAGAGTTTTCTAATACATCTTAGGATTCATTTGTTCATTCACAAACATTTATCGAGTGTTTTTGCTGAACCAGCTGTACTCTAGGGGAGACAGAAAGGGATAAGGTAGAAAGGGATATAGAAATAAAGAAGAAATAGTCCCTTTCCCTAAGAATCTCACAGGTGAGTGGTGGAGACAGATAAGAAAACCAGCACCAGCTTCCTGAGGTGGTTCCATAGACATTTGAGAGTTGCTTATGGTGTCTTTGAGGCAAGGGCACTAAAAACCTCTTTGGGGTGGGAAAGTCAAGTCCAAGAAAACCCCTTAAAGGAGGCCCTTCATTGTGTCACAGAAGATTTGCAATGGTCCAGGCTGCTGTGGAGGGTATCCCAGGCAGAAGGAGCAGTGTGTACACCCGAGAACCTAAGATAAAGGCAGCCCCTCAGTCATGCAAGTGCACCATGAACAACCAGAACTAGCCAGCTGGTCACCCAACTCTTATGTACTCTTTGATGGAGGACTTGAACCCAGTTCTAGAATTTCATGAACCTCAAGTCAGGGTCTGTGTCTCAGTAGGAAGTCAGACTCCCTGTTTCTAGGGTCTTCTCTAGGATTGTGTGTCTAATTTTATACTAAAGCACCTGGAAAATGTATAATATTAAAACCATTCAGATCTACAGATTTAATGTGATCCCTATCAAATTACCCAGGACATTTTTCACAGAACTAGAATAAATAATCCTAAAATTTGTATGGAACCATAAAAGACCCAGAATTGCCAAAGCAATCCTGAGGAAAAAGAACAAAGCTGGAGGCATAGCCCTCCCAGACTTAAGACAATACTAGAAAGCTACAGTAATCAAAACAGTGTGGTATTAGCACAAAAACAGACATATGGATCAATGGAATAGAATAGGGAGCCCAGAAACAAACCCATGCACCTATGGTCAATTAATCTTCTACAAAGGAGACAAGAATATACAATGGAGAAAACACAGTCTCTTCAGTAAGTGGTGTTGGAAAAGCTGGACAGCCGCATGTAAATCAATGAAGTTAGAACACACCCTCATACCATACAAAAAATAAACTCAGAATGGCTTAAAGACTTAAATGTAAGACATGACACCATAAAACTCCTAGAAGAGAACATAGGCAAAACATTCTCTGACATAAATCATACCAATGTTTTCTTAGGTCAATCTCCCAAGGCAACAGAAATAAAAGCAAAAATAAACAAATGGGACCAAATCAAACTTATAAGCTTTTGCACTGTAAAGAAAGCCATCAACAAAACAAAAAGACAACCTACAGACTGGGAGAAAAATATTTGCAAATGATGTGACCGACAAGCTTAATTTCCAAAATATACAAACAGCACATATAAGTCAATAACAAAAAAAGCAAACAACCTAATTGAAAAATGGGCAGAAGACCTAAATAGATATTTCTCCAAAGGAGACATACAGATTGCCAAAAGGCACATGAAAAGATGCTCAGCGTTGTTAATTATTAGAGAAATGCAAATCAAAACTACAATGAAGTACCACCTCACACTGGTCAGAATGGCCATCATTAAAAAGTCATTAAATTTTTTTAAAAAATAACAAATGCTGGAGAGGGTATGGAGAATAGGGAACCCTCCTACACTGTTGGAGGGAAAGTAAATTGATGCACTCACTATGGAAAACAACATGGAATTTCTTCAAAAAACTAAAGTTAGAATTGCCATATGATCCAGCAATCCCACTCCTGGGCATATATCCAGAGAAAACTAATTGGAAAAGATACATGCACCCACAATGTTCATAGCAGCACTATTTACAATAGCCAAGATATGGAAGCAACATAAATATTCATCGATAGATGAATGGATTAATGTGATACATACACATACACACACACAATGGAATACTACTTGGCCATAAAAAAGTGAAATAATGCCACTTTCAGCAACATGGATGGACCTAGAGGTCATTGTACTAAGTGAAGTAAGTCAGAAAAGGAAAGACAAATACCATCTGATGATATCACTTATATGTGGAATCTAAAATATGACACAAATGAACTTATTTACGAAACAGAAACAGACTCACATAGATAGAAAACAAACTTGGTTACCAAAGAGGAAAGGGGATGGGGGAGGGATAAATTAGGAGTTTGGGATTAGCAGATACAAACTACTATATATAGAATAAGTAAACAACAAGGTCCTACCATATAGCACAGGGAACTATATTCAGTATCCTGTTATAAACCATAATGGAAAAGAATCTGAAAAAGAACATGTATATATACATACCTATATATAGATTCACTTTTCTGTGTACCAGAAACTAACACAATATGGTAAATCAACTATACTTCAATTTAAAAAATTAATATACATATATTAAAATCATTCAGCCTCTTTTGTGAAATTAGAACAGCCAAGGAGGAAAGGGGCTAATATTTCTTGAGCAGTCAGTCACTATGCTCTAGGCAAGAGGCTAAGCACTTTTTGGTTTGGAGAGATTTTCATCGTTGTCTTTTACATAATTGCCTTTACCAGCAACTTTCTCACCAAACTGTACCTGTTTGCCTTGATCAACCACTGAGAAGGATCCTCTGTTAGCCAGAGATGAGTTGTGACTTGTTTTCTCCTAGGTTTCTATTTGTATCTGGATACAGCTCCTTCCTCTGTGAGAAGCCATCCATAATCCATGGCATTTCTCTTAGCGCCTTGCTTCACAGCCCCACTCCCAGCTCCCATTCATCCCTTAGAGACTATCACGATTATTTACATCCATGTGGTGGCTCACCACCTTGAGTGAAAGGATAAACAATTAACGTCTCAGCTCGTGGCAGCAGGCTGGCCCTTCCAGAGTGACACTAGGACTTGTCTTGAAGAGGGCCATACAAAATGGCTACTCAAACTGAACTTTAATTATTTGATCAACAATTTGGCAGGTCAGTCAATGGGAAACGGTGTCCAGTCGGCTGAAATTGACCACACTTCCTTTCCCATCAATTGTCAAGCGAAATTGTGGATAAAGTCATAAGTAAAGGATCATTGCCCATCATTCTTGGGTCTGGATTTCCCTATCCCTTCTACTTACTTAAGCTCCAGGCTGATCGGTAAAAGCAAGTATTTTGCTCTTACAGAGGGAACCAGTATAAAACGTATACCACCTTCTGAGATGCAAGGAGAGGGGAGAATATTTTTATTTCATAATTGAGGCAGCTGCAGCCATATAATCCCCTAACCTTGTCAGGCAGCTCGGATGTGGAGGTTGGATTTGAAATCCCATGATCCATTATGCATTGCTTACTTCCACATCTATTACTGTTCCATCAGCCAGATGACAGGATTCCCCATCAGGGCCTCTGAACGCGTGGGACCCTTTCACTTCATGCCTCTGGATAGGCATGTGGAACTTCACACATGGGTTATTTACAGGCAATTAGCAGGAGGCAATGCGAGATTTAGTGTAGCTTTTCTGAAAGTTATGAATAAAGGATATAGGGAGGTTTTTTGCCCCCAGAAAGGCTTGGAATTATCCCGGCAATGAATTTGGTGCCTGTAACCACTGCCCTCTCAGAAGATGTTGTAAAATGGGGCATGTTCTTAACTAAGTTGGCTGAGAGCTTCTCAAACACACTGCTGGCCCAGGCTGGTGGAGAGAGCAGAACACAGACTCCAATTTACATCCACGCTTCCTCACTGCACCCCAAATACCCCGTGCCCCCAAACCAGCTCACCTCCATCCTTGCATCCTGGGGACCTGACAGCTCCTTATAAAAAGAAGGCCTCTGGGACCTGGTTGTCAGCCACCAGGAAATAACCAGGATGGAATTTTCTGAGAAACATGTCCATGTGTAAAAATTACTGTGTTTTCCTCACAATGATTTGTGAAGTAGAAAGGGTGGAGTTTTTTAATCTATATTTTGCAGTGTAGGAAATCAAGGTTTAGAAACTTGAGTGACCTCCCTAATGTCGTGAGGTAATTTAATGACAAAGCTGGAATTAAACTCCAGAGCGCCAGGGCAAGATACTTTTTTCCCTAAACCATATTTCCTTAATCAGTAGATTTCTATTTACCAATTTCCTCATGCATATACACATTCTTTATTCTCTCATTCACTCAAAAAATATTTATTGAGAACTCATGGTGTGCGTCTGCTTACTATGTACTCTCAAGGAGCTCACAGTCTAGGGAGAGAGAGATCAGCAAGCGAGCAAAATGATACAGTGTGGACAGCACTAAAGTGGTTGGATGGAGTATGGGGGCTTAGGGAGTACAGACAAGGGGCGCCGACTGCAGTCTTGCGGTGGTCCAGCAAAGTCTTTCCTGAAGAAATGGCATAAGGCCTCAAGGACAGGCAGAGGGAACAGCAAAGCCCCAGAGGCAAGACAGATCTTAACGGGCAGGTAGTCGGAGCTTAGAATACAAGGTGGAGAAGGGGAGAGATGGACTAGAGAGCCTCCCGGACCTATTCATGGAGGAGCTTGTAAGCCTATAAGTGGCTGTCTCCACAGAGCCAGGCTCCGCATCCCAGCATCCCAGCAGTATCTACCCCCTCCTCCTCCCCCTCCCTCTCCCCTTCTCCCCCTCCCCCTTCTCCCCCTCCCCCTCCTGCTCCTCCTCCTCCCACTCCTGCTCCTCCTCCTTCTCCTCCCCCTCCCCTTCCCCCTTCTCCTCCTCCCCCTCCTGCTCCCCCTCCCCTCCTCTCCCTCCCTCTCCCCCTCCTCCTCCCACTCCCCCTCCGTCTTCCCCTCCCGCTTCTCCTCCCTCTCCCCTCCCCCTCCTGCTCCCCCCTTCTGCTCCCCTCCCCCTCCTCCCCCTCCCTCTCCCCTTCTCCTCCCCCTCCCCCTCCCCTCCTCCTCCTCCTCTTTCTCCTCTTCTTTTTCCAGGAGGAAGGAAGATTGACTTTTGGTCACCGTCAAGCACTTCTTAGAATGGCTACAGCAGAAGTAATGTTTCTGCCTCCAAGTACACAATGGTGATTGCTCACGCAAAGATTTTTTTTTCTCAAAAAAAGAAAAAAAGTGAGGAGGGTGAGGGTGACTCTGTAGGCTGATTTGATCAAGGTCATTTGCTGCTAGTCTGGGAAGGAGCTGAGATTGGGGTCAGGCTTCCTGTTCCAGCTGCTTTCATAGTGGTATTTAAACACAATGCCTTTGGCCTCTTTGTATGTCAGTGTTTTTACTCAAAAAACTGACTGGGATGTGTTTCATAGTGGAGCAAATAATACCATTCTCAAGCCTTTAAACTGTCCTACATCCACAAAAGGGGATGGGATATTGCACTGAAATTAGGATCTTCAACAACTTAAATGCTTCCTTTTTAATTGAGTGAAAGTAATATACTCATAATTGTTTCAAATATAATGTGGTAAGCCTTGTGATTAAAACCTCTTATTTCTTTTTTTTTTTAATTTTTTTGGGGGGGCTGTGCTCTGCTGCATGAGGGATTTTAGTTCCCCGACCAGGGATTGAACCCATGCCCCCTGCAGTGGAAGTGCGGAGCCCTAACCACTGGACCGCCAGGGAATTTCCAAGACCTCTTATTTCTGACTGATGTGAATGATTCAAAAGGAAGGAGAATTAGCAATGGCATGAATGGGACATTATGTGCTACAAGTCTGGGTATCAGCATTCAGAAAATAGAGAGAGACTGAGCCTTCCTGTAATATTTCAGAGTTGGTGAGCAGGAAGGGAGCGAACTTGGTCCAAGCTGTGTGTTACAGATTCTGTAACCAGGAAAAGGCAAAAAGAAAGTGGAGACCAGTACCTCCCTGCTCCATCCTCAGCAGTAAACACTGGGGTACCCGCAGTGAGAGCCTTTCTCTAAGTACATGACATCAATGTCTATTTCCTTCAACATCATAATGTCAATGAGGTCAAACAGAGGATATTTCCACAAGATACTAAAATGGCAGAGTCTTATTCTCTGTTAACTAGAGAACAGAGTTGACAGTTATCCGATCGGTATGGTTTTAGGTGGTGCAAGTCCAGATGACTCCAGGAACCAGGAAGGAAGTATAAATGTGCAAGATTGGCCTGGTGGGTGCCAAGGACACAAGCTCTACATGCAGGGCTGGTTCTCAGCTCAGCCCCACATGCCTGGAATCACAGGGAATAGGGACCCAGTGACACAGATCCTCCAAGGCTTCAAAGGAAGCTAAAATGCTAATTTTTGCATTTTCCTTTTGTATTTTTAAATTACAAAGCTCTGATTTGTATCCTTATTTTGTGGGAGGAAGAGTTATAGTTTACTGTATATTATTTCTGGGATTTGGTAAATCTCAGTAATTAGGGAAAGAGATGAGTATAAGGATTTGGTATGAAGTATTGAAAACAAGCCTTCTTCAATATATGGAAGCCATGTTGTTGCAGAGATAGCGTGTAAAGAGAAGTAATGGAGGGAAAAGAAAGAGCACTGGGCATGGAGTAAGAGTTTCTGAGCCTTGGCGTGCCCACAGTCAAGGGCTTAAGTAGCTCCTCCATCTGCAGAAGCAAAGTCTTGATTCAGACGAGAGCTGGGCTCACTTCTAAGCATAATCCTCCACCCCAGTGAGATCCATGCAGCACCTCATCAGGGATGCCCTGTCTGCACCAAGCAGTGTTTGTTTGATTCAGAATTACAGGGTTTTCTTCTGTGGTGTGATAATGGAATAAGAATAAGAAGATTCTGTCAGCGGTGCAGAGAATATAGATAGAGGAAGGGAGGAAGGAGAGTTCCAGAAAGAGTCACCCCTTGGAAAAATCTGGTGCAACCTCATCCTCTTGCCATCAGGATTGATCCCTTTATAGATCATAATTAAACCTCGTATAAACAGTGAAGAATCCTCACAGCAGCAGCCATCTACTGAGTGCTTACCACACGCAAGGCAACACGCCAGGTACAAACATTCATTTTCTTCACAACAGCCCCAAGCGGTGGGTCTCTAGGAAACTATTACTGTGTGCAGATTTGCAGATGGGGAATGGAGGCTGGAGAGGAAAAGCCATGTGCGCAAAACACACAGCGAGGGTGAGACAGACCAACAAGGACTCTGGCTCCAAAACACTTGATCTCAGTCACGCCCAAGAGGCCAAGTTATGTGCTGTAGTTTTGGGCTTTCTGCGAGTCGGGCCTTAGTTCAAATCTGGCATTTGTCACTCACTGACCATCCCTGGGAAAGTAATTTAACCTCTTGAAAGCCCCAGTTTTCTGGTCTGTAATTGGGAAGAAGTGAAGAACCTGTCACAAGTTTTGAGGATTAAGTGAGCTCTAGATAAGGCATATCACGTACCTGGAAGCCTTCAATAAGGGGCATGATTATTGTTATTAGTCCATTATTATGCTCTACTGTCTTCTTTCTCATTGCGCTGCCAGAAGAAAGAGGCTGCAAACCATCCCGTCAAGCAGGAAAGCAAGAAATCACATAACAGTTGAATGTATTTCCCCAGGGAGTTGGAGACAGGGGGGTGCAAAAGGACTTGGGGGGCATCCATGTAGCCCCTTGGCCTGCTGACTGGACACTTCCATTCTCTGAAGTCCCCCCAGGAAGATGTGAATCCACAGAAATTCCCTTGAGCTTCTGGGAAGGAAAAATGCCATCTCTGCTTAAACCATTCCATTGTAAAGAAATCACATCCTCTGGATGACGGGGCAAGGAGGAAATATACCTGGATATTCCCCAGTGTAATTTGTTACAGGCAGCAGAAGTATTAGATGTTCCCCACAGCCCAATGGCATGGAACCTTGAAAAACACACATGAAAGGAGGGGGAGGTCCCCTCCTGCCAGCTGAGTGAAGCAGAAGGGGCAGCGTGCTTCGTTGTCAACACGAAGTGCCTCAGAGCACAGGGGCCATGGGGCAGCAGAAAGCGCTCCAGTGCAGTGCGGACCGGCCCAGCCAGGTTTCCTTTTGCTGCTGTGTCCTCATCACACTGTGGCACAGGATGCTCAACCTCCCAGGAGTTCTCACCGAGGCAGCTGCATCTTCACAGCTAAGGGCAGTAGAGAGTTGAAAGCAGTTCTCACAGTAACTCCAGCAGAAAATTCCCCACACTGTCCCAAGCACCATCTCCCTTCTCTGCTTCATGGTAATTCTAAAGCCTGGCCTGGAGGAACTTCTGCAGACTTTATAATAGCCCAGCTTAATGGAAAAGTGGCACCTGAGGCCTTCGTTCACAATAATCTGAGTAGTGGAAGGGTTGCTGAGAGTTCTTGCCCAGTTGCAATTACAGTGTTTTGGGAGGTTATTTCCTTTTGCAAGAAAACCCAACTTGGAGGTACCTGTAGCCCTGGCACATATTTAAAACAAAAAAAGTACTTGTCAAAGGAGCTTTGACCTAACTATTGTCATTTTGTTCACAGTTATGGAAATGGAGGAGTGTCTCATGATTCATTTTCCTCCTGCAAATTCCTGTTTTAGACTTTAAACTGGCCTGAAAACTAAACGGTCTTGACATCAGACCATAGACACCAGGCCACGTTGCCAACGCAACAGTTTAGCAGAAAGACCCAGACCATATTCTACATGAAAGTCCCTCAGATTGTGTTTATACTGTCAAAACAATGCAAAGAAATGAGCCAAGTATCTGTACTCTTTTGACGATGAAGAAAACTTTGATTGTGATAACACCGAGCAAAGGCTTCAGTGATGGCTCTGAACAGTAGACTGGGGACGCTTTTTTTTTTTTTTCCGGTACGCGGGCCTCTCACTGTTTTGGCCTCTCCCTTTGCGGAGCACAGGCTCTGGACGCGCAGGCTCAGCGGCCATGGCTCACGGGCCTAGCCACTCCGCGGCATGTGGGATCTTCCCGGACCGGGGCACGAACCCGTGTCCCCTGCATCGGCAGGCGGACTCTCAACCACTGCACCACCAGGGAAGCCCGGGACGCTTTTTTTTGATTGAAGTATAGTTGATTTACAATATTGTGTTAGTTTCAGGTGTACAGCAAAGTGATTCAGTTATACATTTTTTTTCAGATTCTTTTCCCTTGTAGGTTATACAAAATATTGAGTATAGTCCCCTGTGCTGTACAGTAAATCCTGTTGCTTATCTATCGTATATTGCTGTATAATAGTTGGTATCTATTAACCCCATACTCCTAATTTAACTCCCTTTCCCCTTTAATGGCCATAAGTTTGTATTCTATGCCTCTGAGTCTGTTTCCATTTTAGAAACTGAAGTCTCCTTATGATCTATGTAATGATGACAGGTGTGCTTTGGAGGGAATTCTCGTGTGTCATTGGTATTTTTAAAGTGCCTAGAATGTGCTTCTAAGAGGTATTTGAGGCTGTGGGGTTGCACTTAAGAGGCAGTTCCCACGTCTTTTCAACTTCCTTCTGATTACGGTTCTATTGTTTGGGAGAGAGCGGCCAATGGTGTTTATGCCATGCCTCTTACTAAATGTATTATTTTAAAAAAAACTACCCTAAACTTGGGGTAAAACCATAAGAACCATTTACTACTGTTATCTCTCAGTTCTGAGGGTTGACTAGATCCAGCTAGGCAGATCTCCACCAAGACCTCTCTTATGATTCATATGATTGCAGTCAGGTAGAGTCTGGAGCTGGAATCATTTAAAGCACCCTCACATCCCTGGGGGCTGATGATGGCTTTTCACTGGGACCTCAGTAGGAACCATTGGTCAGAACACCAACAAATGGTGTTTGTGTTGCCTGGGCTTCCTCACGGCATGGCTACTGGGTCCCAGGGTCGAGCGTCTCAAGACAGAGAGCCAGGCAGAAGCCAATGCATCTCCTAGTGCATTCCGTTCACTGGAGATAAGGCAGTAAGCTTAGTCCATAGTTAGGACAAGGGGAATTAGACTGCACCTTTTGATGAGAGGAGTGTCAAATAATTCCAGGACATGAAAAACTTCAAAACAGTCCTTTTTAAAAAAAAGCAGTCAAACCAGCCTCTTTTTTAAAAAAGCAGTCAAACCTTTCCTTCATCCCTTCCTTATCCACTCACATCTGAGGAATAACAACTTGAATGAGTCTACCAGAATCCAAGAAACCAAATTGGTTGGGGCTGGATCATGCTGCTTTTACCTTTTCCAGGATGAAGTTACATGTGAAACCACCATGCCGGTTTCTCTTTTATTTTTATTTTTATTTTTTTTTTTTTTATTTTTTTTTTTTTCTTTTTGCGGTATGCGGGCCTCTCACTGTTGTGGCCTCTCCCGTTGCGGAGCACAGGCTCCGGACGCGCAGGCCCAGCGGCCATGGCTCACGGGCCCAGCCGCTCCGCGGCATATGGGATCCTCCCAGACCGGGGCACGAACCCGCATCCCCTGCATCGGCAGGCGGACTCTCAACCACTGCGCCACCAGGGAGGCCCCGGTTTCTCTTTTAGAAGCCTCTGAAATTAGCAAATGAATCTCAAGTTGGATGGGTAAGACTCTTGAGTGATCATGATGTCATTACATTTTGGTGCTGCCAGAGGCAGGCTGCCGGATGTGACTCTTAAGTCGCCTCTCATTGTCCTTAAGCTAAGCAGTAGGCAAGACCCATTGTTTAAGAACCGCATTGTTCACGTGAGCTTTTGTCCTGGATAACAGCTCCTGTTCATCAATATGATACATTGCACTCTGATTTTCCACTTCTGTCTTTCTGTCTGGTTATTCCTTTCTCCTCTCTGATTGCTTTTTCTTCTTGGGCCATTACTCTAGTTGATAGTGCCAGGTTATCATTGGACCCCATCTCCCTCTCCAATAAGCCTGTGATTGATACTAATCTTCCTTGTGGGACACGTTTTACAGGATGCACAGTGGAAACCACTCTCTAAATCTTAGCTTTATATGTGCTGACAATTTACAAGGTTGCACCTCACTCTCATCTCAGGAGGCTTAAGGGGAGATTTGAGAACCGTGTAATCAGACCTCCTAATAAGAACAGAAATGCCTTTCATACACAGACGCTGTCATGCCATTCAGCAGTCTGTGCTACACCCCTGTTTGTCTTAAAAAAAAATTTTTTTTCCAGCCAACAAAATGCACATCTAAGTAAATACCATTTGGGACGTGGCCAGCTCCTAGAAGCCCAGCCTGCATCATTTCTTTCTTTTGAGGAGAGTGGTATTTTAATTGCTCTAGTGAAAGCTTTTACTTGCCATCAATTCCATAAAAACAGAAAATTAAGGTGGTAGCAAACACCTCACTGAAGCAGAAGCCTTGCTTAGTAATATAACTTCAACTTTCCTAAGAAAACCGAGCTCCCAAGAGACTTATAAACACAGCATGCTTCATCTGACATATGCTTGGGTTGCAATTTTATTTTTCCAGACCTGAGAAAGTGTTTTGATTCCTCATGTGAAGTTTGTACCCCTAAAATATGCAGACCAAGGGAGCCAATGTAATGCAGTATTTGGTTGCAACAGTATTAGATTCCAAGTGTTCTTCAAATGAATGCCCACAGCCAGGACATAGAGGTACTTATCAGACTCAAGGCTTTCAAGCCACATAGCTGAATTCATGATTCGTTAATTAGATCACGTGAAACTTGAAGAAGGAGGCTTCTGTCTCTTCTATCTCTGTATGGTCACATTGTGGACCAATAAAACTCACAATTATAAAAATTGGGCTTTTTTGATATTTTAACTTATCAGACTCAGTTACATCTATTGGGGAAAATAATACAAAAACTTAGTTCTTTTGAGTAGTTAGAGCTTACTCCCATTTTGTTCTCACATCTGAAAGTGGGACTGTCCTCTGGATTGGCGCTTTTAAAGGAGATGATATCCTAGAACCTTTCTATTTTTCTTCCTTTAACATCTGTGTTCTCTCTGAATAAATATTCCTGGTCAAACTGGGTGTTATGGGCTAAATTGTGTCCACTGTCCAAAAGTTGTATGTTAAAAGTCTTAACCCGCAGTGCCTCAGAATATAACTCTATTTGAAGCTAAGACCTCTAAAGAGGTAATTAAGTTAAAACAAGATTTAGGGTGGTCTCTAATCCAGTATGTCTGGTGTCCTTATAAGAAGCAGGGATTAGGACACAGATGCACAGAATGAGAGACAACCATGTGAAGACACAGTGAGAAGGCGGCCGCCTACAAGCTAAGGAGAGAGGCCTCAGAAGAAACCAACCTTGCCAACATCTTGATCTTGGACTTCCAACCTCAAGAACTGTTGGACAATACATTTCTGTTGTTTAATCCACTCAGTCTGGTATTCTGTTATGGCAGCCTTGGCATTGGGAGTTTTTCCTGCATATAAGCAGAAACTCATTTTTCTGGGTAACTAACTAAAAGTACCTTGCACATTTCTAGGTACAGCTCTGCACAAGGTTACAGTGCCCTGGTCTCACTTTCACAGTGTCAAAGATAAACAAAGCTGGACACTAGTCAAAGAGATAGATAAGGATGGATTCTAATAAGTAATAGACTGATTAAAAGGGGAAATAATAGGGAAAAGAGTCCAGTGTGAACTGAACCCAACTTTGATTTATACAGAGGTGTCTGGGCATTTTAAAGGGAGAATGAGGGTGTAGGGAGGGCATTAGCAAGGGCTCAGCAGAGTCAGGGAAGTGAAAAATGACAACAGCGGGAAGGTACTTGATCCATGTGAAACACAGCTGGGTTTCCTAACTGACACTTATGGAAGTTAGGTTTCTGCCCTCCTCCAGGGTCCCTGTCTTCAGATATGGGCTATCTTCAGGTGGCAGCCTTGGGTTTTCTCAGGCAGACACTTTAAGTGGGGCTACGGTCATCCTAGGGATGCAGGCTTGGGCTGTTAGAAACTATATCATTATTTGTTCAAGTCTTTGTGAGCCAAGGTTAACAAGCCTCATTCAGAAGAAGGCTCAGAGGAGCCTGGCTAGAGTTTGATCAAGAAGAGGATCTTTGTCAAGGGCCACCGGAGTCCGCAGAGCCTATGTGCTAACAAATTCCTCTTAAGCCCTCACAGCACAGGCTCCCACTGAGGGGCGTGGAGGGTAACCAGAGCTTTGTGCTGACACAGCAGCATCAGTAATGGAATCCAGGGCCATTGTGAATTGTGGGATGACACAAGTCTGGGAAGAAACTCCATAAAAGCAGACCTGAAATCTGGGGCAGGCTCAGAAATAATGGCAGGGGGGAGGCAGGAGCCTTCAAAGTTAGAATTTAGGATTGGCTTTTTTTGGTACCCACAGCATTATTATGCTGTGTTTACACAGCGTGGGCAGAGAAGCGAGAGGCTGAGCCTGGGGTCTAGCAGAATCGGGCCAGTGCAGAGCTACAAAGCAGGTGAAATGATTTTAAAAGGGGGAGTGATCTGGGTGCCTTAAGCAGGTGTCCTGTGCTAATGCTGGCTACATACAGCTCACACAGGTAAAGGGGTCACTGTCACAGTGACAAGTCTGAGAAAGCCCAAGAAACTAGCCACAGTCCAGACCCAGGGGAGTGGAGGAAAGGATGGTGTGGGCTTGGGAGCTTGGGGGCATCTCAGAAGCCAGGACCACAACAGGATTCTGACACCCAACACTGGACTGGGTCAGCTCCCGCCAGAAATATTCTCATAACATGCTATGCTTTTACTTCCTAGCGTTTATTAGTTTGTGATTATGTATTTGTGCAATTATTTGATTAACATCTGTTTCCTCCACTAAACCATATGTTCCATGAAGGCAGAAATCCATGGCTACTTTACTTTCTGTTGACTTCCCAGTATCAAACGTGCTCCCTGGCAAGAGTTGACACTCAGGAAATACTTGTGGAATGAATGAATGAGTTGATTCATGTTGATACCCCCAAACAGTCAGAGCCTCACTTCTAGTACAGAACCTTGTGGGATGCATTGAAGGTCAAGGACAGGAAGCAGTGTCCTCCCAGGGGTGAGAAACTCGTGTCCCCATCGGACCTCAGAGCTCAGATGGCAGGTGTATCACTGTGAGTAGAATGAGCATCTCACCTCTGAAAGGCCAGTGAAGATCTCAATGACTGAATCTATTTCTGGGGATTTTGAAGTTTGGGACCCAGAAACTCTCTGCAGAGAAGAAAGGAGGCAGTGTACCTACCTGTGGAGACCGGCCAGGATATGATCTTTGTTTATAAAGTCCACAGTCCTTGCAGGCAGGAGGAGGCACGACACAGACAGCTGTCCCAAGCCTTGCCTAGATGGAGCCAACAGAGACCATAACAGTCCATGGAGCACCAGATCCCCAGCTTCCCAGTGCAGGGATTCACAGATGTTTCCTGTCCTCTGACCCCACCGGCTGTGACCTGCCTTTCTATGTCAACTGAATACTGGCCAGGTCACCTCCCAGGCCCTGTGCCCCTTCTAACTTCCTCTGTCTCCTACCCCTGTTCCCCAGCTTTCCCTCTATGGATTCCGTTTATCTTAGGCATAAATATCATAGTCATTGAAATGTGCTGAAAAAGTTCCATCTATTCTGAAAACTCTCTCTCTCTCTCTGTCTCATACACACACACACACACACACACACACACACACACACACGCCCCTGTCCCACTCCAAGGATACTTAAATGCCTGACATTCCACCACAGTCACTGTGTTGGCTTAAGGAATTGAAGAGATTACAATTAAACCATTCTTATACCTGGACACAATTTACTTGGTGAAAATCAGCTTTCTCTGCATACCTGGAATAGTTTTGGAAAAAATGGATCATGGACTACATGGATTTTGATCAGGAAATATGGTTAACAAAGGTCTGGACCATGGGGTGCTTCTGTAGACACAGTGAGATACTTGGGTGGCTCTACCCATTGGGTCAAATCACCCAGGCCCCCCTCCTCCATCCTGCCCCTCCTCCCACAGGCAGTCTCCTAATTTCCAACTGCAGAGCCCCGCCTGCCAAGACCACCTGGCTCAGAGGTTCCACTCCCCTCAGCAGATGATAAAATACTAAATATGTAAATACAGGCAGGTCAGTTCAGTCTCCTATCACGATGCTCACTCATTTCCTTAGGGAGGATGGCACTTGTCCAAACTAGTTTCGGGAAAGAGTATCACCCCCTAAGATTTTCTGTTAAGAGGCAGCATTGCATAATGGGAAGAAAACTGGGCTGTAAGTTTTAGCCCAAGTTCTAGTCCCAGCGTTGACACTGACTCACTCTGTGACCTTGGGCAAGTTCTTCACCTCCCGAGGATGTTCTTTCTTTCTTGTAAATGTCATGCCGCCTTTGACTTGTTTGCTGCCACTTTTATGGGGAAAAGAGCCCTGGGAAATATGACTAAGGAGGGACCCCTGGCCCTCCTTAGCAGTGGAGGGGACCTTCGTGCTCAGACCCTGCGAGCGCTTTGGATCAGCCTCAGCTCCTCTTCAGTTAATTTCCCCCTCCTTCTCGCTAATCCTACTGTCACCATGTAAGGGCACAGCATGGCCGATTGCATTTAAAATTGCTTTCTAGAAAGTCCACACAGGCATCCTGGCTGGGCTGATTTTGTGTGGAGCTGTGACTGAGTCATCTCAGAAGCCTAATTCCAGCCTTGGCTGGCTTGCAGAGGTGTCCTTGAGAGGGGTTCAAAGGGCTAAACTTAGTGACTCTCCAGGGTAGGGGAAAGAGCCCTGGCTCCATGTGCCAAGGAACCGCTGACATAATCCCGTCCTCTCCAAAGTCAGCAGAGAAGTGTCAACCACTGCACATTTTTTACCTTTTTATCAGTTTACTATGTGCCCCCCCCCCCAGTTTGTATGTAGCCTCCATCATGGCAGAGGTTCTGTCTGGTCAGCTCACTCTTGTGTCTTTAGCATGTGGAATTGTACCTGGAAGATAGTAGACTACTAAGAAATGTATTTTGAACTAATGAATGAATGAATGGGAATGTGTTCGGTTCAAGTGTTCTGCTGCCAAACATATTCTTGGAGTCTGGCCCTCACCCCACTGTCCACCCCTAAGGTGATCAAGAGCAAGGCAGGCAGAGGTCTCAGGCAGGGATTCAGTGTTTGGGGTCATCAGCTACCCAAGAACCCTTTGCTCCAGTGTGAATGTTCCCCCAGCTGATGGAAGGAGCCTGGAGGAGTGGTGCTGACAAAGGGTCCCCTTCACCTCCACTCTAGAGACAGAAAACAATAAATGTAAGTAACAGAAAGGAGAGCAAAAATGTGCCAGCTTCCACTGCACAGTGCTTATGGGTCCTTTCAAGCTTCTATCATGCAATTAATCCCAAAAAGATATATTCCCTGCCCTCTGGTCACTTAAAACAAAAATAAATACTGCCCTTTATACTGAAAATGAATTGAAGTGGGTTCATGTTCCTTTATACTTAAGATGTGGGGCTCATGACCCATCTCAGGGGACCTGAAACTGGGGACGGGAGTGAAGGTCTACGTCCGTTTCCCATTGGCCTCTTCTAATGGCTGGAAGTATGAACTTGAGATGAGTGACCACTTACTGAGCATCCACTGTGGGTCGGACTCTGGGCTAAGCTCTGGATAAGGCAATATCCTTATGGCATTTGTAGTCTAGCAAGGGACCATAGCAAATAAACCACAGTTGTAACTAGATTCACAGTAATTGAAGTGACAGATGGTGGAGGGCTGAACTGTGGTGTTTACAGTAAAAATGGAGAGAAGTGAGCAGAATTGAGAGAAATTGAGGATGAAGGATTGTTTGGTTGAGATGGAGAAGGAAAAGGAGGGGTTAAGTAGGACTCCCAGGTTTCTGGCACGGGCAGCTGGGTGGAGCTGAGACCTTCACTGAGACAGAGGAAGAGTGGCAGCTTTGGGGAGACTGAAGATGCGTTCGGCACCAGATGTGTTGAGGGTGATGCTCCTATGTGCCATCCAAAGACAAAACTCCATTCGGAGGTGGGACAGTTTAGTACCAAATATTATTTAAAGAGTGGGGGAGTTTCACTGTTCTCATATCTTTAAACACCAATAGTGTTCTAGAGAGACATGTCCTCCTGCATTTGAAGACTGATTTACAGTCCTGGCATCTGTCATAAATAAGTCTTATTTTGTTTTTGCTTTTTAATTTTATTTTGGAGTCTAGTTGATTTACAATGTTGTTTTAGTTTCAGGTGAACAGCAAAGTGTTTCAGTTATACATATACATATATCTATTCTTTTTCAGATTCTTTTCCCATATAGGTTATTACAATAGGTCCTTGTTGATTATCTATTTTATATATAGTAGTGTGTTTATGTTAATCCCAACCTCCTAATTTATCCTTCCCCCCAACTTTTTCCCCTTTGGTAACCGTAAGTTTGCTTTCTATGTCTGTGAGTCTGTTTCTGTTTTGTAAATACGTTCATTTGTATCATTTTTTAGATTCCACACATGAGTGATACCATATGATATTTGTCTTTCTCTGTCTGACAGTAAGACTTTTTTTTTTTTTTTTGGTAAGTCTTATTTTTGAAACAAACACCATGTCAGCCCTGAGTGTGACTGAGAATGAGCCGGGCCAGGCCAGTGGGGAATCTGTTCTGTCAGCCTCTGTATTTACCAGTGCCTTCCTTCACTGACTCCTGCCCTGGCCCCCTGTGCTGTCAGCTCTGAAGGATATTTAGTCCTTCCAGCCTCAAATTACTTAACCCTCCTATAGCCTCTGAAGACAAACTCTGGATAACTCAGACACCTCAGGCATGCCCAGGAATTAGCACAAAAGACAAAAGTGTCCACCTCTGCTCAGCGTGGCCAGAGCCACTTACTAAGTTTCATACCTTCAAAGCTGAAGCAAACTTCCTAGTAAAACAGGTCCCTGTGCTCAAGGGGTGGATACTTTCTCTGGAGGTCAGAAAATGATCAAAGCTTCTTCAGAACTTCAGGATACTAAAAAAAGCCTTGTTATTCTCTGATTAGAATTCAAACTAGAGGAAAATATCATAGCCCTCTGAGCAAATCATGGGTGAATGGAAGGATGAAACCCAGTTCCTGCAGCTTTAGAAATTCCTATGTTCATTTATTCAGCTAACACATATTAGGCATCTTCTGTATTTAAGTCACCTTGTGGGACGGTGTGGGGACACAAAGATTAAAAAGTTATTCTGCCTCCCAAGGAGGTGACACAGAATGGTTAAAACTGGGGAAGAAATAATTTTCAGTATGAAGTGTGAGATACGCTGAGGGCTCATGAATTCACTGAAGAGCAAGCTGTGGCTCCCCTGAGGATTCATGAACCTTCACAGCCCTATGAGGGAGGTTCTGTCCTTACCATTATTTTATACATGAGGAATCTAAGGCACAGGAAAGTTGAGAAATTTGCCCAAGGTCACTAGTTAGTAAGTGATGGGATTTGAACCCAAGCAATCAGAATTAAGGACAACTTTGTTGATCAAATGGCCTTAATGGAGGACTCGAATGGTAGGTTGGCTTTCAGTGACTGGAGTTGGGGGTGGTGGCCACTCTGTGGGCAAAGACAAGGACATGGCACATTTGGATAAATGAGTGGTGGTCCAGTTTGGGGGAATTTAGCGTTCTTGAAATGGACCAGTAAAAAATCAGATATGAAGGGTCACTTTTAGAAATGTAGACTTCCCCTCTGTAAGTAACAGGGAGTTATGGAAAATCTTTGAGCAGGAGTGACGTGATCAGAACTGTAATTTAGAAAGAAAACGTGGTTCCCGCACTCTAGACACTTGGTAAAATAAGTCTGCAAAAAAGAAAGTTTCCTGGATGCCTGATGCGATAGTTACAGTTAAACCGCCTGCTTCATAAACAGATCCAAAAAATTGCATCATGGCTCAAAAGGACAGGTTTTTTTTCTCACATAGTCAAAAAAGTGAGCGTAACTGATATCTCTCATCCAAACAATGATTCGTGGACCTGGTCTCTTTCCATTTGTTGTCTCTGCCATCTTTGACACAGTGCTTCCAAGTTCACGGTGCCGTGTATACCAAGGCAGCAGAAGGGTGAAGAGTGGAGAAAGCACCTGCTGCTTAATTTCTTCAGTGACCTCTGTTCCGATTCCATGGGGAGGCACATGCCTCCCCCTAGAAGCATGGGGACGAGAAATGTAGTCCGGACTGGGCAGCCATTTCTGTCTATGACAACACTGTGGAGGGAAAACATGAATTTTGGTGGAAAGTCTCTCACACCTGAGTGAGGAAAGAAGAGCTTATTTACCCTTCAGCAACAACTTTTCAAAGTTGTCTAGCACCTCATTTTGAAGCATGGTTGAGGAATGAGTTTTATGAGCAAATGAAACTTAAAATAACATAAGCACGGTCCCTTTTAGTGCAAAACCGTGTTTGTCTAAATTATTTTTGAAGTTTCCAAATTGATTTTATACTTTCCTACCTAAGTGAACAAAGCTTAACTTAATTTAAGCTTTTCTTGAAGACTTAGGATCCCCATTAAGAATGTCACTTATTATAATGCAGTGTGTTATATACTGATGGCTTTTGAGAGGTGTGGAAATGTTTGTTCCTGCACTGAATGCCTCCAGAATTCTAGGCTGTTCTGCTAAATTTCTCTTTAAATTTTCTGATCCCCTAAGAACTCATACAGCCACTGTATCACCTAGTGTCTCCAATTTCTGTTTTCCAATGCTTTCTATGTTTTCCTGCCATTTTTGTTATCTAACTAGTCCTTTGCCTACGTAGGCTTCTTTTAGTCTTCCTTTAAGACACTTCGGTCATCTTTGCTTTGCAATATTTCCACTCAGCTCTTTGCCTGTCCTTTTGGACAAAGCATGCACACACTTGGGAGTGAGCTAGACCTCAGTACCAACACAGGCTGGGCCTTTGAAACTATGACCTTGAGCAATTTAACCTCAAACCTCTGTTTCCTCATAATATAAACCAAGATGGTAATATATACCTTGCCAGTTTACTTTGGGGTTAACTCATTTAATAATGGTAATATAGAAAGTTTCTCTGTAAAGACTGGTAGCTATCGTTATTGTTCTTTTGGCACTTATGGGACCTGATTTTTACTGGTATCCTCAATAGGAATAAATATAACCCACAAGACTGCAGGGAGTTGGGATCCAGGTACAGATGGAGGAAGAACCAGAATATGGGAGACATTTCCGTGGAGTGGATGGCTGAGGCCATGAGTCAAGGTCCTGAAAGTTGCCAGGAGTTATGGATACACTAATATGCTTGAGCATAGTCTAAAGAAAGTTCTAGCATAAATAGATGAAGCCAAAAGAGGAGTATCAAGAAAAGAAGACCAGGTAAAAATCTCCCTTATTTCTTATTTATTTATTTATTTATTTATTTATTTATTTATTTATTTATGGCTGCGTTGGGTCTTCATTGCTGCACACGTGCTTTCTCTAGTTGTGGCGAGCAGGGGCTACTCCCCGTTGCGGTGCGCAGGCTTCTCATTGTGGTGGCTCCTCTTGTTGCAGAGCACGGACTCTAGGCACAGGGGCTTCAGTACTTGTGGCTCTCAGGCTCTAGAGCACAGGCTCAGTAGTTGTGGCTCACGGGCCCAGTTGCTCCATGGCATGTGGGATTTTCCCGGACTGGGGCTCGAACCCGTGTCCCCTGCATTGGCAGGTGGATGCTTAACCACTGCGCCACCGGGGAAGTCTCTCCCCTGTTTCTTATGGAAAAAAAAAAATAAAAGCGCCTCCCCAAAAGAAACCTTTCTTAACCCTGAAACTCTCTCACGTTATCAAACCTATCTGCCTTCTCCAACCCCCAGGCTTCTTGAAGGAGCAGGGACACCCCTCTCTCTTCTTGCCAGGAATCAGCTTCCTTGTACTTTAGGTTTCCTCTCTGAGTCTGAGGGTCACCAGAGGACCGAAGACAGTTGTATACTGGGCAGCCTGCCCAAGAGATCCCATTACACAGACAGTAGGTGCTTAATAACTATCTGGTGAGCAAATGAAATGGGAAAAGAAGAAAAGGTGATTTGTCACTAATACAAAGTAAGTCATGCAGCCCAGACAATGCATCATATTTAGCAAATTAAAGCAGGGGGCCCAGGGTGTACATCAAGTATAATGTCCATCAATGGTCAGCAGAAGAGGAGGCTGTGCCTGCATCAGCAATCGTGTTTCTAGCCTTGTGCTTTATTTATTTAACTAATGGCTGCTTTGCTGGTAGCTCATCATGACACTGTTACTGAGCTTGGCAAAGTGAAAAATTACAATTTTGTTTACTCATGTGTTCCCAGCTGGGGTGCTGAGTTATCCAGGCTGCTGATGGCCATTCTTTCATTCTCAGAGCCCCCAAAGTATGCAGTTCAATAAACAAACCATCAGCCCAAGGACCAGATTATCAACACCGACACAATCTGGCTATTAGCTACCTGGCACTAGTCAATATCCAGAACCCCAAATAATGAGTCATTCTGGAAAATGAGTATTTGCACCAAAGTAAATAATCTATTTTGGATGAGTTTGTTCCTTGGTCTACACTTGGGCTTATCAATGGAAATGAAAACCCAAACAGAAAGCCTGGGAGAGGCCTTGGTTCTGGAATGGTCCCCTCGGCTGCATGAACTAGTTTGGTTACTTGTGCAGTAAATATTTAGTGAGTACCTACTATATATTAGGTCTTGGGGATATTTTGGTGACCTAAACTCAACACAGATATAGACTCAATTCTTAAGAACCTTGCCATTTTGTGGGGAAGAGAGACACTGAATCAATGATTGCAGATATGATGAGAATTATAGAGGAAGAAACCAGATCCTAAGCTAATCTGGGAGTTTAAGGAAGGTTTCAAGAAGTGGTACTTTGAACGAGTGATGAAGAATTACAAAAGTCATAAATGGGGAGAGGACACGGGAGGGAAAGTTTGAATGTTGTTATTATTATCTCATAAAATAACTGCCAGGTAGGTTATCAGGTTCCAGGGAAAGCACGTGCAAAGGCCCTGAGGCAAAGTCTTATGAATATTGCCACTTGGGGCTACAAGGAGCTATAGAGTCAAAGTCACTGTGACTAGAGTGTACAGAGCCACAAGAGAGTGGGGGATACAGTAGGACTTGGCAAGGTATCAGGGCCTGGTAAGCCACTAGAAGGATCTCGTCCTCAAAGCAATGGAGGTCATATAGGGGCACTAAGCAAAAGCAGGCCTTAATTAGATGTGCATTTTAGAAAGGCCACTCTGCCTGGTGTGGGGAATAGACAGGAATGGGTGTGGTAGGACTGGCTAAGAGGCATGGCAGTGGCTGGGCAAAGATCGTGGGTTGAACCAGGGAGGGGTCAATGAGAAGCCATGTATGGGTGGATAGAAATGATCAAACTCAACAGAGGTGAAGGAGGTTGAGTTCGCAGGCTCAGGGAGTGACTGGACATGAGGAAAGAGGATGAAGCAGGTTATTCAGGAGGCCTCTTTTTTATCCATAATTATTAAGCCATGATAGTAATAATAGTTATTCCTTGCTTAGTGTCTACCATGGCTATTTTACGGAAGAGAAAACAGACTGAGAGTAGGGAAGGACCTACCAATAAATGACTGAACTGAGATTCGAACCCAAGTCTGAATCAAGACAGTGTTCTGTCTACTTTAATGTTATAAATTTAATGTTTTGTTCAATTAGATATTTTTCTCATTTGGTCACCTGAAACATTGACTTTCTTCCCTCCATTTAACTAAGCTATTTGTGGAACTCCCGAGTTCTCATAATCATCTTGCCTTTGATCATCAATTATTAGTGCTCTTCCCAGATTCAGGCCATGCTGTATTTACCTTAGGTCACTTTCAAGTGTAGCAGAGGCCAAAGAAGCCAGTTCTGTGGAATCAGGCTCGTCTGGCAGCAGTAACTGTCACTTCCTCTAATGAAAATGGAGCTTTTTGTTTGTTTTAATGAGCACAGGGGGCCTTTATATCCAATCTCCTCCTAGAGGAAATAACTGCATATGAGTGACCTTTGAAGGAAATCACATCAGGGAGTTATTTGAAAGGCTGTGAGGTGAGTCAGGGTGTAACATCAACCATTGTACCAGCATTTCAGAGAAGAAATGGGCTCTAGAAACAGGCTTGTCTTGCTGAAAGCTCATCCACACCCCTTCTGGACAGAGAAAAATCATCTACTGCTTGCTGAAAAAGTAAGGTAGTGATGTATTAGGAGATTTCTTTATCTTTTGAGCACCTGTTGTGTGCCATGCATACATCATGATCTCTGCCCACATGGCACTGATGTTTTAGTGGTGGGGACAGACAATAAAGAAATTAAAAATGTAAATCATTAGAGATTGTGGAAAGTGCCATGAAGGAAATAAACAGGATCATGATAGGTGATTAATTTGTGTAACTTCCTCATCTGATAAAATTACAACAATGGTAGAACCTGCCTCTCAAGGCTGTTTCAGGATTAAGTTGGATGATGCATGTACTGTGCTTAGAACAGTGCCTTACACATGAGCTGAACATTTTGTCAGTGTTATTAGTGGTTAGTATCTTTGTTATATAATAAGTGAGGGAGGCCACCTCCAATTAGAGCAGTCAGGGAGGGCTTCCTGGAGGAGGTGGCTTTCAATCTGACACGTGAGAGATGAGAAGGGGCCAGCCATGTAAATAACAGGGAAAGCAAAGGCCAGAGACAAAAGAAGGACTGTCTGATCTCTCCCAGAAGCAGAAAGGAGCTCGGTGGTCAGTGGGGCTGGAGAATGAGGCAACAAGTTGAGGTCCATGAGGTAGGCAAGACTCCAGCCAAGTAAAGAATTTGCATTTTATTTTTCTAAAAAGGTAGGAGTAGGTGCTTTATGCTTTAAAATCTCCCTCTGGCAGCTGTGCAGAGAGTGAACTGTAAGGGTGAAAGCTGCAGGACAGAGTCTTGCTGGCTGGGGCTCTGGTGGGAGGCTGGAAGTCAGAGAGTAAAGAACTTGTTGGGGGCAGTGTATTGGTTTCCCAGAGCTGCCAAAACAAATTTCCACAAACTGGGTGTCTTAAAACAACAGAAATTTATTCTCTCACTGTTCTGGAGCCCAGAAGTCTGAAATCAAGGTTTTGGCAGTGTCCCACTGCCTCTTAAAGCTCTAAGAATCCTTCCTTGCATCTTCCAGCTTCTGGTGCTTGGGGGCAATCCTCAGAGTTCTTGGCCAGTAGATGAATCACTGCAGTCTCTGCCTGGTCACCACATAGCGTTCTGCCTGTGTGTCTCTGATCTCTTCTTATAAGGACACCAGTGATTGGACCCACCCTAATCCAGTATGACCTCATCTTGATTTGCATCTTAAGTACATCTGCAAAAACCCTTTTTTCCAAATAAGGTCACATTCACAGGTACCGGGGTTTAAAACTTCAACATATGTTTTCCGGGGGAACACAATTCAACCCACAACAGACAGGAGGGTCCTGACTGGCCATGCCTCTGAGAGGCTGTGCTGGAGAGAAGCCCCAGTGGCCCAACTTATGTGGCAAGAGCAGTCCCCAGACATACACAAGCATCAGTATCTTCCCTGTAGTAGGGGGTTTGGATGTTCTCTAGCTATTCCTGGTTCCTCCTTCCAAATAAGCAGGCAGGTGGTGCAAAGGCAGGCAGCCCTGCTGAGGGCAGCATATCAAATAATGGATGTTCCTTCTTATTCATCTGTCTCCACCATATCACTTCCATTTGTAGGTTCCATCTTAAGTAAACTATTAATTCATGACTCCTTTTCAGTGAGTGCTCAGTGACTTTGAACAATCTACGGACATAGGCGAATTTTCTTAGATTTGTGGAGTGAGGAGACCTGGGGTTTTATCCCAGGTGCTGCCCTTAGTGTGTGATCTTGAGTAAATCACATAACCTCATGAGTTCCAGCTTCTTCCTCGATGAAGGAACTGTCCTGGTCCAGGCATTCTTAACCTTGAGGATGCATCAGAATCACCTGTGTTGCTAAAGCACAGATTGCTGGCCCTCACCTCAGAGCATCTAATTCAGAAGGTCTAGGGTGGGGCCTGAGAATTTGCATTTCTAGAAAGTTTCTAGACTTTGTTGTTGCTGCTGATTGAGGAACCATATTCAGAGAACTACTGGGCTACTTAATCTCTGAGATTTCTGTCAGTATTTCTATTCTGTAATTCTAGAAAACTCATTTCAATATAATATGACTAGATAAATTTTCTAACTTTAATTATCAAAATCTGGCTTTCTTTTCTTTCCCAGCTTTATTGAGGTATAATGGACAAATAATATTGTATATGCTTAAAGTGTATAATGTGATGATTTGATATACATATACATTGTGAAGTGGTTACCACATCAAATTAATTGACACGTCTGTCACCTCACATTACCTTGTGTGTGTGTGGGGGGGGGTGTATGTGGTGAGAACACTTAAGATTTACTCTCTTAGCAAATTTCAAGTATACAATACTGTATTATTAACTATAGTCACCATGCTGTACATTAGATTCCAAGAACTTATTCATCTTATAAATAAAAGTTTGTACCCTTTGACCAACATCTGCCCATTTACCCCACCTCCAAGCCCCTGGCAACTGCCATTATACTCTTTCTTTCTATAGGTTCAGCTTTTTTTTTCCAGATTCCAAATATAAGTGAGATCATCTAGTATTCTGTCTGGCTTAATTTACTTAGCATAATGTCCCCTGGGTTCATCCATGTTGTTGTAAATGGCAGAATTCCCTTCTTTTCATAGCTGAATACTACTCCATTGTATGTGGAATAGTATTCTTTATTTGTCATTTTTCTTTATCCATTCATCCATCAATGGACACTTATAGAGTTTCCATATCTTGGCTACTGTGAACAATGCGGCAATGAACATTAAAGTGTAGATATCTCTCCAAAAGACTGATTTTGTCTCCTTCATATGTATATTCAGAAGTGGGATTGCTGGATCAAATGGTAGTTCTATTTTTACAAAATCTGGTTTAAATATAAACATATGTCCCAGACAATGCTCACCTGATTTTCCACTTTGGATTTACCTCTCCTGACTTAAAGGTGTTGATTAAAAGGTCCCTCTTTCCTTCTATTCTCCATGCACGTAGACCGTGCACCCTCCTCTGGCTTGTAGGTCCTTCACATACAAGACTGCTGCAGAAGTCACCAGAATGTTGACTTAGAGTTCAATAGAATCACCTACCCATGGTGGAACTTATTTGGGGTAGAGATGGAGTGCAATAGATGGAATTAGAAACCTGAAAACTAATGGCATAAATAAGACCATGAAAAGATGCTCAACATCATTAGTCATTAGGAAAATGCAAATCAAGAACACAATGAAAATTCCAATGGCATTTTACACAGAAATAGAGAGAACAATTCTAAGATTTGTATGGATCCACAAAAGACTTCAAATAACCAAAGCAATCTTGAGAAAGAAGAACAAAGTGAAGGCATCACAGTCCTTGATTTCAAACTATATTACAAAGCTATAGTGATCAAATAGTATGGTACTGGCATAAAAAGAGACACACAGATCAATTAAACAGACTAGAGAGCCCAGAAATAAACCCATGCATTTATGGTCAATTAATTTACAGCAAAGGAGCTAAGAATATACAATGGGGAAAGGACAGCCTCCTCAGTAAATGGTATTGGAAAAACTCGACAGCCACATGCAAGAGAAAGAAACTGGACAACCCTCTTCACCATACACAAAAATTAGCTCAAGATGGATTACAGATTTGAACATAAAACCTGAAACCATAAAACTCCTAGAAGAAAACATACATGGTAGGCTACTTGTCATAGGTCTCGGTGATGATTGTTTTTGAATCTGACACCAAAAGCAAAAGCAACAAAAGCAAAAATAAACAAGTGGGACTCCATCAAACTAAAAAGCTTCTGCACAGCAAAAGAAACAGTGAACAAGATGAAAAGGCAACCTGCTGAATGGGAGAAAATATTGCAAATCATGTATCTGATAAGGGGTTAATATCCAGAGTATATAAAGAACTCATACAACTCAATAGCAAAAAACAGACAAACAAACAATCCAGTTTAAAAATGGGCAGAGGGGGCTTCCCTGGTGGCACAGTGGTTGAGAGTCTGCCTGCCGATGCAGGGGACATGGGTTCATGCCCCGGTCCAGGAAGATCCCACATGCCACAGAGCAGCTGGGCCCATGAGCCATGGCCGCTGAGCCTGCGCGTCTGGAGCCTGTGCTCTGCAACGGGAGAGGCCACAACAGTGAGAGACCCGTGAACCCCCCCCAAAAAAAAATGGTCAGAGGTCATTATGCTGTACACCTTAAACTTATACAGTGCTATATGTCAATTATATCTCAATAAAACTGGAAGAAAAAATGGGCAGAGGATCTGAATAGACATTTCTCTAGAGAAGACATACAGATGGCCAACAGGTACATGAAAAGGTGCTCAACACCATTGATCATCAGGGAAATGCAAAACTAAACCACAGTGAGATAACACCTCATACCTGTAAGAATGGCTGTTATCAATAAGATGAAAAATAACGTGTTGGTAAGGATGTGCATCTTTTCAGGATGACAGGAATGTTCTTAAATTAGATCATGGTGATGGTCACACAACTCTGCAAATATTCTAAAAATCATTGAATTTACATTTAAAATGAGTGAATTTTATGGTATGTAAATTATATATCAATAAAGTTGTCAAAAGACATTTAAAAAATAGAATGCGTGTAAAAAAAATAGAATGCAATTCCATTAAAAATTTTAAAAAACTAATGGGATTTCCTGGACTTCTCTTTGAAGGTCACCTAGTGCTGAAGGTGGTTATGACATATGCAGGAGAATTCAAATACTGTGCTTTAGAATACATCAACCTACTCACCCAGACAAAAAAATATCAGGGACTGGTTACTAGTAGAATGGTGACACAAATACAGTAAGCACATTTCTTTCATACTGTTGATGTGCCAGGCACTGTGGTAGGTGCTACATGGTTTATCCTTCAGTCATTCATTCAAAAATATTTGTTGAACTTTTTCTTCATTCTCAGTACTGTTCTTGAGGCTGAAGACACAGTGTGAACAAGGCAAAGCTCCACCTTTCCTGGAGCTTACATTCTAGTAAGGGAGAAAGGCATAAACATGTAAACACACAAGCCATAATTAAGATTATTTTAGGTAGTGATGCTTGAGTTTAAAAATAGCCTGGATAAGGAATTCCTTGGCAGTCCAGTGGTTAGGACTTGGCACTTTCACTGTAGGGGCCCGTGTTCAGTCCCTGGCTGGGGAGCTAAGATCCTGCATGCTGCATTGTGCAACCAAAAAAAAAAAAAAAGATTAAAAAAAATAAGTCTGGATAATGGAGAGAGTGACAGAAGATGGAAAAGGAAGGCAGTGGAAATATTAAGGGATCAGGGAAGGTCTCTCTGGGGAGGTGGTTTGAGGTAACACCTGAAGAATGTGAAGGTGTCATCATGCAAAGATCAGGAGAAGAGCATACTGGGTGTGGAAATAATATAAATTATTATATTATATAATATAAATCACATCAGACAACAGGAAATGGAAATATGGCAGTGTAATTAACAGAAAGAAGAAAAAAGTAGAGGCATCACACTCCCTGATTTTAAACTATATTAAAAAGCTATAGTAATCAAACTGTATGGTATTGGCATCATCTTGTACAGAACTCTCTGGTAATTACATATTAAAGATCACCCCAGGAGCTTTGTGGAGACAGGAATATATAGGAGGGATGGAATGAGGGAAGTAAAGAGTTACGAGTGTGCAGCAGGAGCTAAAGAGAGATGATGGTGGCTTTGATGAAGGGGGTGGCAGCAGGGATGGTGAAGAGCTAGGACTGACATCTATAGGAGGAGAGATCCAATAGGACTGGCTGCGTTGTAGGGGGCAGAGAAAAAAGTGTCAAGAATAATCCTTGAATTTTGTCTTGAGCAGCTGGGTGGAAGTCACACCATTAATTGAAAAGGCAAACATTTTCTTTGAGACTGACTTTACTATATCCAGATCACAGATGAAGAAACTGGGGGCTCAGAGAAACTAAGCCAATTTACCCCAAATTATCCACCTAAGGAGTGGAAGAAACAAGTTTGAAGCCAATGACTTCAAAGGCCATATTTTAAACACTGCTCAGTACTTCCTCCTACCCAAGGAGTTCCTTCATCCTTAGCCAGCCAGTGGATGGAAATCATGGAAAGTGGCGCTGGTGGAGGGAGGAGGACTTCTTGCTGATGCGCGGGCTTTCATTGAACAAGAGGGAGAGGAGCAACTTGGAAGAGTAACATTTTTCTAGTGAATCATATTAAATAACCAGAGCGGCTTATACCCAGTGTCAGGGTAAACAGAGATTGACAGGTAATAAAAGCCCAGTAATTACAGGAAAATATCAGATTGGAAAGTGCAGAGATTCTTGAAACCTGCGAAGCCATTTAATATATCTTATGTTTGCTCCAGACCAACAATCAGCTCCCAGAGCAATATTGGTCTCATTACCAAACTAATGGACAGTATGTTCTGAGGTGGCTTTCTCTCTGCCCAATAAATCAGATTTTTTTAAAGTGAAGCCTGAGATTGCCGTGCTGCAAATGTTTGCAAGGACGTCACTGAGTGTTTTAGGTGTCAAGTTAAATTTGACTTAGCCTGTTCTGTTCTTTTAAGAAAGGCTCAGGAGGCATCAGCTGGGTCACAGGGAGAGAATGCCTTCTGCTCTTGCTCTTCGGGCTGTGACAGAAATCAAACCTGGATTCCCTGCGCGTGCTTTCTCAAGCAGGAATTGCTCCTGTCGCCGCAGCCCAAAGGAGCAAGTTGCAATGAAAGTTGTCATTCTCCCCTGTTCCCTGATTGTGGGGGGGGGGGTTTTCCCAGGAGTTGGGGGTGGAGAGAGAAGTTCATTCACACCTTCTAAAATATTCTAAATATCCCCAATATTCTAAAATATTCTAAGACATTCATGAGTCCCCAATGAGTTGCAGCCACTGTCCTAGGAACTGGGATGATGCATTGCATGTGCCCGTGTGTGTGTGTGTGTGTGCGTGCACTCCCTCTAGAAGCCAGCCCACCTGCCCCCATAGGCTCCTGTGCACCGCACTCCTGGGGCCTGGGCTGCTGCTCCAAGCATCAGTGGCCTGTAGAAGAGGTAACTCCTCCGTGCCTTGTAGATTTTCCTCAGCATTTTTCACTGCACAACAGCTCTAATGACCTTGGCATCAAGCTCTTACTGGGGATTAATAACCAGCTGGGTTTAATGGCCCTTACTGTGTCCTGGGCCACTTTCCCAGTCAGCCATTAATTGCAAGCAGTGCCCTGGGCTCTGGCCATTGTGGCTCCCTGGGCTGGGTGGCCCTGAGGCAAATGGCCCAGCCTCCTTCTCTGCAGACAGAGCTTCCTCTGTGCTCTCCCCTGCTTCTCTCTGTGGTATTAGTACATAGGGCTGCAGGAGAATTGTTGGTTAGGGCACCACATCATGTCTTCTTTGTATATATGGAGGTTTTCTCAAAGGACTGAGAAGCCTGGAGGTTGGCTTTCATTCACTCACTTATCAACCCATCAATCAATTTAGTATTAGTTGAGTGCTGTACATAGGTCAGGAAGCCAGAGAGATTATCAAGGTTGGAGTGACCTAACACGGGTGCCCATGTTTCCCTACAAAGGGCGGAACCCCTCACCAAATGAGTCTTTAAGGAAAATGTCCCCAAGAATCAGGGAAGCTGAATACTGTGAGAAAGAAGTAGAAGGCGTAGGTAGGCAGTGAGTCCACCAGAAACCACCACCCGTCTCCTGTCCTCGGTGGAGTTTTATCTCCCGGGCCTGCTGGCAGGGCCCCAAGTTCACCTTTCCATGGTCCGCTGAGTGATTCATCAACCCAGCATCTGAGTGTTTAAGGGAAGGACATGTTCAGTACTACATCAGGAATGTTTTTTTTCTTTTTTTTGTGGTACGCGGACCTCTCACTGTTGTGGCCTCTCCCGTTGCGGAGCACAGGCTCCGGACGCGCAGGCTCAGCGGCCATGGCTCACGGGCCCAGCCGCTCTGCGGCATGTGGGATCTTCCCGGACCGGGGCACGAACCCGTGTCCCCTGCATCGGCAGGCAGACTCTCAACCACTGCGCCACCAGGGAAGCCCCACATCAGGAATCTTAACTCACCAAGGCATGAGTACTTTCACCCATGTCATTAAGACACTCAGGATGATAATGGTACTTCGATGTGCAGGAACATGGCTGTCTCAGGGGACTGTAACATCCCAAGAACCTGGGTCCCACAGTTTGTATAGTCCTTCTGCCCCCCAAGATATCCTTAGTCCCTCTGAATGCAGGAAAGAGACTTCGTTTCTGCCTTGGGAAGTGATTCAGCCTTTGGTACATGCTCTTCTCAACTGCAGGAAGTGTAACATTGTTCAGAACAGCTATTGTCACTTTACTGGCACCACTTACCGAAAGGCACTTAAGGCATAATTCAGACTTAGATCTTTTTTGCATTGTTTGGTGCATCTGTACAACTCAAAGAGAGGATGCTGGTGCCTGAGGTAATCAATACCTCAGAGCTAAGGCAGGTGGGCAGGACTCATGAGGGAGGGCTTTCTGGGACTGGGTGGACCCCAGCATGTTCTGGTGGTGCCCAGTAATCACAGAGGGTCCGTATGGCACAGTCAGGAACCTTGGCCTTCCCTGAAAGGGTGTTCATCCGACCTCACATGGGCATAGTGGGGGGAGAGAGAGAGAGAGAGAGGGAGAGGGAGAGAGGAGGCCTTGCAATCTCCAGAGGTGTTACAAGTTTCACCCATCAAGCAGCCTATGCTCTGAGAATCACAGCAGAATAATTAATTATGGGGAAAGAAATGCTGGGACCTTTCTTTAGAATTTTTTCCCCAGTAAAAATGAGCACAATGTCTTGAAATTATAAATCAAACTGGAAAATTCAGGATAATAGTTCTAGGTGAGTCTGAGGAGAAAAAGCAGGTCCCAATGGCTTTCAGGTCCAGTGGAATGAAATCTTGCAAAGTGACCTTATTAAGCAAAAGGACCGAGTTACACTGTACCTCAGGGGTGTATTAAGTGCCTAATAAGTGTCTGTTAAATGAATGAAGGAATGAATATCTTCTGGCCACAAGTGTCTAGTTGGAGCTCTCTTTGTTTTACGGGTGAGAAAGTTAAGTACCCAATTTGTGATAAAGTCTTCTTTAGACCCTGGGTCTCCTGACCCTAATCATCATTTAGTCACATGCTATTTGCAGATGCCCTTGTCATCTTTGTAGGAATGTTTTAACATGAGTAGAAGTTTCCCAGGATACAGGACTTTGGATGCTAAAACCCAAACAACCCCTAACAAACCGGGCTCCTCTTCTACCTCTCAATATTCTCCTTGGTAAAACAGGGGTGATGATGTAGTATCTTTCTTATAGGTTTATTTGAAGAATTAATGCAATTATATAAAATGCTCAGAGCAGTGCCGGGCACATAGAGAACATCAGAAATATTAACTAAGTTGACCACCCTTTCCGTTGTGCCCCCAGCCCTGCTGTGCTCTAAACAGCCCCCTTTACAAACAGTGCGGCACAGCCCCACATTGTGTCACGTGTCATTGCACATCTCTGACCTACTGCCCCCCAGTAAAGTATAAACTTTGAGGGGTTCTGTTTTTCCATTCCATTCGCATTCTTGTCGCCCAGCACATTTGTCACCTAAGAGTAACTGGGTGTCAAATGAATGATGAGAATTTGCAGTGGTAGAATCGCCATTTCATAAGCCCATGTGTCAATTAGCAACCCAGAGCGATCAGTACACACTGATGTGGTGCGTACCTACCATGCACTCCACTCTGCCTGAAAAGCCCCAGAGCGGCCTTCACTTAATGAATGACGCCGTGCCATGTCCTATGGTAAGGACTGGCTTCAACCCCATGCAGTTGCTACTTTCGCAGGTCAAATATTGGCAATTTTAAATGGCTCAACCTACCACTGTGTACATTTTAATTCTATCAAAGTGGAATGGGGCATTAATTATCCTTGGTTAAAAATGAGAAAAGTGAGACTTGCAGAGGTTAGTGACTTGCCAAGGTCCCATAGCTGACAGGTAGTGTAGACAAGCCTGGACCATCCTGTGTGGGTGCCCTTGGCCACTCTGCAGTGAGGGAAGGTGACCGCCCTCGGTGCTCTCTGTCTGGTTCGGAAGACAGAGCTATGGCTTAGGAAACTCCAAAAGAAAACACAAGACTGTATATACGCAACACTAAATTGGATCCAGTTTTCTGAGACTGTGCAGGGAGCCAGTGAGTCTAGTTCAGAGTTAACAGAGAGGAAGGGTAGAGGCTCTGGGGAAAATCTAACAGTGCAACTGTCCTTCAGAACATTCTTGATTATCATTTTTTTGTGCACTTGCTGGCCTGGGCCTCCGACCCTAATTACATTATCTTCAAACAGCAACTGAGAGATATTTCTCATGAAACATGAACAGGGAAATGTTTAACTTGTAAGAATGTAGGTGTTCAGAAAGTACATCACTGGTTCAGGATGTTGAAATGAGCATTGTCATTGGCGTTGTCCCTGGTGGGCACCATAGGGCCAGGGCTTCCACAGGGCGCGAGTACAGTGGATGAGCTTGAGGCTTTCTTTACATTTTTGAAGATGGACTGGCTTAATTTCTCTCCCTCTCCCCTTAAACTGGGAGAAACTCTCCTAATTTTCATTTCAAAATTATGGCTTCTGAAGGGCTACAATTTGCATGTCTTTTCTCACATGATTCTTAGACGATGTCTATTTAGGATAAACATATTTGTACAGCATCCAAGAACACTGATACATGCTTAACTTCCAATAAGGTGAGTTAAGAGCATTAAAACTAGTGTCACAGCAAATTGTAGTATAGTGTTTTCTTCAACTTGGGGGTAACTTTGGATTCAGAAAGACCTGGGTTTGAAAGCATGACTTCATTACTTGCTAGTTATGCATCTCTGGGCAAATTTTTCAACATCTCTGAGTCTAAGGTATCATTATTTGTAAAATGGCAGTAACAGCAAGCTTGCTGGGTTGATATGACGATTTGATCTATTAATATCAGTAAAGCCCAGAGCCCAGTGGTCAACAGGTCACCGCTGGCTCTCTTTCCCTGTTGTCCAGTACTCCCTGTCACCAGTCTGGAAGAGAATGTAGGGGTGGATGGGGTAATAGCAGAAGGGATGTATTCTGGCATAGGAGGGAGAAGAGCGAAGATGGCAGCCCTCGGAGGCAGGGAAGTGACCTGCTGGTGCCAAGCGAGTGTTGCTGCTGATGGGGTCCTTCTCCCCCTTCTTGCAGCCCCTGAAAATGCACTGCAGGGACTGCGCCCTCGTGACGAGCTCGGGGCACCTACTGCGTAGCCTGCGAGGCCCCCAGATTGACCAGACTGAGTGCGTCATCCGCATGAACGACGCCCCTACGCGCGGCTACGGGCACGACGTGGGCAATCGCACCAGCCTGAGGGTCATCGCGCATTCCAGCCTCCAGCGAATCCTCCGCAACCGCCACGACCTGCTCAACGTCAGCCAGGGCACTGTGTTCATCTTCTGGGGCCCCAGCAGCTACATGCGGCGCGACGGCAAGGGCCAGGTCTACAACAACCTGCAGCTCCTGAGCCAGGTGCTGCCCCGGCTGAAGGCCTTCATGATCACGCGCCACAAGATGCTGCAGTTTGATGAGCTCTTCAAGCGCGAGACCGGCAAAGACAGGTACAGAGGCGCAGGCAGGGGGTGCCCGGGGTCCAGGGGAGGGTGAGGAAATGTCCTTGCTGGCTGATTCAACAAAAGCAAAGCTTTTTTTTTATGCTTATGTCAGATAAGTTCATCTCCTTAAGCTTCTTTTTCTTTAATTTTTAACCATTTTTAAAATTGAAGTATAGTTAATTTACAGTGTTGTGTTAGTTTCAGGTGTATAGCAAAGTGATTCAGTTATCGAGATATAATTTTTATATATATTATATATACACATACATATATAATAGATATATATTTTTCAGATTCTTTTCTACTATAGGTTATTACAAGATATTTAATATAGTTTCCTGAGCTCTACACTAGGTCCTTGTTATTTATCTATTTTATATATACTAGTAGTTAATTCCAAATTCCTAATTTATCTTTCCCCCACTATCCCCTTTGGTAACCATAAATTTGTTTTCTAAGTCTGTAAGTCTGTTTCTGTTTTATAAATAAGTTCATTCATATTATTTTTTTAGATTCCACATATACGTGATATCATACGGTATTTGTCTTTCTCTGACTTACTTCACTTGACATGATAATCTCTAGTTCCATCCATGTTGCTGCAAATGGCATTATTTTATTTCTAAAAGCTTTTGCTAAGTGCTTTTTGTTGTGACCACACTGCTCATGCCATCTATAGAGCTCATCGGTAGGGTCCTCCTGGAGACTGGACTGCTGAAGCTGAATTTATAGGGCAAAGTGAAAGGAAGCACTGAGACATTTATACAGATGATAATTCAGGGCCAAATCCCTACTCTGGAGGATGAGGCAAAACTGCTCCTGGCTTACACTGATAGTAAGTGCAAGATAATAGGTTTATTGCTTTTTTTTTTTTGCAGTATGCGGGCCTCTCACTGCTGTGGCCTCTCCTATTGCGGAGCACAGGCTCCAGACGTGCAGGCTCAGTGGCCATGGCTCACGGGCCCAGCCGCTCCACGGCACGTGGTATCTTCCTGGACCGGGGCACGAACCCGTGTCCCTTGCATTGGCAGGCAGACTCTCAACCACTGCGCCACCAGGGAAGCCCGGTTTATTGCATTTTATTTTACTTGTGTGAACACTAACCAAAAAGAAGTGTATGGGTTTATTTTTCTCTTTCAAAGGCAAATATTTATTCAGTCAACATATATTTATTGAGTACCTGCTACTTCACTGCACCTGGTACTGGGGATATACACAGTCAGAAATAAGGCAGATCTAGACCCTGCCCTCCCAGAATGTAGTCTTAACAGGGCCAGCAGATATTCACCAAGTAGTGGCCAGTGTGCTAGGTCATGTGAGGGGAAGAAAACGGTGCTATGACCAGTGGGACAGAGAGACCTGCCATAGTCTAGGACAAGGCTTACCAAACTGTTGCTTACAATTCAGTAATGGAACATGAAATGTATGTATTGAGTCACTGCAAGATTTTTTTTAATGTAATGGAAAGAATGGAATAAAACAGACAATACCAGCATTCATCTCCTATAGTAAGTAAGGCAAAGTATTATTTCATGGGATAAAATTTGTTTCAGTTTTATACATAGAAATATACATATACAAGGTCTTCTTTTGAAGTGATAAAATTGTCCTGGAATTAGATAGGGATGATGATAGCACAATTCTGTGAATATATTAAAAAAAACTAAATTACACACTTTAGAAAACTAAAATGAAATGAAAACCATGTACAATACATGTGAGCATATATGCTCAATCATGAGGTAAAATGTATTTCTGACTATAGGTCGAAATCTTTTGAAAAGCACTGGTCTAGAAGATGAGGGTGTGATGGACTTTCTCCAAAAGGTGTATTTAAGCGAGACCTAGGCCAATAAGTATTTATCCAGGTAAAGAAGAACCTGAGAAGGGGAGAGAGAAACATCCTTATGGGTATAAGAGCTCGGAGGTGAGAGGACTTCCAGGGGTTTGGAGAAGAGTCCCTGTGGCTGCAACAGGAGTGCTGGCGGGGAGTAGCCAGAGAGGAAGCAGAGATAAAGGGTGAGGAGCTGGCCAAATCTACGTAAAGAAAAGGACAGCTATAGGTATTGAAAGGAGCAGTGTGGTGTAGTCCAAACACACAGCTCTGGGTTGATATTCTTTGTCCCTCACTAGTTATATGGCCTTGGACAAGATAGCTAACATTTCAGTGACCTCACATGTGAAAAGGGCATAGTGACTAGGCCTCATAGGACCAGTCTAATAATTAAATTTCCTCATTTCCTTAATTCTAAAACACGTATGTTTATAACTAATACACATTTAATGATGTAATTTACCCCCTCCCTTACAAAAACTGTTCCTGTGTCAATTTTTTATCTTAAAACTAAAGAGATACAATAAGTAAAGAATGTGAAGTACTAAATCCTTTTGGCCAGCTTAGGCAGCTCATTATGAAGAACAGAGTCTTAAAGAAAGACCGAAGCCCATCATTCCCAAATTCTTTGCAGGGAAGAGCTTTCTTTTTAAATCCTTAAAACCTTGTGACCATTTGAGGGCTGGTCCAGACAAAAGTGGGCATGGCATCTGATGGACTGAGGAGAGGTGGACCTGGCCACTGGCACTGTGGTCTCCTTCCCTGGAAGCCCAGGTGACTCCATGGTTAGCCCAGCCAGTAGATCACATGGGGGATCCTGGTCGTCATCACATGCTGTCATGAAATCCAGTCACTTACTGCCCTTTAAAAACCACAAATAAGAGACTGTTGCTCATTTGAATGAGTTATTTAACCAAGAGAGCACTTTATAAGAGAAGGAGAATGAGGGAAGTTATTTACAGTTTCATTTTTTTCTGGTTGGAAAATTCAAAATAAGTAGAAAGACTCTCAATAGAAAACACTTCTCTCTTTTGAGTTTAATGGTTGTTTGCTAAATTTAAGTATTTCTGAAACACTGCTGCAGTGTTAGCTATTTAGGATATTTACACATTGCTCTGGATCTTCTTAAGGGATTAAGTTGAAAACTTGGAGACTAGTCATTGCATCCTTACATCTTTAGGAAACAATCTCACATCAAGACATAACCCACTCACTAAATTCATTAAATTCTGACCAGTGAAAACATTTTCCTCAATAAGCCTGTGTCCTTAGTGAGCCCAGATGGTAAGAGACAGATAAAGTTTCATGGACTGGCTACCAATCTTCTCATCCATCTCCTAGGATCCATGCAGTCCCCACACAGGGAATCACACTGATGGATTTGTAGGAGGCCAAAGTACACAGTCAACTTTTAGAATCTTTGTGCCTCTTACCTTTAAGAAACTGTCTTAAAGAAGTTCATATTGTATTGACTCAATATTCCATGTGTCCATTTTCTTAATCTTCAGTCTACTCCAAGCTAAAGAACAAAGTCAGAAACAACCCATCAGAACAAAACTATTTCTATAAACTAAAACACAAAACATTAGGGTCTAACAGTATTGCCTCTGTGTATGCTTTTCTTGAAACCTAACAAAACAGTGGCATGGATTAAAGATACACAAAGTATGGAATATCTAATTTTGCAATCTCATAATCAGGACATTCATTTCAGGCTAATATTTTGAAGAAATGAGATAATTCAATAGATTTTGATTTATGGAAATTTCACCCTACTTAAAAGTGGAGAAAAAAATGTCTCAGGAACAATCTGCAATTAAGAAGCATGACAAATGACATAGATGGCCAAGTGGTATTCTTTGATATTAGAAAGTAACTGCACTTGAAAATAACTTTATAATTGAATAGGGTAAATTAGGAAAATATGATTCAGAACCAATATTGTAGTAATTAGATAAAAGAAGTATAAATGAAATAACTGCAGGAAGAATATTTTCATAGAGATTATAAATGAGATTCTGGTGGAGCAGAAAGACCTTTAATTGTAATTTAGTGTGTACTATAGCATTATCAGCTCAGTGTGCTATTTCATCATATAAAAGAATATCTGATAATTTTCCCTAATTAGCGCATGACAGCTCTTCATATTCCTTCATTACAGCTGATTAAGTGTAAAAACACTAGATATTCCTTTGTTGGAAAAAGAGCTCAAATCTTTTTAGAACGGCAGCACAAAGCAGTTGCATTTCTATAGCATGTGATCCCAAAAGACTACTATTTCGCAAGTCCGCGGAATTTTAAGTGGAACTTTAAAGAAATGTTCACCTTAGTTTCTTTAGTCCTCCACTTTTTATTCTCCCCATTTTTACCCATTAAATCTTTTGCTGTAGAGTCACATCCCCCTATATTTCAGGCTGTGGCTTGTGATTTCTACTACATCACACAAAAGAAAGCCAAAGCTGTAGGGAAGTTTCTGCCACTGGGAAAAGCCCTCTTAGTGTTTCCTACAACTCAAAAGCATAGGGACATAAGTGTGATTCTTGGATCAGGAATCTGGGGGTATAAGTAAGCTGTCATTCTCCTCCTGGGCTCCACATCATTCCAGTTATTCACTCTCCCAGTTTAAGTCTAGAACAACCTGCCATCTCAAGGTCACAGCCTTGATGAAGACAAGGTCTAACTTGAGTCAAGGCACTGCCTTCTCTTCCGCTCCCCCATTCAGTCAGCTCTGCTCTGTCCCACCTCCTTCAGTCCCAGAGGTCTTCTGAATTTAGAGCCCTGGTGAAAAACAAGGGGGATTGTTAATACCTATGTAGTCTGGAGGCTCCAGAATTTTCTAATTACAGTAGGTTCCCTGCATATGAACAAGTTCCATTCTGAGAGTGTGTTCATAAGTCCAATTTGTTCGTAAGTCCAACAAAGTTAGCCTAGGTACCCAGCTAACGCAATCGGCTATATAGTGCTGTACTGTAATAGATTTATAATACTTTTCACAAAAATAATACATAAAAAAACAAACACACACACAAAAAATTTTAATCTTACAGTACCATACCTTGAAAAGTACAGTAGTACAGTACAACAGCTGGTATACAGAAGCTGGCATCTAGTGAACAGGCAAGAAGACTTACTGACTAGGGGAGGGAGAGGAGGTGGGAGATGGTAGAGCTGAAGGATCATCAGCAATAGGAGATGGAGGGCAAGCTGCAATTTCACTCATGCCTGATGTTGATGGCACAAGTTCCATTCCCTTGCTGGATTCAATTCTATCTATCCTCTTGAAAAAAAAATCCAGTAATGTCTGGGTAGTAGCTCTTTTTTCCTCATCATAGATGACATCTTGGGCTTGTAATAAAGATACTGTACTACTGTACTCTATACAGTACTGTACAGTAAAGTACAAGAAAGCACAACCACTTGTAGAGGATGCACACATGTGACTATGTATGCCAGACACGTGAACTAACGTGATTGGACATGCGAACACACGTTCACATCTTTGAAAGTTTGCAACTTGAAAGTTCGTATGTAAGGGACTTACTGTACTGCCCTGACTACTGATGATGGCTCCTACACAAGAGCCAGTAGCAGTGTTGGAAGGATATCAGTTGTTTTGTGTGTGTTAAAAAGCACTGGGAGTAATGGTTGAATTATTTATTTCATTTGCTCCAACCTAGCAACCAAGAGGGGAGGAAGGGATCTTGATGTATCAACACACCAGACTAGATAACTTTTTATGATGTTCTCTCCTTTAGTCCTCGAAATAGCACAGGAAGATAGAGCTTCCCATGCTTGCTTTCTAGATAAGAAATCAAGGTTCAAAGAACAGCAATAACCTGCCTCAGGTCATTTAGCTGGTGAATAACAGAAACTAGTAAGATACAAATCCATGCTATTTCCATCTTGAGAATTTTTTTAATGTACTTCCTGGGATATTACTGGATCCAGATACAATGGAATGGAAAATAAAAATGAGTAAAGGAATTAAGAACTAGAAAGTTGAAGCCACAAACTCAGGAATGACTGAATTACCCATTCCTGTCAGGTATGTGAGAAAACAAAAGACATCTTAAAATGCCTTTTTTGGTTGTTATTCCTTATGTGAAATGGAAATAATGCAAACTGCTTAACAAAAACTCTTCCTTTTCAAAGAGGGGTGCTATGCAGTGCAAGTAGAAAAGCTTTCCTGCGACTCTTTCATTCACATCACATACGGTGCTATGGCTGGGCAAAGTCAGACAGTCTGACCTTGGGGATAAGGTGTTTGAAACTGGCTAATGAGGCATGCCACAAGCCCTGAAAAAAAAAAGTAAATGCAGCAACCCCCGAAGAATTGAAATTAATATCCACAGCAGCATGGCGTGGTGGACCGAGCCATCCGCACAAGTCAAATTAGACCTTGATGTTGTGTCTCCATGATTACCCTTAGACTTGGTGTGTGGTTAGGGCTCAATACAGATGTTTGAATGGGCAAATGAATGAATGTTGGAACCCACCAATTTATTCCTTAAATTCTGTCCATTTTTGGTCTTTGAATAAAAATTTTCACAGGGCTCGGACTGTTCTGAGGTAAAATAAAGCAAATGCTCAATTAAACATAAGCATCCCTGTGTCCCTTTTCCTCTGGTCATTAGCCCATTCCCAAATGAATGTACTCCTTCTAAGGAAAGATATTCAGTCAAGATGTTGGTGTTAATTAGTCTAGTTGAAGGCAAGCTTTTACCCTAAGATCATTTGGTCGATCAGTTGATTAATTGATAGCTAAAGACAACTGTGTTTATTCACACTTAGTAAGCTCTTCCTCATCCACCCTGCTTGGAGAAAAAAGAAAACTTATAGCTAGTCAAGTATTCTAGTTAATAAAGAGCCAACACACGAGGATTGTCATCTTACAAGAAATTGAGTGGTAAGAATTTGCACTTAAGCATTGAAACATTGATCATCATTTTGACTATGTAGAAGTCCCTTGAGAATCCACCATGATGGACCGTTGACATCATTTATCATATTATCATGGAATATGGTGGTATTAGTAACAGATTTCTATCTGCTAAAGTTCCAGCTTTAGCAGAGAGAGAGAGAGAGAGAGAGAGAGAGAGAGAGAGAGAGAGAGAGAGAGTTTACCAAATGGAGAGAGAGAGTATGTATGTTTAAAGTCAGCCTTGTTCCAGAAAAGATTTAAGATGGAGTGGGTATAATGATTATTTTAGCAGCTTGTAGACTTAACTGTTGTTCCTTCCAGGAAGATCTCCAACACTTGGCTCAGCACTGGCTGGTTCACAATGACGATTGCCCTGGAGCTCTGTGACAGGATCAATGTTTATGGCATGGTGCCCCCAGACTTCTGCAGGTAGGATTTATTCTGCAAATGTAATTCATCAGCAGTGTTGTGCAGTGTTTATAAATATCTGATTCCAACTATCAACCATGAAACACGTCTTACTGTCTTCTTGAAGCAATTAATTAACAAGTCCCAAGTCCTGGTTCTAGAAACAACAAACAGCATTTAATTATGTGATATAAAATATTGAAAGTTTTTGTTTGTACTGCTGGAGAATTAATCCATCTTGTGGGCTTCATTAATCCTCTGAATATTTATCAACCAAAAGTAATGCAGTAATTGGCATAATATTAACTATGAACAAGCATTAAGAAATATTTGTTTTGGGGACTTCCCTGGTAGTGCAGTGGTTAAGAATCCCCCTACCAATGCAGGGGACATGGGTTCAATCCCTGGTCTGGGAAGATCCCACATGCCACGGAGAACTAAGCCTGTAAGCCACAACTACTGAGCCTGAGCTCTAGAGCCTGTGAGCCACAACTACTGAAGCCCGCGCCCTAGAGCCCATGCTCTGCAACAAGGGAAGCCACCGCGATGAGAAGCCACGCACTGCAATGAAGAGTAGCCCCCTCTCACCACAACTAGAGAAAGCCCGTGCACAGCAACAAAGACCAAATGCAGCCCAAAATAAATTAATTCATTCATTCATTAAAAAATATATTAGTTTTATTCTCATTTGAAAGGAATGTGGTAATTTTTAATGAATTAAAGAAGGCAATTTCTTTGACGGTTAAGGCCTGTTTTCCAAAATTAAAATATTCCTCTTAGTCTCTTTCCCTTTCCACATCAGTAGCCTCGGTTTGTGTTTCTAAGACCAAAAGCACAGGCATAATTATTTTGATGTAATAGTAATTTCTGTTGCTACCTTAAGTTACCTCCTGGCATGTGCCCAGGTAGAGTTCGGTGTGTACTAACAGACACACTGAGAAATATTCAGGGCCTGATTTGTGGAAGGCCGATTGAAATTTTCCTGTAACCTAAAGGAGCAATGCCAATAAAATCAGAAAGTTTCCTAGTTTTCAGGCATGCCTGCTGACCTACACATGGCCTCAGTCATGATCTTCAAATGGTAAGATCTGGGGTGGGAGGGCATTTTAAACTTGTTCATTAAAATTTATGCTTGCTTATACCTTCATGTGTTTTAAACCTAACAACTTCTCAAAGGCCGTGAGCCTTTAGGCAAAGTCTACCATTTGGAAGTTTGATGCAAGAATGATGAAGCATACTTAATTGTGCCATTATCACTTTGCCACTTTTCTCCCACCCTTTTTAACCCAAAGACCACACAGCAGCAGTACTAGTTTATATATGTAAGAGTCAGGTCACAGGGGAGAAGGAAAGGGGTGGACAGAGCAGGCCTTTGAAATCTGCCTGGACTCATGCATCCCCAGGGAAGACATAATGTAGTAAGGAAGGGGGTGGAGCCTGGACACAGATGGCACAGTTTCAAAGCCCAGCACTGCCACTTACTAACCTAGTGCGACCTTGAGTAGGTCGTTCATTCTCTCTGTCTCAGCTTCCTCGCCATTAGAAGTGGATGTGATGATAATAATAGACTCTGCCTCAGAGGATTGGAGGTGGATTAAATAAGTGAATACATGTAAAGTGCTTGAAACAGCGCCTAGTACATGGCCAGAGTGAGCTTGGATCCTCACCCAGTTCCTCATCACTTAATGCACTGGCCTTGTTTTCCCCTTTAACAACCTCTGTGCAAAAAAGTAGGTAAGATGGGGCTTCCCTGGTGGCGCAGTGGTTGAGAGTCCGCCTGCCGATGCAGGGGACGCGGGTTCGTGCCCTGGTCCAGGGGGATCCTGCATGCCGCGGAGTGGCTGGGCCCGTGAGCCATGACCACTGGGCCTGTGCGTCCGGAGCCTGTGCTCTACGGTGGGGGAGGCCACAGCAGTGGGAGGCCCGCGTACCGCAAAATAAATAAATAAATAAAAGTAGGTAAGATGGTGTAAAAAAGCAAACTACCTCCTCAAACCAACAGGCTAACAAAGGCAGTGGCCACCAACAGGCTAACAAAGGCAGTGACAGTGGCCCCTTTGGGCATGCAAAGAGCCATCAAAGCTGATGGTTAGACGGCAGATATAATTATGTAATATTGCCATTAGGGCACCGGAGAAAAAGAGCATGAATAAATTGAAATGTTATTGACTTAAAGTGTTCAAGGAAATATTGCACGTATTATGGAAAACAAATGAAAAGCAAGTTAACCTGTCATTTCTCTTACTCAGAGTTAGTTCATCACAGCTTGGTGCACTTAGGATGGGAACAATTTATACAATGACACTAGCAAGGAAGTCAAGATACTGTCTGTGCACCGTATGTTGGCAGCCGCTCTGAATTTCTGTTCCTCAGCCACCATCCCAAAGGTTCAACAGTTGTTCTCATAAGATGCTTTCAGCCAGAACTCATCAGAAGGATCCCTAACCCCAGTGTCCAGTCAGAGAGAGTGAAGAAGTGTGCTGGGTGTCCTTCCTCTGGTGCAGAGGGTTAGGCTGGTGACAGCATCCTCTTCGGTCCTGATGCCTGTTTAGGAAGGATAAGAAGGGACAGAGCAGGAGCAGCACAGACTGATTCCCAGGTTCCTTTCATCTTCACATCCAGGACACATGGGCTGAGCCACCAGGCACCCAGTTCCTACCGGTGACCTTGAATCTTGCTGTCCTCATCTGCAAAATGGGCATAAGAAAATAATAATAAAAGCAAACAGGTCATGGTGAGGATTAAATGAGATCATGGCTGTAGAACGTTTGACACAGTGCCCAGCACACAGTTAGTGCTCAGGAAAGATGATTAATAACATTAGTATTACTAATACTTTAATATTATACATAAAATATATAAAATAATTATTAATATTATCCTAAGCCCTTGAGAATTGCCCTGAAAGGTACCAAGAATTTTTGGGGGGTTCAAAGAACAGGCCACAGCTCTTGCTTCCTGGAGGCTTACGATAAGCCTTATCCACACAGAAATCTAACAAGCACAGCAAAGCCACTTGGAGTCAAAATGACTCTTGCAAACAGTATCACCACCAGAAAATGAAAAAGCAACTTATAAGTTAATCCAGCTACTAGTCTGATCATTCCCCCTTTGTCTTGATTTTGAAAGAAGCTAAGAACGCTAAGGCCAGCAGGGTACAAGTGTCATGAGCTGTAGGACTTAGGGAGATAAGATATCACCAGGGCCAAAAGTGGTAGGGAAGCTTTTGTGAGATGACAGACCTCACTCTGGTTGAGTCCACCAGAATATAAACACCTCGAGGGCAGAGACTTTTGTGTGTTGGGATCACTGTTGGAGTCGTGGTGCACAGGACAGTAGATCAGTACCGTCCTGGCCTATAGCAGATGCTCCATACATACCGAGTGAATGAATGGCCCTGTCCTCTCTCTCTCGTGCTGTAGTCAAAGGGTGTTTATATGACCGAAAATGAGCCATATTTCTCAAGGTCAGAAGCTGTGTGACCTTGAGAAAGTTATTCAACCTCACTGAGCCTTAGTTACCATGGGCAGGTTACTTAATGACCGTCTCAGAAGCCGTAGTTTCCACGTCTGCAGATGGTGATGACATTAGTACTTACCTCACGGGGTTATATGATAATTCCGTGACGTAATAGATGAGGAATGCTTGGCACGGTGCTGGTGTACATTAAGCGTGGATAAATTTACGAGGAGAAATGGCTCACTCGTCTGCAGGTGTGCACCCATGAACACATTTTAAGGAACTGTCTGGCGAGCACTAATGAACGGTGCTTGGTTGGCAGGGAGGGCCAATGACACGAAAGGCTCCCATGTGAATTGGGTCCCACTCTCCCTCCAGCTCCTTGCAGGACACCCCACGGGCTGCTCACAGCAGACCCCCCCATTCTGTGGCTCCTTTATGCCCAGTTTCTCACTGGAATGAAGAGTTAGGCACATGGGGCCAGAGTTCAGCAAACCAAAGGAGAGCCAACTGCTCTTTTTGGGTAAATTAACCTTTCCAGACTTTGAGATACAACTAGGAAGTCATTTACTAAACAAATCACAGAGATTTTGATTCATTCACCTAATTTGTATTGGGCACTTAGGGACATAATCAAAGATGAATGAGACAGGGTTCCTGCCTTCGGTCTCCTGCGTGTTACTTGGACACAATTCAGTCATAAGGGACAGAAGGTTCCCAAGCTTCCTCTGGGAGAAAATATTCACGTTCTGCCTGTCAGTAGTCTCTGACCCACAGGGCTTTATTGAAACATCCAGCTCTGGCTTTCTCCTGACCTGATCCGGTGGAACAAGGGCAAGGAGCTAAGATGAAAGAACATTGCTCCCTCCTGCCTCACTTCATCGACAGCAGATGAACTTCTCTCTGTTTTACCTATGGGCTCTCATATCACAAAGGGTCCCATGGCAAATAAGAACACTGACAGCCTTGATGACCTCTGGTCTAAGATACGGTCATGCCGCTTTCCAAACTAAATCACACTCTCACACACTTTTAAGGAGAATAGAGTCATCACCTTCTCCTTGCCAAGGAAACCAAGGCACAGAAGGACCAAACCCTGGACTGCTTCTGCAGTCATTTCCATCAGCTTAGCGTGGCAGTGACCCAAAGGGAATGTCAGCTGCTATATGCTGGGACATCTAAGGAGGTGCAGTAGGGGACTAAATTATATCCTGGGAGCAGACAGCTGAGCAATCCACGAGTGCCTGACTTCTAAGACGTGTGGGTGGGTCCACTCCTACAAGCCTGGAGCTGTAATTTTCCATCCATCTCTCCTGGAGGTCTGGCCTTCTCATCCCTTCCACCCAAAGGGCCTGGCTTACTTCCAGGAATCATTCATTGGCAAGAAGATTTCCAGTAGCCTCTAAACTACTAAGCACATGGACTCCTTAGGGAGATGGATAACCCCACGTTCATATTTAAAACCACAAATGGAAACAGTGAATGTATAAGTGGCCATGGTGGCAGATGAAGGACATGTTATTTGAAACCTGGCAGAATCTAACACTGACTAAAAGTCGTGTGACTGGCGTGCAGCCGTTTCCTCCTTAATCTGGTGCTGCAATAGCCTCCTGACCACTCTCTCCAACTCTGGTCTTTCTCTTTCCACTCCAAACACCACTGTGCTGTTGGACAAACCACAAGTCTGACTCTACCACTTAAACCCCTCCGTAGGTCTCCACAGCTTTTAGAAGAAAGTTCACACTCCCTGGCTTAGCACACAAGCCCTCAGGATCTGACCTCTGCAGCCACCTTAGTCTCATCTCCTCTACTCACAGACTTGTTTTAGCCGTACTGAGGAACTTAAGAAGGAGCTCACCCTGCACACACCTGCCCCTTTACCCTCATCTCGGAACATCCATCCCCTCCTTCTTTTTTTTTTTTTTTTTTTTTGCGGTATGCGGGCCTCTCACTGTTGTGGCCTCTCCCCCTGCGGAGCACAGGCTCCGGACGCACAGGCTCAGCGGCCATGGCTCACGGGCCCAGCCGCTCCGCGGCATATGGGATCCTCCCAGACCGGGGCACGAACCCGTATCCCCTGCATCGGCAGGCGGACTCTCAACCACTGCGCCACCAGGGAGGCCCCATCCCCTCCTTCTTAATCTGGCTGATCACTACCGGTTCTTCACCGTTATATTAATGGCTGATATTTTTTCTGCACATACCACATGCTGGTGCTGTGCTGAGTACAAGTACAGGTGCCATTTCATGGAAACTTTATGATAATCCCAGGAGATAAACATTATTATTATCGCCATTTTACATATGAAGCTTGAGGACATGAAACAGCTGGCCAAAGTCATGGAGCAGGTAAGTGATGGAGCTGGGATTTGAATTCAGGTCTTCAGGGCTCAAGAGCCAAAACTCTTAACCCCTCCCTCCACTGCTTTGGAGGTCCTCCTCCTCCAAGCTTTCCTTGCCTTCCTATCTGAGTCAGACCCCACCTGGGCCCCTACTGGGGCCTCTGCCACCTCCCCCTCTGCCTCAGCTCACTGAGTGACACGTCCATCTCCTTCATCAGCCTGTAATCTCCTCAAGGGAAGGGGTCCTATCTCAAGCCACGTTTGTGTCTCTAGCTCTTGCCATTGTGTCTGGCACGTAGTATGTATTCAGTATTGATTAACTCAATGAATAAATAAAAACCTTCCTTTCCTTGATGGTGTTTAGGAGACTGATTCTATATTTATTCCAAGATCAAAAGTGCCAGGTGAGTGAAAAGTATAATTAGCCAGTGGCAAGTTCCGATTTCGAGGGCCCAAAGAAGTCACTGGTGGCCGCCTGTATCATTCCCAGCCAAGGCCAGCACTGGGTCCTCAGGCATGAGGCATCAGTCTCCATCCTGCCTCTATCACTGGACTCCAGGCTCATCAGTGTTCAGAAAGCCAGAGAAAATTAATGTCGTGTCACACCAGAGACAGCCTCAAAATATATTATTATGGGGACATAGACCTTTAAATCATGCCGTATCCATATGGGAAGCCAAATCCATTCTCTCTAGATGGACTATAAATTGCAATGGAAAAGCTCCGTTATCATTGCTTTCCAAACTAAGGGATGGTGAGTATTTTTAATCTCATTTTCCATTGTAAATTATTTGTGATAATAATGGGCCAAGCATTTAAATTCTATCTAACAGTCATATTTCTGGTCATACTTAACACATTACCAAGTTTACAACTCTCTGTTACCCATCATTTCTTGAGTATTAATTAGCAGAGTAACGACTCAAGAGTGATCACTGTCATGGAACTAAATTAATATCTTATCCATAACGTGAAGGACATCTCAAAGGTATCGTGAATATCAGAGAGTTGATTCTGCTAGAGGTATTAGCTAGTGAACATTAATAAAGCTGCCAGCATACCAGGGCAAGTTCCTACTTGGCAACAGTCCACCCTGTAGAATCAGATGCTTACAGAGGACGGGTATGGAATATAATGCACCCACGTGGTTCACATTTTATGAAGTGAACTTAAAATACATTGTTGTACTTTTTTTTTCATCGATGCTTAACTTTGCCATAATTTCTTCTTCTATCTTTGCTATAATTTGACCAGCTTACTGGTCACTGGGTGTTTTCATTAGCTTCCTCTCTCCCATGGGTACAATTCATCTGGTATGAGATGTTATGGCACCACCTGAGGTGCCTGAGTGGTTGGGTGTGGATATGGGGTTCAGGCGATTCACCTGGGCCTTTGACCCATGACGGGTGGACAGCTGCAGGCTCTCGGCACCTTTTGTGCCCCAGAAACACAAGTATTATTTCACTGGCTTCCAAGGTGTGTGGCAGTTTCCTTCCAAAAGAGGCTGTAAAAACAAGAAATGAAGGGCTTCCCTGGTGGCGCAGTGGTTGAGAGTCTGCCTGCCGATGCAGGGGACATGGGTTCGTGCCCCGGTCCAGGAAGATCCCACATGCCACAGAGCGGCTGGGCCTGTGAGCCATGGCCGCTGAGCCTGCGCGTCCGGAGCCTGTGCCCCACAATGGGAGAGGCCACAACAGTGAGAGGCCCCCGTACCGCAAAAAAACAAAAACCAAAAAAAAACAAACCAAGAAATGGAGGCAGCAGAATAAAGGTGGTTCATGGGGCCTCCCGGTCCTGAAGCAGCTGTGTAGGAAGGCCTTTTAGGGGAACATTTTCTTCTGAATGCTCCGTACTGTCCCCAAGACCCCCAGTGCAAGCCAATTTCCAAACAACCGAGGTACTTGACAGCTACTGATTCAACACTATTTCTCAAACAGTTCCTGACTACCTGCTATATGGTACTATATACCATGCCAAGAATAAAAGTGTGTTTAGAGAGAGTATCTGAGAGCTCTAAAGAGAGGCAAAAACACCATTCTTTCATCGGGATCTTTGTAGCCTTCTAGATCGTCCAGCCCAAACTGGGAGATCAGGGTCAACCTAGATCATACCCAGAAATGGAAATATCCACCCTTACCTGTTAATGATACGAGGTCTCTTTCCAATTGCACAGCTTAGCTTTAGAAGATTTAAAATGGCACGTAACCAACTCCTGCTGCCATTGATAAGATATCAGTGGGCAGAATTGTAGATGAGCATGAGGCCTGTGCTTCGCACCCTGACCAGCTGCACAGTGCCCACCAGGCACGGGGCACCTCTGTAGGTGGGTGCTTGGGAGAATGCAGCAAGGACAGAGTTGCTCTCAACCATGTGGTGCCAACCTGATGGGAACCTGGGATGCCATTAGTGCAGACAGCCACCTGGTGGCACAGGAATTTTCCAAGACACAGAGCCTCACTCTTAAGAGTACAGCTTTGGTTCAGATCTGGGCCCTGAAACTTCTTCAATTTCTCTGGGTATGAGTTTTCTCATTTGTAAAACAGAGGTAATAACAGTACCTCTCTCACTGGGGCGACATGAGGATTAAATGTTAGTCTATGTGGAGTAGTGAGCACTATGTGAGTCAAGTCTAGAATCTTGGATGGCCCATGAGTGAGGCTGTGTGCTTAAACCAGGCACAGGACTCTCATCCTGGGTGCCGGATGCTCACCCATCACATGGAGTAGTGATACTTAACCTTAGACGCCTGATGGAGAATAAAGGAGATAATATAAGCTAAGCACTGAGGCTTAGCAGGTATTTAACTAAATCAGCCTTCTTAAACCTGGCTGCATATTAGAATCTCCTACAGAACTTTATAACATTATTACCTTTTTAAATTTTTTTGTTTCGAAAAAGTTTTAGACTTATAGAAAAAGTTGCAAAAATTGTACAGAGAGTTCCTGTATACCCTTCACCCAGCTTCCCCTAATGTTACCATTTTGGTCCAATTATCAAAATTATCAAAACTAAGAAATTAACACCGGTACAATACTCTTAAATAAATTTCAAACTTTATCAGCATTTCACCATTTTTCCTACTGATGTCATTTTTCTCCTGCAGAACCCAATCCAGGATCCCTTTGCATTTTCTTATCATGTCTCATTAGTCTCCTCCAGCCTGTGACAGTTCCTCAGTCTTTCCTTATCTTTCATGACTCTGACACATTTGAAGAATTCTGGTCATTGTAGGATGTCCATCACTTTGGATTTGTGTGATAGTTTCTAATTATTAGATTGAGGCTATGCATTACTGAGAAGGATACCACAGAAGCAATAGCATTTCATATCAAGAGGTACATGATGTCAGATTGTCTTATTACTGGTGATGTTAACCATGGTCACTTGGTGAAGGCGGTGTCTGCCAGGTTTACTCATTGTAAAGTTACAATTTTTCCCTCTATTATTAATAAATACATTGGGGGGACTTTATGCAAATAACCTATTTCTCCTCATGTTTTTCCTCTTTCATATTCCATTCATCTGTGCATCTTGCCTGCAGCAATTACTGCATTGTTCTAATGGTGATTTTCTATTCCCTCATTCTTTCTAGATTATTAATTGGAATTATTCTGTATTTCATTTATTTATTTATTCAGTAATTTATTGAAATCATCATGGACTCATGGATATGTATTCTGTTTTATTTTATGGGACTTATAATCCAATACTGCCATTATTTATTTTGATACTCAAACCTAAGGCACTTTTTAAAATACCTATGCCTGGGACCCTCTCCAAATCAATTAAACCAGACTCTATGGAGGTGGAACATATACAGTGTTATTTCTTTAATACCTGTGCACTACATGGTAGTTCTTTCATTCTCCCCACCTGCTTTCTCTATAGAGAAAAAACAAGCGTCCTTCACATTATTCTGCAGGATTTGTTCCCCCACTGGCCCCTGGAGGGCTGATGAGAGGCTGCTGCCACTTAGAGAACTGGCTCTGTGATTATCATGCCTGCACAGCCCACACCCCTGCACCTTCACTCCCTGAGCATCCCCTGACCCCAGACAGCAACCTGAGCTCCAGAATCCTCTCTTTTACAGTAGTAGCCTCCTGATATGGAAAGTCTGCTGATTTTTAGTGCTGTTTTCATTTGGATCAGGTGGAGGGAAAAAAAAAACTATGGCAGCCTTTAGAAAGTCAGGCTTGGGAAAAAAGGCTTAAGGAATTATAAGCTTGAACTTTCTGAAGGAAGGGCTTTCTGAACGGCACAGTGGACGACACCTGATGGCAGGCTGACAACCTACAGGAGAGCTGTTCCTGCAGTTGCTCCGGCTCTGTCTTCTAAGTCCCATCAAGCCCTTTTCTGCCATTTGGACAAAGTTTTAAAGCCTGGAGACAACCCTCAGTTATTTGGACACCTTTGAAACCATAAGAACCAAATATGTAAATTTAATTCTCCCTTTAGGAGATCAGTGTGGAGCCAGATACATTTTCATTCAAGGACATGGTCTTCCTGAGTAAGGAAATTGATCCTATAGCATCCTTTATCTGGTTTCCAATTTCCCTCTATGCCTAGGTGCCAAATCAATCTCATGATATTTTTAGAAACCTGATTGCCTCTTTAGTCAGATTGATGCCAATAATATGTCCAAAACTTCGATGAATCAGATTTAAAACCTGATCCGTACTGGAATAAAAGCTTAACCCCAAGTTTACCATGGCAACCTGAATTTAGCACGGTTCCCCAAATTATGCCATATGAATCTGGGGAGACTTGTCCCACAAATTTCTATTTCTCTTTTTAAAATTTTTTTTCTTCATAGTGGTCCTTTCCAACTTGAATTTTTCCTGCCATGCACTTTCTATATTGAAAACACCTTGTATTAAAATTTTAAGGGGTTTCAATTTCTAGGGTAAGTAAATAAGCAAACTCTATAATAACTGGACAGGACGGGATCTGATGTCTCACTATAGAACATAGAGATACTTCTGAGACAGGCATAATAGAGATGCAAACTATTAACTCAGTGCAGCATCCAACCCAGGATGAGGAATGTTTAAATGCTGCATGACAAAAGTAAATCTCTCTTCCTGGAAGAACTTTAACCTCAGAGGAGAGGAAGCTCAAAGGTTTATTGTCTTCAGAGCCATGAACTCGACACCCCTCTTGATAAAAGACTTCGATCCCTGACCCCAGAAAACTTGCTACTCTAAAAGCCGTTTGTGTATTGATCTCCTCTGAAGAAAACGAATAGGTATCTAGCAGGATGAGCATCTCTGGGAAACCAAGTTACTGTACTTAGAGTAAAGCTGAGTGCTGGGAGGGGGACCCCAGGGCATCAAGTGCTGTAAGGTGGTTTGCAGGAAGCTGGGACACTTTTTAAGAGAAGTGCCAAGAAGAGACCAAGAAGAGCTTAGTCTTGCAACAAGGCCGCTTGGTGAGTGTAGGTCAAGGTAGGAAGATTTATCTGCTGGGATATCTTGACTGATCTTATCATTTAGACTTCAAGACAGAAGAGGTGGGGTGGACTGGCCTAGAATGGAACCCAGTCTGAGACCAGACCTCTTTGGGGGTGAGATATTTTAGTAACCCTACATCAGGGCGCTCACCACCACCACGTTAATCCTGTTCACATTACCTTGAAGAAATGAGCCAGTGTTTCTCCTATGAGACGGAGACAGGGATATAGAGACCAAAAAATATGGGGACTCTCGGGCTACACAGCAGGGGTTGAAGATTTGGACTTTCTCAATGTAGAGACTCTAGGTTTGAGTACATTGTCCATCTAAAACAGCAAGAGAAAAATGGTGGCGGCGTGCCTGCTGAGTTTCTCCCGTGCGATCAAACTTGAATCATCCACTTTCCATACCTAGAGGAGGAATTGTTTTTAGAGGCTTGCTGTTTAGCTGCTAACTCCATATAAATTTCTTTCAACCACAGAACTTCAAAAAATAGTTATTGAACACCTGCTAAGAACAAGACAAAGGCCTGCTCTCATGAACAGACAATAAGCAAGTAAACAACAACAGCAGTTTCAGAGAATGATTAATGCCACAAGGAAAATAAATGCAAGTGAGTTAGAGAGAAGGAGCAGGCATCAGGATACATTTGAATCGATCCCCAGCAGTGAGAAGGAGTGAGCTGGTGGGAGAACGTTCCAGCCAGGTGACTGCCCTCAAGAGCCAAGGCCTCAGACTAGGGACCAGCTTGGTCGAGATGACCACCAGAGAGGCCAGTAAGGCGGGAGCATAGCAGACAAGGTCAAGTGGGTCAGGAGAAGGCTCTGGAGAGGAGCCAGATCACGGAACACCCTGTAGGCCATGCTCTTAGTGGAAGTGGAAGCCCCTGGAGGGTTTGGAGTGGGGCGGGGCTGGGGAAGGAGGATGATGTGTTTTTGTTTTGTAAATATCTTCATAGCTGTTTGTGCTAAACAGACTGTGTGGAGCAAGAGTGGAAATCATAACTATAGCTGGCTCTTAGGACTATGTAGTTTGCAAATCCCAAAAGCCTGAACATCCTACGGGCTCACGTTTAATCTTGCTGTTTGATAATGATGGTCGCTGAGTTTATTTCACAGCCTCAGATCCTCTTCACGTGCATATTGCTTAAACATCAGCAAAACCGTTTGTTGAATTCATTTAACTTGAAAGTATGGTTTGTGCTTATCAGCTTATTAAAGATAACATCTCACCTAAATCTGTGAAAGGAACTTTTTTTTTTTTTTTTGCTTTAATCAGTTATCTTGTTTTCCTCCTACAGGGATCCCAATCACCCTTCAGTACCTTATCACTATTACGAACCTTTTGGACCTGATGAATGTACGATGTACCTCTCCCATGAGCGAGGACGGAAGGGTAGTCATCACCGCTTTATCACAGAGAAACGAGTCTTTAAGAACTGGGCACGGACATTCAATATTCACTTTTTTCAACCAGACTGGAAACCAGAATCACTTGCTATAAGTCATCCTGAGAATAAACCTATGTTCTGAGGAATGTGTGTGGCCAGATGGAAATCCCAAGAACCCACTGTATCAGACATCAGGCCACTGAACTTTCTGAAACACCAGACATGAAAGAGGAACAGAATTGGTCACCGGGGTAGCTTCAGTCCTCAAGAAGTACCATGTACAGGTGCCTCTGAGGCGTGATTACACAGCAGTGCAGTTGGTTTGTAAGGGAAAATTCCAGAATGAATACATCCTAATGAGTGTCGTCCCTTTCAAAAGGGGTTACCATAGGGGCTGAACTCTCATTTAAATGATGTTGCCATGGCTAAAAACATTTTGGATCTCTTTAAGTATTGCCTTCAAAACTGAGACATTAGGAACTCAACATTAGTTGTATTCCTCTGTAGAAATACCACGTCAAAAGTCATTTTTCTATCAAATTGTATCCTAACCTGAACCTTTGTCATTTGTTGGACTCTGTATGTGTGATTTGTAAAAAGCAGCCTGAAAGTATGGACATGATTTCTGAAGAGTATATCTTCACTGTCTTTCATAAGCAAATGCCCAATATTTATTTATTGAGAGTTTTTTAGTGTGTTCTCGGCCAGTATTTTTATAGATTATGATTATGTGGTAATTTATCCTTCCTAATTCTTTAATCCTGAATGATGGTTGGAAAAGGCCCGGAACTGGGAGATGAGTTGCGGTGTTCCCAGTGCTCATCGTTAGCATGCGACGGTATTTGGCTTGTAAAGGTTGTGTTGCATTTTTTGAACCCTCAGGCTTCAAGAACAGCTATGACATTTTCCAATATGCAGAAATGCTCCAAATGACAACATTGAAAACCAAAAACTGCGTCGTTCAAACAAAAAAGATACCAACAAGAGAAACTTAAAGACAGTTTGCTTTAGTAATAATTGATGTAGGTTACTTCACTAAAGCCCTAGTTTCCTCTTCTGAAGAATGATGTCACTGTACCAACGCACCTCTTAAGTTTCATTCCAGATCTGAAATTCTCTCAACGAGCCTCTTGTTGACCTACATGAGGACTTTGCACTTGGAATGATGGGGCTCCCACAGTAGCAGGAGCCTTATTTTAGGGGGCCTTTTATATCCCCCTACTACCTATCCCCCTCTTGTGGTTAAAAACATACCTCCTCCATGGAACCCATTGGCCAAAATCCATCCCCTGCTTCTCTGGTGCTTCTTGTACCAGAGAGAGAGAAAGAGAGAGAATTTCCATGCTATTCTGAGGGCGGGGGTGGGGTGGGGGATCTTTCATGCTATTCCCTGACTACAAGAACAAGGAACTGCATTTCTGTGAGTTTGTGCGGAGAAAAGAATACAAGGAGATTCCCCATGATACGACTCATTTATCCTATGAACTATTCAGATTCACTTCCTGCAAATCTTACATTATATTCACTGCCGTTCCCTCGTCTTCAGAAGTATAAAGGACTTATTTTTATTCCGAGCCAAGATCAGCCAGTGTGAAAGATTTTCATTTACACAAGTAATATTGTTCAAAAATAGCCTTTAAAAAATATACCAATGTTTTCTTTACACATGGCTTAGGAGGCATTAATTTCTCTAATGCCAAATTTGAAGGCACCAGCAAATACTATGTATGGAGACTGACATTGTTTTACAAAACATGACATGGTTTGAGATTAAAGAAGGTTTCTCACATTACCACCTCTTTTCCCTTTCCTTAATTAGTACTGAGATTCCATTCCTTTGCATTAACTAGTACTATTAATTATATGGAGTACTGTTATTGAGATGCAAACACAGTCCAGATATTTATTTAGCAAAAATAAAGTTGGTATTATTGTGGTGCAGCGTGAGCTGTAAAAAGCCAATACAATGGAAATGTCTGTCCAAAACATACTGGAATGTGTCCTTTAAATTGTCTCAGTTTTTTAAAGAAACAATAGGATTCTATTCCAGCACAATCTCTTCTACAGCATAGACTCTGGACAAACAGTACTTTATGAACTTATAAAAAATCATAAGAATTTTACATAAATGATTCATAGGTCACCTTTCCCATCACTTGCAGAGATTATATTTCTCAGAGGTAAGTAGCTCCTTTAACAAGTTTTATTTTCAAGGCATACTAGGACATGCAAAGATGTAGCTATATTACCTAATCTAATAATATCTCAAATGTCTGTATTATCCTCAGGTTTTAGGGGTTTTGTTTTTTAAGATCATATGATAGCTCCACCTTTTTTGTAACTTTTCTCTCTCAGATACTCAAAAGAGTGTAAAGCAAAGGAATTCCGAAATTCCTGGCTTCATTGGGAAATGTTTTTTTTCCCCCCATTGGGAAATATTTTAAATCTACATGTGGCTAGGATATGTGAGTATGTGAATTTATATTTTTAAAGCTATGGTATAAATATGTAAGAAATTATCACTTGGACAGTGGTTTTATTACAGCATTTAAAGAAAATACCTAGAACTCTGATAGACCGTGCTGCTGGAACTGGCTGTGAGCAACTGAATTCTTCTCTTGCCAATATCATTTCATGACTATCAGTCTTAACACGATGCAACACCATTAAAATCAACTCTGATATAAAAGACTACAATCATGTTTACAGACCTCAGTGATTTCAATATCCAACTGTGTTTGGAGCCTACATCATACTCATTATGTTACATACCTTTCTCCTCTCTCCCCAGCTGTGTCATCAGCTTCCTCTCAGCTTTTAAGACCCCAGTAACACAAAGCTACGGCTGGCCCATCCTCGGCATCTGTTATTTCAACGCAAGAACATTTGGCAGAGGCCATAGCCATTATGAGCAACGATACAGGAATGCACAGGCAAAATCAATCACTTCAAATGGCCCATAAAAGGAGGAATCTTGCCTGTAATATTCTCCAGTAAATATTCACCCAAGAAAGCATACATTAAAAGAACATTAAGAGGTAAATATTCAGTGTGCTGCGTGGGGACTTTGCTGTGTGATTTCCATTACGGTTAATGGGTATTTGATAACTGAGTCCCTGTGCTTCACTAACCCTGGTATGTGCTCCTAAGGGCTAGACATAAAACCAGAGTGATGCAGGAACTTCCAAGGTCCTAAGATTGCAGAGTTAGAGCTTTTCTCCAAAACATAAATGAAAGCAAAACACAAAGTACTGTACTTAAAAGAGAAATTTCTGTGAGGTCTCTTGGAACCCTTAGGTTCCTACCAGATATGTGTATCAGATTACAAACAAGAGCTCTCAAGACAGATTACCTTTGTTTTCTGAAGTTCTCTCCATTACTGATCTTTTTGAATTGCATTAAAATGGAAGGCTGTAACCTCATTTTGAAATAAAAACTCACCTCAGAAATTAAAATTATTGATTTAGAAGGTAAAGGTATTTAGAAGGAAGGAAAATGTTGAAATTCTATCAGGAATGAGAGTGTTATTTAAAGGCATGTGTACCGATTTAATAGGCCCAAATATTTGCCCTTATGTAGGAGTGACCTCGTTTCAGAAATATACCCTGTATTCCATTGGCATGATGATTCAGGTTGTTAAACAGACCCACCCTGAAAGAAGGGTCTGTGTTCCCACTCTCTCTCTCTGAAGTGTTAGGAGGTGATGTTAGCACACTTACATCTTTCGTTCCTGACCCAATCATTTCTTCTACCCTCACTGCTTCTCTCTTAAACCTCAGTCTGCCTTTGCCATTATTCTCTCCTGCTGTCTTTTGTCTACAGTGCACTCTTAAACCAGCAGTCTTTGGTGTCTCTTAAGGTCTTCCTTATAGGTTTTTAAACTAGAGACCTACTTGGGGAACAGATTTGGGATGGGTCCTACCAGAGCAATAGCCATAGTAGGTTGGGAGGTCTACAGGACAAAGTTTTTCAGAAGTACCATCCTGGTTTCCCCATGGCCAAGGGAGGAGGGAAGGGGAGGAGTTCCAAAATATGGACTTTCTGTACCAAAACCAGGACAGTCCCAGGAAAGCCAGGACAGTGAGTCACCCTATCAAAAGGCCACTTCAATGAGAACTATAATACTAAAGCCTTCGGGGTAAAAGTGAACCAACCTCCTAGGTTCTAGCACATGCCATAAGACACTTTGGAGTGGGAAGAGGTGAGAGAGTGTCTACAAGGCTTATAAATGAATAGGAGTAACCCCTTTATTCTAGCTCCCTCATCCCCACCTACTCAGGGTATTGAGCCACCATAGAAATGCAAAAAAAGGCTGCAATCCTGTTTGTTTCCACTCAGTGCCCTAATATTATATGCTACCTTGGATTGTCCTTTGTCTTTTTATGTATGTGTCCTGTTAGTCTAATTAGATTGTAAGCTCTTTGAGAGCAGGGACTCTTTCTCCTTTGTCTTTGTAGCCCCATGCCTAACACAGTGCCTTGCACACAATAGGCGCTCAATAAATGTCTGTTGTTGATGATGACCTCTTAACGTTGGCCCACTGGATTGGTAATTGGTATATATTCTTCCATGTAAAAAGTACAAGAGACAAAATAGGTGATGAAATAGTTAAATTTTAAATGGTTTTTTATAGGGTCAGTCCTTAAATCTATAACATTTTTAATCAACAGAGCTGAGCTAGATTTGGTAGAATAATATTGCTGATTTCATTAGGTTTGCTATGCTGGCTGTTCTGAACCCACAAAGTGAAGTTCAGCAAGCTTTGTGTTCTTGTGGTTAGCGAACTGCTTTTAGCACAAATTAAATTTAATATTGACAAATGCTATACCACACGAAAAAGTGGAAAAGCATTTTGGGCTCTGACTTCTGTAGTTCAACTATAAAAGGGAGGCTAAAATGAGATGAGTATAACTTGCCTTAAACTTGACAGCTTACTTAAGCTGCTGAGAATCCAACAGGTGGTTACTGAGGGTCTATAAAAATTAAGCATATATTTATCTTGAAACAAAATACCTCCCCCCCAAAAAACCTTTTGTTTCCATGAAGCTCATCTAAAATTGTTTCATCTCTATCAGAACCTGAGGGGTAAGGAGAACTCTTGAGAAAGGGTATCCTCAGGTGGAGCATCCCAGGCTCCTGAGCCACCACCTGGCCAGCACCTGGTGTCCGATGACCACCTGGTTGGAGGAGAGGGTAAGATGGCATAAAGTCAGAAAGGGTGAGTAGCTGCTGGTGGGGGCCTCTACAGAAACCATAACTATTACCTCTTGAACATGTGGACACTCTGGAGTTCTTTTCCCTTCATTGTCTGCTCTTCCACATATTTGTTTAATTGTGTGATCTTGATTTCATTTTTTAGAACATAGGAAAAGGGCTACATGAAACTGAGAAGAGTGCTTATTTCTGAGTGGATAGGATTATAGATTTCCCCACATTTTCAGAGCTATTATAATCACAAAATGTAATTTAATGAAATATTAAGAAAGACATTATGCCAGGATTTCAAACTGAATCCCAACAGGAATGTTAGTAAAAAGCTAGTATCGATATATACCATGTCTAACTACACATAAGAGAATGTCATTGCTCACTACATAAATCATCTTAAGGATTAGCATCTTTAGATGTTTACCACATGACTAGTCTTTAATTTCAAAACCAAATATAGGGGAGGGATAAGTTAGGAGATTGGAACTGACATACACACACTACTGTATATAAAATAGATAACTAAAAAGGACCTACTGTATAGCACAGGCAACTCTTCTTAATTTTCTGTAATGACCTATATGGGAAAAGAATCTAAAGAAGCATGGGTATATGAATATGTATAACAGATTCACTTTGCTGTATAGCAGAAACTAATGCAACATTTTAAATCAACTATACTCCAATAAAAATTTAAAAGAATTTTTTAATAGTTAAAATAGTAAAAAAGAAAGAAAGAAAAACAAATATAGGAAATCCATGACACTGAGTCAAAATGTTTACAATTATATTTTATCTACTGACTAATGAGTGCTTTGCACAATGTCATTTTCTTTATATGTGTTTATTTTTTTTTTTATTGGCGTATAGTTGTTTTATTTGCAGGGCAGGAATAGAGACTCAGATGCAGGGGATGGACATGTGGACACGGGGGTGTGGGTGGGATGAACTGGGAGATTGGGACTGACATATGTGCACTACCATGTGTAAAACAGATAGCTGGTGGGAACCTGTTGTATAGCGCAGGGAGCTCAGCTCAGTGCTCTGTGGTGACCTAGATGGGTGGGACGGGGCAGGGGGTGGGAGGGAGGTCCCAGAGGGAGGGGATATATGTATATATATAGCTGATTCACTTCGTTGTACAGGAGAAACTAACACAACATGTATTCCACAATAATCCTATGATCCCACTGTGAAAATAAATAAGCTGAGACTAGGACAGGTTGCATACCCAGCCCCCAGAGTGATGAAGATGAGAGCAGACACGGCTTGCCATGGACCAAGCACTCTTCTAAGTTCTTTACATTTATAAATGCATTTCATCCTCACCATGACCCCAATGAGCAAATAGGTTCTTTCATTGTTCCCCTTTTACAGATGTGAAAACTGAGACACAGGGAACTTCAGTAACTTTCCCAACTTTCAGTAACTTACTAGGTCATGCATCTAGTAAGTGGGAAAGTCAGGTTAGACACCACAGGGTAGACAGACCCTCTGGAGTCTCTGCCTTCAGTCATCATGTACTTCCTGGCAGAAACTTAACCGTATAGGTAGCAATTTCTATCAGAATTATTTATCAGATTCTATTATATCATATTCATAATATATGTGATATTTGAGAAATACCAAATAATAAGTGGCAAATCCATAAATTATGAAGCAAACATAAGGAGGATATTACCACGACCCCTGATGCTACCTGAGTGTTCCTTCTATCATCTTGGATTTTTGATTTCCCATTCTCTTGCTTTATAAATAGTTTTATTACATACGGATATATCAACAAATAAAATGGGTTTTGTTTTAAATATTAATAAACATTATAAAACTGCTACAACATTGTGTATAGTCTTCTGAACATTTTTCCCCAAGAGTCATCCATTTTCTTTGTGTGTAACTCTAGTTTATTCTCAAGACTGTATAATGCCATTGTGTAAATATACCATAATTTATTTCTATCCATTCTTTAAGTAGACATTTGGGTTTTCAGTTTGTTGCTAATGCTTTTATGAACATTCTGGAAAGTTCTTTTAGTACATGCGTGCAAGAATTTTTATACAGAGTATATATATAGGAATAACATTCCTGGGCTATAGTTGTTCACATGTGCATGATATTTCCAGATTGTTTTCCAAAGTGCTTCGACACTTTATATTCCTAACAGTGGTTGTCCACATCCTTGCTAACACTTGACTTGGTATTTTCAGACTGTAAATGTTTGCCCATTTGGTACGTGTAAATTATATCTCATTGTCCTCTTGTATTTTCTTGATTCCTTATAAGGTTTAGCATTTTTCTTCTCCATTAATATTACCTCTCTATGAAATGGCTATTCATCTTCACACCCTTTTCTGTTGGGTTCCCTTCCTTTTTTCTTTTAAAACATTCTTAGTATATTCCATATACTGTATTTTTGTTGATTATATGTGTTGCAAATATCTTCTTCCAATTTCTGCCTTGTCTTTTCTTTTTCTCTATGGTGTCTTTCAATGACAGAAGTTTTTAATTTCAATGTAGTCATGTTTTCTATCTTTTCTTATGTCATTAGAACATCTTGTACTTTACTTAAAAAATCTTCCACTGTTCCTGGTCAATAAGTATCTTCCTATATCTTATTCTTAAAAATTTCAAAGCTTTTGTCTTTCATGTGGCAGTCAGGGATTTATTTTTTATAGAAAAAATACTTTTTGTTTTATATAAATACTAACCATCCCAGCACTATTTGCTGAAGAATTCATTCTTCTCTAGTGATCTACAGTCAAATTTCCATATATGTGGGGATTTACTTCTATTCTGTTTTCTGTTCCATTCTAACCAGTCTACCCCTGTACTAATACCACACAGTCTTAATTACTATAGATTTATAATAAGTCTTGATATCTTGTAGGGCAAGTTCCCCTTCACTTTATTCTTCTTCCTGAGGGATGTTTGCTTATTCTTTTTTTTAAGTCACTACTTTTTACTGGGGCATTTTTATTCAATACAGTACACAGATTTTATGTATACAGACTGTTGAAATGTTATATATCTGTACACCCATCTAACCACTACCCAGATCACAGGTTAGCACATTTCCAGCACCCCAGAAGGCTCACTCATGCTCTTTTCCAGTTAATCTCCTGGTCAAGGATAACCCCTTTCTGACTTCCATCAATGTAGGTTTATTTTGGGTGTTTTAAAGTTTTAGGTAAATAGAGTTACATGGTATATAATGTACTTCTTGTGTGTCTGGATTCTTTCAGTGAAAATTATGTTTGTAAGATTCATCCCCGTTGATGCATATAGGCAGTAGTTTTGTTTTCATTGCTGCATAGTATCACTTTGCACTAGAATTACAAATTCTAATGTTGGTGGTCTTTGGGGTTGTTTCCAGTTTGGGGCTACTACAAATTTAGCTATTTTGAAAATTCTTGTATATGTATTTTGACGGACATGGTGCTCATTTCTACTAGGTACACGGCAAAGAATGGATTTGCTCAGTCACAGGATTCACCTGTGCTTGGCCTTAGTAGATACTTACAGATTTCCAAGATAGTTGCACCAGTTTCCACTCCCACCAGCAGTAACTGAGAGCTCCAGTTGCTTCACATACTTACCAGCACAAGGTATTGTCAGTCCTTAGGAATGTAACCCTTTTTCTGGCTAGATAGTGGTAAATCATTATGGGTTTAGATTCATATATCCTTTTGTTGTTTAAATTTTAATAAATTTATTATTGGATATAACAGGAAGAGTGAAACTGACAGTCTAGGCAAAAAGTCAAGTGTGATTGTTAACTGGATATATATATAACTGGATATATATATATATATATATATATATATATATATATATATTTAATTTTTTATTGATGTATAGTTGATTTACAATATTGTGTTAGTTCCTGGTTTACAGCAAAGTGATTCACTTATATATGTGTGTGTGTGTATCTATATATATGTTCTTTTTCAGATTCTTTTCCATTATAGGTTATTATAAGATGTTGAATATTGTTTCCTGTGCATATATCCTTGATGAATAATGATTTTGAGCACCTTTTTTTATGCTTATTGGCCATTTGCATATCCTTTTTTGTGACATGCCTGTTCAAAGCTTTTGCTTCTAACTTTTTAAATTTTTATTTATTTATTTATTACACTGAAGTATGATTGATTTACAATATTATATTAGTTTCAGGTGTACAACATATTGATTCAGTATTTTTACAAATTGCACTCCATATAAAGTAATTATAAAATATTAGCTATATTCCCTGTGCCATACAATACACCCTTGTAACTTGTTCATTTTATACCTAGTAGTTTGTACCTCTTAATCACCTTCACCTATTTTACCCCTCCCCCACTACTGTCCCACTGGTAACTACTAGTTTTTTCTCTGTATCTGTAAATCTGTTTCTCTTTTGTTGTATTAGTTCATTTGTTTTATTTTTTAGATTCCACATATAAGTGAAAACATACAGTATTTGTCTTTCTCCATCTGACTTATTTCACTAAAAATAATACCCTCTAGGTCCATCCATACTGCTGCAAATGGTAGAATTTCATTCTTTTTTTATGGCTGAGTAATATTCCATTGTATATATATATACCACATCTTCTTTATCCATTCATCTGTTGATGGATAATTAGGTTGCTTCCATATTGTGGTTATTATAAATAATGCTACTAAGAACATTGGGATGTATATATCCTTTCAAATTAGTGCTTTAATTTTCTTCAGATATATACCCAGAAGTAGAATTGCTGGGTCATATAGTAGTTCTATTTTTAATTTTTTGAGGAAACTCTATATTGTTTTGCATAGTGGCTGTACCAATTTGCATTCCCACCAACACTTTCTCTTTTCTCCATGTCGTCACCAACAATTATTTCTTGTCTTTTTGATGATAATCATTCTCATAGGTGTGAGATCATGTCTGGTTGTGGTTTTGATTTGCATTTCCCTGATGATTAGTGATGTTGAGGATCTTTCATGTGCTTGTTGGCCATCTGTATGTCTTCTTTGGAAAAATGCCTATTTAGGTCCTCTGCCCATTTTTTAATTAGGATGCTTGGTTTTTTGATATTGGGTTGTATAAATTCTTTATACATTTTGAATATTGACCCCTTATCAGACATATCATTTGCAAATATCTTCTCCCATTCAGTAGGTTGCTTTTACATTTTGTTAATAGTTTCCTTTACTGTGTAAAAGCTTTTAAGTTTGATTAGGTCCCATTTGTTTATTTTTGCTTTTGTTTCCCCTGCCTGAGGAGACAGATCCAAAAAAATATTGCTAAGCCTTATGTCAAAGAGCATACTGCATCCAAATTGGAAAGGAAGAAGTAAAACTGTCACTATCTGCAGATGACATGATACTATACATAGAAAACCCAAACACTCCACCAAAAACTATTAGAACTAATAAATGAGTTCAGTAAAGTTGCAGGATACAAGATTAATATGCAGACATTTGTTGCATTTCTGTGCACTATCAGAAAGAGAAATCAAGAAAACAATACCATTTACAAACTTAGCAAAAAAAATAAAGTACCTAGGAATAAATTTAACTGAGGAAGTGAAAGACCTATACTCTGAAAACTTTAAGACATTGATGAAGGAAATTAAGATGATATAAATAAATGGAAAGTTATCCTGTGCTCATGGACTGGAAGAATTAATATAGTTAAAATGTCATTACCCAAAGCAATCTACAGATTTAATGCAATCCCTATCAAAATACTCATGACATTTTTCACATGACTAGAACAAATAATCCTAAAATTTGTCTGGAGCCACAAAAGACCCCAAATAGCCAAAGCAATCTTGAGAAAAAAAGAACAAAGCAGGAGTTACCATGCTCCCTGACTTCAGACTATGCTACAAAGTTACAATAATCACAACATTATGATACTGGCAAAGAAAAACAGAGAGCCCAGAAATAAATTCACACACATATGGTCAATTAATCTATGACAAAGGAGGCAAGAATATACAATGGGGAAAAGACAGTCTCTTCAATAATTGGTGCTGGGAAAACTGAACAGCTACATGTAAAAGATTGAAATTAGAACATTTTCTCACAACATATAAAAAAATAAACTCAAAATGCATTAAAGACCTAAATGTAAGACCAGAAACCATAAAATTCCTAGAAGAAAACATAAGCTGTATGCTTTTTGTCCATTCTTTTAGTTGGGTTGTCATGGTTTTTTCTTGTTTATGGGAATTCTTTAGTCTAGATTCAAGTCCTTTGTTATATATATTGCAGTGTGTGGCTTGCCTTTTCCTGTCTTAATGGTATATTTTGATGACTAAACACTTTTAATTTTAATAATTTTAATTTCAATTTATAAGTATTTCACATAGTATCATTTGTGTCCAAGGTCATGCAGGTAACTGCTTATGTTTTCTTCTAGCTTTGTTTTTTCTCTCCTTTCCATATTGTATATATGATCCATCTCAAATTGACTTGGTGATATAATATGAGGTAGGGCTCAAGGTTCTTTTTTTTTTTCCTCCTTAAGAAAATACATTTGACACAGCACCATTTATTGTAAATACCACCCTTTCTTCACTGGTGCTTTGGTGGTAAATCAGGTTATCATATATATGCTGGATTGTTTCTTGACTCTGAATTCTGTACCATTTTGTATGCTTGCATCATTGTCACGTTATCTTAATTATTATAACTTCACAAGTCTTGATATCTAGAAGTGGAAGGTATCTAGCTTACTCATCTTCTTCAATATTCTTTAGCTATTCTTGGCACTTTGTATTTCCACATACAATTTTAGAATCAGAGTATCATTTTCCATATTTAATAAAACCTGCTGGGATTTCTATTGAGATTGAACCGATTCTATGGACAGTTTGGAGAGGAATGACATTTTAATGAAATCAAGTCTTCAGTTCTTGAGCACAAAGTTTTCTCTATAGAGGTCATCCACATCTTTTCTTATATCTATTCCTAGATATTTGATGGGTTTGTTTGGTGCTATTACAAATGATTTTGTTTTCAATTTAATTTTCTACTTATTTGTTATTACTATATAGAATACAACTGCTTTTTGTATGGTGATCTTATATTCAGCATTAGAGCTAAATGAACTCAGTGATTTTGAAAGTTTTTTTGTAGATTCTTTGGATTTTCTTCATGTACAATCATAATTCTGTGAATACTGACAGTTTTATTTCTTTCTTTTCCATCTTATATTTTTTTATTTTTTTATTATACTGAGTAAGACTTCTGGCCTAGTGTTGGTTAGAAGTAGTAAGAGTGGTCATTTTTATTTTCTTCCCAACTTCAGGGAAAATTGTTTAATATTATTTAATATAAACCAAAAATAATGATGCTCACTATAGGCTTTTGGTAGATATATATTCTTTATCAGATGGAAGGGGTTCCCTTTTTTTAACATTTTTATTGGAGTATAATTGCTTTACAATGGTGTGTTAGTTTCTGCTGTATAACAAAGTGAATCAGCTATACATAAACATATATCCCCATATCCCCTCCCTCTTGTATCTCCCTCCCCCCTCCCTATCCCACCCTTCTAGGTGGACACAAAGCACCGAGCTGATCTCGGGGTTTCCCTTCTATTCCTAGTTTGCTAAGATTTTTTATTTTAGTGTCTTGGATTGAAATAAATGTTTATTCTGCATTTACTAAGATGATCACATAGATTTTCTTCCTTATTCTGTAATTGTGCTAAAGTACATTGATTTTCAAAAGTTCAAACCAACTTGAATTACTGGAATACACTTTGTGATGTCATATCCTTATTGTATTTGAGTGCTAATATTTTGTTGAGAATTTTTACATTGGTGTTCATGAGATAGCTTGACCTGTAATTTTTCTTGTATTAGCTTTGTCAAGTTTTGCTATAAAAGTTACACTGGTGTCATTAATGAATTCAGAAGTGTTTGTTCTTTTTCTATTTTCTAGAAAAGTTTCTGTGATATTGGCATTATTTCTTCCATAAGTGTCTGGAATAATTGAAGCCACTTGGAACTGTGATTTTCTGTGGGACGATATTCAGATTTTTCTCTTTCCTATTGTGTCAATTTTGGTAAATTGTGTTTTTTAGTATATTTGTCCATTTTATCTAAATTGAATAAAGTTTCTCATAAGATGATTATTCTCTTTTTAATTTCTTTAGGATATCTGGCATATCTCTTTTTTCTCATTCTAATTTGCCAGGGCTTTTTGTCTTTATTGTACATTTGCTTAATATATCCTTGAATATTTTATCTTTATTATCTTCTTCTCCTTTCTTCAGTTGAATTGGCTAATGTTTGTTCTATTTTCTTGAAGTAGGTTAGATTGTTGTTTTTCAACCATTCTTCTTGTTTTGCCTAACATATAAATTTAGAGCTATAAAAATTTCTCTAAATTTTGCTTTAGGAGCATCTCACAAGTTTTAGTATGTTGAATTTTCATTATCATCCACTTCAAAATATTTTCTAAGTTCTATTGTGATTTTTTTAAAATTCATGAGTCATTCATATATGTGTTGTGTAATTTCCAAATACTTAGGAATTTTCTAGAAATGTTCTAATTATTATTTTCTAATTCAGTTCCACTGTGGTCAAAGATCATACACTGCATGATTTCAATTCTTATTTGAAATTTATTGAGAATTGTTTTATGGCCCAAAATATTGTCTATTTTGATCAAAGTTCCATGATCAAAAAAATGTGTATTCTGCTATGGTTGTGTACAGTATTCTTTAAGTCAATTAAGTCAAGTTCATTACTAGTGTGGTCTAAATCGTTTTTATACTTATTTTTTCCTCTGCTGTTCTATCAGTTACTAAGAGGGATGTATTGAAATCTGTAACTATCATTGCAAATTTGTCTACTTCTTCTTTTAGACTGTAAATTTTTGCCTTATATATTTTGAAAATGTACATATTAGCTACATGTATATTTAGGATCTTATATCTCCCTGTTGAAGTGATCCTTTTGTCATTATGGAATATCCCTCGCTATCGTTAGTAATAATACTTCACTCCTTAAAGTCCATTTTGCCTGTTAGTAGTATAGCTATATTTGCTTTTGTTTTTTTAATGTTTGTATGTTTATATTCTTTTCTATCCTTTTTACATTCTTTTAATTTCAATTTCTTATGTCTTTTTATTTAAATAATTTCTCTTAAAAACAGCTATAGTTGATTGTTTAGTCTGTGTAGTCAAACAATGATAAAGAAGTATTTTAAAGTCTTCCAATATAATATTGAATTTCCTCCTATAAGTCTACAAATATTTTGAGGTGTATACAACTTTATGATTGTTTAATCTTCCTGGAAAATTAATGTTTATCATTTAGTATTAACCACTTTTATTCCCAAAACAGTATTGCTTTTTCCTTAAAGTCTGTATTTTTCTGCCATTAAAATAGCTACCTCAGTGTTCTTTTGGTTATTATTTCATAGGAATATATTTTTTCATTCTGTTATTTTCAGTATTTCATGTCTTTATATTTTAGGCATTTCTCATAAACAATAAAACTTTTTCTTTCTCTAATCTGACAACCTCTGTCTTTTATGAGAGAGTTGAGTTCATTTCCAATTTGAGGGGATGAATAATATATTTAGACTTGTTAAAATAATCTTACTTTGCAATTTCCATTCATTCTTCTTTTTCTCAGTTTTTCGTTCCTATACTGTCCTCTGGTCTCAACTGACTGTGATTGTTATTAATTGACTTTTCTTTTTCTATCAGTTTGGAAGTTATATATTCTTTCTGTTAATGGTCACTGTTGAAATTTTATCACATATATATATATATATATACATATAAAACAACTTTAAAAATTCTATGATAAATCAATATCTGTAGATTTCCTCTCCTGGCCTGAATAATCAAAGACCTTAGAATTCTGATTCTCAATGATAAAATTCCTACATACAGTATATTTCCAATTGAACCATTTTCAATGCCACACATTATAAGTTATTTTTTATTTTATATATAATATATACAGTTTAAATATATTAAAAATCTAAAAATACATACCTGCTTACATTTGTATGTTTTACTTGTTTCTTAGCTCTATATTACTTAATGCATATCAGAAATTTTCCATGGCTTTCTTTCTATTATTCTTTTTTTTTTTTTTTTTTTTTTTTTTGCGGTACACGGGCCTCTCACTGTTGTGGCCTCTCCCATTGTGGAGCACAGGCTCCGGACACACAGGCTCAGCGGCCATGGTTCATGGGCCCAGCCACTCTGCAGCATGTGGGATCCTCCCAGACCAGGGCACGAACCCACGTCCCCTGCATCGGCAGGCAGATTCTCAACCACTGCGCCACCAGGGAAGCCCTATTCTTCTTCTTTTTTTAATGTTTATTTATTTATTTTAACATCTTCATTGGAGTATAATTGCATTACATAGTTGTGTTAGTTTCTGCTGTACAACAAAGTGAATCAGCTATACGTATACATATATCCCCATATCCCCACCCTCTTGCGTCTCCCTCCCACCCTACCTTTCCCACCCCTCTAGGCAGTCACAAAGCACGAAGCTGATCTCCCTGTGCTATGCGACTGCTTTCCACTAGCTATCTATTTTATATTTGGTAGTGTATATATGTCAATGCCACTCTCTCACTGTCTCAGCTTACCCTTCCCCCTCCCCGTGTCCTCAAGTCCATTCTCCACATCTGCATCTTTATTCCTTTCCTGCCCCTAGGTTCTTCAGAACCTTTTTTTTTTTTTAGATTCCATATATATGTGTTAGCATATGGTATTTGTTTTACTCTTTCTGACTTACTTCACTGTATGACAGACTCTAGATCCATCCACCTCACTACAAATAACTCAATTTCATTTCTCTCTGTGGCTGAGTAAGATTCCATTGCATATATGTGCCACAACTTCTTTATCCATTCATCTGTCGATGGACACTTAGGTTGATTCCATGTCCTGGCTACTCTAAATACTGCTGCAATGAACATTGTGGTACATGACACTTTTTGAATTATGGTTTTCTCAGGGCATATACCCAGTAGTGGGAATGCTGGGTCATATGGTAGTTCTACTTTTAGTTTTTTAAGGAACCTCCATATTGTTCTCCATAGTGGTTGCATCAATTTACATTCCCACCAACAGTGCAAGAGGGTACCCTTTTCTCCACACCCTCTCCAGCATTTATTGTTTGTAGATTTTTTGATGATGGCCATTCTGACCAGTGTGAGGTGATACCTCATTGTAGTTTTGATTTGCATTTCACTAATGATTAGTGATGTTGAGCATGCTTTCATGTGTTTATTGGAAATCTGTATATCTTCTTTGGAGAAATGTATATTTAGGTCTTCTGCCCAGTTTTGGATTGGGTTGTTTTCTTTTTTGATACTGAGCTGCATGGGCTGCTGTATATTTTAGAGATTAATCCTTTGTCAGTTGCTTCATTTGCAAATATTTTCTCCCATTCTGAGGGCCGTCTTTTGGTCTTGTTTATGGTTTCTTTGCTGTGCAAAAGCTCTTAAGTTTCATTAGGTCCCATTTGTTTATTTTTGTTTTTATGTTCCTTTCTCTAAGAGGTGGGTCAAAAAAGATCTTGCTGTGATGTATGTCAGAGTGTCCTGCCTATGTTTTCCTCTAACAGTTTTATAGTGTCTGGCCTTACATTTAGGTCTTTAATCCATTTTGAGTTTATTTTTGTGTATGGTGTTAGGAAGTGTTCTAATTTCATTCTTTTACATGTAGCTGTCCCATTTTCACAGCACTACTTATTGAAGAGGCTGTCTTTTCTCCGTTGTATATTCTTGCCTCCTTTATCAAAGATAAAGTGACCATATGTGCGTGGGTTTATCTCTGGGCTTTCTATCCTGTTCCATTGATCTATATTTCTGTTTTGGTGCCAGTACCACACTGTCTTGATTACTGTAGCTTTGTAGGATAGTCTGAAGCCTGGGAGCCTGATTCCTCCAGCTCTGTTTTTCTTTCTCAAGATTGGTTTCACTGTTCAGGGTCTTTTGTGTTTCCATACAAATTGTGAAATGTTTTGTTCTAGTTCTGTGAAAAATGCCATTGGTAGTTTGATAGGGATTGCATTGAATCTGTAGATTGCTTTGGGTAGTACAGTCATTTTCACATGTTGATTCTTCCAATCCAAGAACATGGTATATCTCTGCATCTGTTTGTATCATCTTTAATTTCTTTCATCAATGTCATGGTTTTCTGCATACAGGTCTTTTGTCTCCTTAGTTAGGTTTATTCCCAGGTATTTTATTTTTTTCGTTGCAATGGTAAATGGGAGTTTCCTTAATTTCTCTTTCAGATTTTTCATCATTAGTGTATAGGAATACAAGAGATTTCTGTGTATTAATTTTGTATCATGCTTTTACCAAATTCATTGATTAGCTCTAGTAGTTTTCTGGTAGCATTTTTAGGATTCTCTATGTATAGTATCATGCCATCTGCAAACAGTGACAGCTTTACTTCTTCTTTTCTGATTTGGATTCCTTTTATTTCTTTTTCTTCTCTGATTGCTGTGGCTAAAACTTCCAAAACTATGTTGAATTATGGTGGAGAGAGTGGGCAACATTGTCTTGTTCCTTATATTGGAGAAAATGTTTTCAGTTTTTCACCATTGAGAAGGATGTTGGCTGTGGGTTTGTCATATATGGCCATTATTATGTGAAGGTAAGTACCCTCTATGCCTACTTTCTAGAGAGTTTTTATCATAAATCAGTGTTGAATTTTGTCAAAAGTTTTTTGGCATCTATTAAGATGATCATATGGTTTTTATCCTTCAACTTATTAAATATGTTGTATCACATTGATTGATTTGCATATATCGAAGAATCCTTGCCTTCCTGGGATAAACCCCAGTTGATCATGGTGTATGAACCTTTTAATGTGCTGCTCGATTCTGTTTGCTAGTATTTTCTTGAGGATTTTTGCATCTATGTTCATCAGTGATATTGGCCTTAGTTTTCTTTTTGTGTGACATTCTTGTCCAGTTTTTGTATCAGGGTGATGGTGGCCTCATAGAATGAGTTTGGGAGTGTTCCTCCCTCTGCTATATTTTGGAAGAGTTTGAGAAGGATAGGTGTTAGCTCTTCTCTAAATGTTTGATAGAATTCATCTGTGAAGCCATCTGGTTCTGGGCTTTTGTTTGTTGGAAGATTTTTAATCACAGTCTCAATTTCAGTGCTTGTGATTGGTCTGTTTATATTTTGTAGTTTTTCCTGGTTCAGTCTCAGAAGCTTGTGCTTTTCTAAAAATTTGTCCATTTCTTCCAGGTTGTCCATTTTATTGGCATATAGTTGCTTGTAGTAATTTTTCATGATCCTTTGTATTTCTGCAGTGTCAGTTGTTACTTCTTTTTCATTTCTAATTCTGTTGATTTGAGTCTTCTCCCTTTTTTTCTTATGAGTCTGGCTAATGGTTTATCAATTTTGTTTATCTTCTCAAAGAACCAGCTTTTAGTTGTATTGACCTTTGTTATTGTTTTCTTCATTTCTTTTTCATTTATTTCCAGTCTGATCTTTATGATTTCTTTCCTTCTGCTAACTTCTGTATTTTTTTGTTCTTCTTTCTCTAATTGCTTTATGTGTAACATTAAGTTGTTTATTTGAGTTGTTTCTTGTTTCCTGAGGTAGGATTGTATTGCTATAAACTTCCCTCTTAGAACTGCTATTGCTGCATACCATAGGTTTGGGGTCATCGTGTTTTCATTGTCATTTGTTTCTAGGTATTTTTTTTATTTCCTCTTTGATTTCTTCAGTGATCTCTTGGTTATTTAGTAGTGTATTTTTTAGCCTCCATGTGTTTTTATTTTTTATGTTTTTCTTCCTGTAACTGATATCTAGTCTCACAGCATTGTGGTTGGAAAAGATGCTTGATATGATTTCAATTTTCTTAAATTTACCAAGGCTTGATTTGTGACCCAAGATATGATGTATCCTGGAGAATGTTCCATGAGCACTTGAGAAGAAAGTGTATTGTGTTGTTTTGGATGGAATGTCCTAAAAATATCAATTAAGTCCATCTAGTTTAATGTGCCATTTCAAGTTTGTGTTTCCTTTATTATTTTCATTTTGGATGATCTGTCCATTGGTGAAAGTGGGGTGTTAAAGTCCCCAACTATTACTGTGTTACTGTCAATTGCCTCTTTTATAGCTGTTAGCATTTGCCTTATGTATTGAGGTGCTCCTCTGTTGGGTGCATAAATATCTACAATTGTTATATCTTCTTGTTCAATTGATCCCTTGATCATTATGTAGTGTCCTTCTTTGTCTCTTGTAATACTGTTTATTTTAGTCTATTCTGTCTGATATGAGAAGTTGTACCCCAGCTTTCTTTTGATTTCCATTTGCTTGGAATATCTTTTTCCATCCCCTCACTTTCAGTCTGTATGCTTCCCTAGGTCTGAAGTGGGTCTCCTGTAGATAGCATATATATGGGTCTTGTTTTTCTATTCATTCAACCAGTCTGTGTCTTTTGGTTGGAGCATTTAATCCATTTACACTTAAGGTAATTATCGATATGTATGTTCCTATTACCATTTTTTTAATTGCATTGGGTTTGTTATTGCAGGTCTTTTCCTTCTCTTGTGTTTCCTGCCTAGAGATGTTCCCTTAGCATTTGTTGTAGAGCTGGTTTGGTGATGCTGAATTTTCTTAGCTTTTGCTTGTCTGTAAAGGTTTTAATATCTCCATCATATCTGAATGAGATACTTGCTGGGTAGAGTAATCTTGGTTGTAGGTTCTTCCCTTTCATCACTTTAAATATGTTTTGCCACTCCCTTCTGGCTTGCAGAGTTTCTGCTGAAAGATCAGCTGTTAACCTTATGGGGATTCCCTTGTATGTTATTTGCTGGGTTTTCCCTTGATGCTTTTAATATTTTTTCTTTGTATTTAATTTTTGATAGTTTGATTAATATGTGTCTTGGTGTGTTTCTCCTTGGATTTATCCTGTATGGGACTCTCTGTGCTTCCTGGACTTGATTGACTATTTCCTTTCCCATATTAGGGAAGTTTTCAACTATAATCTCTTCAAATATTTTCTCAGTCCCTGTCTTTATCTCTTCTTTTTCTGGGACCCCTATAATTCGAATATTGGTGCATTTAATGTTGTCCCAGAGGTCTCTGAGACTGTCCTCAATTCTTTTCATTCTTCTTTCTTTATTCTGCTCTGTGGTAGTTATTTCTAGTATTTTATCTTCCAGGTTACTTATCCGTTCTTCTGCATCAGTTATTCTGCTATTGATTCCTTCTAGAGAATTTTTAATTTCATTTATTGTGTTGTTCATTATTGTTTGTTTGCTCTTTAGTTCTTCTAGTTCCTTCTTAAATGGTTCTTGTATTTTCTCCATTCTATTTCCAAGATTTTGGATCATCTTTACTATCATTATTCTAAATTCTTTTTCAGGTAGACTGCCTATTTCCTCTTCATTTGTTTGGTCTGGTGGATTTTCACCTTGCTCCTTCATCTGCTGCACATTACTCTGTCTTTTCATTTTGCTTAACTCACTGTGTTTGGGGTCTCCTTTTCACAGGCTGCAGGTTGGTAGTTCCCGTTGTTTTTAGTGTCTGCCCCCAGTGGGTAAGGTTGGTTCAGTGGGTTGTGTAGGCTTCGTGGTAGAGGGGACTGGTGCCTGTGTTCTAGTGGATGAGGCTGGATCTTGTTTTTCTGGTGGGCAGGACCACGTCCAGTGGTGTGTTTTGGGGTGTCTGTGACCTTATTATAATTTAGGCAGTCTCTCTGCTACTGGATGGGGTTGTGTTCCTGTCTTGTTAGTTGCTTGGCATGGGGTGTCCAGCAGTGGAGCTTGCTGTTCGTTGAGTGAAGTTGGGTGTTAGCATTGAAACGGAGATCTCTGGGAGAGCTCTCACCAATTGATATTACTTGCAGCTGGGAGTCTCTTGTGTTCCAATGTCCTGAACTTGGCTCTCCCACCTAAGAGACTCAGGCCCGACACCCGGCTGGAGCACCAGGCTGCATGGTTCAGAAGAAAAGGGAGAAAGAAAGAAAGAAAGAAAAGAAAGAAAGAAAGAAAGAAAGAAAGAAAGAAAGAAAGAAAGAGAGAAAGAAAGAGAGAGAGAAAGAAAAAGAAAGAAAGAGAGAGAGAAAGAGAAAGAAAGGAAGAAGGAAGGAAGGAAAGAAAGAAGGAAAGAAAGAAGGAAAGAAAGAGAGAAAATAAAGTTATTAAAATAAAATATTTTTTAAAATATTATTAAAATAAAAAAACTAATTAAAAAAAGAGAGCAACAAAACCAATAAACAAACCCATGAGTGATAACGAGTGCTAAAAACTAAACTAAGATAAATATGTAAATCAGAAACTAGTCAGTCGCATACAGCAAACCCCAAGTCTACAGTTTCTCCCAAAGTCCACCACTTCAATTTTGGGATGCTTTGTTGTCTATTCAGGTATTCTGCAGATGCAGGGTACATCAAGTTGACTGTGGAGATTGAATCTGCTGCTCCTGAGGCTGCTGGGAGAAATTTCCCTTTCTCTTGTCTGTTCGCACGACTCCCGGGGTTCAGCTTTGGATTTGGCCCCGCCTCTGCATGTACATTGTCCTTTGGCATCTGTTCTTTGCCCAGATATGAGGGGGTTAAAGAAGCGGCTGATTAGGGGGGTCTGGCTCACTCAGCACAGGGGTGGGGTATGGAATCCGGGTGAGCCTGCGGTGGCAGAGGCCAGTGTGACATTGCAACACAGCCTGAGGCACGTCATGTGTTCTCCCTGGGAAGTTGTCCCTGGATCACAGGACCCTGGCAGTGGTGGGCTGCACAGCCTCCCGGGAGGGGAGGTGTAGATAGTGACCTATGCTTGCATACAGGCTTCTTGGTGGTTGCAGCAGCAGCCTTAGCATTTCATGCCCGTCTATGGGGTCCATGCTGATAGCCATGGCTCACGCCCACCTCTGAAGCTCACTTAGGCAGTGCTCTGAATCTCCTCTCCTCGTGCACCCTGAAACAATGGTCTCTTGCCTCTTAGGCAGTTCCAGACTTTTTCCTGGACTCCCTCCTGGCTAGCTGTGGTGCACTAGCCCCTTCAGGCTGTGTTCACACAGCCAACCCCAGTCCTCTCCCTGGGATCTGACCTCCGAAGCCCGAGCCTCAGCTCCCAGCCCCAACCCGCCCTGGCTGGTGAGCAGACAAGCCTCTCAGGCTGGTGAGTTCTGGTTGGCACTGATCCTCTGTGCAGGAATCTCTCCACTTTGCCCTCTGCACCCCTGTTGCTGTGCTCTCCTCCATGGCTCCAAAGCTTCCCCCCTGCCCACGCCCTGTCTTCACCAGTGAAGGGGCTTCCTAGTGTGTGGAAACTTTTCCTCCTTCACAGCTTCCTCCCAGAGGTGCAGGTACCATCTCTATTCTTTTGTCTCTGTTTTTTCTTTTTTCTTTTGCCCTATCCAGGTACGTGGGGAGTTTCTTGCCTTTTGGGAAGTCTGAGGTCTTCTGCCAGTGTTCAGTAGGTGTTCTGTAGGAGTTGTTCCACATGTAGATGTATTTTTGATGTATTTGTGGGGAGGAAGGTGATCTCCACATCTTACTCTTCTGCCATCTTGAAGGTCCGATCTCTATTACTCTTAAATGACATACTTTAGAAGTTCCATTGGTGAAAATTTATTTGTAAGGAAATACTATCAGATTTACATGCTTGAAAATGTCTTTATCTCATCCTTGCTTTTCTGCATACACAATTCTAAGTTAAAAGTGATATTCTCTCACTTCTTTAAAGATACTGTTCAATTGTCTCCTGATTTATATTGCTGTTGAAAAGTCTTCTGTTTTTCACTTTATTCTGTTGTATGGTCTCTGGCTGCTTATTCAGTCTTGTTTATGTTTTTGTGGTTGTGAAGTTTAACTATAATATGTCTAGATACAGATTTTCTTTATTTTGCTAGGTATACAAGTTCCTTCCTACATGTATAGATTGACATCTTTTATCAATTCTGGAAAATGATTAGCCATTTTCTCTTCACCTATTGCCTCTCCTGCATTCCCTCTATTCTGCTTTTTTTGGACTCGGGTTAGATACATAACAAATCTTCTATTTTATTCTCTGTGCTCTTAATCATTCTTTCACATTTTTCATCTCCTTGTCTTTCTTTGCCACATTCTAATTAATTTCTTCATTTCCAGTCCCCGATTTGTTAATATTCTCTTATCTTGTCTAATCTGTTATTTAATCCAGTCCAACCCAGACCATCTGACCAATTCAGAGCAAATACTTGGGCCCAAACCCATATTTCTGTTCATATCCTTTGGGGGAACATTCCCATGTAGACTCCTTATCAAGCATGTTTCTGTATAATCTATACAAAATCACAAAATACCCAAGGAAATATGCCAGCATTTGGGAGATTCAACAGAAATAACAAACAAGACCTTGAATATTTGAATTATCAGAATCAAAATATAAAATTATTATATATGGAATTTTAAAAAATTTTAATGGATTTTAAAATGGGCAAGTTGTCATAGGACAAACTACAATTTCCAAAAGCATCTTCCTATAATCCTGTATGCCAAACCATCTCAACCTCATGGGAAGAAACAATTAACCTAAATAAAGAACTTAACATTTATCTATGTTAAATTTAATCTTACCGGTGTCAGCCTATCAAGACAATTTTAATTTTGTCATCTTGTACACATTTAATCTCTTATTGTCTGTGCTACGTGTAAAATTGATAAGCATATTATTCAAGAGATGGTTTTCTGGCAAGGCTTCCCTGTAGGATAAGAGAAAGCTGCTAATATGGATAGAACTGACCTGCCTGGTGTTTGTAACTTCAATCCAGCACATATTTCACCACTGTTTTACAAGTGGAAGCCTTTAACAAACATGTTGCTAAAATAGAAACAGTGTCTGTATCATCCCCCCTGGCTAAACCTAAAAACAAATCAAGTTGGAACCTGGTGACCACTGTATTCCCTCTCTTAAGTTCTTGCTTCAAAGAATTTTCAAAGTTTTTTTCTGTGACTCTTGGCTGATTTACAGCGTAACCCTTCCCTGCAGTGTTCTGCTCTGGTTTTCAGCTTCCTTTTTTTCCTTGTGCCACAAACACATCCGTCCACCTCTTGGGCTCACATGTCTACTTCCTTCCCTCCCTGGATTTCAAGAGAGATATGAGGATCTGGCTTGGCATCTTTAATAAGGGATCGAATGAAACAAGATGTTGGGAAGGGTTACCTTGATTTTCTTTATGCCTTTCCTTTTCACTATCACTTCTTACCCTTCTTTGAGGTAGTAACATGGTGTGCTTTTGACAGATGCCAAATTGTCTACCCAGCTAAGCCCTCCATGAGACTAGAGCTTTCTGTTCTGCATCAAATAAGAGGTCTACAAGGGGAAGCAACTCCAGCTGGGCTCATCCACAGGGTGAGAGAAGTTCGTAGACAGTTCACTGGCAAGGGATATGCTCCCACAGTGTGCCAGATTGGGACCTCAGTCCTCAGAAGTCTTCAGATTCTTAGTGAGTATTTTCAGCACAGACAGAACTGTCAATAGCAACAGGTACCACTGAGGAGGCAGGACTAAAGGTAAAATCTAAAGGTAAGTAGACAGAAGTGAGCATGGGCAAAAAGGAAGAACTCTACAAGAAGCCTGGAAATAAAACTAGAAACAGAGATTGCAGTGAAATTACTGCCAACCTTGAGTTCCAAGCTGGAAGTGTGACTTGGTGATGTTAGCAGTGTATCACTGAAGTTTAAGCATGGAAGTTATGTGAGTAAAGCAATGCTTTATGGGGTTCAAGGAATGTTAAAAATGTTTTTTTCTGCTGAGAATTATTTTTTAAAGAAAAACATCAAAATAACTTTAAGTATCAGTGTTTCAATTTCTACAAGATTACTCCTTGTTTTCAATATAATTGTAAGTGGCTATAATGTAGAGAGAAATGAATCTTGTTTGCCTTATTTTAGTAAAAATAAACCTGTATCCTTAACACCAGGTAGTCTTTCATTTTAGATGAACCATCACCATGTTATGCCAGATGTGTGTGTTGGTGTGTGTGTGTGCAGTTTATTCTGTCTGTCTATCTATAACTGGCTTCTTCTTCAAGCAAGTGTCAAAACTGTTGGGCTGACATAAAAATGAGTGAAATAATGCCATTTTCAGCAACATAGATGGATCTAGAGATTATCATACTAAGTAAGAGAGAGAAAGACAAATATCATATGATATCACTTATATGTGGAACCAAAAAGAAAGATACAAATGAACTTATTGACAAAACAGAAATAGACCCATGGACATAGAAAACAAACTTACGGGTACCAAAGGAGAAAGGAGGGGGGTGGGATAAATTAGGAGTTTGGGATTAACATATACACACTGCTATATATAAAATAGATAAGGAACAAGGACCTACTGTATAGCACAGGGAACTATACTCAAAATCTTGTAATATCCTGTAATGGAAAAGAATCTGAAAAAGAATAGAATCACTTTGCTGTACACATGAAACTAATACAACATTGTAAATCAACTATACTTCAATTACAAAACAACAACAACAACACGGTTGGACTGATTCTGGCAAGTGAAATAAAGAAGTGACTTAGCTGAGGTCAGAAAGGGGAGCTCCAGTTCTCCAACCTGATTCAACTCCAAAAGGACAGTCATTGCAAGCAGACAGCGGGCAGTGGCTGTATGCCCTCGTGGCGCAAAAGGCCTGCAAGCCAGGACTGTTCAAAAGCCCATCCTCGGGCTTCCCTGGTGGCGCAGTGGTTGAGAGTCCGCCTGCCGATGCAGGGGACACGGGTTCGTGCCCCGGTCTCAGAAGATCCCACATGCCGCGGAGCGGCTGGGCCCGTGAGCCATGGCCACTGAGCCTGAGCGTCCGGAGCCTGTGCTCCGCAATGGGAGAGGCCACAACAGTGAGAGGCCCGCGTACCACAAAAAATAAAAATAAAATAAAAGCCCATCCTCTACTCCCTTCCCAGCTGTGTGCCTCTCTACCACTTTGCTAAAACCTCCATTTTCTGTAAAACTGGGGCCCCTCTTATTGTGTCTATTATACAGTGTTGTAGTAAGAACTAAATAAGAATATATGAAAGGCTCCTGTCCAGGATAACTCAGTCCCAGCATGGCAGGGAGGTGCTCTGAAAGTGCTCTAAGAGAAATGGGTACATACTGCTGTAGACACCCATGAGGTCAAAGTTGTTATGGCCTCCTCCACATTAGAACACCTCCCTGCCCGACTGAGTGCTCAGCACTCAGTGCTTTTCCTCTCTCCTGCCCATCTTCTCCTGCTGCTAGTCTTTTAAGACTCATATCACATGTTGCCTCTGATGGAGCATTTCTTGATCTCACCATGTGGAGCTGACCTCTTCTCCCACTGTATTCTGCATAGATGTCTCTCCCAGTATTTGTTAAATGTCTCATTTCCCACACTAGACTGGAGCCTCCTCAGGTTCAGCACTAGCTGGAAATCATCTCCGTATCTCCAGCATCTATCGTGATGCTTGGGTCCAAGCAGAGGTGCTTGGGAAAGGGAGGGAGAGAGGGTAAGAGAAATGATTTCGGTCAACATGAAGAGGCTTCTGTCCTGCTCATAATCCATGGGTAGTAAAACAGGCACATACGTAATGTAGATACAAGACAGTTGGACCCAAGGTTCTATGGGGTAGGGAGGAGAGGAACTCTGTTCAGAAGGTCCCAGGGAGGTCTCTAGAGCCTGTCTGGTGAGTAAGAAATATCTTTGTTCTGTCTTGTTTATTGCAAAGTAGTTTAACCATCTGATGGGATAGACATGTGTATTGAGTTATATAAGCACTGGCTTATTTTTTCCACCAACGGGTAGTTTCTTTCCTTTTGAAAAGTAAAGTTTTCAGGAATTATTTGATCTTTATTTGAAGCCAATTAAATATTAAAGGATGTCTCCCTCCTTTGCATAAGTCAACAGAACTGAAAGTTCATTTCAGGTTAGGAGATAAAGGAGCACAGAGCTTTTGCATCAGTTCCTCTGTCTCCACGCTCAGTGCTCTGTGTTCGTGCTCATTTAACTCTTGCCTGTACCGCCCTGGCCTTCCAGGGTTGCCTTTCTCCCATTCATTCTGCCAGTGCAAGATAAGTCTCATAAAGTACTCATCTCGCTCAGAAACTTCTTCTGAATTCTGTCTAGCTGCCAGATTTAATCCTCATTCCGTAGCCTGGATTTAGAACCCACTGTCTGCCTTTTGAGCTCTAGTCTCCTCCCTCACAGCTCCTCCACGTGTGTCCTGAAGCTCCAGCTACCTCAGGTGACTTAAGATGGCTCCAGGCTTCGCCCAGGCTGCTCCTTGCACCTCAAGTGCTGACCCTTTCCCTGTGCCCCCATCTGTTGACAAGCCTTCCTCACCATAACCCTTTTCCCTGTTTCCACACTGCCTTCAAAGGCTCAATGGAGTAAGCACCTGCCATTGGCAGCCCAGCTTCCATTTCCCTACCTTGCGGGAGAAGGTTCCCTGTATTTTCTTTGGAAAGTCAATCTCTCCACCATTAACCATCTGGTTAGCTCTATACACAGCTCCAGGGGTAGGCCCTGACTGGCTTAAACCTACTGGCATATCCTGTCCCTCAGACACAAGAATTGGTTCAGGGATGGGAACATGACCCTATGCAGGGATACAACTCTTCCCCCCAGCTCATAATGCTTTCGAGTCTGAGACTGATAAGGCCATGTTTGCTACCACAGGAAGAATCACCTTGGGAGTGAAGCCATCACAGGGGAAACAGATATGAGTGATAGATCTTAGAATGTCACTGAGTGCTGGATCAAGCTGAGCCTGAAGACAAATCTCTTCTGGACATTGTTATGTAAATATTGATAAATTCTATTTTCTATTTTAGCATATTTGTGTTGGATTTTTTGTCCTTTTCAAAAAATTTGTATTCAACCTATGCTCTCAATCATGATACCTTCTAGAAGCTTTCCTGGAGCTCTCTTCACCTGGCTCCCCATCCCCAACTGTAAATAAATGAGACAGAATAAAGACATTTCTAACTTACCAGACAGGCTTCAAGACTGAGGCTATGTCATTCACAAAATGTAAAGATTAGATTGGCACCAGGGAGCAGTAAAGTGCATTGTCAGTGCAAGGATGTTTGTAATAATTCTACCACCCTGTGGGGCATTTTCCTTGGCTGTGGTTCTCCACACTCTCATTGAGTCCGCTCGGCAGGAAGCTTGGAGATGCAAATATAGCCATATATTGCTCATAAGCCATCAACAAAACTATAATACAATAGAATAGGAAATTAATAGATGCTTTATATGAAGAGTCTATCGTTTTGTAAAACTTTTCTTTCAGTTGTATAGATGCACACACATGTATGTGCATCAGATCACAGTGTGAAATCTCTTTCTTAGTGCAGAAAGAAGCAAAACATTTTTGAAAACCATTGATCTGGCTCCCAGCTGACACAATTCTATAATACAGAATACAAAAAAAATAAAGATAATAGTGTATGACATTAGAGAGGGTACATATTCTGTAAAACTTTTTAGTCATATAAACACATATATGCGTAGTCACAATATGAAATGTATTCTTGCTGTGGGTGGTAGCCCAAAAGTTTGAAATCCACTGATTTGCTTTCTAACTGAGGCCAGAAATACTACAAAACAGTACAATTGTCTGAGCTGCAGCCAGCAATGTGAAGGGAAGAAAAGAGGGTCCATGATTACCTTGGCGCTGAGAGCTATGTAGGTGGGAAATTTATTTGTTGAATGATTGCTTGGCTTCGAGGCAACTGGTGACGGCACGTCCGCAGGACAGCTCAGAGAGCCAAACCGACAACAGGGCTGGCCAAGCCAGGGGTGTGTATCTTTCTAACCTGTTTCCATGCCCAACTCTTCAAGGGACTCAATTAAAAGCCATGTAGACACAGGAGCCAGGAGCCTTGGAGAAAGGCTCAACCTTCTGAACTGCTTGCTACCTTTAGCTTTCAGTCTAAAGGAACCCCAAGGGATACTCTACAAAGAACCTGACCTTGGGAATCAAAGTAACAGACACAATCTGCTGGATTTTGTGGCTGCTCGAGTATCTGCAAAATAACAATAACAAAAGCTAGGTGTCTCTTAAAAGCAGGTAATTTGCTTTAAAAAAAAAAGTTTGCTCTTCTCATGTTCTAAATTGTTCATCTCTTGTCTCCTATGTTTATTTTCAGTTTGTTTTGTTCTCTAAATACTTAGCACTTAGAGAATGTTATATTCCTTTGACTAGTTTTAGATTTATTTTAATCTTTTAAAATAAATTGTTTCAGCTACCTGGCTTACTCTTTATATTCCATTTAATTCTCCCCTCCATTATTTTCACTTTAAAACATGTTTCCTTTTTCTACTTTAACTTTATTCACAACTATATCCTTGAAATTCTAAGGTTCTGATTTTAACATCTAAAATTTTAATTCTTTTATTTCATTTTCCCTAGTTAGACTTTGTAATTTCTGAGCTTCTGGTTTTGTGTTTTAACCTGTTTAATGTATAATGTATGTTCTTTTTATTTGGTTTCTCATATTTCAGCCTTAATTTTTCACCTTTGGTTTTATTGGTTTATAAGTGTATTTCCTTATTTGTAATTTTAATTATTCTGTCCCTTGTATAATGTGCATTTATCAGGCTGACAAGCAACAGAAATGCAAAGCTGACTCTTAACCACTGTGCTATTCAGCCTTATTAATCTGTGAGCACTTTAATAACCAAACAAGAATATTTCCTGCAGCAGTCTGCCTCTAACATGCTTTATTCTCTTTTGATCCATCTCCTTTCCTGGCAGGGTTACAAGAAATCCTGTTTCCTGAATCTTTTCATTTCCTGTACTCATTACAAGGGGCAAGGAGAAGCTGCCTAGAGCCGGAAGAATCCAGAGTTTTTAAAACAAAGTCAACGAGACCCTCGCTGAATGGCTTCCACGTGTCTGATAGGTCTGTGCATCTCCTGGGCCAGATCTGGCTGCCAGACTGTCAGAAGGAGTTATTCCTTCCATCTGTTAACCCTCAGTGGAAGTTCAGATTTAGGGGGAGGTGTAAGAAGGGGCTCCAATCCTTTGTCCATCTCTCTGGGAGGGAGGAGGACTTTCCCTTGAACGCAGAGGCATAATCTGAACAATTTGAATGACTGTGGCCAAGAATTTCACCATTTAGTGCCATCTGCTTTCTGTGAGGAGGTATATCAGTCAAAATGCAATCAGAAGACAGGAATCACATAGTAATTTGATCAAGGAATTTGAGCAAGGGGGAATTTGCTAGTGAGAGAGAAAGAGAACTCTAAAGAATAGAGGAATGGCTGGTATCAGGAGCAGCCACTGTACCTCAGGTTGAGGCAGAGGACCCAAGGGAGAAGCCACCCCTCCCAGGGTTGAGATCCAGACATTGTTGGAGAGGGTGCAGCAGGGCTCATTGGATGGCGGAGACGTTCACTGAGGTGTTGTCTCAGTGGAACTTGCTGGAAAGCTGCTCTCTGGACTGCTAGGGAAAGCTATCCTCACAGAGGAGCCACACCTTCGAATTTACTGAAAACTCCCCTCAAAGGGTGTGGGGAAAGTTGTCCAGAGGAGGTGCCCCTGCCAGCAGCACCCATGATGGAGATGCCCAAGGAGGTACACTGGGGGAAGGTGCCCTCCATAGGTGCCCCACTGCAAAGCAGCCAGAGGCAGCTTGCCTGGGACAGCAACTCATGCGGAGGTGCTTTGCTGGCTACCCTCTGCTATGAAGCTGCCCACAGGAAGGTGCTCTGTGCTGCCAACCGCTGGGCACTGCAGGAAACACATGCGCGCTGGTGAATGTGAGCGCGCGCACGGGCGCGCACACACACACACACACACACATACACACAAACACGCACACTGCAGGAGACCTATGGGAGGATTACACCAGGAACAGGAAGAGAAGCTCCTTCTTCTTGCCATGCCTCCCCAGCACCCTCTACCGACAAAACTTAGCATCGTGTTCACTATAATGGGGAAATTAGTCTTAAAGGGTTCAGCTGAGACAATGAATTGGTAATTGGAACAGTACAGTCCTTTGCCTGGTCAGCTCCTGCATTCACTCTTCCACACACGTGAGCTCTGTACAACAACACAACTCTATATTTCCATCTAACAGGATGTTGCTATTCTTCTTACAAGTGAAGAAATTCTCACCCTTCACCAAAATAAGGAGATACACAGCCCCAGCTGTTGCTGTGTGCACTGCTGGCTACACTAATTACTCCTCAAATTCCATCACAGTCCCATTGAATATTTTCTTACCTAAAGATTATATTGTAAGGTTAAGCCCCTCCAACGTGCATAAAAGTGGGGGAAAAGAGAGAGAAGAGAAATAGCATACACACACAAACATGTAACAGGCAAAGAGAAAATACACAAAACTACTACATTTCAGCACTTGGTCATGGGCCATAGTTGATACCTATAGCTTCCTACCTTCCCCTACCTATTGCGTACTTCCCTTGCTCTCGGCCAGAAGCTGAGATGGTCAGTTCATTATCTGGTGGAGTGACCCAAACTTTCATTCAAAAGAGTGAGTCCTCAATCATCCTGCCTTTTTATGGTTGTTTTGGGTTTCCATTAACCTTTGCTATTGGTCATGGAACTAGTAAGAGGCACCCTAGAAAATCCTCTTGCCACATAGTTGTTCTTGCCTTCAGTGGAGCAGCGACTTCAGCGTAGCAGCTACTCAACTTCCCTTTCGTAACTGGGATCAATCACTCCAGCCAGTAGAGTAACTCCTTATTTTTGGCATGTTGGTTCAGTGATATAAAGAGTCCCAAATGGCCAGGTGGCAATCCTCTCTTCAAATTCAATAGAACCACTGTTATATCCCTCGAGGAAAGTATTCTTTTCTTTGCACCTAAGACCACCATACTAGCAAAGCTCAAAGTTGCCAGGACAGGAAGCAAAGGTTCTGGAAATGTACTGTTAGGTGTAATAGTGAGAGGAGTTGCTCACATTTTCACTCTTGTTCCCAGTTCTATGAATTCTGGCTATGGGGGAAATAATGCCATGCAATGGTCTCTGATTTAAAGTCTATAGATAGAGCTCCCTCTTTTCAGAGTGTTGTGTCCTATAGGGTATGTGGTAAGTTTGATTAATTTCATGGGCATAAGCTCGCTGGCACACTTAGCTGCTGTGAAATGAGTTCCTTGATCTGACTCAATACTGAGCAGAATGCCATGAGGGTGGATAAGGATTTCTGTGAGTTCATAGATGGTTGATGCTGGCGAAAGCTTTAAGAGCAGGAAATGCAAATCCATACTCAGAAGATGCATCTATTGCAGTGCAAATGAATTTCTGCCCACTCTATGGTCAGTATAATCAACCCACTACCAGTCAGCCGACTGGCCCCCTCCTGGGGAATGGAGGCAGCAACCTGGTTACTGGCTGAGTTTTAATGAAGGTTTCTGCTACTGGTAGATTAGGCTGTCAGCTGAGGCATTAGCCAGATCAGCCTTGGTAAGGAGAAATCCAGCCTGCTGAGCCCCTGCATAGTCTCCATCCCACACAATGACTTTTCTTCATGGGCCCACTGGCAAGCACTGGGACGTCTAGCAAAAGAGGCTAACTGACACCCACAGAGCATGTCATTTCACCCACCTGATTATTAGGAGCCTCGTGTGTAGTAAATGCTGTGGTGAACATTTACATGGGCCACAGATGTCTTCACTGTCTGTGCCCAACTAGAGAAGATTCAGAATATAAAATAAGAAAAAAGAAAATAGAAAAGGAAGAGCCAGGCAATGAGGTGATGATGAAATATGGTAAGTTCAGTTTGGGGTACACTAAGTTTGAGATTCCTGTGTTTTCAGGTAGAAGGGGGTGCTTCTGGAACTCAAGAGAGATCCTGGGATATTCAAATTTGGCTGCCCAGTGCTGTAGAGGCAATAGCGGAAACCACAGGTGGGGATGAAAAGATTCAGGGACAGTGTTAAATTTGAAGAGTGCGAGGACAGAACTCTGCAGAACATCCGGGGTGCGCTGTCCAAGAGAAGCACTTGTTGGAGACTGAAAAGGAGAGGCCAAGTGAAGAAGACCTGGGGAGACGGCAGTACCACAAGGCAGAGGAGAAAATGTTTCTAAAACCGGGAGTAATCAACAATTATTACATATTAAGGAGAGATTAAAAAAAAAGATACAGGCAGTAAAATTCCATCTGATTTGGCAAATAGATCATTGATATCAGTAAGAAAATAGTTTCAGGCGAGTGGTGGGAGCAGAAGATAGGTTCACAAATGAATACAAGGCAAGGAAGCCAAGTTAGAGAATGTCGCTCATTCATTCAAAATAATAAGCTACAGAATGAAGTAGAAAAGAGCTCTATATAGCATTTCTATATTAGCATTTAAAGGGGGACATAGAATTTTGAGGAGTCTTTCAGATGAGAAAGCTTGAACATCTTACAAAATGTAAGGGAAAGCACTTCTATGCAAAGGGAGGTTGCAGGGCAAGAAGAAAGGTGATTTTATAAGTAATATCCCAGAAGAACGATGGGGTCTAACTCAATCTCTAAGACCAAAGGGGTTGGGGTAGGAATGGGAGGGGGGGGAAAGAGAGGTGAATTTGTAGAGGTAGAGAAGGAAGTTGCGCTAGTTCACTTCCCCCATCTTAATTTTCAGATTACACAGCAAAATCTTCAGACGATAGCAAAGTCTGAGTTGGTGGAACAGGACTGAAGAAAAATGACAATTTTGAAAGAGCAGTAATGGGAAAAGGAGAGGGAAAACAAGAGAAGTCTAATCTGATTGCTCAAATTTCATTTCCTTCTTGAAGTCTTCTCTGTTCCCCTGAGAATAAATACAATATGAATAATGCATCTCTTTAGCAATTAAAGTTAGAAGTTTCTTTTTAAACTCCCTATTCTATAGCTCTTGTTACATGGCACTTGTCATTTTCTGCTATACAGTTATTTCATCCTTTCACATGTTTCAAGAATTGATTTGTAATTCTTGAAAAAAGAATTCTGTTTCTTTGTAATCTCTCCTAGCATCTACTAAAGTGGGTAGGTATTAACACAGTGTTTCAGTAACTATCCCTGTACAACAAACCATCCTGAACATACTGAGGTAAAAATAACAATTTTTTTCACATTATTATCTCTCACGGTTCTGGGAGTGAACTGGAACTGGGTGGCTGTCACCTGCGGGTCTCTCCCACTGTTGCCATCAGGAAACATCTGGAGGCTCTCTCCCCCATGTGTCTGGAAGTTGATGTTGGCTAGTGGCTGGGACCTTGCCAGGGTAATAGCCAAAATAAACATACCTGGCTTCTCCAAGTGGCTTGGGTTTCCTCAGGGCACGGTGGCTAGGTTCCAAGAGAAGTATCCTGAGAAAGAGAGCCAGGCAGATGCTGTATCACCTTTTATGGCCTAGCCTTGAAGTCACACAGTATTATTCAGCCACATTCTATTTATTAGAATTAAGTCACTAAGGCCAGCCTGTATTCAGGGAAGGGGAATTTAGACTCACACTCCTGATGACAGTCGTGTCAAAGAAACTGCAGACACTACATACAGTAAGTGCTAATTAGATGCCCATTTAAGCATTAAACATTTTGAAAAAGCCTCAGAAGGAAAAAAAATGAGAACGAGAGTGGTCTATAGCATTAAAAGGTCTAATAGAATAATGCTAAAGAGTGGATAACCAACAAGGACCTACTGTATAGCACAGGGAAATCTGCTCAATATTGTGTAACAACCTAAATGGGAAAAGAAATTGAAAAAGAATAGATACGTGTATATGTATAACTGAATCACTTTGCTGTACACCTGAAACTAACAGAACATTGTTCATCAACTGTACTCCAATATAAAATAAAAAGAATAATGCTAAAGAGTCAATTAACCCATAAAATATGCTACCCATGGCTGTTTGTTTTACAAGTGAGTATTTGCAATCTTTTACAACCTCCTTTTTAAGAGATAAAATTGAGTTAGTTAGTAGAAGGTGTAGATCAGTGCCTCTCCTACTTTCATGTGCATGTGAATTACCTGGGGATCTTGTACAATGCAGATTCTGGTTCAGTAGGTCTAGGGTGGGGCCTGACATTCTGCATTTCTAGCGAGCTCCAGGGTGATGCTGCAGCTCCACAGACCACACATTGAATAGCAAGTTAGTAGAAAGTAGTAGTAAGGGTGACTGCCTGGCTCCTGTGATCTCTCTCTTCTCTGGGAGGGACCCTACTAGACAGGAGTTTGCCACCAGAGGTCCTTATGTGCTTACAGGAGCTTGACTCTCTGGCCAGGTGAACCCTTGATGCCAACAGGTTAATCAGTTCTTCCCCAAGACTTTCAGAACTGGAAATAAAGGAAAAATGGAACTTTTCTCTCTCTTGTGATGAAGCACAGGATATCAGGCTCTGGAGTCACCAGTCATGTGAGAAAGCCAGTAAGAAAGCCAAAAGGAGACATGCAGAGAAGAATATCCAGGTGCCATGCCAGTCGCTGGTGAGGCTCACACCAGACCCCCTTCCCGCAAGTTTGTAAGATATCCTAATATTCTCCATCACATTCCTTTTTTGGCCTAAATTTTTTCTAGTTGGTTTTCTATCATTTGAAACTTTAAAAGTTCTAACTAACACGGTTGGGGGGAGAGGAGGAGGTCTTCTCCTGGAAATGCAGTACCCAATGTGACAGAGAAATACAGAGAAATTCAGACAGGGTAATTATCCAGACATCTGGGGCCTGGGGTGAGGCTAGACTGCTCAATAATCATGCTATATTTGTTTGCAAGAGAGTGGATAAGCCACAGAGAGAAGATAATAAAAACCTAAGGCTGAGGGAAGGTGGAGAAAAGCCTCAGCCTATCTAAAATGGAAAAACCGAAGAGAGGCAAGAGAACCTGTGGATTGAAACTGTTGCGACAGCGTTGAAATTGAAAAGAAACTGTTACCTCAAAATGACATCCGCTGAAAACCAAAGGGGACAGGACAGCCCAGGAGCACCAAGGCTAATAGTTCTTTAAAGAGTGACCTGAGTGGAGGTTAAAAACAAGAGCTAGGTAGAGCCCTGCCCAGCAAAGAACAAAAGTTTGAACCTCTCCCATGTGCCAGGTATTGTATGATGTGCTTTACATTTATGACTTTATTTAATGACCCCGAAGAAAGTGACCTACATTGCTACCGCCAGCTGTCCCTGAGATTCTAGCAGTCAGAGCTGGTACTTCCATCATGAGAAGAGGGTCATATCATATAAGCCCAGTAAACTCTGGGTATATACATCGGGCACATCTGTAAGTCCTCTCAAGTCTCTGAGGCTGCAAGCAGGCCAAGTGAAACGAGAATGACAGTGACCACCTTCCCAAGTGTGGAGTAAATGAATTTTTAATAATGAGTTTCTTGGTCACACCTTCATCTGTATCAATCCTGTTATTCAAGGGTCTACTCAGTTAAATTATAACAGATATTTCATAGCACATTTCTGAAACAGTAAAATTTTGCACTAAAAGGAAAAAGACCGGTTATTACTAAGGTGTATTGTCCATGAACTGAAAGACTTTCATATTTACGCATCAGGTACCTGAGCAGGTAAATGTACTCAGGCAGGAAATGTGACAGTGAAGTAATGGGGCTGATACCATAAAGTGAAATGGAGACTGATCTCATTTTACAGCCATACCTTGTGGTATGTTTATAAAATGTTTCTGTCATAAGTTAAAACAGTATATCTGCTATAGATGAATTTAATTTTGGTAAAAATCAATGAAAAAAAGTTCTATGTTAATGCAACATTTATTGTAAACTTCCAGAAACACATAAGTCAAAATTTCAAATTATGATTCCCACAGTAACAGTAACTCTGCTATAAAACATACATAAGGGAAGAAATGTTATCAACATATACCACAGTAGAAAATACTCAGTAAGCAGAAACAAGCTGAGTTATGCTTGCTGTGGGAATCATCATTTTCAACTAGCTGAGGATATATAAAAATTGAAACCATAAATGTATGCATTGTTTTTTGTACTTAATTCCAATTTTTCTTGATCCAATTTAATCAGCTTTGCTTCTAAACTACATTTCCCTTTCATAAACTGTAAATGAATGTCTTTCATAATTTTAAAATCCACATCATTTGGTTTCTTTTTCTCATGCAGGCTGCCTTTGCAGAACGGCATCAGTATGCCCTGTCCCTCCCCCAAAAGGTCAGGACATGTCTGCTGGGATCCATTTATCTATATTCCTTGTTTCCCTCAAGGGACAAGGAATATAGGAGACACTGCAGGGGAGGAGAAAAAGAATACTGAAGAGAATGGGAATCACACTGAGCAGCTTAGAAAGGTAAATAAGTGGGACCCTGGCACCATTAACTTCCCCACTGGTATCTTCCTAGGCAGAAAAAAGAAAAATAACACCACCAAATATTCACAATTTCCAAAGTGTGTAGTCATATCATTAGCTCATCTGATCCTCACGATAACACTGTGAGAAAGGCAAAAGGAAAACACCTTTCAGTTGTTCAGCTCTTTGTGACTCAAGGAAAATATATTTAAGGATGTGCTTTTATGTTATCATTTAAAGTCTGGGCCATTTAATTATACTTACGATATTACCCACTTAACATATGCAGAGGATTTACTTATTACTGAAGGCAGAATATACTTTATGTAAAAAGATTATGGTTATGAGCTAAACATTTAACATATTTAAAGCTTTTTGCTTTAACTATATTATGAAAATTCAATAATGAAACAGAAAGAAATAATTGCCCTTTGAAATTTGTCTGGAATAAAATTAATACTGTATATTATACCCAGTATTACTTTTCCCAGTTTGGTTTTAACTAAGAAGGGCACCTTCTACAATCTCTGAAGAGGAATCCTTTTACTTTCCGGTAGTCTTTACCATCAGGGTATGTTTCATTATACTCAAACTAAATGACTTTGGCTCAAGAACAATCATATTTCCTTTACTACTCTAAGTAGCTCCTGGCCACCAGAGTGTCCATGACCTTATGTAAGTGTTTACATGGTCAACCTTTTTTTGTCTCTTAGCACTACTGCAATCCAGCTATTCGAATTTAAGTTTTTCCCCCTTTCTATGTACAAAAAGATGCTTCTCCATATAATCAGATAAAAATTGTCCTTCTTCATTTATCTAGTGCAGCAATAAAAAGATCAATTAAAATGAAGATTCAGAGCTGGCAAAAAGCCTCAATGTCATTTGTTCTAATCTGAGAGATAACACAGTTAATCCCTTGCCTGTGAAAAGCATGACCATTTTGCATATAATTAAAGGGTAATATTTTAAGTGCTAAAAGGAAAACAGAGTCTAAGGACTATTAATTTTAAGAGGTTTTATTGTAGAGGAAGGGTTGTCTTCTGAATGTTTCCTACAATTACAAAACATATCTTCACAGTGAATAAAGATTAACATGAAGTTCCTGGATAAAACAGATAAAATACAAAAAAGTATCCCATGGGACATGAATACTCAACTTTCACTTTTTTTTTACCACTTATATGTGAAAAAACAATATCTGGGGCTGACAGCAAAGCACAATCTCAATACCATTTCCAGTTACGAGATAGATACGAAGATGGCTGGCAAGATGAAAAAAATCAGTGATGGGGATATAAGCTCTTGCATATTGTCAGAGACCAGAAAAGAGCTTACTGCCTTATGTGATACATCAGTCAGACACGAAGACAGGGCCACAAGCATGAATTTTTCCTACAGTCCATCCGTTTTATGGGATTGTCCCAGAAAAAGTGTAGATCCAGCCAGTGGGCAAGGTTTACCTTAAACAGAATGAAACAACATCTCTTTCAGCGTGGAAACAGAAGAGGAGGTGATCAATTCTAGAGGGTCACAGAATGCTTAGAAATGAAAAATGATTAGGTTTGTGTCTCTTGAGCAATCAGTATGTGAAATTCCCCAAGATCTTAAATTTTCCAGATAAACTGACAGTAAATAAGGTCCTGGAGACTGTCAGTACCACAGATTAAGAAACTGATTATTCATATCTACTTATCATTTTAGCTGCAGAATTCTAAGAATAGCTGACAAAATATTAACACATTAAAGAATGAACCAAAAGAAAATTTGGGGAACAAAGTAAGTGGTCTAATTATAGAAGAATATTAAATAAATTACTGTACATTCATAAAATGGATAGTGTGCAGCCATTCATGTTTTCTGGAAGAATATCCAAGGAGAGGGAAAGGGTTGACAACATACTGCGAAATGACAAGTAAGGTTATAAAATGGTATGTTCTATATGCTCTCTATTTTAGAAAAAAGTATGAAAAAGACTGGGAGAACATATACAAAAATACTAACAAAAGTTACCCTTGCTAGTGAGAATTTAATGTCTTCACATTTTTTTCTTTTCCAAATGAAAAGGGGATAAAACAAGGGGAAATTCTTATTTTCATAAAGAGTCAGTGAGTATATTCTGATCTCTTTGTCCCAATATTTTAATAATACAAAATGAAAAACTGAAATATATTTAGTGTCATTTAGCACTTGCATTAACAATTATTTTTGAGTTATAAAACCAACAGTTCTTTCAAATTTAGCTTCCTTATACTTTCTGCCAAATCACACAAGAGCAAGGTATTTTAAAAAATATATTGACATGAACTTTTATCCAAGGTTGTAGTCTTCCATGTAGTGTTCTTCATATATCATCACATCTAGAAAATGAACTTCATATGCTTGATTCCATAAGTTTTGAAGAAAACCATGATAATGAGTGCCCACAATCCCAGAATAAAACCCCCAGGAGGATGCCAATCTTTCAGCTTTGGTTTCTGCAAAACAAGGATGACATTATAAATTTAACAACAGGTAAATAAGTCAACAATAGATAAAATAAATACTGATGGAAAATAGGAAATTCACAGGTTGTACTTTCAGGGGGAGTAATTTAGACAAATTAAATGTACTGTCAGCCTTCCCTATCTGCAGGTTCCACACACAGATTCAACCAAATGTGGAATGAAAATATTGGGGAAAAAAAATTCCAGAAAGCTCCAAAAAGCAATTTTAAATTTGACACACACCAGAAACTATTTACACAGGATTTACATTATATTTACAACTATTTACATAGCGCTTACACTGTATTAGGTATTATAAGTAATCTAGAGATGATTTAAAGTGTCTAGGGAGGACGTCTTAGGCTATATGTGAACACTACACCATTCTATATAAGGGACTTGAGCATCCACGGACTTTGGTATCTGCAGGGGTCCTGGAACCAGTCCTGGAGGACTGTATTTGGATAGCAACAATGGTAAAGACTTGAAACAGGGTAAATAACTCAAAGTGGTTCTTACAAAGATCAGTTTCAAATGACATTTTGTTCCCTCAAAGGGGCCTTCCTTGACTACCCTATCCAATATCTCTTTTCACCCAAGTTATTCAGTAGCCTAACAGTCCTTTTTCAGTTTGAATTTATAGTCATTAGTTTGTTTTACTTGTCTCTCCTATTAGAGGATGACTCTCTATGAGGGTCATCTTGTTATAGTCCTAGCACCTACCTGCCACAGTGCCTGGCATATAGGAGACACTATATTATACCGAGTAAATTGGTGGAAAAACAATGCTACCTGATTCCATTTATTCAGATATTCAACAAATATTTGGGGGGGCCAGTGAGTTTGGTCATATTACTCCCTTGAGGTAGAATGCTCCTTATTCTATTCTTCCTATTCAAAGCTCACTAACTCAAGAGTTTCCCTGGTGGTGCAGTGGTTGAGAGTCCGCCTGCTGATGCAGGGGACGCGGGTTCGTGCCCCGGTCCGGGAGGATCCCACATGCCGCGGAGCGGCTGGGCCCGTGAGCCATGGCCGCTGAGCTTGTGCGTCCGGAGCCTGTGCTCCGCAACGGGAGAGGCCGCAACGGTGAGAGACCCGCGTACCGCAAAAAAAAAAAAAAAAAAAAAAAAAAGGCTCACTAACTCAAATGCCAACTCCTCCAGATTTTCCTGGATGATAAATTCTTTTCTTTGAATCTGTAGCCCCTTCTACTTTTACTCCTATCTACTATTATAGTTACCTTTATCATTTATCTCCCTGCAAACTTCCAGGGACAAGGTCTGGCTGAGTCCATTTTACATGCCCTTTTCCACTCCTTACCCTTCAACATCCAGCCAAGTGTCTTGTGTGTTTCTTTGCCCAGCAAAGAAAGGCAGACCAGTCTTCCCCATTTAGATGTCATTTCAACAGCTACATTATGATCCTGAAACTGAAGGTCCGTGACTACGATCTCTTTATGAGTTCTACTTCCTGAATTACTAGCCAAGATTGTAAGGATAGTTATAAGAATCCTATTTTAGAATAGACTAAAGTGAAAAGAAACTGTAATCTGAAATTTGCTTTAGTCACCATGTAAACTAGATCCCAGAAAGGCTCATAAATCTCTTAGAGGTTTCCACATCTTATACTTTGGTTTTTCCCCTACATAACCAGGACACCTAATGCTCTTCACTCAATCCTCAGATCATCACATGGAAAGGAAGGAAGGAGGGAAGGAGGGAGGCTGTTATCATTTCTTGTCAGGATTACTGAAATAGTTTCCTAACTAGTTTCTCTTCCTCCAAGGTTCCCTATTTTCCATCTGTCAACCATAGTGCTGCTAGACACATCTTTCCAAAATACAAATATATATCTGTATAATATATATTTGCCATATATAATGTATGCATTTAGGTATTGTTTGCCTTGAGCATATATTACTTTTGTTATTTAAGAAATTAAATAAATAATTTACAAACCAAGGCATGTTGTGGTGTGGTTCAAAGAGCATGGGATTTAGCATCAACTGCCTTGGATTCAAAGTTTAGTTTTAAAGCTTAAAGCCTGCCAAGCCACTACTCCACTCTGAATTTCTGAATCTGTAAAATTAGGGCATAGTAACACATACTCCTAGGAATGAATAAATGCATAGTTACTGCAATGATGTAGTTTTGAAAACGTATCCTATAATTACACGTTCCTACCTAGAAAAGTAATAATATGAAACTCAAAGTACTTTTTAGATGACTTTCATTTGTGTTTGCCAGTTATGAGGAACAATGTTTGAAAAAAAATATGATTTTTAAAATTTTAATTTATATAACTTTCATCAATTCAAAATTAACTTATCAAACTAACAGAAGAGAAATCCACCTTAATATTTTCATCTGGATCAATAATGCTAGAGTTTTAGGAGTTTTTAATCAAATGCTTAATATGAACTGAACTGACAATGTTGTTTACAGTGGTTACATTCCACTCTCACTGCCATGTCTACTCTCACCCTCCACCACTCATTCCAGAAAACTCCCCAAACACCTCAAGGATTAAGCCCAATGTTTCCTCATGTTACTTTCTACTCAAGTCTACAATGGCTTCTGATCATGTGTGATGATGATGATGACAAAAGTACCTTCCCTCTAGTATCTTACAAGATGATAAGCTCAGTGGTTCTCAAACCATTTCAGATGGTTTATAAGCTCTTGGAACGTTGTGCAACATTGTGAAAAATCTTACTTCCAGTGGAAAATCTATAATAATCAATATAAAACGTAGTTATATTAAAGATAGGTAATGTAAGTATCACAAACATGTGACATGAAAAAACAAGTGAGTGAACTAAACATGATTAACTATTGCTCAGTTTTTGTCCTGTTTATTTTCTACTAGTCAAACATTGGTAGTTCATACCATTACGTCTTAAACTTAGCAGCCAGAAACAGTTGCCAGAGATAAGACAACTATAGCTTCTTTAGAAGATGTGTTATTCCAAAAACTGTTTCAGAGAATTCTGGAGGCATTGCTTCCTGATTCTTTAGCCAAACATGTCCCACATTTAGACCACCGATGCCCAGGAGAGGACAAGAGAGAAAAGCAAAGTGCTAGAGCTGTGGTTTGCCAACAGCAAACTTTGAAAGCAATAATGGAGGACTAGGAAATATATGTTATTACTCCAAAATTATTATGGAGTGATGTATTTATTCATATTACAACACTGTACAAGCTAACAAAAGTAGCAAACCTCACCCTTTAAAAAACTATTATTTGCGGTTGCTATATTTTTTATTGGATATTCATTACATATATTTGATTAACAAAAAATGGAAAATGAATGATTAATTACAGTTTGGACTCTTAGCTTAGCATGGCATCCACGTAGAACCCTGCCAGTGCAGCTTCTGCCATCTTCTCAGGAAAGGCACAGAAAAAGGCACAGAAAGAGACAAGAGTTCACTCTACCAAAATTAATTTAACCTCTGATAAGAACCCTCAATTTCACTGTCTGTAAGTCCAGAAACCAGGTCTAGAAACAAATTAATGGTGGCCCAGTTTTCTGAATAGTACACAGGGTACAAAGGATTGCTTTGCTCTGTGAAATACAGTAATTCTGTCAGCTGAGAAAGGGACTTTAGTTCTCTCCCTTTTTCTGCCTGCTGTTTAAGAGAAACAGTGTTGCCGTAGTAGAGGATGGCTTTATGAGGCAGCCAAAGTAGTGCAACTCATTCCCAACTGACCAGTGGCACACTTCTTCCTACATCCATTTAAGTACAATTCCTAGTAAAGAGCATGTCAGAAGGTAGGGTTTACTGCATCTAAGAATGGTTTACTGGGCTTCCCTGGTGGCGCAGTGGTTGAGAGTCCGCCTGCCGATGCAGAGGACACGGGTTCACGCCCCGGTCCGGGAAGATCCCACGTGCTGCAGAGCGGCTAGGCCCGTGAGCCATGGCTGCTGAGCCTGCGCGTCCGGAGCCTGTGCTCCGCAATGGGAGAGGCCACAACAGTGAGACACCCGCGTACCGCAAAAAAAAAAAAAAAAAAAGAATGGTTTACTGCATCTAAGAAGGCTCAATATCCAAATGAAAATCTCTACAAAGAAGGGAAAATACAGGAAAAATTCTTTTAATAACATATGTTAAGAAATATGGTTTTTCCACATACGTCACCTTTTTAAACTGTCCCAAAACCAGGCATACATAGCATGGTAGCAGATGATCCTAGTTTAGTTTAGCAAAACCACATTTGATGACTGGCTGCCAGTCACTGGGGAATATCTAACAACTATTCTTCAGATGAGGATCTGAAAAGGCATTCAAATCTAAGTAGATAGTGAGAAACGTCCACATGCTCTGTTGGCAAATACTAACAGAACTCTAAGAAAAAGGGAAAAAAACATGGTGAGGTCCATGAGTAAAAATACTCCCACACATGAAGAAGAAATATCCTGAAGACACAGAGAACATATCTCTGAATAGATTTAATAAAGAACAAAAAGATAATTTTAGAAAAATTTTATTTGACATGGACTTGAATAAAAATGCACAAGAAGCCAAAACCAAATGAATAGTATAAGAGAAAAATAATACAAGATACAAGGACAATAGGTTGAGATAAAAAGGGCACTGATACAATTTGTAACAGCAAAATTAAAATCTATATTGACGATAAAGATAGTGTCTGAAGCACATCTCTGAGTCCTTCATTCACCAAACTGTGGTAGACTGATGGCAAAAAAAATGGTCCCAATTTCCCATACTTCCCTGTGTCCATACCCTTTGGAATATGTTGCTTTATGGCAGCTCTCATCAACAGGTAGACTCTATGTCCTTCTTCTGTGAATCAGCTGGCCTTGTGACTTCTTCTGGCCAACAGAACGGAACAAAAGCAACAGTGTCCTAATTCCAATGCTAGCCTCAAGAGGCTTTCTTTGCCTGCTTCTGCTCTCTCTTAGACCTCTGCTACCACCATGAGAAAAAACCTAGGCAAGGATTCTGGAGGTACAGACACCATACGGAGAAGAACTCAAGTCTTCCAGTCAGCAACTAGCCAACTTCCAGAAGCAGAATCGCCTAACCACCCCAAGGTTGACCACAGACTCATGAGGGAGCCCAGCTAAGAATAGAATTGCCCAGCTAAACTCAGCCTAAATCACCAACCTTCAGAATTATGAGCCAAATAAATGGTTGATGCTCTAAGCTACTAAGTTTTGGAGTAGTTTGTTATCCATCAAAAGCTATGGAATACATCCACTGAGGTGACAATCAATATAGAAGGAAAAACCCTGATCCTTTATTATCATAAGAAAATAAAGTTTCCATCTACATACTTGTAGCTTCAGGTTTCTGCAACAATGGTATATATAAAAACAGTATGAAGGGCAGATAAGCAACTCCTTGTTGACCATGAACTTGGTTGAAGTGAGGGAGGTCTGTCAAGATAATCCCCTTGGGTCCTCCTAGAATAAGAAATCCAGCCCCATTCACTCATCTGGGCTAAATTTCACAAAGTAATGACTTCAACAAACACCTGTCACACCTGAACAGTATGTATAGCCAGACTCTGAAGAAGTCACGCTATAGTGTCTTCTAGAGGTAAATTTTGTGAATGTTCTTTGCTACCCATCCCTCACTTTAAGGGAGCTGCAGTTATGCTCACTTCTAGCTCTCTCTTGTAGTCTTCTTGGAAAGAGGCTGACTCCACTTGCCACCATGCTAGGAATTGCTCCTGAGGAGACAAAGTGGGGGAATCTAGAGGCTAACTCACCTCACTTCTCTCTAGCCTTCCCCCTCCAAACTACAATCTCTTTTTTTTTTACCGTTTTATTTATTTTTTAATTTATTTTAAATTTATTTTTGGCTGCGTTGGGTCTTCATTGCTGTGTGCACGCTTTCTCTAGTTGCGGCGAGTGGGGGCTACTCTTCCTTGAGGTGCGCAGGCTTCTCATTGCGGTGGCTTCACTTGTTGTGGAGCACGGGCTCCAGGCATGCAGGTTTCAGTAGCTGTGGAGCATGGGCTCAGTAGTTGTGCCTCGCAGACTCTAGAGCGCAGGCTCAGTAGTTGTGGCGCACGGGCTTAGTTGCTCCGCGGCATGTGGTATCTTCCCAGACCAGGGCTCGAACCTGTGTCCCCTGCATTGGCAGGCAGATTCCTAACCACTGCACCACCAGGTACGTCCCTGAAATCTCTATCTCAAGTCCAGTTCCTTTCCTTTTGAAGTTAGTTAGCAATTAGTATTAATCAGATGTTGCCCCCCAACCCAACCCTCTGCTAGAGAAATGAATACCTCCCAGAGTCTTGATGTATCTTACACATGGTAAATTTGCAAAGCAACTAATCTAACCTAGAATAACTAAAGATGATTTGTTTTTAACTATAATTTTATTTTCAATAGAAAGTTGACCACTGGTTTTTTTTGTAACAAAAATACCCACTATTAATATTTTTAGTTAATATCACTCTAATTTCAGCCAATCCAGATATAACTTCGTGGAAGAAGTAAATTTTCATATTTGCCGATTTTATAATTAGATACAAACTCTACAAATCAACTCAGAATTATTGAGAATAAAGAGTTCAGATTTAAGATAAATATAAAAAAAAATACCCTTCCAATGTGCCAGTAAAAATGAATCGGGGGCTTCCCTGGTGGCGCAGTGGTTGAGAGTCCGCCTGCCGATGCAGGGGACACGGGTTTGTGCCCCGGTCTGGGAAGATCCCACATGCCGTGGAGCGGCTGGGCCCGTGAGCCATGGCTGCTGAGCCTGTGCATCCGGAGCCTGTGCTCAACGGGAGAGGCCACAACAGTGAGAGGCCCGCGTACCGCAAAAAAAAAACACCAACAAAAAATGAATCGGAAAACAGAATAGAAAAAAACTTCATTCACAATAGCAGTAAAACACATGAAATATCCAGGAATACCCAGAGCACAAGATGTATGGTAAAAATCTGTATTACTCTATAGAAGGGTAAACAGTCCCAAATATCAAAAAGGATATGATAAAGCGAATCTATAATGCTGTTCTGATGCAAAATAGAAAATGAACAGAACAGAGAGTTGGCAATCAGCCCAGTATCCACGAATTTGGTATATTATAAAAGAACTATCACAAATCAATGGGCAAGGAAATATTCTTACTGGTGCTCTAACAATGGCTTAACATTAAAAAAAAAAAATCAGTTTTGTTTCTAACCCAACACTATAAATCAAAATACACTTCACATGGTTAAGAATTAGATGTAAAAATACTAGATGTAAAAAAAATTTTTAAATTACTTTTGTAAACTGGCACCCAGGGATCCATCACAGTGGTAGCTACTTTAATGGTACCAGTGGAGAGCAGTTACAAAGGAGCTCATTGTGGAGAGCAGAACACATGAGTCAAAGGGCCTGCAAGCTAAGGGACTATCAGGTGGGTGGCTACTCAGGAAGGACTTCTTGGATGAGCTGGCCCTTGAACAAGGTGTCATAGCTGAGTTGATGGAGAGGAGGAGACAACACCCAAACAGTGGCACATGGAGCAAAGTCACAGTTATGAGAAAAGCCAGGCAGTGGGAAAAGAGCGATGCTCCAGCCTAGTTAGCAGGAGGAAGGTGAAAGAAGGAGATCTGCATCTGCTTTGTTCACTGCCAAACCCCCTGGCGCTTAGGAAACCCTGATGCAAGAAACGATGCAGTTTGGGAATAGCAAGCATCAGGGCCGGGAGGTTCACTCTGTGAATGTCCAGTTGCATGCTGGGATTTGAGACAATGAGATGCCTCTGGGAGTTTACCCAGCAACCACCCACAGGTGAATATGGTAAAAGGAGATCAAATGTAGGAGAATCTACACAGTAAAGGGATTTATAAGTCTAAAAGCAATAAATGGAAATGAAAAGGTGGAGAGATTTTTAAAAGAACTTTTTGAAAGATCTGTATTTTACAAAGTGTATAAATCAAATTAAAAGGCAAATACATGGGAAAATATGACAGAAAGGGGAATAAATTCAGTACTTGAAGATCTCCCAAAAATCAGTAAGAAAAGACGCATGGATATATCAACAAATGTTACAGGGAAATGGAAATTCTCACAAAATAATAATTACAGATGGCTAATAAACACTTGAAAAAATGCAATTTTTTGATCATAAAAACAAGTTAAAAGTAATATATTAACTATTTCTTCCTCTTTTTAAAACTAAACTAGTAAATGTTAATAAGGATGGTCAACTTTTCAGGGAAAGTAATCTATTTACATGTTCAGAAGTCTTTAAAATGTTCATATTTTTTCATTCCTAGAATCTGTTACAGTCCTAGCTAGGATCTATAGTAAGGAATTCAGAAATGCTGACAAAGGTTTTGCACAAAGATTTTCTTATCACTGTTATTTACATAATAAAAACAGGAAACCATATAATGAGAAATACTGTACATCCACATAATTAGTCATCAAAAATGTTTTCAATTTTAATGATTTGTAAAGATGCTTATACTGTAATAATAAGAAAATAAAAGATGCAAATTGAGTATGAAATATGATCTTTATTTCTATAACAATATTCAAAGAAAGAAAATATGCTAAAGTCTGAATAATGTTTCTCTGGGGGAAGGAGGATTAGAGGTAGTTTCAAACTCTTCTCTATACTTATCTATACTTTTGAAGATATTTTCTACAATGGACATGTATTTCTTTATTTTTATGGGGTAAGGGGAATATAGAGGAAAAACTTTTATTAAAAGAGTACACCTAGAAGAATCTTCATATATTCATCTTTTACAAATTAGGAGATGTTCTGCAATGATACCGTTTAGTACTTGATATCCTACTTTAAGAAAAAGTAATGTGAATAGCATGACAGCAACATAATATAATAAAATGCTTTTTCAGTATGTATTTAATGATATTCCTAGAGAATAACAATACTGCCAGTTTTAAAACAACTATAGGTAATATTTTAGGCATTCTACAATGATTTTACTTAAAATCAAATAAAATGTTGGTATAATTACTGTATTTTGTAGTACAGCTGCATTTGAGGTAAGTTCATATTAAAGTATAGCTTATAATTTCATTTGTGTCCATATTAGAGCTTCTCATAAAATGACTAATTTTATGTAGTTAAGGTACTCTACTGACTGCTATTAAATACACTCTTCTTTGTTTCTTAAACTTTCACAATAATAGCTATAATACAGAGGTGAAAAGTATACATAAAACACTGTAATGTGTCATGAGCAAACACTTAAAAGCTTAAGGGCTACCTATTATTGAAATGCCTAATATTTCAAATTAAAAAGACAGGTAGCTTAGCAACACTACACTGCCAATTGTGAACAGTGTTCGGTCTCCCCTTTCATGTTGCTAGGAGAACACTACCATAGAACTTCAAAATAATTAACAGAGAATAGATCTAAGTATTAAAATTATGTAAAAAGAAAAAACTGAGGATTTAAAAAATTGTACATGTTTATTGGGAAGCAAATGGAAATTTTACAAGGTTTCAATGAGATTCTCTTCTTAAAATATAATGAGCGTATCAGATCAGTTAAATTATTTAAGGAAAGAACAAAAAAAACCAATCTACTGAGGTGACAATTACTTTAGAAAATAATTTATTTGTTTTCAACTATTTGATCAGTTGTAGTTTATTAGTATTTCCAGTCTATCCACATCCTCTCTATAAAATATAACTTGTAGTCTTCAAAGTATACTAATAGTATAAATCAAACTGTGGTCAGCAGAATTCTAAGACAGCCCCCAAGATTCCCTCTCCCTGGTGTACATATCCTGTATAATTCCTTCCCTTTGAGAGTGGACAGGACTTGTGAATATGATGGGGTATCACTCCTTTGACTAGGTTACATTATATAGCAAAGACAAAGGGATTATACAGATGTTATTAAGGTCCCTAAATCAGTGACTTTCAGTTAATCAAAAAGGAGATTATCCTGGGGGAAGGAGCTGACCCAATCAGGTGAGCCCTTTAAAAGAGGGTCTAGATATCAGAGACATAAGTCAAGAGAGGCAGATAGGGACTTCTTTGGTGACGCAGTGGTTAAGAATCCACCTGCCAATGCAGGGGACACGGGTTCAGGCCTGGTCTGGGAAGATCCCACGTACTGCGGAGCAACTAAGCCCGTGCGCCACAACTGCTGAGCCTGCGCTCTGGAGCCCGTGAGCCACAACTACTAAGCACACGTGGCACAACTACTGAAGCCTGGGCACCTACAGCCCGTGGTCTGCAACAAGAGAAGCCACCGCAATGAGAAGCCTGCGCACCGCAATGAAGAGCAGCCCCCGCTCGCCACAACTAGAGACAGTCCACATGCAGCAACGAAGACCCAATGCAGCCAAAAATAAATAAATTTTAAAAAGAGAGAGAGAGAGAGAGAGACAGATATATTAGAAGTAGCTGAGATGCTCTCCTGTTGGTCTTTTTTTTTTTTTTTTTTTTTTTTTTTTTTTTTTTTTTTCCGTACGCGGGCCTCTCACTGTTGTGGCCTCTCCCGTTGCGGAGCACAGGCTCCGGATGCGCAGGCCCAGCGGCCGTGGCTCACGGGCCCAGCCGCTCCGCGGCATATGGGATCCTCCCAGACCGGGGCACGAACCCGTATCCCCTGCATCGGCAGGCGGACTCTCAACCACTGCGCCACCAGGGAGGCCCTCCTGTTGGTCTTTAAGAATCACACAGCCATGCTGTGGAATGGACCACAGACAGGGAATGGCATGCAATCTCTAGGAGCTGAGGACCTGCTTCACAGTCAGTTCTATGACATGAAAAGCTGAATTCTGACAATGATCAGTACACTTGGAAGAAAATTCTGAGCCTCAGATGAGACTGCAGTCCTGGTTAACACCTTGATTGAAGCCTTGTTAGACCCTGAGCACAGGATTAAGCTAAGCTGTGCCTGGACTCCTGAGCCACGGAAACTGTGAGATAATAAATGCTTTTAAATTTCTAAATTTGTTACACACCTATAGAAAACTAATTAACAAACAAATCTTGAAATGAAACTATTTATTACATCTGATAACTGTTCCTTGAGTGGAAAATCTTATTAGGATATTAACTTTATATGTTTAAAAAAAAATAAAAGAGAATGAAATATTCTAGACTAATTCCTCCTACTCTTTCATACCTATTTATTCTCTAAGACCTTGCTCAAATATCACCTCCAGGTGAAGCCTGTTCTCATATTTTGGTAAGAATTACTTTCTTCTTCTCAGGGCACTGATGATATTTGGTTTATATCTTACACTATAGTTAATTTACAGGTGTGATTCTGCTGCATTTTGATCTGTTTGTGATACCTTATCGATTTCTGAACCTTATCAAGGTCTCATAAACTTTGAATACAATAATCAATTTGTCTTAGTTATATATTATTTTCTTCTTGAAAATAAGAAATGTAAAATATTCAAATATCAATATTAAGTACCAATTTACATCTTGGTTTTATGACTTAAGGAAAAAAATAAGAACTGCATTAATCAAATAACGATACAGTCTCTTTCAAGACTCCCTAGTGAGAAGTTAAAAAAATATTCATTTAAAAATGTGTAAAACAATTTGAAGTTTGAAATAAATGAATCTACTTTTTAGTTCTTAACTAAGAGAATTAACCCACTGTTCCCACAAATACATAATAAAGTTTCATTTATCAATAGTGTCTATCTGTGTCTGTTAAGAGGTAATCAGGGTTTTGCTTCTGCCTATGTAGGATTAAATGCTATAGGAATTATCTGCCATTCTAAACAACTAGATAATCATTCAAAAAGTAAGAAACAATGGTTTTCAGATACTGGACAATTTGCAGCAGTTTTCTGATCCTTGGAAGAATGGAGACAAATAAGATGAGTCTTTCAATTGCCCAAGCTTATTGCCTGGAGGCCATTTCCAAGCTGCAGCACAAGGACAGAAACCCCAACGGAGTCAGGCAGTATTGAAGAGTTGAAGAGACACAGATTAGAATTCAGGGAGGTTCTGTTGGCTAGAATTTTCAGGGTAGACTATTGGAGAAGAGTGGGCTCCACAGAGAGCTCCAGAGAACTGCAGAGGGATTTCCTTAAATCTGTGGCAGAGTTCTAATCTGTGCACATATAACAAGAAGATTGTACAGAAAAACAAAACAACACACCAAAAACAACAGGCCAAACAATTCCCAATACTCATAATATGCAGAGCACCCTGTCCCAGCTTATAGTGGGGCTAAATCAGAATAAATCAGAGACAGTGGGGCTATCTCCAACCCCCCAAAAAAGACTACTCTGGACCTGCCTAAAACAACTTAAAAGCAATCCTTAGCAGAATCAATCTGATCCTAGAACAAAATCCAACACTCGCTACCTGAATAAAACAAAAATCAAAAATGCAACAGCCAACAACAACAAAAAATTAAAATAGCTAGCATCCAATTTTTAAAAAAGACATGGGAAGGAGGAAAATATCAGCCAAAGACAAGAGAAAAATTAATCAATTGAAATAGACACATAAATGAAAAAGATGATGGATTTAGTAGACAGGGATCTTAGGACAGCTATTATAAATTGGATGCAAAGGAAAACATGAACATATGAGGAGAGAAATATAATATTTAAGTAAGACCCATTATAGGATTTCTAGAGATGAAAAATATATATAAAATGAAAGATACACTGGATGAAATTAACAGTAGATTAGACACTACAGAAGAATTAACAGAGAATTATTAAGATAGCAATAGAAGTACTCAAAATGAAGGACAGAAAGAGAAAAGAATAAACAGAGCCTAAGATATGTCTATTGTGGGCATAATATTAAGCAAGATCACATTCATGCAACTGGAGTCCTAAGTAGGGAGGGACAAAAGTATGTAAAACTAACAATGAGTGACATTTTTTCCAGATTTCATAAAAACTATAAACCACCGAATCCACAAAGGTCAACACCAACATAAGAAACATAGAGAAAGCCACACAAAGGAACATCATAATCAAAACGCTGAAAAACAGTGATAGAGAGAACACCTTAAAAGAGGTCAGATAAAAAGAGATTTGTCCTTACAGAGCAGAGTTCAACAAACTACAGCAGATGAGCCAGTCACATGATTTTACAAATAAAGTTTTATGAGAACACAGCCACACTCATTCATTTACATATTGTCTATTGCTGCTTTCACACTACACCAAAGTTCAGTAGTTGTAAAGAAGACCAGATGACCCACAAACCTAAACTATTTACTATCTGGTCCTTTAAGAAAAAGTGTATTGACCCCTGCTACAGAGGAACAAAGGTAAGAATGACTGAAGATGTGCTGTCAGCAACTATGGAGACAAGAAGACAATGGAAAGACATCTTTAAAGTACAGAAAGAAAACAACTGTTAACCTAGAATTCTAGGGAAAATCTGCCAAGTGAAAAAATCTTTCAAGGATGAACATGAAATAAACTTTCAGTAAAACAAAAGCTTTGAGAATTCAACAGATGTATACTGCAGCAGACCTATACTACAAGGTAGTATACCAAATACCTATACTACAAGGTATACCTATAGCAGACCTATAATACAAGAAATGTTAAGAGAAGTTCTTCAGGCAGAATGAAAATTATACCAGACGGAAATACAGACTTCCACAAATGAAAGAGAAGAGATTGAAATGATAAACTGGTAAACAAATATAAAAATATTTTCCTCATTTTAAAATTTCCTTAAAAGATAATTGACTGCTTAAAGCAAAAATGATAATAATGTATTGTGGGGTTCATAAATATGTAGGAACAAAATGTATAACAACTACAGTACAAAGGATGGAAGGGAGGAATTGAGAATATATCATTATAAAGTTCTTATGTTATACACAGAATAACATAATATTATTTAAAGTAGACTGTATTAAATTAAAGATGCATATTATAAATCCTAGAGTAACAACAACAAAGTGGATTCACTTAATAAACCAAAAGTGGAGTTAAAATGGCATCATACAAAATAATAGAAAACAGAAAAAGAAAAGGAATTGAAAACAGATGGAGCAAGTATAAAACAAACAGCAATATAGTAGATCTAAACCCAACCAGATTTAAATCCAATTTAAATACTGATAATTACATTAAGTGAAAGGATCTTAACATCCCAGTTAAAAGGCAAAGATTGTCAAGTTGAATAAAAACATAAAACTCAATGATATTCTACCTATAAGAAACTACTTTAAATTCAAAATAGATAAGTTAAAAGTATCCAAATGGAAAAAGAAAGACCATGGAAAAAGAAACCTGGGCAGGCCATATTAATGTCAGAACAAAGTAGTCTTTAGACCATTGAATATTATAGGGATAAAAAGGAACTTCTCATACAAATAAAGGGAATGATTCATCAAAAAGACATATCAATTCTAAATGTGTATGCACTTAAAGCTTCAAATACACATATCAAAAACTGAAAGAACCGAAAGGAAAAATTATAATTGTATATTTCAGCACAATCTCAGAATTAATAAGTAAAAAAATCAGTAAGAATATAGAAAATTTGAACATTATCAACAAATTTGATGTAATTGATATATTTATTTCACTCCACGCAGTGACAATAGAATACACATGCTCTATAAGCACACACGGACCATTCACCATGATAGACCAATTTCTGGTCTATAACACATGTCTCAATAAATTTAAAAGGGTTGAAATCACACAGAGTACTCCACACAGTGGAAATTCAACTAGAAATCAGTAACAGGAAAGATAAATTGGGAAAATCTTCAAGTACTTGGAAATTAAAGAATACATTTCTGAATAACCCAAGAAGAAACCACAAGGGATATTAAAAAATATTTTGAACTGAATAAAAATGAAAATATACTTGTCAACTGAAAAGAATGCAAAGCCTAAAAACTGAAAATTATGTTTTATTCGGCAGACTTACTAAGGACTTAAGCCTGGGATACAGCCTCTTAGACAGCTCAGAGGGACTGCTCCAAAGAGGCAGGGTAGGAGCCAGAATGTATCAGGATATATAGCAGTTTTTGAAAAAAAAAGAAAAAGAAACAAACCCAGGGGTCCAACATCAAAAGATTACTTACTGCTAGTTATATTTAAAAAAACAGACATCTCAAGTTAATGAATTTAGCACTTTTCTATGTATGGAAAGATTCAAGAGTCTGGGCTTACTGAAATTATTCCTTTGAAATACACCTTAACTATCTAGCGCCAGTACCCTGTTTTTCTCCGTCCTGAGTTCCCCTCAGGGTGCACTGTCAGGGGTGGCTGCAGGGGCTGAGGGCTTGATGGTGGGCAGCCTGTTTACCGAAATGGCAGGCAACATTCTTTATTCGTACACTTCAAAATGTGGGGGATGTCCATAAAACATGCTTAGAGAGATATGTATAGCTTTATGTGCTTATATTAGAAAAGAAGAAATTTGTAAAATCAGTAATCTAAGATTCCACCTGAAGAAATCTGAACAAGAGCAAATGAAACCCAAGTAAGCAGAAAAAAGAAAATTAAAAAGTGAAATTCAATAAAAAACAAAAAAAAAGAGAAAAATATCAACAACCCAAAACTGCTTCTTTGAAAGTTCAATAAAATTGATAAACTTCTGACAAAACTGATTAAAAGAAAAAAAGAGAGAATAGTGAAAGAGGGAATATCACTATAGATTACACAGACATTTGAAAGGTAATAAGAGGATATAAAAAGAACTTTATGGCAATAAATTTGACAAGTTATACCTTGCAAGATACAAATTACCATATTATCCAATTTTAAGTCAGAGTTAAAAGGACACATATTTCTGTAGAGTCTACAAAAATTTCCACATCTCTAACTGATTTGGAAAGGAGAGAATCTAGAAAGAGGAAAGGGATTTCCAGTCAGCCTGTAAAACAAGAGATCTGTACTGATAAGAATGCCTGAGGGAAGAACCCAAGAGAGTCAAACAGAAACTGCAGATGATAATGGTTAACACTTTTTAAATGTTTATCATATGCCATGCATTATTTTAAGAATTTTAAATGTGTCAATGCATTGCCTTTAAGGTAGATAATATTATTACCCTGTTTTATGGATAAGGAAAATTAACAATTGTTACAAAACTACCACCACTACCCATAATCATGATTATCATTTATGGAGTGCTGTACAAAGTGCTTACTCCTTTGTAAGACCTCCATATATACTAACTAATTTAATCCTTACAATAGCACTGTGACATAATTATTATTATCTTATTTCAAACATGAGAAAACTGATTGAGCAACCTGACTAGTCACAAGCTAGAAGCTTTAGTAAGTGGTTTCGCTAGGACTGAAATATGGTTTAGTCTGATTTCAAAGTCAGTGCTCTTAACCATTACAAAAATGCTACTAAACTGCAGAATTCCTCTGGGAATGGGTTCAGACTTCTCCTCCTCCAGGCAACTCCTTTAACCTCACGGATATTATGGGGCAATTAAAATAAGCACAAGACTAATGAGCTATATAGAGCACATATTGGAGACAGTTGGTATTAGGATTTAGGGGTAGAACTGGGGAAGAAAGGTTGGTATATCAACAAGAGACTAAATGGGTACAAGGCACGTGCCCAGAAATGCTGGCTCTCCTGAGTACTGCCCTCCTAGCTATTCATGATCAAGTAGCAGATACAGCACACATGGAATGCATCTTTAAATGCATCAGTCTCCACTTTACACTGGCACATGCCTGCAGTTAGAGATGTCTTTGTAACCACTGCAAATCTGATCATTTAAAGCAAGAAATACTTCCACACACATATGCTCTAATTTATATTTCTCCATATAAATGGTTACATTAAAAAGTACTAGGATTTACCCTTCTTTTGTAATTCATGTAGCAAGGGATATTTAAGTGCATACTAACACTAACAGATTTAAAGATACTATCTCATCATTCTCTGCACCTTTAATGTGTATATATCTATTCCCTACACATGAAAAATGGAAGTAAAACATATTTTCCTAATAGGTTGACAGATGCTTTCAAAATTCAGAAATGCTCTTTTATTTTAAAGCTAGAAGAATCCCTTTGTACTATATTTTTGTCTTATATTTTTCTAGATTTATTGCCAATAATAAATTCAACAAATATTTCCTCAATGCCTACTATGTAGAAGCCATTTGAGCTAAGGGGCTTGTAAATATGGTTATTCTTACTTGTAAAAGTAGTAATGTATATTAACATAGGTTCCTTTGTACTTACATTTGTAGGTCATGAAAAAGATCATTTCATTTATGTTTATACAGAAAAGTAGACAAATCCTTACTTCTTAAATAAAATTAAGGTACATGCAGTAGTTTTATAAATTAGTCATGTTTCTAAATATGAATGATTCTGAGAAAGCATTTCAAGGTTTTAGAGCAGGAATCTTTTTTCATTTCTCTATAGAGGGCCAGAGAGTAAATATCAATATTTTAGGCTTTGCAGGCCACAGAATCTTTCTTCTAAGTATTCAACTCTGCCTCAAAGTACAATATTAGCTGTAGACAACATGCAAATGAATGGGCTTGGCTATGTCCCAATAAAACTTTATTTACAAAAACAGGTGGTGGGCTGATTTGACCCATGAGCCATGGTTTGCCAACCCATGCACCATGGTTTGCCAACCCATGCTCTAAAGAATTGCTGTTGAATGGGTTCAGAACATGCTACCCCAAGCTATGCCATTCTGGCATATTATTTTGAACTGAAGGCACTTGAGAAACAGGAGGTGCAGGAAGAGCTCTCTGACCTCCACCTTTCTACTGAAAAGCAGATCATAAAATTTCCTATGAGAAAGGTACCCTCTCTGTACCAGGAAGGGAAGAACATTCTCATTACTGGAGACTGGGAGTCAACACCAAAATGAATCTATACAAACCAACCTACTAAAATAACCCTTATCTTCCATTAGTTTCCCCCATATATTTTTGTAGTCACTTTCCCACAATTTACTGCCCCTCTAGCCCAAGTCCCTCTGTCTCATCACTTTCCCACAAATTTATTGTTTTTTTATTAAAGTATATAAGCTCTCAGTTCTACCTGCTTCTTTGGGTCTTCACTTTCCTTATGAAGACTCCCATATGTACATAAAAATATTAAATAAAATTTCTATGTTTTTCTCCTGTTAATCTGTCTTATGTCAGTTTAATTCTCAAGCCCAGCCACAGAACCTAGGAGAGCAGAAGGAAGATTTTTCCTCCCCTAACGGTATAGTGATTTTCTTCAGTCTGTGCTTTTATATTATTTATATTGATAAAATAAATTATAAGAATAAAGCATGTCCTCAAAAGAGGATAAAATGGTGTTTCAAATCTCTGATATCTTCACAACACATATCAGTTTATTAAAGATGATTTCAAGTCCCAGAGTAAAGAAACATGTAATTTTTATTTAAGCATTTCACTAACTTATACCATGAAACCCTCTTTTTAACCTATTAACTACTAACATATTGTAGAACTAGTGCTTCAGGAACATATTACATGGGAAACTCAAGAGTTAAGCACACTTAAATCCCATGGCTACAAGTATGAATATGAATTTAAATTGTATATAGAAATATGATATATACAAGAAATTGGGTATTTTGTGTATAGATTCCTTTTATTGCCCTGTTTGCTTGCCATTTGTATCTTTTACAGAAAAAGAATGAAACGTGCACACTCCAAAAATTTCTGATTATTTATGTATAACATCTAGTTGTGTTCCTATTAAATGAATTTTTCTACATGTATACCCCGTTTCACCAGCTTGTTCATTCAACCAAACTTAATGGATACAGGGAAAGGTGTAGTTTTGACCTATTCTCTCCTCCCCATTAGTCAGTGAGTAACTAAGTGAATCCTATTGTTTCTTTATTTTAACGCATTCTCTGCCTCAATAAAAAATTATGCTCTGGGGCTTCCCTGGTGGCGCAGTCGTTGAGAGTCCGCCTGCCGATGCAGGGGACACAGGTTCGTGCCCCAGTCTGGGAAGATCCCACATACCGTGGAGCAGATGGGCCTGTGAGCCATGGCCGCTGGGCCTGCGCGTCCGGAGCCTGTGCTCCACAATGGGAGAGGCCACAGCAGTGAGAGGCCCGCGTACCGCAAAAAAAAAAAAATTATGCTCTTAAATACATTCTCTTAAATATGGATGAGGGAAGGTGGAAACGGGAGAGGAAGAAGAGAGTCAACATTTGTCAAGAACCAACATTTGTTCAGTGTCAAGAATGTGCCAGGTGTTCTATATACACTATCTTGTAACAATTCTTCATTGAAAGTATTAACCCCATCTTTCAGATAAGAACTAGAGTAAAAGAGGTAAGTAAATCGCCCAAGGTAACAAAACTATTAATTAGCCAACCTTGGTTTGAACCTAGTCCTGACTCATTTGAAAGACCATGGTCTTTGCACTATACCACAATGTCTTCCTTAAGACAGAATCTTGGAAAGTGAGGAGAAAAGTAATAACCTTTCAAATATTTGATGACGGTTGGCAGATGCAACCAGGACTAGACTTGTTTTATTTAGCCTTTAGTGCTAGAACTAAAATGAAGGAGTGGAAAGTATGAGACTGTTTCCAATTAGATTTAAGAAAAATTTCCAACAGGCAGTTCAAAGAAAGAACAGGTTGCTCTGAGGAGCATGAGAGGACTTTTCCATGATTGAGTGGACAACATTTTGGCAAGATGCCATCTAAGAGATGCAAGGATTGGGTAGATTTTTAAAAGTCTAGAAGATTTTCTAACATTGAGATAACATGATTCTAAGAAAGTAGTGAGAAATCAGCACACTCTTACATTACTTTATGATTTCAAATCATGAGGAAAAGTTTCTCACTCTGATATGAAAAATGTCAACAACTTAATTATCACAAAAAGTACATTTAAACTACATTTTATTCTGTACCCCAAAAACAAAAAAATCAAAGACAAAACCCCCACTAATACACCAATAATGAATAATGCTTGCCTCCAGCTGTACAACTATTTCTAAATGGGTAAATAGTTGAGGAAAAAAATTGAAAATTACTATAATGGGCTTTTGTTATTTTCCTGTTTAAGGAAGAGGTAAATTCCAACTCTATATTTTTAGGCAGAATTTTTATAATGTCTATAATGTGGGTCTCCCAAAAGAATCATTACAATGCTTTTAAGTGTTCATTGGCACCTTCTCTTTTGAAATATAGAGTCTGAAGAACAAATCAGGAAGCCTATCTTTGTGTTTAAATGAAGACATTATTCAGAGAAATTAGTTAATTTCAGTCAGATTAATTTTTTGAACATCATCTGCTTATACCTAAAAAGATTTTAAACTAAATTTCTTTTACAATAAATTATCTAAGTTTGACAAAGTATTTTTAACAAAAACAGTCACTTTTAGCCATGGTAGTCATTATAAAAATGTTTGACATATTTGCAAACAAAAACAAATCTTATAATTATTTTTCCCATACTCTACTTGTAATGATCTTTCCCATGGATAAAGGCCCTCTAAATGGCTTAATAAATGACAGTGTTCTGAAACAGTCCTTTTCTACTTCTATACTAGTTGAAGACAGCAGGCTAAGGTTTATAGTTATTACAATTACTATTTTATTTTTGGCAGAAACAGCCGAGATGTACCAGGAAAGAAGTAAAGTAAGTCTGAAGCTCTTAAAAATTAATTGTTAAAATGTCAGTTGAATCTACTCTATCACAAACTTTAACACTTTTAGGTATAACAGATATAGCTATTTAACAGAACAAAATATATAATTAGTGCCTAACATATCCATTTATAATTATCACATCTTACTCTAGCAATGTTATAGATTTAATAACACTATCTAAAAGTAAACATGTTTATTCTACAAAATTAAACGTCTATTGGCACATTTTAAACTAGAAATCTCTTAGTTAACCAATATTAGGTAAAATGGATATTATTCTGTTTTCACAAGGTATTAATAACCTTGGAGATAGAACTGGTAAATAAAAAAAGAAACACAAACAAAATCAAACAACTGAATACCTTGATCAGGCACTGGCAATTACATCTGAATGTAGACCAAAGTAAAAGTAATCTTTGAAAGAAACCTGTGCTTATGTAAATGTTATCAGAAATTATAATTGAAATATACTACACTAATTACCCACCAAACATGATTAGTACTATGAAACGAAAGTTAATCTTGAATCTTACAAATCTGTAACTAAAGATATTGATTCCTTTAATATAAAATATGACTTTTTTGCCATGAATATATCAGTTGTTTTTGTTTTTTTGTGGTACGCAAGCCTCTCACTGTTGTGGCCTCTCCTGTTGCGGAGCACAGGCTCTGGACGCGCAGGCTCAGCGGCCATGGCTCACGGGCCCAGCCGCTCCGCGGCATGTGGGATCAGACCGGGGCACGAACCCGTGTCCCCTGCATCGGCAGGCGGACTCTCAACCACTGCACCACCAGGGAAGCCCAAATATATCAGTTTTAAAGTGAATGATAATCTCAACCCTTATCGGAAAGCACATTCAGGTGATTTCAGGTCAATTTAGATGACAGATTAAATAACTCCTAGTTACACTATTTCTATCTGTTTCTAGTCAGTATCTAACTACTGCCAAGTACATAGCATTAAGCTGAAGGGCACTGTATTTTTATATGTCTATATCCAAACAGCCAGTTTCTGAATTTATACGAGAAGAGATTCTCTTGTGTTTCATTTTCTCCTTTTGCCATGGTACTTCTAGTACCGCTTTCGGTGGACCCTTGAGTTTAACTGCTGTCAAGTTTATCAGGATAGGCACATAACTGCCTGTTAATAAAAGCAACAATGTATTTCCCTCACTTTTTTCTTTAACTAAAATGTTAATTTACCTTATTCTACTGTAAATTAAAAACCTTTCTACTAGAAGCATAGGATACATTGGGCATGAGTGATCTGGTTCTATTTTCTTCACTGTATAATGTACTTTTTCTTCCTATGTACAGATTTCTATCGGAAAAGTAGGGAACTAGCCAAGGAGCACATCACTTTTACATTTCCTGAAGGTGGAAAACAGCCCATCTCCTCACTTCCAGTACTTTTTGCCTCAACACCCAGAAAGCCAACATTTATTCAAAACACCAACAATCTACCAACAAAGCACAATAATAGTCCCTAATACTATGGTCTACACAAACTTAGAAAAACCTAAGAATACACCAGAAGCTATGTTTCTAAGACAAACTTAGAAAAACCTAAGAATACACCAGAAGCTATGTGATTCACTTTGATATAATGGAATACAGAAAATGAAGACATTCTTTATATCTGGCACATTTACAAAATTACAAATGAATTTTAAAACATAAAAACCCAATTTAGAACTGCTATTATATCATGGTCTGTTAATAAAATAAAAATTCATTATAAAATATATGCAACAAGTCTTTACTATTTATACAAAATATTTTAAAAGAAAAAGAAAAGAATTATATTTTCTATAAAGAACCAAAAACTCTTCTGAAAGCCTTCTGTCTTAGTAACTAAGATGATAAAGCTGTAATGCAAAGGGAGTAAGGTTAATTACTACCAAGATCTTAATATTCAAAGCAATACAAAGGGTCAAATGACTAATATTCATTAGGGATGTTCGCTTTCTAAATGTGATGAACTCTAAATTATTTTGACTTGTGAAAGAAATGTGTATTTGTCTAGTTGATTTAATTGCTGATTGTTTATTTTAGTTGTGTGTAGCTAATTCTCAAGTATTCAAGATCCACTCATACAAATTAGAGATCATTCAGGCTCTTTGACACTCATTTTCTTACAACTTTGGACAAACCACTATCATCTATCAAGCTGCCTTCAGTGGTGAAGAGATAAAGAATTATACAGGCAAACAGGATATGAATTATATTATAACTGATTATATTTTATCATCAGTTTTATGGAAGATGTCTTTGAAAATCACGTTATAAATGGTTGTTACAATATCAGGATAGTTCACAAAAGTCTATAAAAATCCTTAATGTTGCTGAACTCTCTGAACTAAATATATATCCTCAGATTAGGTGACCACATAGAAGAAACTTTTCTCTTGATTCAAGTGAGTCAACTACAGGTACAATTTTAAATGAGTAAAGTTAATATTAAGCACATTCTCCTACTGCTTTTAACCCACATCCCCTCAGATCTCTACCTTGTCTCAAGCCCTCACTTGGGAGCCAAGAACAACTGGGATGGGAAGGAAATCAGGAATAGAACTGTAAAGAGGGTGACTCTCTTTAGGCCAGTTTCTAAATAAATGGATACTCAGGTGCTGAATACTGAACGAACTCTGTTGACATTCAGTTCTTCCAAAATATGGTTTCAATTAAACATAGCATGCATTACATCTGTTGACACCTCATTCATCAAATTTCCTGCAAACAAAGTTCCTTTGTAAGAACTTTACAATGTTGGTAAGAGGAACTATACATTGTTAAGAGGAAGGGCTTTGAAGTCAAACAGACCTATATCCAAATTCTGGCTTTGTCACTTACAAGATGGAAGGTCTTAGGCAAGTTACTTAAACCATTTTGAACCCCAGTTTATCTATGCATAAAATGGGAACGATAACTTTTTCAATGGTAATAATTATTTTCTGATGATGATGATTATGATTAACTGTGAAATATGATGTTTTATACTTGTTTGCAGGTGCCCCCCAAATATGGAAAGGAGTAGATGGATTTGAGATACCTTTAAGGGACAGATTAAACAGAAACTAAAAACTATTATATTATAATGTATATATTATAAAAAATTATATATGAATATTGTGAGAGGAAGGAGAAGGGAAGAAGAGAGGGAAGGAGAGAAGGAGGGAGAGAAGAAGGGAGAGATGGAGGGAGGAGAGAGAAAAAAAAAGCCCAAGATTCTGAGCTAATATTACTGAAGATACAGTGGCATTAAGATATAAAACATAATAGAAGAACCATTTAGGAAAAGGGTGAATTCTGTTTTAGACAATGTGTTGGAGATCCAGGTTGAGCCGTCTTATAGGCAATAAAATATTGTTCTGTAACTCAAAGGAGATGAAGATATTTGGGGGTTACTTACATGTAAGTAATATTTGGAAACCATCATGGTAGATTGAACAGTAGGGAGTTCCTGTCCAGTAAGAATTTGTAAAAGACACAAAATCCTAGAGATAGGTCTAGGAAGATAAAAGCAAAAGATTTTCGAAGGAAGTGATCAGAGAGATCGAAGGAAAACTAGCATACAGTGATGGTCTAAGAGCAAAGTAAAAAGGTTTCAGAGAGCTAAATATCACAAATAAGTAAAAAATTAAGATGATGTGAAAATTAGGACATTTTAGTACATTTTGCAAGAACAGATACAGAGCATTTGCTGCAGTACAAACTAGAATAAAGTAGATTGAGAAAAAAATGGTAGTGAAGAAATGAAGAGAGTTAGTTCACTTTTTTATTGTGGTAAATATACATAAAATTTACCATTTTAACCATTTTTAGGTGTACAGTTCAGTGGCTTTAAGTAAACTCACATTGTTGTGCAACCATCACCACCATCTATCTCCAGAACATTTTCGTTTTCCCAAACTAAAACTATACCCATTAAACAATAACTCCCCAGGTCCCTCCTCCTTCAGCTCCTGGAAATCACTGTTCTACTTCCTGTATCTGTGAATTTGACTATTCCTGGTACCTCATATAAGTGGAATCATACAATATTTGTACTTTGTGTCTAGTTTATTTCACTTAGTATAAAATCTTCAAGGTTCAGCATGTTTCAGAATTTCCTTCCTTTTTAAGGCTAAATAATATCTCATTGTACGTATATGCCACATTTTATTTATCCACTTATTTGTCAATGGACATTTGGGTTGTTTCTACCTTTTGGCTATTATGAACAATGCTGCTATAGACAATGGGTTACAAATATCTGTTCAAATCCCTGCTTTTAATTCTTTGGGCTGTGTACTCAGAAATGGAATTGGTAACTGTTTTAATTTTTTGAGGAACCACCACACTGTTTTCCATGGTGGCTGTACCATTTTACATTTCCACTAGCAGTTCACAAGGGTTCCAATTTCTCCACATCCTCTCCAGCACTTGTCATTTTCTGGTTTTTTGATAATAGTCATCCTAATGGGTATGAAGAAGTTATCTCATTGTGGTTCTGATTTGCATTTCCCTATTGACTGATGGCTATTCAAGTCCTTCGCTCATTTTTAAAATGGGTTGTTTGTTTCTCTATTGTTGAGCTCAGTTATAGCAGGATTGAGGAAGACTTTTATAAGGACTAAAAACATCTAAGTCAGCAGTGGAGAGCGTGAAGACAAGAGAGAAAGGCATAACTGATGGAACGACGTTCCTAATAGGGTAAGTAAGGTTATCTCCAATACAATTCACACACTTCTTCCTTTGAGATGAACAAAAAAGATAAAGACTCATGACGATACAAATAAGTTTGAAGATATGGAGAAGGTATACTGAAGGTGTTTTCACCTAATTTCCTCAAGATTTAGGAGGCTAAGTCATAAGCTGAACATGAAAGGGGATGGAAGTAAGGCAGAGGCATAAAGACTATAGCAAATATTTGGAACATCTGCTATGGAAAATTGGTAAGGGACCTAATTAGATTTATTCAGCAGTATTTAACCCAGATGAATCTGTCAATGTCTTCACTGTTGCTACTGTTGTCATTGTCATCATCATCATTATCATTATCATCATATTTCCAATGTATAATTTGCAAAAGAAAGATTAAGAGACTTGCCCAAGACCAGACAGTTATTAAATGGTGAAGCCTGGATTCAATCCTAGTCCACGCTATTACATTATGCTGTGTCCTAAGAAATGCTAATAGAACATAACAGATTTAAACATAAATCTTTCTGTCCTATTCTAATTCCTTCTTCTGAATAAAATCCTAGAGGTGGAATTACTATTATTAGTTATAAACACAAACACACTAACAAACTACTTTTCCAAAAGGCTGTATTAACTTACATTCCCATCAGCAATTTATGAGCATGCTCATCTCACTGCCTCTTCACCGACATCAACTATTCTCATTTTTAAAATCTTTACAAACTTGGTGAAAACTCATATCTGTTTGTTTTTATTCTGGAATACTTAATGACTAATGAGGCTCAAACTTTTCATTTCTAATATAGAAATTTAATATATCGGAAACTATGATGACAAATTTATAGATGGACAGAATTTTTCAAACTTACATAAAGCTGATGAAATATCAGTATTGATCAAATATTGATCACTATTTTCAAATAGCTTTACAGTTTCATTTATTCCTTGAAAAGTGACATTTTTGGAAGTGACTGTCATAAGTTATAATATGAAAGCTGAGATTAATTTATATGAATCTAAAATTATATCCCAGTTGATAGTAAAGTAGCACATGACCTTCAAATAGTTTAATTTTCATTACTTGCCTTATAATTTGAATGAAAATAAATAAGCAGTATGTTATTTTTCACTAGACTTCAGTTTTAAAGTCTACAATTACAGAAAGCTCTATAAGAATTTAAAGCAATCTTCGTCAGTCCCTAGGCAGGGAGAGTACTATGGATTTAGCCTTTTGATGAGTTTCCAGGAATTGATAACTCAATAGGCACATTTTTAAAAAGAAAGTGTCAGAAATTTTCTACTTGATAGACATTTCAGTCAACCTTTAGCAAAGTTTAGCTATAATGAGGTAGGCATTACTAGAATAGAAAAACATAAAAATGCCAAAATAACTAGAGTAAAATAAGATGAACTATCACAAACGAGGACAAAAGAACTGAAAAATTGTCCAAATCCATGTCACAATGACAGAAGCTAGAATTGCAGCATCCAAGACAACATCTCAGAATGTAGAAAAGTGAGAAGAGGTTCTCAATTACACATATTTTTAAATATGACATTATAAGATTAAGAGACTGGACCATACAGATAAAAGGTTCTATAGGCAAACACTGCAAGTAATTACCTGCAGTGGTACTCAACCTGAGGTAGTACTGCCCTCCATGGGAGGGGAGGAATTCAGAAAAGGTGAGTGCATTGTTTGGTATGGTATCACAATGAATGAGTGAGGAGTACTAATGGCAACCAGTGTTTGGAAGGACCAGGGATGCCAAAAATCCTGTGATGCACAGACCAGTCTTGTACGATGAAAAGAATGGTCCCATTCAAATGCCAAGAGTACCCCAAAGCAAAACAATGGACATACCAGGAACTATATGGACTGGTTATACTAGAAAAAAAAAAAAATTGCCTCTAGGATTAAAAAGGAACAACAAAGCATAGATGAAGAAAAATTTTGCAAGATAACCTTCCATGTTATAAGCCAAGGCCTGATGGGACACACTCCAGTACTTCTTTCCAGTAAACTGAATCTTTAATGGATACATAGCTCTATAGTAATCTTTTGGGCAGCTTGTGTGAATGAAAGAGAATAGGTTACACTATATCATCACCATGTACACTGCAGAGACGCATTAAAAAATATAGATTTTACAATCTACTAATCTTATTAAAATATTAAAGGATTTGTAAGAAGCCTTATAACTGAAACTGGGGGATCCAGGAAAAGCGTGGAATATGGATAAGAACACAGTGGGGAAAAAGTGGATAATATATCTCTGTCAAGAAAAAATATTCACTTGAGTATGTTAAAGTTTTTTAAAGCATACACCGGTTTGTGCCTTTGTTTACACCTAGCCTTTGCCTTAGTAAAGGGTCTTGAATTAATTAAGAAGGTAAAATTGTTTCATGATGTTGATACCCAGAATGAATCTCTCACATATCTTAAATCCCAGGAGAGCATCTACTAAAAAATCTCTAATCAAGATGTTTAAATCATGCATATTTATGCTTATTTAATATAGGAACAGGCTGAGATAGTAAGATAAGTTTAATTTCACAAATGAGAACAATAATCATCAGGACCAAGAACAGACAGACACATTGGAGGTTTAAATTCAGTTCGTACTTAGAGTTCACACCATATCTTTGTTGCTTTCATCGCACAGTGTAGTCAAGTATATAAAAGCAAAGCCTCCAGTGCTAAAATGCTCAGGTTCAAATCTTGGCTTTGCCACAGACTAGATATTTGATCATATACAAGCTGTCTCTTGTTCCTGTTGCCAACACTGTTATGGTTTTGTGCCTATGTTCACAAGGGATGTTGATCTGTGGTTTTCTTCTCTCGTGATGTCTTTGGTATCAGGGTATACTAATCTCATAAAATAAGGTGGGAAGTGTTTTCTCCTCCTCAATTTTCTGAGACTCTGTAACATTTTTTACTTAAATGTTTGATAGAATTCTCCAGTGATGCCATGAGAGGACAGACTTTTCTTTGTGGTAAAATTTTAATTTACAAATTTAATTGCTTAACTTGATAAAAGTCTATTTAGCTTTTCTATTTCTTTTTGAATCAGTTTTAACATTTGAATTTTTCTAGGAATTTGTCCATTTCATCTAAGTTGTCTAATTTGTTGGATAAAGGTCTTCATAACCTTTACTCATAATCCTTTTGATTTCTGAAAGGGTTCTAATGATGCCCCTTCTTCATTCTTGATTTTGGTAATTTTTTTCTTCTATAATCTTGGTCAGTCTAACTAAATGTGTTAGTTTAGGGGAAAAGGCAGAGGGGAACCTCACTTTTTCCATTTGCTTATTTTGAGCTTTGTCTTTCATAATGAAGACACTCCCCAAAAGTTTAAGGATCCTTGGTTGTATCTTCATAGTTAAGAGTGAGAAAATAAAACACTGATCATAAGATCTTTATGTATTAACAGCACTTATCAACCACTGGGCTTACCAGTGGGGTGAACAGACTGGGACTTGGCCATTAAACTGGGGTCCTGCAAATGTCAAAATGCACAATATTTTTCTATTGGACTAGTATCCTCAGGGAGGAATTCTCCAGTCTTCTGCCTGATAGAATATAAGCCTGGATGCCAGTGTTTTGAGAACTAAACAGAAGAAGGACACTGGGAGTTCTCTTTGCACGCAACCTTTGAGGTGCCTGGTGCCTGCTTTCCCAAGGTTCTGCAGTACAAATGGCTTGTTCTTACAGATCTCCCCCATGATGGAAGTTAGGGTGCAGCTTGTCCACCCTGCCAAGTTGGTTACCATTTGTTCAACTACTTTTCTTCTTCCAATTTTTGGTGCCTCTCATCTGTTATTCTCTCCTCTTCCATTTTCTTTGTCTTATGGGATTTATATATTTTTATGTCTTTACTGTCACTTTAGTAGGGCTTTTCAGGAAGGAGAATAAATATGTATTCAATCAGTCATGTCTAAATAGTTCATAAACGTATTTACAAATTTTGGTACAAATTACCACACTGTCCTCACTTTGTACTAATTTACACTCCTCTCCAGCAGTGTATGTGCTTTGTTGTTACTCAGTATTACTACTTCTCATATCTTTGCTAATCTAAGAGATTTTTTAAAATGGTACTTTATGGTTGAAATGAATAATTCTTAAATCATTAATAAATATTAACATGTTTTCATCAGTTTATTAACCATCTTTATTTCAACTTTTGAGGCATGTCTGTATACGTTCTTTGCTCCTTTTCCATTGGAGAGTTAAGTTTTTTCCTTATCTCTTTGTAAAAGCTCTTTATATGTAAAGATGTTAATTCTGTGAGGAAAATAGTTTTCTACTTTGATATTTGCCTTTTTGTTTTGATGTACATAAGTTTTACATTTTTACAAAGTAAAATATATCAATTTTCCTTGAAGTTTTTGCCATTATTTTCATGCTTAGAAATTCCTTTCCAACAAATATTTACCAATATATAGTTTTGATATTTTCTATTTTTTGCATTGATCTATAATCCAATTAGAATTTACTTTTTCCACATGTTATAAAGCAAGAATCAAGTCTTCCCTGCCCCCTGCAAATACTTAATTAATTGTCCCAGCATTATTTATTGAATAATCCTTTAATTTCTCACTGATCTGTGATGTGATCTTTATCATTTATATAATCCATATACATACTGGGGTTTCTAGGCTAGCTAGGTGATTTGTACTATCTATTCTGCACATAAGACTTACCTATATTTTTGTATCAGTGACACTTTGTATATCTAAACAGTACAAGCCTAAACATTTTAATATCTGCCAGAGCTAACTAAAATTGATTCTTGACACAAAATTTTAAAAAATAAAACACATGCCTAACTAGATGACACTAAAGAAAAACTGTTAATGACAAATTATACATTCATTACTGACCTTTTCATTTTTCAGTGCATTTCTAAAATATTTTAGTTTTTAAAAATGAAGTTTAAGTAACATCTGTATTTGAGACTAATATACTACTCTTAACTACATACTAATTTCTTTTTTTAAAAGACTTGTGTCTGGTTATTTTTTTAAATCCCTAGTTGTCACCATTTTATAATTCAATAAACTCTACATGGTGTTTATCAACTTTTTATGTTTACAAATTAAAGTAAAATGAGCCTACTAATTAAAAAAAAAAGAAAGGGAAAAGTTTTCTGACCCATCTGCATGCAATTCTTTTCACAAAGAAGAAAAAATACCAACTTACCACAAAAGACCACAGTATAGTCACATATTTCAAATCTTAAGAGTAAATTTAAGCTATTTTTTTAAAGTGGCTTAATTTAAAAATTAACATGTCTGAAGTAAGCGTAAAATTACTTATATGGGAAAATAATACACTTCTCTCTGTACCTGTCTCAGTAAGATAGTTCTGTACCTGCCTTCCCAGTAAATAGATTAAGAGAAAAAATAACCACCTTTAAAGAAAAATTATCAATATAAGCATGTAAGGTTAACCGAATCACTTTCTTTTGCATGTATTTTTCTATTTCTTTGTAACATTCTACATCCTAACTTGATGAATCCTTAAAAGGAATAGTTGTATTTTCATGTGAAGTGATGCTCACTTCATCAGTAGCTGCAAGTTATGCCTTTCCATGCAGTTTATGCTTTTGCTGTGTTGCTGCAAGACCACTAGGTTGCCTGAATTGTTAGTATAATGAACCCTACGATCTGCACACCTCCTCCAAGATGTTTAATAAACGCCACCACTGTTGGCTATGAAAGGAACCTGAGTATCATAAACAGGTCTGCCACAAGCTCTTTGTGACCTTTAGAGAACTCTTAACTCTCTTTTCTTCTTAGTCAGCATGCCAGATCCCTAAAGTCAACAAACGTCTCCATATTTATCCAATGTGTACTATGTATCAGACACTGTACTTAATTCACTTTCCAATGAAAATACTAACAACATTCATCAACATGTGGGAAGAATTCATATAACTTTAGCTTATGAGAACGAAATAGAGGAAAATGGGGGAAAGGGACAAGAAAGAAAAGTGAGAAAGTCAGAAGACAGAAGAGGATAGAGAATAGAGGAAATGGATAGAGAAGGAATGACAGCAAATGAGAGGCTGGCCTTTCTCATTAAGTACTCTGTTCTCTTCCTCTAACATTACTAGAGCTATGCAACCATGTGAAGAGATGGTGTGTAAAATATTAACAGATGTGCTGTGCACATGGCCAACTCAGCAATTATCAGAAGAGGTAGATGCCAATCCCAAACTATACAATATAACAGTATATCTCAGTGGAGGAACACCATGAATCTCTCAGTGCCATGAAGCCATGTCAACTACCCCCTACTATCTAAGCTGTGATTCCATCATCCCAGGAAGGAGTGGAAGAGGGAGAAAATACTAGGTGTAAGTGATGACATTTTCTACCATTAGGCAGAAAGAGGAGGAGGGATAAGAGGTTAGTTGATTAAAAAAAAAGTGCAATTATAAGAAAATATGGAAAAACATGTATTTGCTCTACTGATTTGTGGCTTCTGAAAATCGTGCGCACTATATATATATCAACTGTGCTGAGGGGCATTCACATCGTCTCCAATTTGTTGTGGCTACAAGTAACGCTGCTATAAATTATCATTGCACTGAGATTCTTATATGTTAGTACTTTTATTTATATATTAACACTATGGGCTATATTCTCACAAGTGGAACCACTGGGTTGAAGGCTATATATATTAAATGTGAGTAGATGTTGCAAGATGGCCTTTTAAAAAGGTAGGAATAATTCAGATATCTACCAACAAGGTATACAAGTATCTTTCTCCTAGCATCTCTGCCAGAAATGGGTGATTTTAATTTTTAAAATATCTTGATTGAAATATAATTCATATACTATAAAATTCATCCTTTTAAAGTGTACAGTTCAATGGTTTTAGTATATTCACAGAGCTACACAATGATCACCACCAAGTTTAGAACATTTTTATCACTCAAAAAAAAGAAACCCTATACCCATTTAGAAGTCATTCCTCATTCTCCCACCTCATCCTAGTCTTAGACAACCACTAATCTACTTTCTGTCTCTGTAGATTTGCCTATTCTGGACATTTCACACGAATTGAACCATACAATGTGTGGTCTTTTATGACAGACTTTTACTTGACACACTGTTTGTTTTCAAGGTTCACCCATGTTGTAGTATGTATCGGTACTTCATTTCCTTTTATCACTGAATAATGGTCCACTGTATGGATGTACTATATTTTATTCATCCATTAATTGATGGACACTCGTGTTGTTTCCAATTATTGGCTATTATGAATAATGTTGTGATGATCATTCATGTACAAGTTTCTATGTGGATGCATGTTTTTATATACTTAGGTTGGAATCAATGGGTCACATGGTAAATCTATGTTTAACCTTTTGAGGAACTGCCAAACTGTTTTCCAAAGTGTGATTTTAATTTCTGCCAATTTGAAGGGCATATAAAAATTTTACTGAATTTGTAATGTGCACTTCCTTACTGAGTTTTAGGCTTTCTTTTCATTCATTGGCCATTTAAGTTTGCTTTTTTCTGAACTGCTTTTCATCTCTTCGTTTTTCTTTTTCTGAACTGTTTTTCATCTCTTTTTTTTTTCTGAGTTGTTTTTTATAAACTTCTAAGAATTCTGCGTATATTTTATATATTAACAAATTTACTATTGTTTCTTTGTAAAGATTTTGTCTTGATTCTAACATTAGTCTTTTAATGTTGTGGTATCTTGTGTTATATAAAATATTGAATTTTTATGGTGCTGAACATATCTTCTGCATTTGTGTGTTCTTTAAGAAGTTCTTCCCTACTTCTAGATTAAAAATGAAGTTGCCTAAACTTTCTTCTAAATATTTTATTTATTTATTTTACTTTATGTCTTCACACAAAATTTACTTTGTATTACATAGTATGAAATAGAAGTTTAACTGTTTTCCTACTGAAATACATATCATCTTAATCATATATCTAATGATCAAACGTAATAAATTTTTTTCTCTGGATTCTCTGTTCTAGTGTTTTTCAAGCCACGGATCAGGACTATTTGTTGCTTTTTAAATCAATTTAGTATGTTTTATTTGCCATTTAAAAATAGAACAAGAAAATAGTGTGCATCATATGTAATAAGGGCAAATGTTTCATAATACTTTTATTACTGATTTTTAACATACACATACAAACACATATATCAAGGGTCATTATGTATGTAAAATGTATTTCTTATTGTCAATTATAATAAATAAAGTTTGAAATCCACCCTTTCATTGTGTTCCATTAATCCATTTGTCTATTCCTTTGTCCATACATAACTATATAATTCTAGTGGCTGTGTTTTCTCTCTTTTTATATACCTTCTTTGGCTATTACTGGATATTTGTTCTTCCACATGAACTATGTGGTCATTTTTTTTTTCTAACATTAAAAAAAAACCTTGCTTCTATTCTAATTAGAACTGCTAATTTGGGAGAAATGATACTTTTATGATATTAAGTTCCCTGCCCCATCAAATATTTGGTATAACTTTCTGCTTATGAAACACAGTATGTTTCCACAATTCTTACACTACAGGGCCTATGGTTTACTTGATAAATTTACTCCTAAGTATTTTATAGTTCCTTTCATTGTGAATGAAAAATTTTCCCATCTTGGGACTCCCCTGGTGGCCCAGTGGTTAAGAATCTGCCTGCCAATGCAGAGGACACGGGTTCAAGCCCTGGTCCGGGAAGATCCCACATGCCGCAGAGCACCTAAGCCCCTGCGCAACAACTACTGAGCCTGCGCTCTACAGCCCGCAAGCCACAACTACTAAGTCTGCATGCCACAACTACCGAAGCCCACGCGCCTAGAGCCCACGCTCCTCAACAAGAGAAGCCACCGCAATGAGAAGCCAGCACACCGCAATGAAGAATAGCCCCTGCTCACCGCAGCTAGAGAAAGCCCACGCACAGCAACGAAGACCCAACACAGCCATAAATAAATAAATAAATAAATAAATAAATAAATAAATTTTAAAAAAGAACATTTTTCCCATTTCCATCCTGTGTAGTTATTGCATATATAGAGAAGCTACCAATTTTATTCATCTTATATCTGGCTATCTCACCAGATTCTCTTATTAATTCTACTGTTTGTAACTTGAGTGTCTTGGGTTTCCTAGATGTGCAATCATGTTGCTAGGACCCCCCCCAAAAAGGTAAATAATTTGGCAATATGAAATGGTAATGCTGAAATCTTGCCTACCTCCTCATTGTAAAATGTAGTTTAGGTAACATACACAAGAAATTAATTACTCAAATGACTGAGATACATTCCTCTCTCTCTGCTATTTCTCAAGTTGCTCCTCATGTTACAGCCCCTGTCCCTGTTCCTTCTCTCCTTCAGCTCCTAAACTGTGCCACCAGTGAGAGGCCCCAGCTTCTGATGGCTGGGTAGTAGGGAAAAGAGATAATCTGGCTCTCACTATACCATTAAATATATATATATATATCCATCCATTCAGATATATACATACATGGCACAAGGCTAGATGCTGAAAAGAATATCAAGAAATCAAGGACATCCATAAAGACAATCAAATATAAGATATCTATAAAACATGTGAATAAATAACATTATTTCAAATAAAAATGACACATGCTCCAAAACAGGCATAGGTAAAGTATGATTCAAGATTAGAAGAAAAAATAGTTACTTATAGTATAAAAACATACTATTATTATAGGTGGAGCTTAGATATATACTACAATAATGTTATCATTTAAATATATTACATATTTAAAAGTTTTGTGGGATTGGCTGAACCTAATTATTACCTATATTATTACTATTCTCTTAGGGGAAAAACCACTTTCAAATAATCCACTTATAAGTAAACTTCTAGCAGCATAACTCATGTTTCTTAAACATCACTTGGACAGACAATGGTAACAGTTCCAAAATTGTAGTACTGTCAATAAAGGGATATAACAAGAAGAACAGATTATAAGAGTCTGATTTAACAATGATCTTTCCTGATTACCTCCTGAGAACAAAATTAATTTTATTCAATAAAAAGAAAAAGAAAAGAAATTCCTATAATGTATCTTAAAATTAAAATTTTATAAATTCAGTTACTACAAAAATTTCATTATAATGTTTAATAATTCAGTGTTAAAATTAATATAGCTTCTTATAACGCCAAGAATATCATCACAAAAATTTTCACCAGGGTCAAAGATTTTCATCTTTGAATTTATACAGTATATAATTGCAAAATGCAGCTCTTACATAAACCATAGTTTATTGGTTCAGTCAAGCTGTAAAAATATGACTGACATTTCATCTGGTCAACCATCTTAAAGGTTAACTCTTGTTTCCTATTTCAGATTTTATTCTAGGTGAACTGTTCTGGGCAGATTCTATTTACCTATTCTGAACAAACCACAAACTGTTTCACTACTCACTCTGACTATTAAGAACATACTGACTTGCTGCCTGCTCTGCTGTTTAATTCATTCATGCTGAGAGTCAGGCATGAAGACAGAATTTTAAATGTGACATTTGCAGGCTGTTAGGTCATTTAAGCTCTGACAACACCAGGGAATTCCTGACATATAACTGGACCTGATTACCAACCACAGATAGGCTACCAAAAGGGGCAAATTTCTGACCATTTTTGGTAATTTCTCATAGAATTTTAATATTCAATTTTAATGTCAATGAAAAGATCTATATAGCCAACATTTTGAAGTAAAAGCCTGTTTCTTTTAATAAACTCAACCTGGAACTTCTTCTAATCAATCCATATCTGCTAAATAAAAATTATTTTGATTGGCAAAGACATAAGGAAAAACTCATAATAATAATTAACGTTCATGAAAATTCTGACAAATTCTGACATTTAAGGGCTTTTAATATTTCCCATAATCTATAGCCTCCGAAGAATATGGTAAGTCTAAAGGCCATAACTCTCATCAACAGATCACTTTTAAATTTCTTCGATTCTAGTCCAGCAGGGCAGACTTTATATGCTGTCAAAATTACAGTACCAAATCTAAGTTTAAAAACTTACCACACTGCCTTCTTTAAGATTACAGTTATGTAAAAGGGATGATAGAGTCATTAAAATTGGAAATGAAAAAATTACCCACATGACATTTAGAATTATACTTTACAAGAGTTGATAATGGGGTGGGGCAGAGGAAGTAGGGAGAGACTCCTTTTTCATTTTACCTACTCAAAAAAATTATACCAAATGATATTTTTTCAACTTTTTCTTTGTCACTAACAAGTACCATATACAATGGTACAAAGGAGCGTTCTCTGAAATTAACACTTCCTGTTAAGTAATGCGCAAAATATAATTCTGATTCTATCCTGTATTTTATATAAGCAAGAATTCTACTGTTACACAGCAAGTAGCCTTTTAATATTGTGCTTTGAATGAGATTTCCAACTGTAATAGGTGGAGTCTAAATAGGGCTAGACGGCCTGGAATGCCTTTCAGCTATAGCACACTGATTCTGAAAAACCTAACAAAAGCAATTACTTTTCAGAAATTAAAATTATTGTTTCTTTCAAAAGAACAAAATGGAAAGCAAACCTGGTGTATTATCTGAGCTACAGGAAGTTGTTCAGCGTATTTCAGAGGTTCCATTAGTTCCTCATCCATCAGGTCTTTCTTATACCTGGAAAAATATTAAGAAACACAAAGCCAAGGTAAATATTATTTTTAAATATGCCAAATGTTTAAATATGCCAAATATGAAATATATTAAAAATATATATCAATATGAGATTCTGAAATAAGCAGTATTTGTCAATAATCTATGAAAAAACACCTAATGACAATTTTTAAATGACATAACCATGAATACATTCAGATTGCATTTAATTACTATTTAATAAGAGTAGCTAACATCACCTAATAGTCTCAGATCCTGTTTTTCACTCTGAGACTTAAAAATGTTTAAGAACTCCATGTTCACTGCATATGCTTTTTATCATAGTATTTGAATAAAGGTCTTCAAAACCTGGCTCCAACCATTCAAGCCTCATCTCCAGCAACTCCTTCTCTACGTCCAAGTCAATAGTTTTAGCCATTCCAACTAGTGGTCACCTGCCCGTGGGCTTGGCATCCCCATGATTCTGAGTTTCTCCACTGTGTTTCCTGTTGGGACCAACCACAACTCCTTCTTTCTTTACTTTTCTTTCAAATATAATAATTTATTTAGATGCATCTAGGTACATTTTTTACCTACTTGAAGACAAAAATTATGTCTTATTCTTCTTTGTATATCCAATGTTTACCATATTATACTCAATAAATGTTTGCTGAATGGATGTATGAATAAAGCAAAGACAACAATAACTCTCTGAGAGGTTATTCTACATGGAAAATATTTTCCTTAATATCTATATTTACAATGAGATGCAGAGTTGATACAACACATACCCAACAGGGTATAAAACAGTAAAGTGCAGAGTAGGAATAAAAAATAAAATCTCCCCAAATGAAGAGAATTAGAAAAAATATTCTGAAAAAAGTATTGACCCTTTTCAAAATAGCAAATAAACATTAGATCCATTAGATTACAAAACAGTAAGACCAAAACACATTTAAACTTTCACTTACCTTTTATTCCTGTAAACTACACATCACCTTATCAACTTAAAATCAAATTTAAAAATTGAAACATTGAATTATCTTGAAAAATAATAAAACAAGACTAGTATAAGTCTCCAGGGCTGTAGTTAAGAAATCTGATGATGAGAAATATGGAATCTCTCCCAGTAAAAAGGCAGATATACAAATAAGGACAAAATTTTGTACCTAAGAGCTTAAGAAACCTCTTAGCTAGGTAAAAGTTTGTGCATACTTTACAGATTAGCAAAAAAATAATTAATTTGGGGGAACTTTGAAGACTTTCACTAATGATGAAAAAAACTGTCTTAAAACACTGCTTTATAGAGAAAGAAAGTAGAACAGCAGTTTCCAGGGGCAAAGGAGGGGAGAAAGGGGAATTACTGTTTAATGGGTAGAATTTCAGTATTAAAAGGTGATAAAAATTCTGGAGATACTTGGTGGTGATGGTTACAGGATAATGTTAACATATTTAATGCCACTGAACTGTATACTTTAAAATGGTTTAAATGGTCAATTTTATGTTTTGTATATGCTGTGGGCTGAACTGTGTCCCCTTAAAATTCATACATTGAAGCCCTAATGTTGAGTACCTCAGAATGTGACTGTAATTGGAGACAGGATCTTTAAAAAGATGATTAAGGTTAAATGAGGCCATTAGGGTAGGTCCTAACCCAATATGACAGTGTCCTTACAAGAAACTAGGACGCAGAGAAAGACAAAGTAAAGACCATGTGAAGACACCAGGAGAAGATTTGACCATCTATAAGTCAACAAGAGAGGCCTTATAAGAAAACAATCCTGCCAGCACCTTGATCTTGGACTTCTAGATTCCATAATTGTGAGGAAATAAATTTCTGCTGCTTAAGCCACTCAGTCTGTGCTACTTTGTTACGGCAGCCCTGGCAAACTAATACAGTATATATAACCACAATTAAAAATAAAATAAATATTCATTGACCAAAAAACCCACATTATTTTTAAATATTTCACAATGTACATTTAAAAAGTCTCTCTACATTTTTAGGTATATAAAACATATACAAAGCAACAACAGGAAAATAGATATATTGAATATTATCAAAATTTAAAATTTCTGTGCTTCAAAGGACACTACCAAGAAAGTGAAAAAAACCAAAAAATGGGAGAAAATTTTTGTAAATCATATATTTGAAAAGATTTGTATCAAAAATATATTACAGGAACCTAATGAAATTTAAAAGTTTTTGCACAGCAAAGGAAACCATAAACAAGACGAAAAGAGAACCCTCAGAATGGGAGAAAATATTTGCAAATGAAGCAACTGACAAAGGATTAATCTCCAAAATTTATAAGCAGCTCATGCAGCTCAATATTAAAAAAACAAAAAACCCAATCCAAAAATGGGCAGAAGACCTAAATACACATTTCTCCAAAGAAGATATACAGATTGCCAACAAACACATGAAAGCATGCTCAACATCACTAATCATTAGAGAAATGCAAATCAAAATTACAATGAGGTACCACCTCACACCAGTAAGAATGGCCATCCTCAAAAAATCTACAAACACTAAATGCTGGAGAAGGTTGGAGAAAAGCGAACCCTCTTGCACTGTTGGTGGGAATGGAAATTGATACAGCCATTATGGAGAACAGTATGGAGGTTCCTTAAAAAACTAAAAATAGAACTACCATACGACCCAGCGATCCCACTACTGAGCATATAACCTGAGAAAACCATAATTCAAAAAGAGTCATGTACCACAGTGTTCATTGCAGCTCTATTTACAATAGCCAGGACATGGAAGCTACCTAAGTGTCCTTCAACAGACGAATGGATAAAGAAGATGTGGCACATATATTCAATGGAATATTACTCAGCCATAAAAAGAAATGAAATTGAGTTATTTGTAGTGAGGTGAATGGACCTAGAGTCTGTCATACAGAGTGAAGTAAGTCAGAAAGAGAAAAACAAATACTGTATGCTAACACATATATATGGAATCTAAAAAAAAAAACAAACACAAGGTTCTGAAGAACCTAGGGGCAGGACAGGAATAAAGACACAGACGTAGAGAATGGACTTGAGGACACAGGGAGGGGGAACAGTAAGCTGGGACAAAGTGAGAGAGTGGCATGGACATATATAACACTACCAAATGTAAAATAGATAGCTAGTGGGAAGCAGCCACATAGCACAGGGAAATCAGCTTGGTGCTTTGTGACCACCTAGAGGGGTGGGATAGGGAGGGTGGGAGGGAGACGCAAGAGGGAGGAGATATGGGGATATATGCATATGTATAGCTGACTGGCTTTGTTATAAAGCAGAAACTAACACACCATTGTAAAGCAATTATACTCCAATAAAGATGTTAAAATATATACATGTATATATTACAACTCAATAATAAAATGAAGGGCCTCCCTGGTGGCGCAAGTGGTTGAGAGTCCGCCTGCCGATGCAGGGGATACGGGTTCGTGCCCCGGTCTGGGAGGATCCCATATGCCGCGGAGCGGCTGGGCCCGTGAGCCATGGCCGCTGGGCCTGCGCGTCCGGAGCCTGTGCTCCGCAACGGGGGAGGCCACAACAGTGAGAGGCCCGCATACCGCAAAAAGAAAAAAAAATAAATAAATAAATAAATAAATAAATAAATAAATAAAATGAAGAATAATTCAATTAAAAAATCTTTCTTCCCCATCAAGGATATTTCTAAGTGAAACTGGCATATTTGAGATTATTTATTTTTTACTGTGTGTCTGTGAGGGGAAAGAATACAATGACTACTCAGTACACTTTGGTGCTACTGCCTTAATTAAGGAAGCAGAAGTTTCCATAAATATCAGCTGAAGGTTAAATCACTGAAGAAATTCTAAGAGTAAACAGAAATATGAAAAACTCTTCTAAAAATATAAAGTAATGACATATACAATGGAATTCATTTTACTGACAAAATGTCTCTCAATCAATATAAAAGATACAAAAATATTAGAAAACTAGCAATTTGTTTTGATGTTTCTAAAATGCCAAGTAGTTGTTACAAAAAATTTCAAACATTCATTTTCCTCATTTTCTTTTGTTTTATTTTTTCTGAACCATTTAAAAGTAAGCTGCAGATATCATGACAGTTCACATCTAAACACTTCAGTATGCATCAACCAAGAATAGGTTTGAAATTTTTCTTTTCTTTTTTTGGTCACGTGCAGCTTGAGGGATCTTAGTTCCCCAAAAAGGGACCAAACCCGGCCCCAGCAGTGAAAGTGCTGAGTCCTAACCACTGGACCACTAGGGAATTTCTCTGAAAATTTTCTAAACAACTGCAAGACTTTTTTTTTTTTTTTTTTTTTTTTGCGGTACGTGGGCCTCTCACTGTCGTGGCCTCTCCCATTGCGGAGCACAGGCTCCGGACATGCAGGCTCATCAGCCATGGCTCACAGGCCCAGCCACTCCGCAGCATATGGGATCTTCCTGGACCGGGGCACGAACCCGTGTCCCCTGCATCGGCTGGCGGACTCTCAACCACTGCGCCACCAGGGAAGCCCGACTTTTTTTTTTTTTAAACATCTTTATTGGAGTATAATTGCTTTACAATGGTGTGTTAGTTTCTGCTTTATAACAAAGTGAATCAGCTATACATATACATATATCCCCATATCTCTTCCCTCTTGGATCTCCCTCCCTCCCACCCTCCCTATCCCACTCCTCTAGGCGGTCATAAAGCACCGAGCTGATCTCCCTGTGCTATACAGCTGCTTCCCACTAGCTATTGGTTTTACATTTGGTAGTGTATATATGTCCATGCCACTCTCTCACTTTGTCCCAGCTTACTGTTCCCCCTCCCCATGTCCTCAAGTCCATTCTCTAGTAGGTCTGCATCTTTATTCCTGTCCTGCCCCTAGGTTCTTCATGTTTTTGTTTGTTTGGTTGGTTGGTTTTAGATTCCATATATATGTGTTAGCATACAGGATATGTTTTTCTCTTTCTGACTTACTTCACTCCATATAACAGACTCTAGGTTCATCCACCTCACTACACATAACTCAATTTCGTTTCTTTTTATGGCTGAGTAATATTCCATTGTATATATGTGCCACATCTTCTTTATCCATTCATCTGTCGATGGACACTTAGTTTGCTTCCATGTCTTGGCAATTGTAAACAGATCTGCAATGAACATTGTGGTACATGACTCTTTTTGAATTATGGTTTCCTCAGGGTATATTCCCACTAATGGGGTTGCTGGGTCATATGGTAGTTCTATTTTTAGCTTTTTAAGGAGCCTCCATACTGTTCTCCACAGTGGCTGTATCAATTTACATTTCCACCAACATTGCAAGAGGGTTCCCTTTTCTCCACACCCTCTCCAGCATTTATTGTTTGTAGATTTTTTGATGATGGTCATTCTGACTGGTGTGAGGTGCTACCTCTTGTAGTCTTGATTTGAATTTCTCTAATGATTAGTGATGTTGAACATGCTTTCATGTGTTTGTTGGCTATCTGTATACATTCTTTGGAGAAATGTGTATTTTGGTCTTCTGCCCATTTTTGGATTGGGTTGTTTTTTTGATATTGAGCTGCATGAGCTGCTTGAAAATTTTGGAGATTAATCCTTTGTCAGTTGCTTCATTTGCAAATATTTTGTCCCATTTGAGGGTTCTCTATTCTTCTTGTTTATGGTTTCCTTTGCTGTGCAAAAGCTTTTAAGTTTCATTAGGTCTCATTTGTTTATTTTTGTTTTTATTTCCAGTTCTCTAGGAGGTGGGTCAAAAAGGATCTTGCTGTAATTTATGTCACAGAGTGTTCTGCCTATGTTTTCATCTAAGAGTTTTATAGTGTCCGGCCTCACATTTAGGACTTTAAACCATTTTTAGTTTAATTTTGTGTATGGTGTTAGGGAGTGTTCTACCTTCATTCTTTTACATGTAGCTGTCCAGTTTTCCCAGCATCACTTACTGAAGAGGCTGTCTTTTCTCTATTGTATATTCTTGCCTCCTTTATCAAAGATAAGGTGACCATATGTGCGTGGGTTTATCTCGGGGCTTTCTATCCTGTTCTATTGATCTATATTTCTGTTTTTGTGCCAGTACCATATTTTCCTTATTACTGTAACTTTGTTTTATAGTCTGAAGTCAGGGACCCTGATTCCTCAAGCTCCATTTTTCTTTCTCTCTTTTTTGAGTCTTCTCCCTTTTTTGCTTGATGAGTCTGGCTAGTGGTTTATCAATTTTGTTTATCTTCTCAGAGAACCAGCTTTTAGTTTTATTGATCTTTGCTACTCTTTCCTTCATTTCTTTTTCATGTATTTCTGATCTGATCTTTATGATTTCTTTCCTTCTGCTAACTTTGGGGGCTTTTTTTTTCTTCTTTCCTAATTGCTTTAGGTGTAAGGTTAGGTTGTTTATTTGAGATTTTTCTTGTTTCTTGAGATAGGACTGTATTGCCATAAATTTCCCTGTTAGAACTGCTTTTGCTGCATGCCATAGGTTTTGGGTCATTGTGTTTTCATTGTCATTTGTTTTTAGGTATTTTTTATTTCCTCTTTGATTTCTTCAGTGATCCCTTGGTTATTAAGTAGTGTATTGTTTAGCCTCCATGTATTTGTATTTTTTACAGATTTTTTTCCTGTAATTGATATCTAGTCTCATAGCATTGTGGTCGGAAAAGATACTTGATACGATTTCAATTGTCTTAAATTTGCCAGGGCTTGATTTGTGACCCAAGATATGATTTATCCTGGAGAATGATCCATGAGCACTTCAGAAGAAAGTGTATTGTTGTGTTTGGATGGAATGTCCTAAAACTATCAATTAAGCCCATCTTGTTTAATGTATTATTTAAAGCTTGTGTTTCCTTATTTATTTTCACTTTGGATGATCTGTCCATTGGTGAAAGTTGGGTGTTAATGTCCCCTACTATGATTGTGTTCCTGTTGATTTCCCCTTTTATGGTTGTTAGCATTTGCCTTATGTATTAAGGTGCTCCTATGTTGGGTGCATAAGTATTTACAGTTGTTATATCTTCTTGGATTGATCCCTTGATCATTATGTTGTGTCCTTCTTTGTCTCTTGTAATAGTCTTTATTTTAAAGTCTATTCTGTCTGATATGAGAATTGCTACTCCAGCTTTCTTTAGATTTCCATCTGCATGGACAATCTTTTTCCATCCCCTCACTTGCAGTCTGCATGTGTCCCTAGGTCTGAAGTGGCTCTCTTGTAGACAGCATATATACGGGTCTTGTTCTTGTATCCATTCAGCCAGTCTATGTCTTTTGGTTGGAGCATTTAATCCATTTACATTTAAGGTAATTATCGATATGTATATTCCTATTACCATTTTCTTAATTGTTTGGGGTTTGTTATTGTAGGTCTTTTCCTTCTCTTGTGTTTCCTGCCTAGAGAAGTTCCCTTAGCATTTGTTGTAAAGCTGGTTTGATGGTGAATTCTCTTAGCTTTTGCTTTTCTGTAAAAGTTTTAATTTCTCCATCAAATCTGAATGAGATCCTTGCTGGGTAGAGTAATCTTGGTTGTAAGTTCTTCCCTTTCATCACTTTAAATATGTCCTGCCACCCCCTTCTGGCTTGCAGAGTTTCTGCTTAAAGATCAGCTGATAACCTTATGGGGATTCCCTCATAAGTTATTTGTTGTTTTTCCCTTGCTGCTTTTAATATATTTTTTTGTTGTATTTAATTTTTGAGAGTTTGAGTAATATGTGTCTTTGCGTGTTTCTCCTTGGATTTATCCTGTATGGGACTCTGTGCTTCGTGGACTTGGTTAACTATTTCCTTTCCCATATTAGGGAAGTTTTCAACTATAATCTCTTCAAATATTTTCTCAGGCCCTTTCTTTTTCTCTTCTTCTTCTGGGACCCCTATAATTCAAATGTTGGTGCGTTTATGTTGTCCCAGAGGTCTCTGAGACTGTCCTCTGTTCTTTTCATTCTTTTTTCTTTATTCTGCTCTGCCGTAGTTACTTCCACTATTTTATCTTCCAGGTCACTTATCCGTTCTCTGCCTCAGTTATTCTGCTATTGATTCCTTCTAGAGAATTTTAAATTTCATTTATTGTGTTTTTCATCATTGTTTGTTGGCTCTTTAGTTCTTCTAGGTTCTTTTAAACTCTTCTTGTATTTTCTCCATTCTATTTCCAAGATTTTGGATCATGCTTACTATCATTACTCTGAATTCTTTTTCAGGTAGACTGCCTATTTCCTCTTCATTTGTTTGGTCTGGTGGGTTTTTACCTTGCTCCTTCATCTGCTGCACATTTCTCTGTCTTCTCATTTTGTTTAACTTTCTGTGTTTGGGGTCTCCTTTTCACAGGCTGCAGGTTAGTAGTTCCTGTTGCTTTTGGTGTCTGCCCCCATTGGCTAAGGTTGGTTCATTGGGTTGTGTAGGCTTCCTGGTAGAGGGGACTGGTGCCTGTGCTCTGGAGGATGAGGCTGGATCTTGTCTTTCTGGTGGGCAGGTCCACGTGGTGTGTTTTGGGGTGTCTGTAAACCGATTATGATTTCAGGCAGCCTCTCTGCTAATGGGTGTGGTCGTGTTCCTGTCTTGTTAGTTGTCTGGCACAGGGTGTCCAGCACTGTAGCTTGCTGGTCATTGAGTGGAGCTCAGTCTTTGCATTGAGATGGAGATCTTTGGGAGAGCTTTAGCCGTTTAATATTACGTGGAGCCGGGAGGTCTCTGGTAGACCAATGTTCTGAACCTGGCTCTCCCACCTCAGAGGCACAGGTCTGACACCCAGCCAGAGCACCAAGACCCTGTCAGCAACATGGCTCAGAAGAAAAGAGAGAAGGAAAGAAAGAAAGAAAGGAAGGAAGGAAGGAAGGAAGGAAGGAAGGAAGGAAAAGTTATTAAAATAAAAAATAATTATTAAAAATAAAAAATTTTAAAATTAATAAAAAGAGAAAAAAAGGAAAGAAGAGAGCAACCAAACGAAAAAACAAATCCTCCAATGATAACAAGCGCTAAAAACTAAAAAAAAAAAAAAAAAAAAAAGAGACAGAACCCTAGGACAAATGGTAAAAGCAAAGTTATACAGACAAAATCACACAAAGAAGCATACACATACACACTGACAAAAGAGAAAAAGGAAAAAGATATATATATCGTTGCTCCCAAAGTCCACCTCCTCAATTTAGGATGATTCATTGTCTATTCAGGTTTTCCACAGATACAGGGTACATCAAGTTGACTGTGGAGATTTAATCCGATGCTCCTGAGGCTCCTGGGAGAAATTTCCCTTTCTCTTTTTTGTTCGCACAGCTCCCAGGGTTCAGCTTCGGATTTGGCCCCACCTCTGCATGTAGGTCGCCTGAGGGTGTCCGTTTTTCGCTCAGACAGGACGGGGTTAAAGAAGCAGCTGATTTGGGGGCTATGGCTCTCTCAGGCCAGGGTGAGGGAGGGGTACGGATGCACAGCGAGCCTGCGGCAGCAGAGGCCAGCATGATGTTGTAACAGCCTGAGGCGTGTCGTGTGTTCTCCCGGGAATGTTGTCCCTGGATCACGTGACCCTGGCAGTGGCGGCCTGTACAGGCTCCCATGAGGGGAGGTGTGGATAGTGACCTGTGCTTGCACACAGGCTTCTTGGTGGCTGCAGCAGCAGCCTTAGTGTCCCATGCCCGTCTCTGGGGTCCACGCTGATAGCCGCAGCTCACGCCCATCTCTGGAGCTCCTTTAAGCAGTGATCTTAATCCCCTCTCCTCGCACACCAGGAAACAAAGAGGCAAGAAAAAGTCTCTTGTCTCTTCGGCAGCTCCAGACTTTTTCCCGGACTCCCTCCCGGCTAGCCGTGGTGCACTAGCCCCCTTCAGGCTGTGTTCACGCAGCCAACCTCAGTCCTCTCCCTGGGATCCGACTGAAGCCCGAGCCTCAGCTCCCAGCCCCTACCCGCCCCAGCGGGTGAGCAGACAAGCCTCTCGGGCTGGTGAGTGCTGGTCGGCACTGACCCTCTGTGGGGGAATCTCTCTGCTTTGCCCTCCGCCTCCCTGTTGCTGCGCTCTCCTCCATGGCTCTGAAGCCGCCCGCGGTCTCCCCCCGCAAAGGGGCTTCCTAGTGTGTGGAAACCTTTCCTCCTTCACAGCTCCCTCCCAGAGGTGCAGGTCCCGTCCCTATTCTTTTGTCCCTGTTTTTTTCTTTTTTCTTTTGCCCTACCCAGGTACGTGGGGAGTTTCTTGCCTTTTGGGAGGCCTGAGGTCTTCTGCCAGTGTTCAGTAGGTGTTCTGTAGGAGCTGTTCCACACGTAGATGTATTTCTGATGTGTTTGTGGGGAGGAAGGCGAGCCCCACGTCTCACTCCTCTGCCATCTTGAAGGTCCACCTCTGCAGGACTTTTTTAAAAAATTCACTCAAAGTGTAATTAACAAATAATCTTGGTTATCACTACGGACTTCGGAGTTTTTTACTTATCCAATGTTCCACAACAAATTAAATTACTCATTTTGAATTCCTTGAAAATGTCCATCATTTTCTTGCCATAATGTTTCTAAAAGGTATGATGTCAAACTGGTTTTCTTTCCACTTTAATTATTTCATTTTTCATTTATTTTAACAATAAAACTATTTTTTGGCTTGGAGGCTCTGGTGGTCTTTTCCTTTTATTTTAAGGTCTAATACTAGGATATAGGATATAGCTAAGAGTCAATTACTCTAGATCAATCAGTTCCCCAAGCATATAGAAGCCCTTTCAATATGGAAATTCACATCTCCTTTTATTTTAGAAAAGATTGTTTTATTATGATTTTAAATATTATTTCTGTTCATTTTCCATTTGTTTTTCTAGTTCAAGTTCTTGAACTAAATATATTGGATTTTCTCTATCCCTTTTCTCTCTGATCTTTTTATCTGTCTTATTTCAATTTCACTTTCTTGACCTTTTCATTTCTATTCTTTATGTCTCTTACTGAACTTCTGGTAATATCTATCTTTCCTTGGGTACCCTGTAATTTAGTTTTCATTTCTGAAACGATTTTTGAGTTTTTTTGTTGATTTCCTTCCCAGAGTTCAGTCAGCTCCTATTTCATACATCTTCCTGTTCATTGTCCATTTCAATTGTGAGTTTTGGAGTGTCTGATTCATGGTGTCCTTTCATAATGCAATTGCTTGTTTAATACAGGTTATTCATGTTCAAATATTGTGTCTTAGTTTTTCTTTTTTTGTGGCTTTTCTTTCTTTTTATTTTTCCTTTCATTCTATGTGTGTGTAAGTGTGCTGAGATTTGGTTTTAATTTTCTGTTTTCTTATAGTAACTCTGTATGGATGCTGGCTTCTTTTTCTGTTGAAGATTATTTGCACTGTTTCTTTTCAGAATCAGCAATAGTAAGCTATCTTGTGAAGAGGGGAAGAACGGAGATAAGTTTGCTTATTAGGTTTCTCTCAGTTCAATACCACCCTCCTCTGTGGCTACAATGAAGTGTAGATTCTTTAATAAATGGTACTTTTTGTGGCAGTGGTGGGAACAGAATTTGTTTTTTTGTTTTTCCATTTTTCTTATTTCCCTTGGTCCTTTATCTTCAGCTGCTTCTTTCTTTCCCTTCACTACCAAGCATCCAAGGGACATGCCCTCCCTCCTTGCAAGGTATCTTCCATTCCCTCAGAATTAATTTCCCAAGACTGTCACCTAAGTCACCCACACTTTCTAAGCCCCATCTCTTCTATATTCAGTAGCTACGGCTCTGATCAAGTAGTCCATGTTTACAGCATAATTCAGAAACTGAGAAAACTACCAATGTTAATTTCAATTGATATATGTCTGCCATCTTAAGGGAATCTGAATTTTTCTCCTGCAAAATCGTAAAGTTCTCTTTCTTAAAGCCACCCATTATTCCTTTCATTTAACATTTTGAATTTTTCCTAAAAGGATGTACTTTTTCTATTATCTTTCCAAGATCCTTCACTAAGACACACTACTTAAATAATTTAACAAGAGAGTAGTTTCTGCATGCAAAAGGCTGTATATTCCTTTTCTTACTTTACTGTTTCTTTTTTCAAAAACTGTGCTTTTGAAGAAAACAGTAATAAATGGAATGGAATTTGCTTATACTCTGGAAGGATTCTGGATCCAATACAGTGATGCTACCATCTTAAATCAAAATGCAAATCATCTGCATAAGTAAATAAAATACTGCTGGCAAAATTCTGAAACCTGTGAAGTTAGTCTTTACAAACGCTCGTTTCTTTTGTGTTTTTACTCTTTCATATACGCTCAGTGCCCTCAAAAATCTTCCTCCTCTGTGCTGTCCAAACAATCCTAAAATAATACTGTAAAATTATTTATGGTACCCATATAGAAGGTCATCTCTGATTCAGAAACAGATGAAGTTTTTATTCTATATTGCCATATTGAGATTAGATTATTCATGATAAAATGACCTAGCTTACTGTGGGCAGAAGGCCAAAGAATCTTTTCAAACACTAGAAATATACCCAACAAAAAGAACAGGAAGACAGACACATTGTGCTATGCCAAATACAGACTAAAAATTAAGAACATCAACAAATAATTCAAGACACATGATGTAGTATAATCCAAAGTCATTAGGAAGGAATTCTCTAAACATATCAAAAATAGGAAGAGAGCCAAAGTTAGTGTTATGTCTTGAACTTGATAGCTTAAAAGAATTATTTAAAACTAAAAGTATACAAAAAAAAACAGTTAATTTAATATAATCTTGTTAGGGAAAAACAAGGATAGAAAAATTTCCACTCCTAAACTGCATTAAAAAAAATGCCCAAGAATTCATCTAATTGACAACACATATTGTAGTGCAAGATATAGTTGACAAAACTGCAACCCTGTGACATTCCTGAAAGTTTAAAGACACTCTAAGGGGAAAAAACAACTCAAATTTATTGGTCAATAGAGACATACGCAAAATGCCATTACAACTCCACAGATGTCCCAAGTGTCACCAAAGATTATTTTTGTGAAGATAGGTTATATAGAAATGAGACAACAATCTAATGCATCATCTTCCTTGAAATGAGATTCCCCTCCCAAAATCATAGCATCGCCATTCTTCTAATTGTCAAACTAAAAATTTGTAAGCAAAGATATTAAAACATAACCTTGGCTATTATCTGCTTTGAAGAAGCACAAGGAAGATGATGAGCTGGGGAAATTAGACATAATTTGAGATAGAGAATGGAAAGTTAACTCCCAAGAGAATTAATGTTACTTTAACTTATGGCCCAACTGTTGAAATACATCTTATTTACCATCAGCTTGCAGTGAGGTATAAAGATGCACATACCAGTTAAAGAAGAATATCTCTCAAGCAATTCAGTAAAGTGAATATAATAAAATCCCAGAAAACCAAGCTCTAATTCTCATTGAAGGATCTCTTGTCTGGTAGAAATTGTAGGCAGGCTTTCCGGAAGTTTCCCAAACCAGCAAATGTGTATGTATAAGGAATTATCTTTGTAGAGTCAGACAATTCTACGATAACAGTGGGTAGTCAAAGGAAAACCTGTCAACTTTACTGAGCACTTACCCTGTATTAGGCAATCTAGTAGGTACATATAACAAGTTATATATGTGTGTTGTTTAGTCATTTTATTTTGCTTACATATATATCTATGTATGCATGAAAAGTATGTAGAATATTCATAAATAGTTTCAGTAATAAATTATATTCTATATACAAATATAAACAATGAAAATATGTAAATACATACAAAATTGACAAAGAACTCACATAATTCAACATCAAAAAAACAAACAACCTGATTAAAAAATGGGCACCGGACCTGAATAGACATTTTTCCAGAGACATACAAAGAGCCAACAGACACATGAAAAGATGCTCAACATCACTAATCATCAGGTAAAGCCAACTCAAAACCACAATGAGATATCACCTCACACCTGTCAGAATGGCTATTATCAAAAAGACAACAAATAACAAGTGCTGGCGAGTATGTGGAGAAAAGGAAACCCTGGTGCACTGTTGGTGGGAATGTAAATTGGTACAGCCACTGTGGAAAAGAGTATGGAGGCGCCTCAAAAAAGCTGAAAGTAGAACTACCACACAATCCAGCAACTCCAGTTCTGGGTATTCATCGGAAGAAAACAAAAACACTAATTTGAAAAGAAATATGCATCTCTGTGTTCACTGCAGCATTATTTACAATGGTCAAGATATGGAAACAACCTAAGTGTCCATCGATAGATGAATGGACAAAGAAGATGTGGGGGGAGTGTACGTGTGTGTGTTTGTGTGTATACACACACACACAATAGAATATTACTCAGCCAAATAAAAAAGAATAAAATCTTGCCATTTTGCCACAAAATGGATGAAGCTGGAGGGTATTATGCTAAGAAAATAAGTCAGAGAAAAACAAATACTGTATGATTTCACTTACATATGGAATCTAAAAAACAAAACAAATAAACAAACATAACAAAACAGAGTCACAGATACAGAGAACAAACAGGTGGTTGCCAGAGGGGAGGAGGTGGGGAGATGAACGAAATAGGTGAGGGAGATTAAGAGGTACAAACTTCCGGTTACAAAATAAATGAGTCACAGGGATTAAATGTACAGTGTGGGAAATATAGTCAATAACAATGTAATATCTTTGTATGGTGACAGATGGTAAACAGACTAATCGTGGTGATCATTTTGTAATGTATAGAGATATCAAATCACTATGTTGTATACCAGGAATTAACATAGTCTTATAGGTCAATTATACCTCAAACTCAGAAAAAGTGATCAGATTGGTTATTACCAGAGGCTGGGGTAGAGAGTGGGAGAATTGGATAAAGGTGCTCAAAAGGTACAAACCTCTAGTTACAAACCTCTGTTAACCTATAGTTAACACTGCTATATGTTATATGTGAAAGTCAGGAGAGTAAATACTAAGAGTTCTCATCACAAAGAAAAACATATTTTTTCTTTATCTATTCTTTTCTATCTATATGAGATGATGGATGTTCACTAAACATTGTGGTAAAGTCAAATCATTATGCCTTAAATGTACACAGTGCTGTATGTCAATTATATTTCAATAAAACTGTAAGGGGAAAAAAGGCCCAGCAAAAAATAAATAAATAAATAATATGTATAATTCAGCCACTTGGTTTTTTTTTTTTTCATTTAATATGTTTTTGAGATCCAAGCATCTCAATATGATTACCAATCTAGCTCATTACTGTTAATAGTTATATGGTATAATATGAAAATGCTCCATTTTATTTAAACATTCCATTATGGATGGATATCTGCTTTCATTTATTTATTATTAGAAATAGTGTTGCAAAAAATATCCATCCAGGCTACTTTGTCTACATGTGCAAGATATGCTCTGTAACAGGCAAACCATAGCCCACAGGCCAAATCTGGCCTATCATCTGTTTCTGTATGTCCAGTAAGCTAAGAATGGTTTTTACATTTTTTTAATGGTTGCAAAAACAAATCAAAGGGAGAATAATATTTCATAACAAATGACACTTATATAAAATCCAAGTTTCAGTGTCTGTAAATAAAGTTTTACTTGAGCCCATTCATTTGTTAATGTATTATCCATGACTTCTTCTGCACTACAGTAGCCAGAGTATTTGCAACTGAGGCCATTTGACCTACAAAGGCTAAAATGTTTACTAGCTGGCCTTTTACAGCAGAAGTTTGCCAACCCCTGTTCTAGAGTAATTATTTAGAAGTGGACTTGCAAGGTCATAAGTTATTATGCACATCTTAAATTTTGCTAGTAACAACCAAATTACTATCCAAAGGGGCTGCATCAATTTATACTGCCACCAGAAATGTGTAAGTTCCCATTTCCCTCATTGCCACTGTTTCTACAAGAAACAGTATCTCATTGTTTTAATTTACATTTCCCTTTTAAAAATATACTTGAATGGTCACTGGACATGAGTCTTTCTTCTTTTCCAAACTGTATTTCCTTTGGTCATTTTTCTATTGGGTTGTCTTTAAAAAAAAAAAAAATCAATGTGCAGAGTTATATAATTTGGATAGAAATTCTTTGACATACATGTTGCAAATAATTTCACCCAGGGTTTCTCTTTTAACTTTGTATTTTTTTCTTTTTTACTATATATGGTATTTTAATTTTGTTGCAGTAATTTTTATTAATCTTTTCTTAGCTATGTTTTGTATGACATCTTTCCCCACTCCTATTTCCCAACTTATTAAGTTTAATAATTATTAAATGGTAGATTCTCCTAGATTTCCTATTACATGGTCTGTAAAAAAACAGGGAAAGTTTGCCTCTTCCTGGTTCTTATGCCTCCTATTTTTCCCTTGTCTTCTCGCATTAGTTGGGACTTCTTGTGCAATGATGAATAGATGGAAATATAATATGCATCCTTATCTCGTCTGACTTTCATTGAGATGTTGCTAAAGATTCACCCTAAAGTATAATGTTTTCTGCTTGCTTTAGATATATGGCCTTTATTAAGTCAAGGCAGCTCTCTTTTATTTCTAGTTTGCTAAGCCATGTTGCTTTTTTTTAATCATTAATGATTGATAAATTTTAATCAGATGCTTTCTCTCATCTACTGAAACAATTACAAAATATTTCTCATTTAATGTAGTGATATGATGAAATACATTAATATATTTTCTAACCCTAAATCATTCCTGCAATTTTAAGATAGCTTCTATTTGGTCATGAAGTATTTTTATTTTTACATTACAGGATTTGATTTGGATTTTATTTAAGATTTGTACATCTGTGATCATAAAGAGGTTGGCTCTATTATTTTTTCATACTCTCCTTGTGTAGTTTTGGTTTCAAAATCAGCTAGTTCCACCAAATGAGTTAGGTAGCATGCTTTCTTTGTTTATTCTGTTCGTATGTCAGCTCCACATGTTTGGTAAATGTCACAGGTAAAAACTATCTAAGCCTACTGCTGTTTGAAGTTTGTTGACAGAAGGTACATATTTTTTACAATTGATAAAAAAGCAAATTCTTTTACTTGAAGGCTTAATTTATTTCTTTTACTTACTTTTTTCCTAAATCCCTGGTAAGTATTACTTCAGCCACATTCCAAGTGATTTTTATAGCCTTATATAGAAAATGCATCATGTAAACAGCACATTTTGGGGTTTTGTTTTGAATTTAGTATGACGGCCTTACTCTTTCACAGAGGGTATTTGGTCTAATTATATTTAATTTAGTCACTGATACAACTGGATTTATTATTACTATCTATTTTCTATTTCCCATCTATTTGATGTTCCTTTTTCTTTTAAATTAACCAAATATTTTATTAATCCTTTTTTTCTCTATTAACATGGTAATTACACATATATTTACCATTATTATAGTGGTTACCTTGGACATTATAACATCAAACTTTGACTTGTTAATCTAATCAAATGTATCACATTTATCATTTCTCCAATAAGAACAGTATTTTGCAACACTTTGATTCCACTTATCCTAACTCTGCCTTTTGCACTGTTGTTGTCATATATTTTAATTATACAAATACTGTTTAACTCAACATATTATTTTTGTTTTCTGTCCCATTAATATTCAATTATCTTAAATGATGCATATGCCTATTCTGGTTCTCTTCATTCCTTACTGAATTTCTGTGTTTCCCATTAGGATCATTTTATTTCTGGCTGAAGAACTCCACTTAGTTTTTATTTTAGTTCAGGTGCACTGGCAACAAATTGTTTTGTTTGTCTGAAAACATCTTTATTTCACCTTCATTTTTGGAAGATATTTTTGCTGTGTATAGAATTATAGGTTAGAAGTTTTCTTTCTTTCAGCACTTTAAACATGTCATTGTACTGTTTTATGGCTTCCACTGTTTATGTCAGTATTAAAGGTACTGTGCATTTTCTTCTCTGGTGGGCTCTTAAGATTTTTCTCTTTGTCTATGATTTTCCAGCATTTTGACTATGATGTGGTTTCCTTCATATTCATCCTGCTTGGGATTAGTAGAATTAATTGAATCTGATGTATTTGATATGTTTCATTAGTCTTGCTCATTATCTCTTTATGTATTGTTGCTTCCTTATTTTCAATCTTTCCTCTAGTTTAAGACACTATTTACACACATTACGTCATTTTACTGAATCTAATTACATCCCTTACTCTCCTTCCTTCCTTCCTCCCTCCCTTCCTTCCTTCTCTCCTTCCTTCTTTTCTTTCTTTCTGTGCTTCAGCTTGGATTTTTTTCTATCGAATTGCCTTAAGTACACTAATGCTGTTTTCTGATGTATCCAATTTGATGTTAAGCCAATCATTGAGTTATTCAATTCAGATGTTATATTTTTCAATTCTAGAATGTTCACTTCAATGTTCTAGACATACTCATATTCTCTGGTAAATTCCCTAACTTTTCAACTGTTTTCAATATTTTTTCCCCTATTTTCTTGAACATATTAAAAATAGGTATTTTAAAGGCTATTTTCTACTAACTCCAAGTTCTGAATCACTTCTAGGTCTGCTTCTATATTCTGTTTGTTTATGTTTTTCTCTTGGTAATAGAGTCATAATGTTCTCCCTTTTATGCACCAAGTAATTTTTTATTGATTGTGTACAGGACACAGCGCACAACTGTTTAAAGGGAAAAAAAACCTACTGACAATACTTTTCCATCTGAGAAGATCCATCTAAGTGTTCTGCTACATATTTAGAGAGTGGTGATCTGATCACTTCCATTCAATCAGGGACTGAGCTGAATTAAGACTGCCTTACAATTTTGACAAAACTCAATTCAATCTTTAATTTAACCCTATTCTTATGGTGAGGCCCTTCAAGATTTTAAATTGAAGCCTGGCAGGTCTTTGTCCCCTCAACACAGACAGAATGCAGAAAATTCCACTATGCTTTTCAGAGGTTTCTGGCTTAGATCTTTGTCCTGTTGTCCTGCATAGCTTCAGAATTAGGCACTCCAGCCCCACTGAATTGCCACAAGCTGTACTGGTCACTCTGTCCTCATTAGTGACCCTCTATCAGAGGCCAAGCCCAGATTCCTCTAATACAGAGGTGAACAACGTTTTTCGGTAAAGGGCCAGATAGTAACTATTTTAGGCTTTCTGGCGGAACAGTCTTTATCACAAGTAGTCAACTCTGCCATTATAGCATGAAAGCAGCCACAGACAATATGTAAATGAATAAAGGAATGATTCTGGCTGTTTTCCAAAAAAAACTTTATTTACAAAACAGGCAGCAGGCCAGACCTGGCCCACGGGCTATAGTGTGCTGATCTTTGCTCTTGCTGCACCCAGAATCAGTAAGTGTATCCAAAGGGAAAGTAGCTGGAAAATGTCAGTGTCAGTTCACCACCATCTCCAGGACTGTCAACTCTGACCTGGCATATTCTTCAGACTCACATCCTGAAGATCTCTATCACTTCAGAAATTGCAAGACTAGTAAATTCAGCTCTTGTTTTCAGAAGTCTTCTGCTTAGCAGTTAGCTTTCCTTTAGCTTCAGAATTTGGCAAATATTTTGAAAAGGAAATTGGTCATGTGATTGAGGCAAATACCTTGAAAGGGAAACTGATTTCTGACTGAGTGACAATTGTACCACTCTAGCCTCACACAATCACCAAAATTTTTGCTGATTTCTCTATCCACAAGCAATGCATGACCCACTGCCTGCACCAAACCCAGATTCTCAACCTTTGGCTTACTCCCAGAATCAGTAAATTAACTCAGTGGAAAAGTGGCTATAGATTTTCAGTTCATCTCTGAGAAGTTCTCCCAAATCTAGATTTTTACCTTCTCAGTCCACATTGCTTCTGAAATCTTTAAAAATGTTATTTTTGTCTGGCTTTTCCAATTGTTCTTAGTGGGATCATAAACCTATTGCAAATTATTTCATCATTCCAGAATCAGAAACTATATCCTACTACTTTTGATGTTTAAAATTTTCAGGACTTCCCTGGTGGCACACTGGTTAAGAATCTGCCTGCCAATGCAGGGGACACAGGTTCAAGCCCTGGTCCGGGAACATCCCACATGCCGCAGAGCAACTAAGCCAGTGTGCAACTACTCAGCCTGCGCTCTAGAGCCCATGAGCCACAACTACTGAGCCTGCGTGCCACAACTACTGAAGCTCACGTGCCTAGAGCCCGTGCTCCACAACAAGAGAAGCCACTGCAATGAGAAGCCTGCGCACCACAACGAAGAGTAGCTCCCACTCACCGCAACTAGAGAAAGCCCGCATGCAGCAACAAAGACCCAATGCAGCCAAAAATAAATAAATTTTTAAAAATAAAAATAAGATATTAAAAAAATTTTTTTCATTATCACTCAATTCTAAGTATTTTTAAAATTTTCATTGTTATTTTTATTTATTCCAAGAATAACTCAAAGTGTGTTTTTAACTTTCCACATAATATATTTTAAACAATAAAATACATAAAATAAGCTGTTTTTGTTATTGATTTTAACAATTATATTGTGATCAGAAAAAAATGCTCCATAAGACCACAAACACTTCACAGTTGTTACGATGTGCTTTTTGGCCAACTATGGGTCAGTTTTTTTAAATCATTATGTTTGGGCTTGAGAAGAATGTTTATTCTCTAATTGTTGAATCCGTCACTGAATCATGTTGCTCATATCTTCAATTTCAAAACATTTGGGGGAATCTTTTATCAATTTCTGATGTGACACTGAAATCTTCTACTACAATGGTGAATTTATCAAACTCTTTTTTAAGTATATAAATTTTAAAAAAATATATTGTGGCTCTGTTATTAGGTAATTAAAAGCTTAACATGCTTTTATCTTCCTGATGAGTTAAACCTTTGACCATTAGTTGCCCTCATTATGCTTAGTAATACCTTTTCCTGAAGTCTACTTTATCTAATATTAATATAACTATACAAGCTTTCTTTTTGTTAGCGGTTATCTGGTAATCCTTTGATTTTCAGTATGCAATGTCATTAGGTTTTCTGTCTGTTAGATTTCTTTTTATCCTAATTTGATGATCTCTGTTTTAAACTAAGATTAATTCACTTAAATTTACTGTTGTAAGCAACATAATTATTTGTCTTCTTACTTCGCAATTTCTACTCTTCCTGTTTTTTCCATTTCACCTTCACTTCTTTGCTGCCTCCTCACTGATGTTTTCTAATTCCATTTTTTCTCCTGCACTGTTTTTTGTATCTTATTTCTTCTGTTTCTAGTCATTCAGTGGTCCTTCTTAAAATGTAAAATGCATACTTACCTTACTGTCCATAGCTACTAAAACTTACTCTTCTTCTTCCCCCCATCAAAAAAACCTCAGAATTCTTCAAAACCAATGACTTCTTCTCCTTTCTACATAATATTGCTATTAAAAACATTAGTACTTTGACTTATCTTACTCCCTCAAATAATTATCATCATCACTACTATCATAATTATAAAGTATACTCAGTTTTTGCTTAAATTTACTCACATTTTCACTAATTTGTAATCAGACCTCTCTCTTCTGGCTCCTTTGCCTTCTTTAAGAAGTGATCCCTTTAGATGTTAAGTAAGCATGTACTGATTCAAAATACTCTCAGCTTTTTTATATGTGAAAATGTCCTTATTTTTGTTCATTCTTTAATGATAGTTTAGCTGGGTAATCAATTTTAAGCTGACAGTTATTTTCTTAAGCCCACCTATCCACAAATGGAACTGCAGCCTTTTGTCTTGACCCTCACACAAAACTATGGTAACTGAGAATTCTAGATTTCTATAGCAGTAATTATAGGGAGCCCTGCCTTCTATGTTTACTTACCACTTGGATTTTAGCTCCTTAAATCCAAATTTTTCTCCAAGAGATTTTCCTATCATTGAAGAAAGTAGACCTTTGTACTGAGAGCCACTGTTTAGCAGTGGGCTCCTGCAAATACTTTCTGCCTCACAGATAAAAAAGGCTGCAGCAGGATAAAGCACATCGTCCTCTGAAAAGGCATGTTTGGATTAAGGTGCACTGGACACATCATGGATTGGCTCTAGGAGAGCAACCCAGCCCACTGATACTCTTTATAGTAAGGTTAAGCAGGTCTTGCAAAGGGAGACAAAGAGTCTGAACTTGTTGCCAGCTGCTTAGGGAAGGTGCTTGTTTGGAACACCAGCTGTGACTATCTAAAAACATTATGGGAAGTTGAACCTGTGAGCCCCTTTTCCTTAATAAGGAGGTGCCAAGAGTTCTAGTTCAATCTGGGAAAAGCCAGAAATGCCATTCATCAAATAATGGTGTTTGTCTCCACACAACTACTTTCTTGGTAGCTCAGTTATGTATTTAAAAGTGATTTTTTTGTAATTTATAGAGCTTCTAGGTTTTTTATAACAGAAGAGTTTTTCAGAAACATCTAGTCAGCAACAATTCCGAAAGTGAAGTCAAATAATTGTTCCTTATTGTTAACTTCAAACCACCTCTCTAACTCATTTATATTAATTTCTTGTCCTGGAAAAAGTGCAATGTTATATCTATTTCTGAATATTATAGGGTATTCTTTTATTGAGAAATGTTTCCTTCTGATGAAATTTCAAACTATGAATGCCAATGGCCTTTGAAGTCAGTTTGTGTTTCTACATCTAAGGTAAAAATGGAATTTCTCATATTCAGAGCCAACTCACTGGCAACTTTCATGTATTCTTTATTATTAGAAGTTACCTAATTTCTGGATACCCAAGGTTTTATTGTGCCTAATTTTCTAAGAGTTAGGGAAAAAAAAACTACCCTTAACATTAAAAGCATACAAGATGTATTTTAATCATTTTCATTGATTTAGATGACATGTATTACAGTGTTTTAACACACTAAAGAGAAATCATTATGAATATCGGTTATTTTTTAAAGCATAAGTTAGAGCTTTCCCTAACGTTGAATATAAAATTTTAAATGTATACATCATGTTTATGCAAAGCAATTAGAGCAATTACAACTCCTACTGTAAGCAACAGAAACTGGGGGTGACACCTCTAAGCCAGAGATTGCCTATACTAATAATTTATGTCTAATCATATAACTCATTGTTACCTGTGTCAGTACCTTAAAGCAAAAGTGCAAAATACTCTTCCTAAAGCATGTAATCCTTAAATTAGCTAATAGAAATCTAAAATATTATGTTCCTACTCCATCTCTCAAGATCATACTCTTAATACACATATATTTGGTATAACAAAATAAACATATTAAAAATTATATAAAGCACTAACTTTAATACAACTTAGTTTAAATTGCTCACCACTGGCAAAGTCGTTCAGACCATTTAAACTATATCTATCCACTACTCAGTGTGGTGCAAAGTAATTCTCAGCCAGCATCTTCACTTAGTTATCATGTGACAAATTCAGATATTCTGAGATCATATCCTCTGAACTCTTGTATTTCATTAATTTTCATTTGTTTTTCACTTTTGAGAAATCATACTAGAAAATATTAACATTAGAAACTGATCCCATCAGATGAAGAACAAAGAAAAGTTCTCAATATTGAAGTTAAAATGAGGTTGATCAATCTCACTGAAAAAAGATATTCCCTAACAATATCAACTGCATGCTTCTCTTAGTGAAAGTACTTTCAGAATAATATATGGCAACTTCATCAAACTAAAGAGCAAAGTCTGGAATATTACTGAATAAGACAAGAACTTCATATACATAAATTTGAAACAGACAAAGATGAAGAATAATAGAGTTAGTCAACGTTGAATAGATTAATGTAATCTGTAGCTCAAATGAAAATTGTCCATAAATGTTTATGAAGAAATATAATATGTTCCCTTTCTCACATAAATATTAAACTACTATTTATATTACCAGGACACAATAAAAAACCAAACAATTTTTTTAAAGTCTCCTGCTTTTTATTTTTATGAGAAAATCAATTTTGAAATAAGCATTCTTTTTTTTTTTTTTTCTTTTTGCGGTATGCGGGCCTCTCACTGTTGTGGCCTCTCCCGTTGCGGAGCGCAGGCTCCGGATGCGCAGGCTCAGCGGCCATGGCTCACAGGCCCAGCCGCTCCCCGGCATATGGGATCCTCCCAGACCGGGGCACGAACCCGTATCCCCTGCATCGGCAGGCGGATTCTCAACCACTGCGCCACCAGGGAGGCCCAAAATAAGCATTCTTAATTTTCTGCCACCTTGTAGGAAATTACCTATTACATTTACAAAAAAAATACTTTAATATTTACTAAGTTATACCAATTTAATGAAAAATCACATAAATGACTTTACTTGCAGTTTTTAGGTACAGTTTGGCTTTATTTTAAAAAAATTGTCATGAAATGTCAAATCATCCAATACCCCTGAGAAAAATCACAGTAGTCTAATAAACTTAATAGCTGTGCCCCAAAATTGTTATCAATCATGAGGATATTGCTAGTAAAGACCTCATGGCTCTGTCCCTTACCAGGTTCATTTTTCCCCCACAATAAAACCTACAGATACACTAATATTATGTTATCAGAATAAGTATACTGAAACACTAATAGACTTCAATAATGAACTAGTACTTATAAGATAATTATTGGTGAGATAAAAACACAATGAAATAAGTGTACAGTACAGTCTAAAATAGAGTTTTTAAAAAATCAACTACATGAGTAAGTATAGGAAGGCCAACCTGACAATAATTCCTGTCATAATGGGCAAAATGTGGCATGGCAGGTAAAAATGCAAATCAAGCTATATAAACAGAGCTATAGTACATCAAATAAAGATGGCAACACTTCCACTGTATCTTTTGCACTGGAGAAGAGACATCAGTGTGGCTGTGATGAGTTTTACATGGCACGCTCTTAAAAAGTCATTGACAAAGTATGCTCATTTTATATACATTATCCCCAATCCTCAAAATAACTCTGAAGGTAGATCACCCTTCTACAGATAAAGTAATGTGCTTTAAGATGTAAAGCCAGGAACCAAACCAAAACTTGAATACAAGTCCATTCATCTCCATACTCTTTCTACCTATGTAAGACTGTCTTAAAGGTTCCATGTAGCACCAGAAGGGACAATTAGGCAATACCTCACCTGTAGAATATTTGGAAACCATGTAACAAGGTATACCATGATTTCAACAAAAGTGGCAATTTTTGAAATGGGATTACAGCTTTATATTATTAATGTAAGTGTCTTTTGCCTCTTGCTTTACTTAACAGCTTCAATCCTAAAGTGCTGTATATAAATCAGTTGTTAAAAAACTGAATCCAGTTTTTCCCCACTGATAAATTATAAATAAGAACTGTTTTAGCCTTATTATTAATTAATCATAATCTTCACAAACATCTTAAGATTTTTTCTGACCCTTTAATTTCTTAAGTACGTTATAACATATAAATTAATTCCTAAAAATATGCCAGAAACGTAGCAATTCAGAAAGATCCTGTAGATTTACCTAGTTTATAGCCAAAATTCCATAGAACTATGTTTATTAAAGCAAGACAACTTACATATAGAGAGAATTTTTTTACCATACTTTTTTAAACTGACAATTCAATATCAAGTCTTTTCCTCCTGTCAATGGTCTAAAGAAACAAATACCGTGATTTATTTGAAAGTACAACCTACCCCAATCTATAGCATTAAAAAAAAAAAAAGTTCCATATGTACAAATATGTAATTCTACTGCCATCTTCTGGTAAAACACAATTTCCCAATTCTTTACAGCACTTCTCCAAATGACAAACCTACAGATATGAAATACCTACCTCCTTTCTAATACTAGATTAATAAAAGCAGAATAAATAATTTTTACAAATGACAAAAAAAATTTTTACAAATAACAAAAAATTTAGAATTCTAAAAATAGAATTCTAGCAATAATGTTTATCAGTACATGTGATATATTCTCTCAATAATGTTAACATTTATTGAGCACTTTACTGTATTTGAGCACTTCTAGAAGAGATTTATGAGCAAAATGGATATTAATTATCTTAATAACCTTATAAAGTGGAATGATTATTCCCGTTTTACAGACGAAGAAACTGAGAATCAAAGAAATCAAGTGGTTTGCCTGAGGCACACAGCTAGTAAATGGCAGAGGCTCTTAATTCAGAAGCAAACTGATTCCAATGACCCTGCCTTTGATTATTATTCTGTAATACCCTCTATAACATCAGATAATAGACATTAAGTTGATTTAACTCATTTAGGACACTAAACCTTAATTTAGTGGGACAGAGCAACAATATTACAATTAGTGAGATTAAAAGAGTCACAGAACATAGAATCAAGGAGTTAAAAGAAACCTTAAAGGTCCCACAACCGGGCTTCCCTGGTGGTGCAGTGGTAGAGAGTCCGCCTGGCAATGCAGGGGACACAGGTTCGTGTCCCGGTCTGGGAAGAACCTGCATGCCGTGGAGCAGCTGGGCCGGTGAGCCATAAAAAAAAAAAAAAAAAAAAAAGTCTCACAACCTACTTTTCCATGTACTTCAGAACTTTATTCCTTAAACACAGTGGATTAAGTCCTAATGTTCTACTTTTTATAAATAACACCATGTCATTTTTAGATTTTTCAAAATTTAAAAATTTTAGGTTCTATATGTTCAGTGTTTAAATTAAAATTATCTTTGCTTTGATACAGTTTGAAATATTAATAAACACTAGTTAGAAATTACTATTCCTAGTCAACATATTTACTAATTTATATAAAGAAACGTTTTACTTACACAAAAGGATATACTATATTCTGCTATACTATTTATACACACTGATATCTTAAAAGTCATAAACCAAATCAATGGATGTTTTTGTTAACTGTACAAAGTGAAATAAATTGTGTTAAAAAAAATCTGCCCATAACACATTATTTTTAAACTATAAGAATCAGAACTTTATGTGTAAAAGCTTTTGCACAGCAAAGGAAATAAACAAAACGAAAAGAAAACCCATTGAATGGGAGAAAATATTTGCAAATGATGAGACCAACAAGGAATTAATTTCTAAAGTATACAAACAGTCCATACAGCTCAATATCAAAAAAAACAAACAACCCAATCAAAAAATGGGCAAAAGACATAAATAGACATTTCTCCAAAGAAGACATACAGATGGCCAACAGACACATGAAAAGATGCTCAACATTGCTAATTATTAGAGAAATGCAAGTCAAAACTATAATGATGTATCACCTCACACTGGTCAGAATGGCCATCAACAGAAAGTCTACAAATAATAAATGCTGGAGAGGGTGTGGAGAAAAGGGAACCCTCCTACACTGTTTATTGGAATATAAATTGGTGCAGCCACTATGAAGAACAGTATGAAGGTTCCTTAAAAAACTAAAAATAAAGTTATCACATGACCCAGCAATCCCACTCCTGGGCATATACCCAGAAAAGACAAAAACTCTAATTCGAAAATATACATGCATCCCTATGTTTATAGTGGCACTATTTACAATAGCCAAGATATGGAAACAACCTAAATGTCCATCAAGAGATGAATGGTTAAAGAAGATGTGTTATATAAATATAATGGAATATTACTCTGTCATAAGGCCATTTGCAGCAACATGGATGGATCTAGAGATTATCATACTAATGAAGTAAGTCAGACAAAAACAAATATCATATATCACTTATATGTAGAATCTAAAAAATAATACAAATGAACTGATTTAAATACAAAACAGAAACAGACTCACAAACATAGAAAACAAACTTATGGTTACCAAAGGGGAAGGGGGTGGGGAGGGATAGAAAAGGAGTTTGGGATTAGCAGATACACACTACTATATATAAAGTAAACAGCAAACTCCTACTGTATAGCACAGGGAACTATATTCAATATCTTGTAATAACCTATACTGGAAAAGAATCTGAAAAAGAATATATATATGTACATATAAATAAATCACTTTGCTGTATACCTGAAACTAACACAATATTGTAAATCAACTAAACTTCAATTTAAAAAAAAAACTTTGTGTGTATATAAAATGACAAAATAGATAATTTAATCATCAGTTTTGGTATCGTTATAAATCAAATAACCACATATAATTTATGCTCTGAAATTCTACTTTAATGAGCTTCTGAATAACTGTAACTAACAGTTATAAATAACAATATAAAATAAATGGCCAAATAACATGCCTAAGGTAATATAGAATTATGCCAATGAGTAAATTATCACTTTGAAAAATATGTAGAATAGTAGGGAAGAAATCCTATCAACTACTGTTTGAGCCATTTTGACAAATCTTTGGTTCATAAAGTTTCATAATCATATCAACTTACTATGAACAATTTTCAGCGAATTGTTTGATCACAAAGTTTCACATTCCTCACAATCTATTTTGGCCAATTTCAAAACACATGTTTCTACTGAATATGTACATTTCCATTCGATTTACTTTCTTAGTAAACATTATAAATAGAGACTAAAATTCATATGTTCAATGATATAATAAATACTATAGTAGGTCTTTTACATTTCCATATAAATTTTAGAATCAGTCTGTCAATCTCTACAGAAAAAAGCCTGCTGGGATTTTGATTGTGATTGAGTTGATCAATACCAGAATCAATAAAAATCCCAGAATACAGTCAATATAAAAAGTAATTGTACTTCTATATTTGAGCAACAAATGGAAAATAAACTTTTAAAATATCACTTAAAATAGCATGAAAAACAAAATTACTTAGGAATAAATTTAATGAAAAATGTGGAAGACCTCTATATTGAAAACTATAAAACAATGCAGAGAGAAATTATAGGAGATCTAGATAAATGTAGAGATATGTTCATGGATAGAGGACTCAATTTTGGTAAGGTGTCTATACTCAACAATTTGTCTATACAAATTAATACATGGAGTCAATCCAATTCCAATCAAAATTCCAGTAGGCTTTTTTCTTTTTTTTTAGAAATAGACAGGAAATAGACATGGAAACAAAGGATCTAAAATAGTCAAAAGAACCTTTAAAAAAGAAAAACTGATTTGTAGGACTTATACAATCTTATTTCAAGACTTACTATAATTCTAAAATAATCAAGACAGTGCAATACCGGTATAAACGAGACACAGTTCAATGCAACAGAGTACAATCCAGAAACAGACCCACACATATATACATGGTCATGTGATTTTTGACAAAGGCACCAACATAATGCAATAAGGAATTCAATCTTTTCAATATATGGTGCTGGAATAACTAGATATCCATATGGAAAAAAATGAACCTCAACCCCTACCTAACACTATACTCAAAAATTAATTCAAAATAAACCATAGGCCTACATTTAAAAGGTGAAAGTATAAAACTTCTAGAAGAAAATAAAGGAAAGTCTTTATGACCTTGATTTAGCTTAAAGATCCTTGTACAAAGGGCATTAAGCACAAAGAAAAAAGACATAAATGAACTTTATCAATATTAAACCTCCTACTCTTCAAAAAAAGACATTAAGAACATGACAGGCAAGGGAGAGGAACCAAGACAGCGGAGTAGAAGGACGTGCTCTCACTCCCTCTTGCGAGAGCACCAGAAACACAACTAGCTGCTGGACAATCATCTACGGGAAGACACTGGAGCTCACCAAAAAAGATACCCCACATCCAAAGACAAAGGAGAAGCCACAATGAGATGGTAGGAGGGGCACAATCACAGTAAAATCAAACCCTATAACTGCTGGGTGGGTGACTCACAGACTGGAGAACACGTATACCACAGAATTCCACCCACTGGAGTGAAGGTTCTGAGCCCCATGTCAGGCTTCCCAACCTGGGGGTCCAGCAACGGAAGGAGGAATTCCTAGAGAATCAGACTTTGAAGCCTAGTGGGAATTGACTGCAGGACTTCAACAGGACTGGGGGAAACAGAGACTCCACTCTTGGAGGGCACACACAAAGTAGTGCGCACATCGGGACGCAAGGAAAGGAGCAGTGACCCCACCAGACCTACCTGCTGGTATTGGAGGGTCCCCTAGAGGCGGGGGAGGGGGGGTGGCTGGCTGTGGCTCACCGTGGGGACGGGGACACTGGCAGCAGAAGTTCTGGGAGGTGCTCCTTGGTGTGAGCCCTCCCAGAGTCTGTCATTAGACCCACCAAGGAGCCCAGGTAGGCTCCAGTGTTGGGCTGCCTCAGGCCAAACAACCAACAGGGAGGGAAAGCAGCCCCACCCATCAACAGTCAAGTGGATTAAAGTTTTACTGAGCTCTGCCCACCAGAGCAACAGTCAGCTCTACCTACCACCAGTCCCTCCCATCAAGTCTCATCCACCAGAGGGCAGAGAGCAGAAGCAAGAAGAACTACAACCCTGCAGCCTGTGGAACAAAAACCACATTCACAGAAAGAGAGACAAGATGAAAAGGCAGAGGGCTATATACCAGATGAAGGAACAAGATAAAACCCCAGAAAAACAACTAAAAAGTAGAGATAGGCAACCTTCCAGAAAAAGAATTCAGAATAATGATACTGAAGATGATCCAGGACTCAGAAAAACAATGGAGGTAAAGATCGAGAAGATGCAAGAAATGTTTAACAAAGACCTAGAAGAATTAAAGAACAAACAGAGATGAACAATACAATAACTGAAATGAAAACTACACTAGAAGGAATCAACAGCAGAATAACTGAGGAAGAAGAACGGATAAGTGACCTGGAAGACAAAATGGTGGAATTCACTGCTACGGAACAGAATAAAGAAAAAAGAATGAAAAGAAATGAAGACAGCCTAAGAGACCTTTGGGACAACATTAAAAGCAACAACATTCACATTATAGGGGTCCCAGAAGAAGAAGAGAGACAGAAAGGACCAGAGAAAATATTTGAAGAGATTATAGTCGAAAACTTCCCTAACATGGGAAAGGAAATAGCCACCCAAGTCCAGGAAGTGCAGCGAGTGCCATACATGATAAACCCAAGGAGAAACATGTGGAGACACATAGTAATCAAATTAGCAAAAATTAAAGACAAAGAAAAATTATTGAAAGCAGCAAGGGAAAAATGAAAAATAACATACAAGGGAACTCCCATAAGGTTAACTGCTGATTTCTCAGCAGAAACTCTACAAGCCAGAAGGGAGTGGCATGATATATTTAAGTAATGAAAGGGAATAACCTACAACCAAGATTACTCTACCCGGCAAGGTCTCATTCAGATTCGATGGAGAAATCAAAAGCTTTACAGACAAGCAAAGGCTAAGAGAATTCAGCACTAACAAACCAGCTCTACAACAAATGCTAAAGGAACTTCTCTAAGTGGGAAACACAAGAGAAGAAAATGAGCTTCAAAAACAAACCAAAACAATTAAGAAAATGGTCATAGGAACATACATATCGATAATTACCTTAAATGTGAATGGATTAAATGCTCCAACCAAAAGACACAGGCTTGCTAAATGGATACAAAAATAAGACCCATATATATGCTGTCTATAAGAGACCCACTTCAGACCTAGGGACACATACAGACTGAAAGTGGGAGGATGGAAAAAGATATTCCATGCAAAGGGAAATCAAAAGAAAGCTGGAGTAGCTATACTCATATCAGACAAAATAGACTCTAAAATAAAGAATGTTACAAGAGACAAGGAAAGACACTACGTAATGAGCAAGGGATCAATCCAAGAAGAAGATATAACAATTATAAATATACACGCACCCAACACAGGAGCACCTCAATACACAAAGCAACTGCTAACAGCTATAAAAGAGAAAATCGACAGTAACACAATAATAGTGGAGGACTTTAACACCTCACTTACACAACGGACAGATCATATAAAATGAAAATAAATAAGGAAACAGAAGCTTTAAATGATACAATAGACCAGATAGATTTAACTGATATTTATAGGACATTCCATTCAAAAACAGCAGATTACAGTTTCTTCTCAAGTGCACATGGAACATTCTCCAGGATAGATCACATCTTGGGTCACAAATCAAGCTTCAGTAAATTTAAGAAAATTGAAATCATATCAAGCATCTTTTCTGAACACAACACTGAGATTAGAAATGAATCACAGGGAAAAAAATGTAAAAAACACACACACATGAAGGCTAAACAATACATTACTAAATAACCAAGAGATCACTGAAGAAATCAAAGAGGAAATCAAAAAATACCTAGAGACAAATGACAATGAAAACACGATGATCCAAAACCTATGGGATGCAGCAAAAGCAGTTCTAAGAGGGAAGTTTATAGCTATACAAGCCTACCTCAAGAAACAAGAAAAATCCCAAGTAAACAATCTAACCTTACACCTAAAGGAACTAGAGAAAGAAGAACAAACAAAACCCAAAGTTAGCAGAAGGAAAGAAATCATAAAGATCAGAGCAGAAATAAATGAAACAGAAACAAAGAAACAATAGCAAAGATCAATAAAACTAAAAGCTGGTTCTTTGAGAAGATAAACAAAATTGATAAACCATTAGTCAGACTCATCAAGAAAAAGAGGGAAAGGACTCAAATCAATAAAATTAGAAGTGAAAAAGGAGAAGTTACAACAGACACCACAGAAATACAAAGCATCCTAACAGACTACCACAAGCAACTCTATGCCAATAAAATGGACAACCTGGAAGAAATGGACAAATTCTTAGAAAGGTAACCTTCCAAGACTGAACCAGGAAGAAATAGAAAATATGAACAGACCATTCACAAGTAATGAAATTGAAACTGTGATTAAAAATCTTCCAACAAACAGAAGTCCAGGACCAGACGGCTTCACAGGTGAATTCTATCAAACATTTAGAGAAGAGCTAACACCCATCCTTCTCAAACTCTTCCAAAACACTGCAGAGGAAGGAACACTCCCAAACTCATTCTATGAGGCCACCATCACCCTGATACCAAAACTAGACAAAGATACTACAAAAAAAGAAAATTACAGACCAATATCACTGATGAATATAGATGGAAAAATCCTCAACAAAATACTAGCAAACAGAACCCAACAACACATTAAAAGGATCATACACCATGATCAACTGGGATTTATGCCAGGGATGCAAGGATTCTTTAATATCTGCAAGTCAATCAATGTGATACACCATATTAACAAATTGAAGAATAAAAACCATATGATCATCTCAATAGATGCAGAAAAAACTTTTGACAAAATTCAACACCCATTTATGATAAAAACTCTCCAGAAAGTGGGCATAGAGGGAACCTACCTCAACATAATAAAGGTCATATATGACAAACCCACAGCAAACATCATTCTCAATGGTGAAAAACTGAAACCATTTCCTCTAAGAGCAGGAACAAGACAAGGATGTTCACTCTTACCACTATCATTCAACATAGTTTTGGAAGTCCTAGCCACAGCAATCAGAGAAGAAAAAGAAACAAAAGGAATACAAATTGGAAAAGAACAAGTAAAACTGTCACTGTTTGCAGATGACATGATACTATACATAAAGAATCCTAAAAATGCCACCAGAAAACTACTAGAGCTAATCAATGAATTTGGTAAAGTTGCAGGATACAAAATTAATGCACAGAAATCTCTTGCATTTCTATACACTAATGATGAAAAATCTGAAAGAGAAATTATGGAAACAGTCCCATTTACCATTGCAACTAAAAGGATAAAATACCTAGGAATAAACCTACCTAGGGAAGCAAAAGACCTGTATGCAGAACTCTATAAGACACTGATGAAAGAAATTAAAGATGATACCAACAGATGGAGAGATATACCATGTTCTTGGATTGGAAGAATCAATATTGTGAAAACGACTATACTATCTAAAGCAATCTGCAGATTCAAAGCAATCCCTATCAAATTACCAATGGCATTTTTTACAGAACTAGAACAAATCATCTCAAAATTTGTGTGGAGACACAAAAGACCCCAAATAGCCAAAGCAGTCTTGAGGGAAAAAAAACAGAGCTGGAGGAATCAGACTCCCTGACTTCAGACTATACTACAAAGCTACAGTAATCAAGACAATATGGTACTGGCACAAAAGCAGAAACATAGATCAATGGAACAAGATAGAAAGCCCAGAGATAAACCCATGCACCTATGGTCAACTAATCTATGACAAAGAAGGCAAAGATATACAATGAAGAAAAGACAGTCTCTTCAATAAGTGGTGCTGGGAAAACTGGACAGCTACATGTAAAAGAATGAAGGTAGAACACTCCCTAACACCATATACAAAAATAAACTCAAAATGGTTTCAAGACCTAAATGTAAGACCAGACACTATAAAACTCTTAGAGGAAAACACCGGAAGAACACTGTTTGACATAAATCACAGCAAGATCTTTTTTGATCCACCTCCTAGAGTAATGGAAATAAAAACAAAAATAAACAAATGGGACGTAACGAAACTTCAAAGCTTTTGCACAGCAAAGGAAACCATAGAGAAGACGAAAAGACAACCCTCAGAATGGGAGAAAATATTCGCAAACGAACCAACAGACAAAGGATTAATCTCCAAAATATATAAACAGCTCATGCAGCTCAATATTAAAAAAACAAACAACCCAATCCAAAAATGGGCAAAAGACCTAAATAGACATTTCTCCAAAGAAGACATACAGATGGCCAAGAAGCACATGAAAAGCTGCTCAACATCACTTATTAGAGAAATGCAAATCAAAACTACAATGAGTTATCACCTCACACCAGTTAGAATTGGCATCATCAGAAAATCTACAAACAACAAATGCTGGAGAGGGTGTGGAGAAAAGGGAACCCTCTTGCACTGTTGGTGGGAATGTAAATTGATACTCCCACTATGGAGAACAGTATGGAGGTTCCTTAAAAAACTAAAAATAGAATTACCATATGATCCAGCAATCCCACTACTGGGCATATACCCAGAGAAAACCATAATTCAAAAAGACACATGCACCCCAATGTTCATTGCAGCACTATTTACAATAGTCAGGTCATGGAAAAAACCTAAATGCCCAATGACAGACGAATGGATAAAGAGGTTGTGGTCCATACACACAATGAAATATTACTCAGCCATAAAAGGGAATGAAATTGAGTCATTTGTTGAGACGTGGATGGATCTAGAGACTGTCATACAGAGTGAAGTAAGTCAGAAAGAGAAAAACAAATATCGTATATTAATGCATGTATGTGGAACCTAGAAAAATGGTACAGATGAACTGGTTTGCAGGGCAGAAGTTGAGACACAGATGTAGAGAACAAATGTATGGACACCAAGGGGGGAAAACCACGGTGGGGTGGGGATGGTGCTGTGCTGAACTGGGCGATTGGGATTGACATGTATACACTCATGTGTATAAATTTGATGACTAGTAAGAAACTGCAGTATAAAAGAACAAAAAACAAAGAAAGAAACAATACTAAACTTAATTTGGGTTTTTGTATGGAAATATGTTAATATAAATGTTTCAGACATTACATGAAATTTCTAAAAATGTTATATTTTCTGGTATAATGTTATAAGTCATAATTCTAGTTATTACTTTAAAATGTATATCTCAGAAATAACTAAATTTACTTGTCAATTGCATTATTATGAACTTTCATCAAATCTTTAACCGTGGTCATTTTTAAGTCTTTTGTCATTTACAAACAGTTCTTGGCGTACTCTGATGCTTTCGCAAAAATGTTCCTATAAAAGGGTTTCATCTTCAAGGAATTCATGGAAAAGACTCTGACAAGTACAGGTTTCTGGTAACTGACTATATTGCTGAACTGAATGAATAAGCATTTTCAGAACTCTAATGGAAAATTGATGAATTCATAAAAGTGCTAACAAAAGATCAAGATGAAAAAAAAATTAATTACATGGGACTGAGTGAACTGATGAGGATGATTATAATTTTTGTGACTTTCTGTTTGAATAATAAAAAAAAAATCCCACAAGGACTCAGAGGCAAAAAATATACAAATCAATTTTCACTGCAAAGTAAAGGAGCTGTTACAGTGGAGGATTACTGGACTGAATGTCAATATTATGACATAGTAAGTAAACAAATAGTCAAACTAAAAAGAATATGATAGGCAAGCCAAAGACTAAGAAAAAATATTTGCATTACAAATATCTGACAAAGGACTTATACCCAGAATATATAAAGAAATCTTACAATTCAGTAAGAAAACAACCCAATTTTTTAAAAATGAGCAAAACACTTGAATAGGCACTTCATGAAACATGTATGAATGACCAATAAGTACATGAAATGATGTTCAATGTCCTTAGCAATCAGTGGTATGCAAATTAAAATCATAATGAGATATTACTACATGCCTATTAGAATAGCTAAAATTAAAAAGACAATACCAAGTGTAATTAAGGATGTGGAACAACTATTTGTGGAAATGTAAATGGTACACTGACTATGGCAAATAGTTTGAAAGTTTCTTATAAAGTTAAACATGCACTTCCATATGACCCAGCAAACCTACTCTTAGCTATATTTACTCAAGTGAAATGAAAACTTATATTTGTATGCATTTATAGTGGCTTTATTTAATTGTCAAAAACTAGGGGGCAAAAACAAATGTCCTCCAATTGGTGAGATACAAAAGATAACCAACTACTGATAAATATGACAACAGATATGAATCTGACATGCATTATGGCAGTAAAAGAAGCCAGACTCAAAAGAGTACAGAATATACGATTCTATCTATATGACATTCTGGAAAATGCAAAATTGTGGGGACAGAAAACAGATCAGTGGGATATGAGGGAGAGACTGGAGAAAAGGGAGCATAAGGAAAATTTCTGTAGTGATGGATTGGCGTGGTGATGATCCAAGTGTATGCATTTGTCAAAACTCAGAACTATATACTAAAAAGGGTAATTTTACTAAACTCAAAAAGAAAAGAAGAACAAACCACAGCTGCATACAACAATGTAAATGAATTCCAAAAATATAGTACTAGCAAGAGCAACAAAACATAACGTTTAGGGATACACGTTTAGGTGATGTAACTAAGATGAAGAGCAAGAAAGTAAACTCCATAAGAGACAGGATCACTGTTAACTTTGAGGGGGAGTGAGGGGGTAGAGATTGAGAAGGGGTGTAAGGGTACCAGCATTGTTCTAATTCTTTCTCTGGTGGTTACATAAGTAGTTGCTTTCTGATAATTCATTGTGCTATCATTTATATTTTATATCCTTTTAAAAGAAAACAACTCAGGGTAATTATAAAACAATAAAATAATATATATATTTTTTAGAGGTAGGAAGCATTCCTGGATTCATATCTTGATTACACCATTTGTTAGATGTAGACTTTAGGCAGGTTTCTTAACCTTTCTCAGCCTCACTTTACTCATCTATTTAATGGGAAAATTACACCTGCCTCATAAAGCAATTATGTGAATTAAATGGGATTAATGTAATTTTTCCTTGAGGGTATCTGCATAGCTCCCAATTTCCTTTTGGAGGGTTCCTCTTATCCACATGGGATGGGCCCCCCAGTAGCTATGATTTTGTGTTAAATGACCCCACTACTGCCCAGCTGGGTCAGTACTCAAGTTGGGCTAATCAAGAAGCCCTCTGGGGAGCTTAAAATGGAGAATGAGCAAGTTAATTCTGTATCTGGGCTTTATCATGAACAGAACAGATATAAATCTCCAGAACAGATATAAATTTCCAGAAGAGTAGTGTGCACACATTCTATCCCCTACATTCAGAGCAGCAGAGGAAGAAAAGACTAGAACAGGGAGACAGAGGGAGTACTGCCCACATTTCTGACTGATTTCTGGTTCCTGATTCCAGTCCCTTACTGAGGCCTGCCCTTGGGTTCCATAAAACACAGAATACCTATATATAAATATCTTTAAGGAAATAATGCTAGCTTACGTTGGATTCTACTATTTACAATCCAACCGTCCTAGATAATATGTTATATAAAGCATGAAGCACATGGAAAAGGCTCAAAATCTAATCTCTGTGACAACAACTGTCTGATCTTTGACCTCCTATATAAGGTGGGGACTTCCTTACCGAGCCCTTGAAAGAGTCCTACTGTGGTGTTCAAAACACAGACTGACCTTGTTAGCCCATTTTCACCTCTCTATCTATAAGAAATCTGTAAGAAGAGTCCAGCCTCAAATTTCCTGTTAGATTCAAAATTTTCAGTTGCTAAAGATTGCCTAGAGAAAGAAATTCTAGTATAACAGAATAAAATTACAACAAAAAAATAGATAGAATCAAGTGCCTCAATTTAGAGCCTAAAGCAAAAGTCAGACTAGGTAAGATGTCATCTAACAACCAAGATAAAAGTTGAGCATTTACAGTTCATATTGTCCCAGATTCCATTTTTTTCTTAGGTAATGCCTACAGAATTTACACTTCTACATTTTGGTGCCTGTATTTTTACATTCTCAAGCTAAAGGCTATTTTCCCTATATATCAATAGTTAGGGTACTCTGAGTAACGCTGACATGGACTTATTACTATATTCCAGAAAGTCCAACTCTTTGAGGGCAGGCTGTTTGCATATTTATCAAAAGTCAACCTATACACACTCAGATAAAGCAGTTTAGAATTAAGTTATATAAGCCAAGCTTATTGTAATCAGTCCTTATTTTACCTCATTTGTTCTTGTAAATAAATTAAAAACACAGTAAGTAAAACACACGTTGAAACAACTGTTGTTACTAAGGATATGACTGTAAGGATATGACCTTACTCAATATAAGTATTTATATGACTGTACCTTACTCATATAATATGTATATGTCAGAAGACACATAAAACACCAATTATTTCATAAAGTTACTTCAGTCAATTTTATGTAATAATGCTCTCCATCATATCTGACTTTAGTTTAATACACAAAATATGAAATATGGACAATCTGGACAAATGAGTTGTTATTTTCCTAATATATGTAGAAAGCAGTATTCTTAAAAGTTTAACTGCCAATTTTAATAACAGTAACTGTATTGATGTTTTTAACCTAAGATCTGAAAAAATACATATACATTCAAGCCCATAATTTCCTTAATAAAGTAGTTTTTTGTAATAGCTGATCTCTCAAGAATATATAATACTTTTCTCTAAACAAACATCCAATTGCCATTCATATTTGCATATAAATAGCACCTATATATAATGAGATAATATTTCTATCATCCATTCCTGGAACATGTTGGGAACTTAATCCTCCTAAATTAACTGGATAACAAATATCAGTAATTATGAAACCATCTGTAAGCAATGTTCTAAATAAAATTTATTTATAAACACTAGAGGGTGCTCTAATTCAACAGTGTCTGCTCATTGCTGTACACCTGAAACTAACGCAACATTGTTAATCAACTATACTCCAATATAAAATATCTTAAAAAACAAAACCAAAAAACAGTGCCTGGTATCTGGCTTTGATGCTTAATATAATTTTCTCCTTGATTAAAGATAAATGAAGATAATTATCAGCACCAACAATTTTTGCTTTTGAACTAATACATGGAGATACTTTATGAGACAAAAATTTCATCTTTCCAGAATATGTAATAAAACTTAGTAGAATTCCACTGAAATCATTTTTATTGCACAATTATTATATATTTAATATTGTGTTAAGTGGATAGAATAGAAAATAACACAGAAGTATAAAGATAGTCCTTATCTCTAAAGGAAATTAATGCAATATTCAGACGATTAAGAGAAGGTATATCTTGTATCTTACAGGTCATGTACTTACAAGCTTAAGTTCAAGGGAAATTACAAAATGAATTTGGTAAAAAACATATAGTAGCTCAATTTCAATTTCAGTTGCTAAGTATTAAGGTATAGTTTAGCTATTTTACAAAAGTAATTTGAAATTTTAAATAATAAATAAAAGTGATATTGTTGAGGGTATCACCTGCTGTCTCAAGAAAATATTTTTTAAGCTAACAGATACAAGAAATTGAAAAAGAAAAAATCCAACACTTTGAATATCCGTAATAGGAAATAATTAATAATAATATCAATTTCAAATCTTCATAAGGAATAATTTACTGCTAGTTTTTTAATTTATTTCTAAAACATTTACAAGCTCAATTATAAATCTTTGAAATTTTCAAAATTAAAAGTAATTTATATGCCACCATTTGACAATCCAAAAAGTTCCCTGGAGTATGAGTTTCCAATAGACAGCATTAAACAATCCCAAATAACAAAGTCTAATGGCTAGGAAAATACACATCTATATAGTTCAAGAAAGTGGCTATTAACTGAGACACTATTTAATCCCAACAAAGTATTGTGCCTTTATAAATGTTTACAGAAAAGAAAACAAGCAGAACATTATAAATACTTCTAAATCAACCAGTCTCTCGCAATCTCTCTCTCTCTCTCTCTCTCTCTCTCTCTCACACACACACACATACGCGCACGCACACGCACACGCACACTCACTACTCACACACACAGAGTCCATTCCCCAAGAGGGGAGTACTTGGCTTATACCTCTCTCTCTCATTCTCTTCCCTAATCAATAACTAAGAGCCCCCAAAGAAATCCTAAAGATAAACTTTTCAAGATTAATAGAATACAACACTAGGCAAAAGCCAGAGATAGGACTGAACCAGGCTCACAAACCACCCAGACTCTATGAACCAAAACACGTGGCAGAGAACTAATCAGATTGCTGGAGCCCACAGAAATTCTGAAAATGCAAGCATTGTGTTATAGCTTGAAGTATACATTTGGCACCTATATTCTTTTGGCACTCACTTCCCCTTTATATGTTTATCTGCCTTGCATCTACCAGATTCCTAGGGCCGTATTATACTCTAAATGCCCAGCTGCCAACTTCCCTATTCAGTGTCACATCATTTAACACCTTCTACTGCAATAGGTGACAACCTACACATTGTTAGAGAGTATTAATAATGTTTGAAACATTCACATACCTTCCCCATTATGAAGGTCTTCTGAACCATCATATATACCTCTACTGACAGAAAAGTATGGCTCTGAGACAGTCAGTTGTTGTGTAAGTTTTAGTCCTTTTTAAACCAAGCCTGAACTCATACTTCTACAAACATATTTTGGAGCTACAACATAACCCTAATCAAGATCTTAGCTTCCCACTGATATTTAGAGCTTTTGCCCATTAATCTGAAAAGCATAGGGGCTACATAAAGTAAAGAATGGGTAGAAATGTGTGATTTTCTTTATAAATACTAATTTTCATCTCTTAATATAATGTTACATAAAAGTCTACAAATCATGAGACTAGAATACTCTATTCAAATAATAACTTAAGATGAATACCTGCTTTCCATGACTCCTGAATCTTGCTGCAAACTAATAGTCTCTGTTGTAATTTCCACTTTCCGTACACTTCCAAAGAAATCAGTTATCAGGACATTTTTAGGATCCCTTTGAAAAAGATCAGTGCGATGTCCAGGAGTAGACACACATAGACTTTTGGGGCACACCTGAAACTGAAAAAAATATGTACAACAATAATAAATACACATGCTTACATATTCATACAACTTTTATTAAATCCATTAATACAATATAGTCGACAGTAATATATCTTCAAAGTTCTCCCAACCTAAAGAAACTACTGGTTCTAAAGATTAAAGTTTCATTGCTATCGTAATGCTTGACACTTTAAGAAGCTATACAGACATTAGAATAGGTTATCAATAAAACAGGAAGCTGGCAAGGGAACAAAAAAACATTCACTTTTTTAAATCATATGCTACAAAGTTTATTTTGAACACTTATTTATGAGAACTCATAGGCAACACTATGACAAGAGAATTGCTTTTTTTCTGTATCTACATCCATCTCAGTGGAATGCTCTACCAGAGCATTTTTTTTTTACATTTTGTAATTTTGTAACATTTTGTAATCATGACCCTTCATTCAAACTTTAAATTCAAATAAAATATTACATAGTAGCTCAATATGTAAAAAATATGAAACCAGAGCTGCTCTGGATTGTAGGAAGTTAAGCGTAGCCTGCTCGCTAGCTATCCCCCTCATCCTCCTGCTGTGAATCTACAAAAACCATTCTATAAATCAAGTAACTTTCCTAGTTTATCCATGATAAAAATTACAAACCCAAAGCACCTCAATACACTATAGTGCTCCAGAGAATAGTCTGAAAACTACAACTTTACCACTACACAGATCTCACAATATTTTTTATGTTAATCTTATTCCTGATATTCCACATCAGTGCATTACCAAGGACCTTTGCAGGACATTTGGTCCATGCCAAAAGGTCCTTGATATTTGGTCCTGTCCAAAACCATTTGGCATGAACCAAATATGCTCATGAACATTTGGACAAGACCAAATTTCAAGGACCTTTTGGCATGGGCCAAATGTCGTATGGACGTTTTGGACAGGACCAAGTGTCTGCTAACCCCAGACACATGTTCATTCACTCAGCAAAGCATAAAAAGTGTCTACTAGGGCTTCCCTGGTGGCGCAGTGTTTGAGAGTCTGCCTGCCAATGCAGGGGACATGGGTTCATACTCCGGTACGGGAAGATCCCACATGCCGCGGAGCGGCTAGGCCCGTGAGCCATGGCCGCTGGGCCTGCACGTCCGGAGCCTGTGCTCCGCAATGGGAGAGGCCACAACAGTGAGAGGCCCGTGCAGCGCAAAAAAAAAAAAAAAAAAAAAAAAGTGTCAATTATACACACTTCATACGGTTACCTTCCATAGGGGATACAAAAATTGATGAGACTTGGGTCCTCTCCTCAAGGCTTTAAGTCTAGTCAGAGATGAATAAACATAACAAGGCAGAAAAAAAAAGGGACAGGCTCTAATTCAGAAAAAGATAAACTTCTTAGTGTTTCGAGGATAAGAAAAAAGGAGTGGGGCTTTAGCTATTTTCTGAAGGAAAAGGAAGATTAGCTTGGAAATAACATTCCTAATAAAGGAGCAGCTGCAGAGACATGTTAAGGCAAAGAACTCAATTTGGCAGAAGCCCAGCATATATGAAGGAAACCATTACAGGCCCACTAGTAAGGACCCAGAGCCCACAGCACTTGCCCACCTGTAGGGACAAGACTATCTGCGTAGGTAATCACCAACACAACAGTAGAGGGATGGGGAAGGGCACAGCAACTATAATTTATGAAACTGTGTTCCAAGCACTGTGTTAAGCAGTTTGCAGATATTCTCATTTAAGCTTACCAACAACTTTGAGGTATACAAAAATTATTCTCTCCTTCAAACTAAGGCTCAAAGAGATTAATTGGTCTAACATCATACTGCCTTCCAGGTTCAGGAAAGCAGTAACAAGAAATACAAAGAAAAGCTCAGGATATAAATTAAGAAGCAAAGAGGGCTTCCCTGGTGGCGCAGTGGTTGAGAGTCCGCCTGCCGATGCAGGGGACACCAGTTAGTGCCCCGGTCCGGGAGGATCCCACGTGCCACGGAGCGGCTGGGCCCGTGAGCCATGGCCACTGAGCCTGCGCGTCCAGAGCCTGTGCTCCACAACGGGAGAGACCACAACAGTGAGAGGCCTGCGTACTGGAAAAAAAAAAAAAAAAAAAAAAAGCAGCAAAGAAGGAAAAAAAGGTGGGGGAAGATCAAGAAAGTTAATTTAGTCAAATAAGGACAAAACAGACAGAAGGCTGAATAAACAAAAGATAAAACAAAATAAACAAGATAAAATTAAAGTTTGAGGTATATCAAAGGTATTCCTGTATGAGCAACTTGGTCGGTTTTATTAGGTACTAGCAGAAGAAAGCAGAAAAAGAAAAGTAGTTGAATGAGCTTGTCAAACACTAAATAAGTATTATCTTCTTTGCTGCTAAAAAAAACAACAACAACAAAAAAAAAAACAAAAAAAACCTTCCACTTTAAAACAAATTGAATTATAATTGAAACAATTATATTAGTTTCAGATGTACCACATAGTGATTTGATTTTTTTTTTTTTTTTTTTTTTTTGTCTTTTGCAGTACGCAGGCCTCTCACTGTTGTGGCCTCTCCCGTTGCGGAGCATAGGCTCCGGACACACAGGCTCAGCGGCCATGGCTCACGGGCCCAGCCGCTCAGCGGCATGTGGGATCTTCCCGTACCAGGGCACGAACCCGTGTCCCCTGCATCGGCAGGCAGACTCTCAACCACTGCACCACCAGGGAAGCCCATGATTTGATATTTTATACATCACAAAATGATCACCGTGGCAAGTCTACTTACAATCTGTCACCAAAGTTATTACAATATTATTGGCTATATTCCCTATGCTGTACATTACTTTGCCATGACTTATTTACTTTTAACTGGAAGTTTGTACTTGTTAATCCTCTTTATCTATTTCACCCGTGTCCCCATTCACCCACCCCTCTGACAACCATCTGTTTGTTCTCTGTATAAGTCTACTTCTGTTTTTTTCTTTATATTCCACAAATAATTGATAGCATACAGTATTTGTCTTTCTCTGTCTTATTTCACTGAGCATAATACCCTCTAGGTCCATCCATGTTGTTGCAAATGGCAGAATTTCATTCTTTTCTAAGGCTGAGTAATATTCCATTGTATATATAGCACATCTTTACACACTCATTTATTGATGGAGACTTATGGTTGTTTCCTTATCTCAGCTATTGTAAATAATGTTGCTGTGAACACTGGGGTGTATGAGAGTGTTTTCCCCTATTTTATATTCTTACCTCCTTTGTTGTATATTAACTGACCATATAAGCAAGCATACCTTTACTTCCAGGCTATCTATTCTGTTCCATTGTTCTATGTGTCTGTTTTTGTGCAGTACCATATGATTATTATTTTTTTAAATTTGAAAATCTAATTGGCTTTAACAGGCCAATTCATGAATCAGGCAGCATCCCATCTAGCAACTAGAAGGGTGCTCTGAGTTGTACAAAATAGGTTTTATAGGAGGAAAGTCGGGGAGCTATTAGCAAAAGAAAAGATTTTTTTAGGCCAGGCTTCCTTTGGGAGGTGTGGGGGGAGGGAATGACAAGGGTTTTATCATGCAGATTGCCTCTAGGGGGATGGGGGATAGAGAGCACCCAAAACATTTTTTGCTTAATTCCCGTAACATCCACAGGTCATGGTTCCAGGTTCATAAATTTTAAGTTGGTCATTCTCTTCATTTCATTTCTGACCTTCCAGTCTTAGGAGATCATTTGCCTGGCAGTTAGCAGCTGCGCACATGAATTGAAAGCTTTTGAGAGAATACGATCCACCAGGGGGATTATTATGATTATTATAAGCAGGATAATTCCCAGTACTTGGAAGGCACTTCAGAGTCAGGTCCCCAAGACCCAAACCAATCAAAGAAAGACCCAGTTGAAGGAGTCACCCTTTTAAGCCAAGTGGTTTGCTCAGTGACTGAGCTTCACCTTCCCTAGAAATGTCAATCTTGTTGGTGGCATTGGCCGCAGTACAGACACCTCCTGGTTCAGCTAAAAGATAATCAAGGACTATTCTATAATCAAGAACAACTCTAGCCACAGAGTCTAAGGATCTTTTCTGGGCAGCTAATGCTTTAGCAGTGGATTCTGCAATACTTTCAAGAGTTAAGAAGAGGCTTCTGATCATATTCTCATTTGTATTTACTCCTAATCAGGGAAATTGACCCTGCCAAAGGAAGCGATTCTGAATTATGAATGCCTCCTGGTAGGTCCTTTCTAGAACAGTTAGGGGCACAGTTAGATAACCTAATAGGTACTGCCTGGTTATATACCAGCCATCTAGGCATTCATAGGCCCAAGGAGAATAACCATCACTGACTAAGACAAATCCTGTCAGGGCACAAACTACTTCCACTTAGGTGGCACTGTTAATGGATTCATTTGCAAGTGTTGCACTTGCCCATTCAAGCCAAGGGTCAGTTACATTTTCTCCTAACCTGAAATAAAAAGTTGTTCTAAATTCGAGAGGTTACCCCTCTAAGCAATGGCCTGGGAGATACGGATGATGGTGTTATCTTTCCAGGTCAATTCCAGAGTAAAGGAAAGAAAGCAAAGAGGAAAAGGTTTTAGTTAAAGTATGAAGTTTTGATCCGTCATCGTGGGCAGAAGCAGTCTATATCAATGTCAGCTATTTCTCTTCCTTGTCAGTTTGATTCAGGGGTCTCCAGCATTAGTACAGGACCAGATGCCAGGTGGAATCCTCCTTGGCTGTGAGATGTGCACCCAAGGCTCAAAAGAACCTTTTAGTTTTGCAGCAGTGTCAGTGGTCAGGAGCACTTGGTTAGGTCCCTTCCAATGGGGCTCAAGGGCTGCCTTTGTTCTTAGTGATTCCAAATCAGAAGGGTGAGAGAAAGCTGGAAATGTTATTGGGTAAGTCATGTCAGATATCTGAGGAAACTAGAGGAATCTTTGACCACAAAGACAATTAACAGGACTAGAATCTATTATCTACAAAGGTGCAAACATAATTTTTCTCTCTATGATTATCCCATTTTTTTTAACCAGAGATAATCATAGTAAAACTAATTTGTCTGTATTAAACTTGGCCTGATTTTTATAGAAGTGCAGCAAGAATAGTGACTGACCATAAGTTCTTTTTTAAGATTGCTTTGCTGGAACTTTGTAAGCAAAGTACCAGCTTGATTTTTCCACGTGGTTTCCTGCAGCTGTCTGGTCATGTCTGAGTCTGTGTACACATTCCAGTCAAAGCCTTGGTAATATAGCCCATGTTTCTAATTGTGTCCTGTTACAAGGAACATGAAAATAAGAATATTCACTGAGAGTTTCTGAATTCTGGGGATCAGATAGGGAGAAAAAGTAAATGTTTCATCCTTGTTCACAAAGGTATATATTACCAAATTGTTGATAGCTTAAGAGAAAAGATTTCTTTAAATCTGGAAAAAAACTATAAAGAACCCGCAATATTTTAAACACACAGTCATAAAAATTATAATCATCCTTATCAGTTCATTCAGTCCCACGTTATTAATTCTTGTTCTGCTTGAATCCAGTTTTTTCCGTTAGTTCTCTCAACCTTGCCTGATGATTGAGGGTGACAGGGACAGTAGTAATTCCAAGAAATTTGCAAGGTTTTCGTTAAAGACTGTATGATTTTCCCAGTGAAGTGTGTGCCTCAGTCACTGGAGATTGTGGAAGGTATACCCCAGGTGGGAAACACATTTTCTGACAATTTCTTTGCCACAGTGAGGGTACTGGCCTTGCAGCAGGGGAAGGCTTCAACCCATCCGGGAAACATACATACAATAACAAGAACATACCGATAACCCATATTAAGTGGCAAATGAATGAAGTCCAGTTGTAGGTGCTAAAGGAGTCCAGAGAGAGGAGGTCTGAGACCACCTCTAGGGACAAAAATTGTTATTCTTAAATTCACTGGCGGGTGGGCAAAAGAATGCAAAAAAAGAAAAACTTCTGCCAGGAAGAACCAAACGCTGTCTAGGTTCTCCCATAGCCCTGACTGGTCATTCAGTTTACAGCCATTATTTACCCACCTTAATTTCTCTGATTCAGGAACAAACTGTTGCCATGTTACAAGGACATCAGGATGGCAAAAGTCTGGCAATGAGGGGGTTATGTTTTTCAGAAGCAGAATGGACTTCATCCACATGTGCCACCATCTTTATAAGCCTCTATTGCTGCTGCCTTTGCATGAAAGTCAGTGAGGGCAACTCCCTAATACTGAGGTTCAGTCCTTTGTTGTAAGCCTCAATTTTGATGACAGACAATATAATACACCCGGATATATCAGACTTCCAAGAATTTTATGCGATCTCTGGAACACTTATAATACATACCTATATAGACACAGCATAAAGAAAGCTTGTTCCTTCTTATTTGACAATGTTTCCCATGTAATTTAACATATGAAATAAGCCTAATCAGTTTAACATCTTCCTTTTTACAAGGAGAGGAAATACATCCTTTGAAATGTTCCAGGCACCCTCTGAAAAACTTGAAAGTTAACTGAGGTCAAAAGACTTCAGTTTTAGAATCTGATTTTGGGAAGTCTGTCAAAGACACCAAAAGGTTTGGACACTTGAAGAAACAGGATCACAGATCAATATGAAACAATATTGTCTACTTAGCAGATGAAAAAAATTAAGTTCTGGTTTGAAGTACACTATTGATAATAAAGCTTAATTTTTAAAACCTTTATAAACAATTCAATTTCAGCCAGCTTGATTAGACAAGGTAAAATTCTCTCTCAACCTTTTATATACGTTTAGTTTGGCCTTCATAACCGGAAGTTCTAGTTAAGACAAAATTATTCTCATTTCCCTTAACACAAATGCATCTTTATTCCTCATACTTTTTCTTAGCCAAAAACACATCCTGCTTTTCCCTGCATATGGAGATGTCTCCCATATCGTTTCTAATAGCTTTATTTGCATAATTAGAATTTTTAACCTTTAAAAACCTTAATTTCTAGTGAAAATTTAGGAAGTAAACAATTGTCAACTATCTCTTACACTAGCATTACAGCTTGGCGAACTTACACTTTTTTATAATTTCTAGAAACATGTGCTTTCTCATAGAAAATTTCTCAGCATGGCACCAAACAAGTGTGAATGAATAATGTTGCCTACCATATCAGTAAACAAAGGATGTTGCAGCCATCGAGCCACTACAGCTGCCCCCTAAGGTGCACCCTGAAGGGACTCAGGATGGGAAAGCCCAGGATACTGGCCCTAGACAGCTGTGGTGCATATCAAAGTAATGATTTTAATGAGCCCAGACTCTTGCATCTTCCCATACATAGAAAAGTGCTAAATTCATTAATTTGAGATGTCTGGTTTTATTTAATTAACAGTAATCTTTTGATGTTCTGACTACCTGGTCTTTGTTGCAAAAACTCCTATAAAATCTGGCTCCTCCCTTACCTCTTCATAACAGTCCCTCAGACCTATCTGAGAGGCTACATCCTGGGCTTAAGTCCTCAATTTGTCTGCCAAACAAAACATAATTCTCAACTTTTTGGTTGTGCATTTTTTTCAGTCGACACATGCTTACTAATAAACCCAAATTTATCTTTAGTTTCTCTATAATAAGAAACCAAAGGTAGATAAACCTATGTTCAATAATTAATGGCTCAGTATTTTTTTCTTATTTGGGGAGATCCAGATATTCAATAAATTTCTAGCACTTAATCTTAGCAAAACGTTAAGGTTTCAGGTTACTGAAAAGATTTGGGAAATGAATTTGAAAAGTTCAACTAAAAACTTTTCATCCTACTTATATTTATTTAATACTTGCTCTTAACAATTGTTTAGATTACTTATGAAAACTTCATCATATCCAGTTATTTTTCTTGCAAGCCTAGGTAAAATAAAAGTATTATATTTAATGCTGATAACTCTAAAGACATCTCTGCTTTAATTAAACCAACAACCTTAAACTAGCTTTTATTTACAAAAGATATCTTAGATCACATAATTTTAAAAAGCATTTCAGTTAGTTTCTGTTGTATTTCTGACAACTTTGGAATGTCCATTTTGACTCCACATTGGATCTGTTTCTTTGACTTTAGCCTTTGCTTTTCCTTGCTTTTGTTATTATGATCATACATAATGGCCTGCCGCAGGGAACCCTACCCACCTGCGAATGGCTGCAAGAAAGAAGAAATTAACACATGCCCTCCTGGAGGCTGGTCATTCCAGGAGATGTTTTTGCAAGACTGATGGCCCTTTTTACTTTACTTCCTCCCCGCCTCTCCCTCTCTATTCTGCCTTCTTACTTTACTTCCCTCTCTGATTCTATAAAAGAAACTAGCATCCAGACCCCGATAAGATGGTTTTTTGGGGGGACCTTAGTCCACCACCTTCTCGGTCTGCTGCCTTTCTGAATAAAGTCATATTCCTTGCCTCAACACCTTGTCTCCCAATTTATGGGCCTGTTGTGCAGCGAGCAGAGCGTGCTTGCACTCGGTAACACAATCGTTACAAGCTTGTCTTCAAACCAACTAAATAGAGCTCTTCTACAAAATAATTCTGCAGTACCATCTAGAGGTTAAAAAAAACAATACATATCTACAACGTACATAAGGAGATACACAGATGCAAAGGGAGATCTCATAGTTACCAATATTTGTGGAGAAGACACTTAAGATTTTTTTTTTATCTGCCAAATTTCCAAATATTTCTTCCCTTTTTTTTTTCTTTTCTGATGAGAAACAATTGCATTTCAAAGAATGGCTCTTAAGTCTCAGAGAATATGGGGATAGGAAATCTACATCACAAAGACACAGATTAAGTACAGAACAATTCTATTTCCAAAGTCCCAATATCTACAAGTATTTTGAGATGAAGAGAGGAGGTTTGGGGATTGGCAAAAAGGAATGACACCCATCTACCTATTGTTGGAATGTTTCTTTTCCTCTGGGTATATCTAGCTTCAGGTATAAGGTCTAAATTCTTACCAGACTCTGAATAATTTCAGTTCCCTAAGTGTTTAATCATCAACACTGTGAGGGGCCCATATGGAAGTTTAAGTTGATGAAGAATTTGCACAGAGCCTTGAGAACAATCTCTTTTCCAGTGTCCCAGCTGGTAACAGCTGAAACATTGATCTCTGGGCAAGTGTTTTGATAATGAACCCCCAAGAAGGTGAAATGGGGAGGCCTAGGCATTGCTTTAGATATCTTTTGTATCTTTACTTTTTCATTGTTTTTTTGCAAGGAATCTTTTAATGAAGTTATTTTGGAATTTTGAAAGCTTTTGGAGACTTCTGCATACTAATTAAAATAGGTATTCCATTTGGTTTGTTTAACTTGGGAGCCCTTGTTTTTAAGTGATCTTACCTATTTGGGACATTCCTCCTGATGGCCAATGTAATTCTAGGTTGATTTTAGTAAAACTTTGCCATTTTGTTAAATAACTGCAGCTTCCAGGATTCATAGTTCTTAAATATAAACTAAGCAGATGTGATGGAAGGCAGTGTGCTCAACTATTTGGACATAATGGATCATGTTTCTTCTAGCTAGGCCTTTGGTTTTCTCAGTCAAACTAATACCTAAGAGGGACTTGTGGCAGGGTTGGGAATGATGCGGTGTTTTACGGTGTACATTGTTGCATGGAAGTTTTCTTGAGGTTGGTGAGTGACCTAGATGTCAGTCTAACCCATTCTGTGACCAACTTATCCTAACATGAGACTCTTTAGGTTAGGTGATGAGCGCTCTAATAACTTTTAAATGTCTGGTACCCACCAATCTTTGCAGCTTTTTGGCTTCTGAGATTCCCATTAGCAATGGGCTTTACTTCGTGTACACATTAACAGAAACCCATGGTAACTAAAAAAAAAGAGAGAGAGAGACAGACTGGGGAAAGGACTGAACGAGCAAACCTCAAAGAATGAGGACTGCGGACTGATTCCAAGCAAAAGGAGAACTGCAGCTATAACTAGTAGTTCTCAACAGGGAATCTGGGAAAGGATTCCAAACAAATGGGGAGGTGCATATTAAACCATCATAGTTCCAAATGTGGAGACAGAATCAAGGGACTGGAGTTTTCCACTCAAAACAATGAACTGTGGAAAGCTAATTAGATCAGGAGCTCGAACACAAAAAGAACAGAGCTCAACCAAAAGGAACTTACCAATGGCCCTTGGAAACAGCAAGAGAGTGAGCTGAAAAGGGTTCACAGGGTGCATGCCTGTGTTTCCTGCTCCTTGAAAGCCATCCCAAGTTCACTTCAAATCTCATTGCTGCCACCCATCCATTAAAAAATAAAAGTCAACCAAGTAAATTTGAAGATGTATTTGGCTTTATTAGATGATTCATGAATTCGGCGGGCAGCATCCCATCTAGCAACTAGAAGGGTGATCCCAGTACCACACTTGTTTTGATTACTATAGCTTAGTAGCATAGTTTGAAATCAGGGCATATGATAGCTCCAGCTTTGTTCTTCTTTCTCAAGATTGCTTTAGCTATTTGGGGTCTTCAGTGCTTCCGTACAAAATTTAGGATTATTTGTTCTAGTTCTATTTTAAAAATGTCTTTATTATTTTGATATGGATTGCATGAAATCTGTAGATTGCTTTGGAAAATATGGACATTTTAGCAATATTAATTCTCCTAAATCAGAAGCATGGATTTATTCTACTTATTTGTGTCATCTTCAGTTTCTTTCATCAATGCTTAGAGTTTTCACAATACAGGTCTTTCACCTCCTTGGTTAAATTCATCTCTAGGTATTTTATTCTTTTTGATACAATTGTAAGAGGGATTGTTTTCATCACTTCTCTTTCTGATAGTTCATTATTAGTGTACAGAAATTCAGCCAATTTTTGTATATTAATTTTGTATCCTACAACTTAACTGAATTCATTATTAGTTCTAATAGTTTTTTTGGTAGAGTCTTTAGGGATTTCTGTATTATGCCATCTGCAAATAGTGACAGTTTTGCTACTTCTTCCTTTCCAGTTTGGATGCCTTTTATTTCTTTTCCTGACTAATTTTTTTTAACGTCTTTATTGGAGTATAATTGCTTTACATTGTTGTGTTAGTTTCTGCTGTATAACAAAGTGAATCAGCTATATGCATACGTATATCCCCATACCCCCTCCCTCTTGCATCTCCCTCCCCCACTCCTTATCCCACCCCTCCAGGTGGCCTCAAAGCACTGAGCTGATCTCCCTGTGCTATGCAGCTGCTTCCCACTAGCTATCTATTTTACATTTGGTAGTGTGTATCTGTCAACGTTACTCTCTCAGTTCGTCCCACCTTACCATTCCCCCTCCCCATGTCCTCAAGTCCATTCTCTATGTCTGTGTCTTTATTCCTGCCCCTAAGTTCATCTTTTTTTTTAAGATCCCATATATATGTGTTAGCATACAATATCTGTTTTTCTCTGACTTACTTCACTCTGTATGATGGACTCTAGGTCCATCCCCTTCACTACAAATAACTCAGTTTTGTTTCTTTCTTGACTAATTTCTGTGGCTAAGACTTCCAATACTATAGATAAAAGTGGCAAGAGTGGGCATCCCTGTTATTGTTCCTAATCTTAGAGGAAAAAGCTTTCTCAGTTTTTCACTGCTGAGTATAATGTTAGCTGAGTTTGTCATATATGGCCTTTATTATATTGAGGTATATTCTCTCTACACCAACTTTGTAAAGAGTTTTTATCATAAATGGATGTTGAATTGTCAAATGCTTTTTTCTGCATCTATTGAAATGATCATATGATTTAAATCAGTCATTTTGTTAATGTGGTGTATCACATTATTGATTTGCAGGTGTTAAACCAAACTTGCATCCCTGGAATGAATCCCACTTGATCATGCTGCATGATTCTTTTAATGCATTGTTGAATTCGGTTTGCTAATATTTTGTTGAGGATTTTTGCATCTATATTCATCAGGGATATTGGCCAATAATTTTCTTTTTTTATAGCATCAATTATTTTGTTTTGGTGTTAGGGTAATGCTAGTCTCATAAAATGACTTTGGAGGTGTTCTTTCTTTCTTCTCAAACTGAAGAAGAAGTGTGTATTATCCAAAGTGTGTATTATTTTATTTGGAATAATTTGACAAGGATGGGTATTAACTTCTTTAAATGTTCGGCAGAATCACCTATGAAGCCACCTAGACCTGAACTTTTGTTTGTTGGCATTTTTTCTTTTTTTTGGATTACTGATTTAATTTCATTACTAGTAATTGGTCTATTCAGATTTTCTAATTCCTCATGATTTAGTCTTGGAAGACTGCATGTTTCTAGGAATTTATCCAATTCTAGATTGTCTAATTTGTTGGCATATAATTGTTCATGATAGTCTCTTATGATCTTTTGTATTTCTGTGATATTGACTGTAATTTCTCCTCCTTCATTTCTGATTTTACTTATTTGGGCTCTTTTTCCTTGATGAGTCTGTCTGGCTAAAGATTTGCCAATTTTGTTTATCTTTCAAAGAACCAGCTCTTAGTTTCATTGATTGTTCTATTGTCTCTTTAGCTGTTTTCATTTATTTCTGCTCTGATCTTTATTATTTCCTTCTTTCTACTAACTTCGGGCTTTGTTTGTTCTTCTTTTTCTAGTTCCTTTAAATGAGTTAGATGGTTAAGAGTTTTCTTGTTTCTTGAGGTAGGTCAGTATTAATATGAACTTCCCTCTTAGAAACTGCTTTCGCTAGCAGCATCCCAATGATTTCGGAATGTTGTGTTTCCATTTGCATTTGTCTCAAGGTATTTTGTGATTTCTTTGATAACCCACTGATTGTTTAACAGCATGTTGTTTAGTCTCCACATGTTTTGTGGGGTTTTTTTCCAGTTTTCTTTTTATAACTGATTTCTGGTTTCATACTGTTGTGATCAGAAAAGATGCTCAAATTTATTAATACTTCTTAAATTTACTGAGACTTGGTCCGTAGCCTAACATGTGATCTATCCTGCAGAATGTTCCATGTACACTTGAATGTGTATTTTGCTGTTTTTGTTTTGGATGGAATGTTCTGTATGTATCTATTTAGTCAATCTGATATAAGGTGTCTTTTAAGGCCAATGTTTCCTTGTTGATTTTCTGTCTGGATGATCTATCCATTGATATTAAGTGGGGTATTAAGTCCTCTACTATTATTGTATTGCTGTCTATTTCTCCCTTTATTTCCATTACTATTTGATTTATATATTTAAGTGGTCCCATGTTGGGTGCACAAATGTTTACAAACGTTATATCCTCTTGTTGGACTGACCCCTTTATATTATGTAATGCCCTTCTTCACCTTTTGTTACAGTATTTGTTTGGAAGTCTATTACTACCCCAGTTTCCTTTTCATTTTCATTTTCATGATATATCTTTTTCCATCCATTCACTTTCAGACTGTGAGTGTCTTAAGGTTTGAAGTGAGTATCTTGTAAGGAGCATTGACACGGGTCTTGTTTTTTTAATCCATTCAGCCACCCTATGTCTTTTGATTGGAGAATTTAGTCCATTTATATTTATAGTAATTATTGATAAGTATTTACTTACCGCCATTTTGTTAATTGTTTTCTCACTGTTTCTGTAGTTCATCTCTGTTCCTTTATTCTTCTCTTTCTTTCTTTCCTTGTTGTTTGACTGTTTTCTTTACAGTTATTTTAAATTCCTTTTTCATTTACTTTTGTGTATTTACTGAAGGTTTTTTGTTTGTGGTTACCATAGGTCACACATAACATCCTACATATATAACCGTCTCCTTTAAGTTTATAGTAACTTAATTTTGAACACATTCCAAAGCTTTATATTTTACTTCCCCAACACATTTTTGATGACATATTTTACATCTTTTCATTTTATATATCCCTTAACTAAGTATTGTATTTTTAATTAATTTTATGACTTTTGTCTTTTACCCTTTGTACTGACTTTATAAATGATTAATCTACTACCTTTTTATTTACCTTTTTCAGTGAGATTTTTAATTTAATATGTTATCTTACTATTGATTACTACTACTATTGATTACTACTACTATCTTTTCTTTCTAGCTTAGAGAAGTCCCTTTAACATTTCTTGTAAAATGGTGATGAACTCTTTTAGTTTTGCTTATCTGGAAAACTCCTAATCTCTCCTTCAATTCTGAATGATAACCTTGCAGGTTACAGAATTCCTAGTTGGCAGTTATTCCCTTTCAAAACTTCAAAATGTAGTAAGTAGTTTGATGTTATCAAGTCTGATAGCTTAAAGCAGTGGTTTTCAGAATTTTAAAGTTGAAACTCTTCAATAAATAGAAATCTACCTGAAAGGTTTCTATATAATAAAAGAGATCAATACAAAGCTGCTTGGTTTATGAAATAGTAGAGTCCAGAACCCTATCTACTCAGCCTCCCATTCATTCCAAAGCTCCATGAAAGCAGGGACAGTATCTGCCTCTATCTCTAGAGTACAGCCAGTGCCTGTCACTTAGCAAAAACTCAAGAAATAGTTGTGAATGAATTAAGATATAAATTAATGAAAAAAGAATGAAAGTCATTAATTCACAGTAATTATCCAGTCTAGAACTGCTATTTCAAGCTTTTTATTATGCTTACTTTTGATAGCAACTTCAAAGTAGATTTATTTTAAAAGAGCCAATCAGTGCAGAAAATTCAGGAAAAAAAGTTGAACTAAATTCAACGGGCCACATCAAAACATGGTAATAGAAGTTGTAGGGTGCACAAAAATATGTAAGAGGAGGTCTCTCTCCTTCAAGAACTTCCCATTAAGTGAGAAAAACATTTACACTCAATCAGTAAGTCCAAAAACAGACAGACTGTGACAAATGGCACACACAAAAAAAAGAAATAAAGCTCTGAGTAGCTTTACGTATTTTACATAAATTCCAACAAGAAGACTATGGGAAGATCTCCTGGAGGAGGTAGGATGTGATTTGACTCCCAAAGAATAGGTAGAATTTCAATATGTGAATCTAAAAAGGGAGATTTCTGGTAGGGAAAAAAAACATGAGCAAATGAATGAGAATAGCAAAATATCTCAAGGAATAGCAAGTTAACTAGGCTAAAGTTTTAGGCCTCTTGTAGTAAAGAAAGAGATACTAATGTAATGGGAGATTCAAAACACTTTAAAAGGCCACCATTCAGCATATGGAAGAGTACCCTAGAAGTCGAGGAATAACAAACTTCACTTATGACATTAAGGTTAGCATAGCTATTGTGCTATAATCCAATCAAGCAAATACTTACAAGGTCATTCATATTAGTTTGGCTAGCTGGATTAATTTCCTCCAAAAATTCTAAGACATAAAATGTGTATCTATCCATAAGATGGACTCCAATTGCAGGATCAGGTTGATGCTATAAAAAAGCAAAGGAAAAAAAAGTGTATGTCTAATAGATAGGATCATTACATTACAACAAAATATTTTAAATATAATCAAAATTTCCTTCTAAGATATAAAGAAGTCTAAGAATAAGAAATAACAGATATATTTATAAAGCATATAAGTGATTCTAGAAATAGCTACACATTCCAAAGATAATGCCATTTACAAACAGGAAAGAAAAAATGCACTTACCGAGAGTGAATCTTCTCCCACTTGGCTACTAGCTAAAGCCATTATGTTAGGAGAATAAAATCTCTCATACATGGATGCTCCTTGACAAGTATCAATAATAAACAATAGCTCATTGTAGCTGAAAGAAAAGTGATAATATCTTTGACATGAATCATGCTGTTAAACATACATTAACATTTTACAATACTTCCCTAAGATGTTTAAGTCATACCTTAGTCATTTCATTAGCTAAAAATTTGAGATTTTTTGATAGAATTCCCAATACAAATTTAATATTAGAAATATTAAGGTATAACCTGTCCAGGGGAACCACCTCAATAGAGTGCAGTAGTTGTGCCATCAAGTGGCTGCCCCAACTTCTTCCCCCTCCCTTATCTATGCCACAAGATTCAGAATCCAAACACATGTTCAATTCAAAAAACATTATCTGGCACCCACATAGTCCTAGAAACTGAGCTAGATTCAGAAAAAATATATATATGACTTAGTCATCATACTCAAAGATCTTAAAATCTAACTGGAAGACAGACACATAAACATATAACTAAATCAGAATGTGATGAGTGTTACAAATTTTATTGAAGGCCTACAGTGTGCCTGACACTAAGCTGGGGATACAACAGTCCTTGCCCTCACAGAGCTTAGAGTCTAACAAAGTCAAAGTGCTCCAAAAGCACGGAGAAAGAAACAGAGGAAACTGTAAGGAAAGGCAGGTCAGGGAAAGGTGATGTCTGACAAGGGCAGTGAGGGGTGAGTGTTATATTATTTAACAAAGAAAGGAATAGCACATTCCAGCAGAGGAAAAAGCCTGTATTAAGGCATCTAAATGTGGAAAAGTATACATGTTTAGGAAAAAGGAATTGTATCGTGTAGCTTGGATTTGAGTTAATTTGGTAAAATGGAGAGAAATTCGTTTCAAAAAAGTAATTAAGGCAGGGTCAATCTGTAAAGTATCCTGTACAAAGTCTGGATCTTAACCTGTAAGTTTGAAGAAGCCATCAAAGGCTTTTTTAAAGTGAAAGAATAACATAATCAGCTCTGTATTTTAGCTGCCTAGTTGAAAACAGGGAGCAAATAACATTTCCTCAGAGGTTTCTCTCAGACACTGGATCTATGTAAACAGCTAACACTGCACCTAAAAAGAAAGCATGGAATCTTAATATTATCCAAGCAAGGGACAGAAGGCATGATTAATATGACACATTTGTTCTGAGACAAAAATCTGTGGACACCCGTGGGGATCATAAACATCTAAGGTTATGAGAGGCAGTACAGTAAAACAATTAAGAGAGTAAGCTCTGGGACAGGCCCACTTGGATGTGAATTCTAGTACTGGCACTTATGAGCTGTATAAAGTTTGGCAAGTTATTTAATCTACCTGTGGCTCAATTTACACATTTGTAAAAATGGGAATAATAACAATATCTGCCTCATGGAGTTATTAAAATTAAACAGAACAACACATTATATAGTGCCCAGCACCTAGTATACCTTCAATAAATGTAAGCTATGAATAAGATAAAACCAATACCAAACAAAAGCTTCCTCTTCAACACTTCTATACATTCTCCTTATGCCTATAATTCAGAATTTAGAATATTTAATTTGTAGCAGAGTTGTGTACACATTTCTCTTTTCTACTAGATTTTAAAAACTTTGAACGCACAATAAGCATCATATTCCCCTCTGTGCCACATGCTCAGAAGGTAAGTAATAAGTATTTATTGAGGGTAATTAATTTAAAAGCAGTTCAATTGCTACTTTAAATTCATTTAAGTTCATATGACAACTTTCAACTAAAAGGGTGCTTACCACAGATTACTAACAATGTATCATCCTTATTGTGAGTTGCTACAAATTTTATACTAATCCTAATTTCAGCATCTTTTTTCCAAAGAAGAAATAATGTATTCCTATCACTTGGAGGGCCCAAGATTGTGCAAAAAGAATAAGTACAAGATGAAAATAAATATATGTTCACAATCCCCCTAAATAATGGGGAACTTGGTTGGTGGGACTCTTATTTCCTCCAAACAGGATGAGAAATAACAAGAGACATGATCTTAACAGGTGAATTTCTTTCCATGCTCTTTAAGAAACCCAAATTTTTCTTCTAAAAAGAATTCAGTTCATACTTCTGTAAAATATAAAACTACTGCTGCAATGTACAATTTCTAAAAAAATAAAAAATAGTTCAGTTCAATAGAAATAACAAACATAAATCTAGAGTAGAAGAAATAACTTATTAAAATAAGTTTAGATCTCGTAAGATTTATAAATCTACTAACCATGGAAAAATTCGGTACTAATTTATCTTATGAAAAGTAATCATTTGTCAATTACCGTCTTTTTTGCCACATTTGTTCAAAAGCATCTGCAAGTTCTATGTTGGTAATTTCTTCAGAATCTTGAAATTTCAAGAAACCGTTTCCACCATGTCCTTATAGGAAGAGTCAGAAAGATCAAACAGACACTATTTTTAATGCAAACTGCACACATCCAGATATAAACATTCACTTCATTCATGGCAATATTTTAATATCACTTGTTATTTTACACTCTAAAATAAAAAGTACTGTAAAAACAAATTTAATTTTCTGCTATACCAATTAAAGAGAATAATAATAGACTATGTACAAAATCATAGATATAATATATATTTAAAAGATTTCTATCATTCAGTTTTAGAAAAGCACATTTATACTTTTTTCACTGGCTCCATTATTATGTCAGAAATGAGTTTCCATAGATAAAAATTTCTCAAATACCAGGCAAATATTTTTGGTGAGAAAAGAGTTGAAGACACTAGCTAGTCCCATGGTAAGCTAGCACTATTCACAGTATATACCTGAAATGCTATATCAATAGGAAGTGTAGTTCTCACCTAAAACTTGATGTTTTCACAATCATCAACCACTGTCCCATGAGAGTTGACCAGAAGATTATGACATTTAGAATGCATGATAGAGCCAGTCTGCCTGGATACAAACACTAGCTTTACTACTTAATGACTGTGTTATTTTAGGCAAGTAACTTAACCTTTCTATGCCTCAGTTTCCTCAGATGTAAAGTAAGAAATGTATCAGTAAGGCCATCATTAGCGTGCCTATATAGGTCCTTTGTGCAGATTTTAAAAAGGTACTTCCCACTGGGTAACAAAGTAGAAAAATCTGTGTATTTCAGTGCTCCCACTGAATATAAGCAGTCCTGTAAGCTCAAAAATGGTTAATGGCTATGCCATAGGGTGGGTTAAGGGAAGAGGAATATTTCTCTCTCCCATTAGACACAACTTTATAGCAGGGCACACAGCTGAGTAAGTGTAAACATATACTAGATCTCAGCTCCCACTCACCACCCGAGCCAGACACTTATGTGCAGTGCACAACCCACACAACCATATATGACAGCACTGAAAATCAGCACCTAAATCTTTAGATTGTTGTGAGGATGAAATGAACTAATATACACAATGATTAAGAATACTGTGTGATGTATAGTAAGCCTCAATAAATATTAGCTATTACCGTTTTTATTATCATATTATCATAATTATCAACCTTCCCGTTCTCTTACACGGGTTGGCAAACTTTTTCTGTAAAGGGCCAGGTGGTAAATGTTTTAGACTTGTGAGCCATATGGTCTCTGTTGCAACTCCTGGACTCTGCCACTGTAATGTAAAAGCAGCCACAGACAATACACAAAACAAATGGTTACAACTGTGTTCTAATAAAACTTTACTTCCAAAACAGTAGCCCTTCCATGGGCCATGGTTTGTCAATTCTATCTTAGATACTGGAATTTCTCCCATACCTGGAGCTATCCTGAAAGAGGATCAACAGACTCAGAAAAAAATGTTGTAAAACCTTTTGTTTAGTACATCAAATAAAGTCAAGCTACAAAACTGTACTTCATCCTATTTGCCACAAAAGCTTGAAAATTTCTTGTAAATGTCAGATAAACTAAAATGAAAATTTTCCTGAATTCATTAACTCTGCTGGGTTAATTTAGAAAGTTTATAAATTGATTGTATTTTAAAAGCTGTAAATAAATGCAACATGATAAAGAAAAGAAGACCACTAAGTAGGGGTCACTGTCTTGCTGTATGACATCTAAGAATCATTCTGCACCTGTTTTATCATCAGTTGATGAGTAATACACTGTTTTCAGATATCATTTCAAGTTGTTATACATTATGAGAAAAGAGAACTTCATAACAAACTATCAAACTATTTGATCCAAAAATAATTTAAGATGTTTAAATTTCTTTCCACGCAAATTCCTTTTTGAAAAGAGTTGCAACATATGCTATCATTAAATATCTAAATTATAAAATTACCTGTCATATAAATAAGAATATTACTCCTATCATCAGAAAGAAGACGTTTTGACCGAGGTGTACTAGACGGAATCCTCCCAGTTAATACCCGTAAAAAATTTTCCACAGTTACCTGAAAAAAAAGTGAAAAATCAGATGAAATAGAATTGAGGGAAACCTGATAATTGTTTTTTACTTTCAAAAACATTCCTTCTTCTTTCTCTACGTATTACTCAGCATAAACTGAAAATAAAACCTAAAGAGAAATATAACTCAATTAAAATATATTTATTTAAATGTATATCTCAAACTAACTTTGTTTCCATTTTTAAAAAAATACTAAAAACTAACAAATAAAAACTACCTTGGGGAAAAATAGGTTAATTAGACATTTAAAAGTTCAAATGCTATACAAAATATTGCCAAAAAGTTAAAGATTATCAATCTGTCTTCACAGGCAATCTTTGGGAAGATACAAAATATAGAAACATAAATAAATTCAACAACACTATAACTATTGCAATTAATATGTGCAACTACTTAGTCAATTCTAGATTAACAATGAAAGACAGGTCCATAATAAATTATAAAAATAAAACCATAAGGATAGATCCATAAATAATTCCCAAATTATGCATCTTTGATTTTTTAATGCATTTTGTTACTTAAATTTCATTAGGGATATCTTTAACATGTAAAAAATTCATAACACTGTAAACCAGATTTCCCAACCAGGAATTTCTGGACATCTGGGATTCTTTGAAAGATATTTAAGGTCTTGGGAGTATAATGCTAATTTGAAGTTATACTATACAGATCTAAATTTAAAAAGCAGAAAATCAATCCAGCTTTCTTGTTCGACTTTTCCCTAGATCATGAGTATGTAAGTGTGTGTGTGTGTGTGTGTGTGTGTGTGTGTGTGTGTGTGTGTGTGTGTGTGTAAGCTATTTGGTTTACATTTTTCCCGGAAGACAGCAAAATGCTAAGTGTTTTTCTTTAATAGGACTTTTTGTTGGTTAACAAGGAAGGGAAGTATTTGGTCTACATTTTATAATGACTAAATAAACAAGAAAAAGTCCAACATTCATAAACATTTAACTGTTGAACAAACATTTTTGAGTGCCTTCAGAAGGTTACAGGAACTCTCTAGGTGCAAGATACATAAGATACAGGCCATGTTCTCAAGCAGCTTACAGCCTGGGAAAAGATATTCTTTTTAAATTGCTTCAAAAGAGGTCTGGGAACATGGGAAATTGTGTCTTACTTTTGGTAGACTTGGTAAAAGGGGAAGGATTATTGAGGAAGACTTCATCAAGGAAGACTTCAAATTTTAAACATACAATCTGTTAAGTTTAAAATGAAGTTTCAAAGGGAGAAAATATAGTATAATGCCATTTTTTCAAATTTACATTTTTTTAATCATACATGCTAAAAACAATGGAAGCATATTAAAAGTGATTACCTCTAAGTAGTGTTAGTCACTTTAATATTTTCACAATATACTTACTAAAAATATAAAACTTGAAATTTTAGATCAAATATGAAAAACAAAGAATACACTTACTATAAAAGAATGTTGATACATTAAACCTCAATAAAATACTCTAATAAAGAAGCCAAGATAAAGTTGTTCTATCCTAGATACATATATGAAATATTCATGCTGTGATAGTTTTACTCATATATTGTTTCCTTAATATGAACTCCAGGGGCTTCCCTGGTGGCGCAGTGATTGAGAGTCCGCCTGCCGATGCAGGGGACACGGGTTCGTGCCCCGATCCCGGAAGATCCCACATGCCGCGGAGCGGCTGGGCCCGCGAGCCATGGCCGCGGAGCCTGTGTGTCCGGAGCCTGTGCTCCGCAACGGGAGAAGCCACAGCAGTGAGAGGCCCGCGTACAGCAAAAAAAAAAAAAAAAAAAAAAAAAAAAAAAAAAAAAATATGAACTCCAGAAACAGAATTATAGCAAGGTTTCAGTGACAATCATGTACAAAGTTTAAAGAAAAAGAATAAGATTATTTTATTCTACCACTATTTTAAAGCTTAGAAGTGAAAATATTTCAAAAATGTTGCTAAACTAAACAATTTACCTCATAACTTCTATAATCCACTTCCACATCATCTCCATACACATTTAATTCCATATTCTTGTGACTAAACACTGTAGCTGGTTTAGGATTTCTAGGGTTGCATGCCATATCATCTGCAAGCATCAGAACAATGTGACTAGGAAAAAAAATTTTCAGTAAATATAGTGTACTATTTAAATAAAACCAGAAAGGTAAAAACAAACATATTCTCTTTATATAATATGGTAATTATCTTCATTCTTTCTAATTTAAAAATAACTCAAAATAATTATTGAGGACATATTAAAAGAGCTTTAATTATTTTTTTCATATCTTTATGTAGTGTAAGTTTTAAAGTCAAGAAATTAGAACAATCTGTCATGAACTTATCTGCAGAAGTTGAAATTAACTAACTTAAATTTTTTTCCCAACACAGTATACTTTATGCCATATAGCAAAAGGAAGCTAAGATGGAGCTACACTGTCCTCCCAAAACATTTTTTTAAATTTTAGTAATATTTGAAACTCTCAAGACTTACTGAGTTAAACTATGATATTCCAAAGAATCTACTTTTCAGAATCTCAAATGCTTAAGTATGAAAACATGCAATCCATCAGCAAGTGTAATCACTGTACCACAGGAACACATCTCCAATGCAGTCATTCTTCACTGGCTCCACTCCATCTCCCTGACACCAGCCACCATCATCTCTAGATGATGCTGGACTAGGTGCTGGATTAGCTCCCACCTGGCTTCCCACCTCCACTCTCACCCTCCCATGGTTCATTCCCCTTATAGCCACCAGAGTGACCTTCCTTAAACAAGTCAAATCACTAAACTTTCTCACTTAAAACCGTTCAAGAACTCCCCATTATAATTAGAGGAAAACAGAAACTCCTTACATAGTCTAAAAGGCTCAATGTGGTCTCTGTATGTCTAACTTCAGCCTCTAGCACCCATGTTCACGATGCTACTTCCATACTGTTCCAGGAATATGCCAAGCCTTTACCAATTCAGGAGCTACTGATCAAATTTAGACTTCTCTCCTCCCAAATCTTCATATCATTCAAATCTCAGCTAAGGTACTCTATTCTCACTTCAAGTTTTCTTTTCTATAGGTCATTTACGAATCTGAAATCCCCATCTTCTCCCACCACCACTCCCCATTAGAATATGAGCATCTCTCTGAGGGCAGGGGCTTTTATCTCTCCTGTTCACCACTGTATCACTCAGGCTTAGTAACAGAGCTTGGCATATAGTAGGTATTCAATAAACATTCATTGAGTGAATGAAACACTTTCATTTTTGCTTTTATTTTCTTTGAGAGAAAATTAGAAAGTCTCTCTTAAATGCTTCTCATCTTGATCTTTCCATTAAAACTGGTGAACATGAATCAGGCAATTCTTTATTCTACCATATACTTGAGCTTCCCAAACATAAGGGAAAAATTAATGTGGCATATGTAATTAGTTTGGCAAGAGACAGTAAGAAGAAAATGTTCTGCTGCATATGGTCCAAATACATTAAAGTTCAGAACTGAAACACTGTGATTTTTCTTGAAAATTGGCTAGGTTTCTATTTTGAAAGGGTTCCAACCCTGCCACATTCAAAGATCAGATCTTCAGCTGTTACTGATTCATACTCACAGAATGGTGAAAGTTATTCCTCTTAAAGTGGAAAATATATCTTCTCATTTTAATAACTTAAAATGATTTATATTAAGTTATTATCAATCATATCTTTTCTGTTATAAGCCACTATTAAACAAGAATGAACTGACCTATAAATCTCAATATAAAAATAAAAATATTCCTTTAGGTCATGTTTTTGGTTGAAGGTTAATTTCGTTCCTTGAAATGATTACTTAATATCTATACAATGTCAATTTCATAAAGAAGTAGTCACTTCAGCTTAAAATTATAAATTCAATCAACACTTTTCCTATGGATAATTTTGAGTTTCAATATAAGTACTATAACCTTTGGTTAACATAATCAATATATCATAAAAAAATTCATTATATCTGTAGATAATAAATAAAAAACAGGACAGAAAACAGACTGAATTTTCAAAGGTTTAGAAATTCAACCACATATTCTAATGCACTGTTTCTGAAAGTTAAGAAATGTTCAGAACTTTTTTCTGGAGAAAAAAAAAAAACTCTCACTCGGCCCAAGCATAAAATTATTTGTAAAATGATACTTAAATATATACATGAAAATAAACTCCTTAGGCTTATATTTCTTACAAAACTAAGAATAAATACAAAATTAAAAGTAGATTCTAATAAAACTACTAAACTAATAATATTCTAAGAACATTAATTCCATTTGAAGGATGATGTTATTTTGCTGAAATTAAATGACTGCTGTTGTATTTAACAGGAGAAAGAGGTTAACTTCAGGCCTGGTTCTATACTTCATTTTTTTCTATATTTTGACATCCACACTACAATATAATTTTATGATATAGACTACATCTGTTCACAAAAGTATGTTGCACAAAATGCCATTCATAATTTCCATGCTTTGTTTACTGTTCAGGATAATCAGATCTTACATTTAACTAAGGCTTTTGCCAACAAACACTCTTTGAATACCAGTTATCATGAGATCTAACTTGTTATCTCCTTAAAGTGCCTTTTTCACCTGAATATCAGGTTAGCATCACAGCAGTTATTTAAGTCTTCACTGACTGGGTATCAAACAATCACTGCTAGAATCAAGACAAAAAAAAATCTACTTTGAAGACACACTACTACATTCCTATAAATAACGATAGCAAGTTGCTTTGTTATCTTATTAAAATTAAGACAAAAATCCCTCAAATATATCCAATTGATAGAAGAATATGATATTCTTACAGTTTGGCAATCCTATACTACCGTGTGTGATGACTCAACTCTCACACTTTACTCAAGGCCCAGCAAAACCTACATCACACAACAAAGCATATGGTATGGCCTTCTCTCAGCACAAAACCAAAAGGTGAGCACTGAAATTGTATAAAGTTCAAACTGGGTTTGAAACAAATACAGTGGTTATTTACATAAGTAGTTTCCACATTGTTTAAATCATACACTCACTCCTGTTAGTTAAAAAAAATGTGAGGACACACCTGTATATATATATATATCTACTAATTTGTAAGTCATATGTATTTGCTATTTCAAATATATATAATAAATATTAGTGAAGCACAACTTCGTTCTTTTATAGATTAAAAAAAAAAGAAACATAAAGAAACTGCTAAAATTTTCTTCCCTTACCACTATTTGGTGTCTGATCTAATAGAATACCCTGATCATGCTTAAATAGATTTTAAAGATCATCAAAATGAAAAAGAAATTTTAAAACCTCTCAAAAAAGAAGGCATGAAACCCAGTTCTAGAAATATATGTGAGTGGAAAATGGTCTGAAGTAAATACTTTCCCATTATTATGTTTGTCTAACATTGAAGGAACAGGTAAGCCCTGTATCGGGGCTGCTTGGCCATTCTTTACCCTCCCCTCCCTGAAATTCTTCCTTGGCCCAGTCAGGAACCAGTAACCAATGGGTAAAAAAAAAAAAAAAAACATTTTTAATAAATAATCTTTCACTGCTCTAGACCATTGGAGTATGACATTTCAAAAAGCATAACTTTTCATTTATAACAGGCTGGTATTACCATAAGAAAAATTTTTCACTAAATGAAATTTAAATAAATTACTGTACTGGTGAAAATGTTTTTAAACCATTCACTTAAAATTGCTATACATTCTTTAACCACACTACTAATCAGATAATACTACCTTAGAGAATCTTTAGCAACCTATACCAAGCTTATCTTCAATAATATCATCATCCCAATCGAGAATAGTAGTTGAAATTAAAGCAACTGAGGATTTGAGGATCACAGAGATCTTTGATGCTCTCTTAAATCTCTGAGTTTCTGCTCATAAGTGTTACTTTTTTTTCCTGACATAAATTATTCAGAATGCTCTGTGGGTTACCTCTTCTGCAGCAATCTAATGACTACTGAAGCAAATTCAACAAATTTTGTTATATAATTGTTAGCTTGATGCCAGAGTAATTTACTTTTGGCTTTTCTTCTTCCTTTTCTTCCATGTCTTGAGGAATCGCCAAGTTAACAAATCTCGTCACCAATGCTCTACAAAACTAATCATAACAAATCTGCTAGCCACAGGTGTTGGACCATCAAGATTTTCTGAATTACTTTCAATTTGCCAAATTTTAAATATTTGGCATTTTAAGACTATATGATACCAGGTATTCTGCCTTTATATCATTAGAAATAAAACTCAAAGAACTGCACTGCAGAGACAGGAACTCAACAGCAACAGACATGTTACATAAGGGTTGAGCTAGGTAGCTATAGGCTCATATATGTAAGTCACATGGGGTTTAGTATAATACAATAATAAATAACATTTATTGAGCACTTGGTATATCTTCAGCACTGCACTAATAAAATAAGCACATTACAGGCACTATCATACATTATTTCCAAGATACATATTATTATCATACCTGTTTTACAGGTTATGAAACTGAGGCACAAAGAAGTTAAGTAACATGTCCCAGGTCACACAGCTAGTAAGTAGTGGAGTTTGAAGTCAAACCCATTTAGTGTGACATGAACCTTTGCTTTCAATAATTCTGCATTACCCTGACACTATGTGAACTGGAATTTGAAAGAATTTAATGGTGTGTTTTGTTTTACATTGATAATTTAATCAACTCAGATAATTAAGTTAAATGCATGCACTCATTATTGCTGTTCAATATTTATGGCAAATAACTAACATAAAATAGGCCCTTGAAATTCTAAATGGAACCATCCAGACACCATAGCAAACTCTTAAATTGAAGAACAGCACTAGGGTATGTAATTTCTCCTTTAAACGTAGTAAGGTATAACTGAAAAATTTAAATGTCCACTTAAATGCAAAAATCAGAGAACAGAACAGAGGCTAATGTTCTAGACATTCTCCAATCAATTCTCTAAAGCCCCTGACTCTCTTCTTGCAGAAAGGCATTGGGATTACATCCTGCTATTGGCCCTTCTCTCACCAAGGTCTTTTCAGCCACCAAGCCTTCCATTTTCACTCTCAGCCATCTGCACCTGAACCTATAGCCTACAGCTAAGTCTTGACTGCTTTTATCTCTGCTTCCAAACACTGACCAATATTAACCACTCTTCCTATAATGGAGGAGGAGGTAAGCAGCAGAGGTGCCCCATCCACTCCTTCCCTTCTCTTGTCAGAGCTAAAATTAGTATTGTGTAGACAAGTTTCCCATCTCTTTCTTCCTGTTTTCCATTGCTCACCACCTTCTCACTAACTATTTAGTTTACTGACTTAGTCAAGCACACCAGCTTCAAGGCTTGAAATTCAAATCTGTGCATTATATTAGCAAAACTACAAGTTATTATATTTCTCGAACATTTTGGATGGCTCACAAAAATGGTCAAAATAACAAATGCTGCGGTGGGGAAGGCGCCTCCACTAACCCAATAGTCAAGTCACGGAATTGCCTGGGTCCACCTCTCTGTTCAAGCAGCCGTTATGTCCTCTCCATGACCTCCTCCAGCTGGATTTTAGCTTGGACAAACCACTCTCCCTGTCTCACTGTTGGTCCACCACTGGAAAGAATGATTATCATGTGGCTGACAGGGTATTGGTGTTCCGGCCAGGGATCAGGCCTGAGCCTCTGAGGTGGGAGAGCAGAATTCAGGACACTGGTCCACAAGAGACCTCTCGGCCCCACATAATATCAACCGGTGAGAGCTCTCCCAGACAACCCTGTCTCAAAGCTAAGACCCAGCTCCACCCAACACAAGCAAGCTCCAGTGCTGGACGCCCCAAGCCAAACAACTAGCAAGGCAGGAACACAACCCCACCCATTAGGAGAGACGCTGCCTAAAATCATAATAAGGTCACAGACACCCCAAAAAAACACCACCGGACACAGCCCTGCCCACCAGGAAGACAAGATCCAGCCCGACCCACAGGAACACAGGCACCAGTCCCCTCCACCAGGAAGCCTACACAAACCACTGAACCAACCTTAGCCACTGGGAACAGATGACAAAAACAACGGGAACTACAAACCTGCAGCTTGTAAAAAGGAGACCCCAAACACGGTAAGTTAAACAAAATGAGAAGACAAAGAAATGTGAAGCAGATGTAGGAGCAAGGTAAAAACCCACCAGACCAAACAAATGAAGAGGAAATAAGCAGTCTACTGGAAAAAGAATTCAGAGTAATGATAGTAAACATGAACCAAAATCTTGGAAATAGAATGGAGAAAATACAAGAAACGTTTAAAAGGACCTAGAAGAACTAGAGCGCTGACAAACAATGATGAACAAAAAAATAAATGAAATTAAAAATTCTCTAGAAGTAATCAATAGCAGAGTAACTGAGGCAGGAGAACAGATAAGTGACCTGGAAGATAAAATAGTGGAAATACTTACCGCAGAGCAGAATAAAGAAAAAAGAATGAAAAGAAATGAGGACAGTCTCTGGCACAACATTAAATGCACCAAAATTCAAATTATAGGGGTCCCAGAAGAAGAAAAGCAAAAGAAAGGGTCTGAGGAAATATTTGAAGAGATTATAGTTGAAAACTTCCCTAACAGGGGAAAGGAAATAGTCAATCAAGTCCAGGAAGCGCAGAAAGTCCCATACAGGATAAATCCAAGGAGAATCCCTCCAAGACACATATTAATCAAACTATCAAAAATTCAGTACAAAGAAAAACATTAAAAGCAGCAAGGGAAAAGCAACAAATAACATACAAGGGAATCCCCATAAGGTTATCAGCTGATAATTCAGCAGAAACTCTGCAAGCCAGAAGGGAGTTGCAGGACATATTTAAAGTGATAAAGGGAAAAACCTACAAACAAGATTACTCTACACAGCAAGGATCTCATCCAGATTTGACAGAGAAATTAAAACCTTTACAGACAAGCAAAAGTTAAGAGAATTCAGCACCACCAAACCAACTTTATAATAAATGTTAAAGGAACTTCTCTAGGCAGGAAGCACAAGAGAAGGAAAAGACCTACAAAAACAAACCCAAAACAATTAAGAAAATGTTAATAGGAACATACATATCAATAATTACCTTAAATGTAAATGGATTAAATGCTCCAACCAAAATACACAGACTGGCTGAATGGATACAAAAACAAGACCCATATATATGCTGTCTACAAAAGACCCACTTTAGACCTAGGGACACATACAGACTGAAAGTGAGGAGATGGAAAAAGATACTACATGCAAATGGAGATCAAAAGAAAGATGGAGTAGCACTTCTCATATCAGACAAAATAGACTTTAAAATAAAGACTATTATAAGAGACAAAGAAGGACACTACATAATGATCAAGGAATCAATCCAAGAAGAAGATATAACAACTGTAAATATTTATGCACCCAACAGAGGAGCACCTCAATACATAAGGCAAATGCCAAAACCCATAAAAGTAGATATCAACAGTAACATAGAAATAATATGGGACTTTAATACCCCACTTTCACCAACGGACATATCATCCAAACTGAAAATGAATAAGGAAACACAAGCTTTAAATGACACATTAAATAAGATAGAAAACCACAGACCAATATCACTGATGAACATAGATGCAAATATCCTCAACAAAATACTAGCAAACAGAACCCAACAGCACATTAAAAGAATCATACACCATGAGCAAGTGGGGTTCACCCCAGGAACACAAGGGTTCTTCAATATATGCAAATCAATCAATGTGATACATCATATTAACAAACTGAAGCACAAAACCACGTGATAATCTCAATAGATGCAGAAAAAGCTTTTGACAAAATTCAACACCCATTTATTATAAAAACTCTCCAGAAAATGGGCATAGAGGGAACCTACCTCAACATAATACAGGCCATATATGACAAACCCACAGCCAACATCGTTCTCAATGGTGAAAAACCAAAACCATTTCCTCTAAGATCAGGAACAAGACAAGGTTACCCACTCTCACCACTATTATTCAACGTACTTTTGGAAGCTTTAGGCACAGCAATCAGGAAAGAAAAAGAAATAAAAGGAATCAATCAGAAAAGAAGTAAGCTGTCACTGCTTGCAGATGACATGATACTATACATAGAGATTCCTAAAGATGCTACCAGAAAACTACTAGAGCTAATCAAGAATTTGGTAAAGTAGCAGGATACAAACTTAATGCACAGAAATCTCTTGCATTCCGATACACTAACAATGAAAAACCTGAAAGAGAAATTAAGGAAAACTCCCATCTACCACTGCAAAAAAAAGAATAAAATACCTAGGAATAAACCTACCTAAGGAGACAAAAGACCTGTATGCAGAAAACTATAAGACACTGATGAAAGAAATTAATGATGATACAAACAGATGGAGAGATATACCATGTTCTTGGATTGGAAGAATCAACATTGTGAAAATGATTTTACTACCCAAAGCAATCTACAGATTCAATGCAATCCCTATCAAACTACCAATCACACTACCATTTTTAACAGAACTAAAACAAAAAGTTTCACAAATTGTATGGAAACACAAAAGACTCCAAATAGCCAAAGCAATCTTGAGAAAGAAAAACGGAGCTGGAGGAATCAGGCTCCCTGACTTCAGACTATACTACAAAGCTACAGTAATCAAGACAGTATGGTGCTGGCACAAAAACAGAAATATAGATCAATGGAACAGGATAGAAAGCCCATAGATAAACCCATGCACATATGGTCACCTTATTTTTGATAAAGGAGGCAAGAATATACAATGGAGAAAAGACAGCCTCTTCAATAAGTCATGCTGGGAAAACTGGACAGCTACATGTAAAAGAATGAAAATAGAACACTCCCTAACACCGTATACAAAAATAAACTCAAAATGGATTAAAGACCTAAATGTAAGAGTTGAAACTATAAAAGTCTTAGAGGAAAACATAGGCAGAACACTCTATGACATAAATCAGAGCAAGATCCTTTTGGACCCACCTCCTAGAGAAATGGAAATAAAACCAAAAATAAACAAATGGGACCTAATGAAACTTAAAAACTTTTGCAGAGCAAAGGAAACCATAAACAAGACGAAAAGACAACCCTCAGAATGGGAGAAAATATTTGCAAACAAAGCAACTGACAAAGGATTAATCTCCAAAATTTACAAGCAGCTCATGCAGCTCAATATCAAAAAAACAAACAACCCAATCCAAAAATGGGCAGAAGACCTAAACAGACATTTCTCCAAAGGAGATATACAGATCACCAACAAACATATGAAAGAATGCTCAACATCACTAATCATTAGAGAAACGCAAATTGAAACTACAATGAGGGGTCTCCCTGGTGGCCAGTGGTTGAGAGTCCACCTGCCAATGCAGGAGACACAGGCTCGTGCCCCGGTCCGGGAAGATCCCACATGCCGCGGAGCGGCTAGGCCCGTGAGCCATGGCCGCTGAGCCTGTGCATCCGGAGCCTGTGCTCTGCAGCGGGAGAGGCCACAACAGCGAGAGGCCCGTGTACCACAAAAAAAAAAAAAAAACTACAATGAGGTATCACCTCACACCTGTCAGAATGGCCATCATCAAAAAATCTACAAACAGTAAAAGAGGGTGTGTGGAGAAAAGCGAACCCTCTTGCAATGTTGGTGGAATGTAACTTGATACAGCCACTATGGAGAACAGTATGGAGTTTCCTTAAAAAACTAAAAATAGAACTACCATACGACCCAGCAATCCCACCACTGGGCATATACCCTAAGAAAACCATAATTCAAAAACAGTCATTACCACAATGTTCATTGAAGCTCTGTTTACAATAGCCAGGACATGGAAGCAACCTAAGTGTCCATCGACAGATGAATGGATAAAGATGTGGCACATATATAAAATGGAACATTACTCAGCCATAAAAAGAAACGAAATTGAGTTATTTGTAGTGAGGTGCGTGGACCTAGAGACTGTCATACAGAGTGAAGTAAGTCTGAAAGAGAAAAACAAATACCGTATGCTAACACATATATCTGGAATCTAAAAAAAAAAAAAAAAAAAAAAACTGGTTCTGAAGAACCTAGGGGCAGGACAGGAATAAAGATGCAGACGTAGAGAATGGACTTGAGGACACGAGGAGGGGGAAGGTTAAGCTGGAACGAAGTGAGAGAGTAGCACTGACATATATACACTACCAAATGTAAAACAGATAGCTAGTGGGAAGCAGCTGCATAGCACAGGGAGATCAGCTTGGTGCTTTGTGACCACCTGGGGGGGGGATAGGGAGGGTGGGAGGGAGACTCAAGAGGGAGGGGATATGGGGATATATGTATACATATAGCTGATTCACTCTGTTATACAGCAGAAACTAACACAACATTGTAAAGCAATTATACTCCAATAAAGATGTTAATTTAAAAAAAAGAAAGAAAATAAGCTCTAGATAGGGGAAAATAACTGGCAAAATATTTTTAAAAGGCATATATGTAGGAAATTGGGGGTAGATAGTGTTCCAATTTTTAAAAGAGAAAACTAAAAGGCTTTTTTTACAAATTTTTTAAATTGGGTATTTGAAAAGGTGTACTAATATTACTATTGCTAATAACAATAACAATGAGTTAGTAATAAGGAAAAGCTAAAAATTGCTTGTACTCAAAAGTTTCCATTTTGGTTTCCTAGTGAATGGTTAAATTCAGTGTAAAATGTGCATAATAATAAGATTTTCATGACCCAAAGGTGCATTTATTGGGGTCCACTAAATTTGTTTTTTTATTCTAGCTGTAATAGCATTAGATGCTAATGGTTTCCTGGGAAAACAGGTCATCAATATTAGATAAAACTTTCTTACCTTATCATTCCCTCTAGAAATTATGTCTATTTTTATCAGAGGAATGTGTGATAAATAAATAAAGCATAATATTAAGCTTTGTGCAATAAATGACATACTAATGAAACAGAAATAACCTGAGTAGAGTGTTATGAAGTAGTTTGTAAAAGTTAAAGTACTGGATCAAATGCAGTTAATTCGAAGAACAATTAAAGGTATTGAGTGCTGTATTTAGTTGTTCAGAAAAAATAACATTTTAAATTCACTGGCAACATTGTTAATAAAGTTAATAAAAGAAAAAAAAAGAATGTTACATCCACTGATCTAGTATAATCTACTTTTGTCAAAAGATATAGGATACAATTTGATATATTGTATACAATCCATCATAATGGAAATCAATATATGCAATCTTTCACATATTCTCATGTTTAACAAAAATTTTACTTTTGTTATTTTTCCAGGAATGGTCTGTACTGACTTAATCAGTCTCCCCAACTCATCTACTTTTATGACAAGTATCTTGGAATCTTGCTTAACATCAGTAGATTTTAGCAGTCTATATGTAACCTCCCTAGGATGCTACAAACAGTTTCCTAGAACTTGACCACAATGCCTGAACTGCACATTTTGTGTGAAAAATATATGCAAACATCATTAATAAGCCTTCTCTGGTACATTTCTATTCTCGAATGGCAAGTAAATGAAAAGGTCCTCTTATTTTCTCTGGGCACTAAGAAAGATATTCTTAAGAATTAAGTTTAGATATTCTTTTCTTTAAGAAGACTTGGATGGCTATGCTTCTGAGGTATCACTTTTATCAGTTTTTTAAAATCTATTTGGCAAAGAATAAAATACAGAGACACAACACGGATAGTGAAAAGTATTTTACTACCACTTTTGTTCTTCAATTCGATCAAAAAGTCAACTAGGATGAAAATTAGAGGAAAAATATAAATGGAGACTATGACAGATAAAATAAAAGGATAATTAACTGGAAGATAATAATAAATCTCAAGTAAATATAATTCAACAATTTTTAAAGCATTATAATGGTGTTAATTGACATAAATTTGATTTAACCATTCCATATTAAATTGTGCACTTACTATTTTACCCAAATTATCAACTTTGGATTTCATATTTCAATAAGATTATAAAAAAATAAGATTAGAAGCTATGGAAAAATGGAAACAGGGTAAGATGACAAGATGATGGAAACAAATACTTGTTGAGTTTACTGTGTGACAGGCATTGTGCTGCAGTCTTTTCAGATACTTAATTCTCACTAAATCACAACAATCCCGTGAAGACTATTATTGTCTCCATTCTAAAGATAAGGACATTCAGTGAGGGCAGATCACTTGCCCAAAGCTGCATGACTAGTAAGCAGAAGAGATGAGATTTGATTTCAAAGTCCACACACTTTCCACCCACTACTACATTCTTTGGCAGAATGGAATACATTGCCTTTCACTCCACTTTCACTCCCAAACAGTAAGCAGAGCCAAAAGAAAATCTGTAATAATTTCTATACTCACATCAACAAATATTAAGGGGACATCACCTTCCTCATAAAAATCTCATTTCAGTATTTCCATTTTTCATGACTCAATGAAATTTATCCTTTAAACTTCATTACAAATATATTTAAAACTTTAAATAAGCAAATCATTTAATTTTAGAGCTACAGATTTTAAGTCTGTTTTCACCTTTAAAAAAACTGAAAAATATTCCCAAAGTCTCCTTTTAATTATGATAAAATCAGACAAAGAATGCTTGGGGAATGGAACGTTCTGATTTCAACTATTTTTCAAAACCCAATACCTGCCTGCTGCCTCTGTCAACACCTGCACTGTCTCCACCCTGCAACCGACCACCACGGAGCCCCACCCTGCAGCTGCAGCCGCAGCTGCCTGTGTCGCTGCCACTTTGGTACCCACTGCATGATTAGGCCACAGTTTTCAATGAGTAAACATAATCCTTTCTGTCATCACACATTTACGGAGTTTCTAAAGGTCAGTGAAGATTACTGCCAAGCACAGCATGACCTTTATGAGGACATGAGAGCTGTAGAAATTCATTACCACCTCCACCAAGAAGCTACATAAGAGCAGTTACCTGGACACAGAAGTGTTGAACTGAAATCCACAGAGCATTTTCCAGTTCTGACCTAGACAGGGTGAGCCTCAAAACACTTCCTCTCTGTTGCTCAGTATTACAGGATTGAAGACTTTCTTCTTCTTAGAAGGTTCATCTCATTCCCCTTTATTCCCAACTTCATACTCAAAGCACTGAGAATTTCAAGCGGAATAAGCTGAAGTTTCTTTACATCATTTCTGTATTCAATTTGTTTAATTCTTTCATAGCCCTAATAAGTATTTTTTGACTAAATTAACATGTCTTGCATGAACTGCCCAACTCCCACTGAAGGCACATACAAGAACATTTTTCTTATTATACACAATCCAACCAAAGAGACCTTGAACAAAGTTATTGAGAAACTTAAGAAATATGGATTACCACAATAGTAAGAGTATGTGAAGCAATGTACGACACTGCTCTTAAGGAAAAAGAAGGCATCCATGTTCTTGACTGGCCTTTCCATGAAGGTGCACCACCATCCAACCTTATTGTTGATGGCTAGTTACGTCCTGTGAAATCAAGTTTTATGAAGAACCTGGTTACTATACTGCTGTTCACTGTGTTGCAAGCCTTGGAACAGCCCCACTGCTTGTTACCCTAGCATTAATAGAAGGCGGAATGAAACAGGAAGATGCAGTACAGATCAGAAAACAAAAGCAGCATGGAGATTTTAACATCAAGCAACTTTTGTACTTAGAGAAGTATCATTCTCAAATGTGTTTGTGCTGCAAAGACTTCAATGGTCAATAAAACTGAGGTGTTTGATGCTGTTGTCTTGGAAGCAGAACTTCAAACAGGACCTAATTTGTTGCACATATTAGCCAAGAAGTTGGCTCAGTGAACAAGTCTAATGAAGCTTTTACAAGAGTATTGAAAAGCAATTTTCCCAGTTTACCTGCTTGACAGAACTTCTATGTTTAGGTTACGATCAACGTATTTGGACACTTAGCAAAAGATTCTTGCTGTTCAGCATTTCAAATTTGTTTATCATTTGTTCCAATTCCCGAACTCATGCAGTACTGAGTTATAAGTCTTTAAATCTATTCCCAAGCCAGAATCTTTTCAATGCATAAGAAATTTAGAAAGATTAGGTACGAAAATATCCAGTGTAACACTTGTATATTTTTTAGCATCATATAGAACTATAAAACCCTAGGAACTAAGAATACTCTAGATCTTATGTGGTTTACTGCTTCAGTCATTTCTTACATTGAAAGCAGGGCTTATATAGTTATTTCCTTGCTCACTTTACTTTTACATTTGCCCACATTCATACCAATATACATCAGGTTTGCATAACCATTGATTTTTGTTAAATTTTTTACCAAGTCATATGGTGTTATTTAATATCTTTCCGTAAATCTCATTTGTGCTCTTATGGAAAATCTGCATTTTGAAAATCTACATTGTATATAGAAGTGTATCTTTAACATCTCCAAGCAAAAAAGCTTTACAATTATTTTAATGTTTGCACTTTTGTGTGCCACTTAACAGGAAGAGCCTAAAAAGGAACAAGAGAGGGCTATTAAATATTTCTAGTAAGATACTGCCTTTACCTTGTATAGAATAATGTAGAATATGCTCTTTAATTTAGTAAATATTTTTTAACGATGTTTTGTTATTGTAGCTAATTCTTAGTCATAAAATTTTTGAAATTCTTGTTATTTTTCCATACCTACTGGAAGTTGTTTACCAGCTATTATTTTTGTTTGAAATGTGATTTCTTCTCTTCCCAACCTCCCTTTTAAAAAAAAGAAGTGGGGACGTCCCTGGTGGTGCAGTGGTTAAGAGTCCGCCTGCCAATGCAGGGGACATGGGTTCAATCCCTGGTCTGGGAAGATCCCACATGCCACGGAGCAACTAAGCCCATGTGCCACAAATACTGAGCCTGCACTCTGGAGCCCATGAGCCACAACTACTGAGCCCATGCTCCGCAACAAGAGAAGCCACCGCAATGAGAAGCCCAAGCACTGCAACGAAGAGTAGTCCCCGCTTGCCCCAACTAGATAAATCCTGTGCACAGCGGTGAAGACCCAACGCAGCCAAAAATAAATAAATAAATAAATAAATTTTTTAAGTGGGTTTCTGCTAGTGAACTGAGCAGACATCTAATTTTTATATGCCTTTTGAGCTGTGTAACTCAATACTTGGATACTTGATAGTTTATTATGAAACTGATCAAATGGTGATGTATATTAATGTTAGTTTGACCACATACTTATATTGTCTTGTAATATGTGGTTATAGTTCTGTGAGACAAATAATTTGTCAGTGTTCACCAGTTTGTAAAAATCTAGTGCGAGAGCTAAACATCTAAATAAATAATGAAATGGGAAAAAAAAAGACAATATCTAAACTACTTTCTTGAATAAGTACAATCAATCTACTAAATAAAAATCTTTATCAGTATATCAAAGCTAACATTTGAATATCTATTTTTATTAAATATAACAAAATAGATAGAAAAAGTACAGAATATTAAGTTAGCTTTTACTTGTCCAGAATAAATCTGAAAATATATTTGTAGAACAAGCTCCCTAATATGATTTTATTTGATTGTCCTTTGCTTCCAGTATGGTAGAAAAAAACTGACAGTTTAGGTAAATTAAGTTCTGATTAATACGGGTTTTACTTTCTGAAATAACATATCTGAATTTCATGAGTTGAAGCCTTGGAGATGGATATAATTAAATATAAGTTAATGGGTAGGTATAAGGATTTAATGTCAGGGTACCTTTTACTGAATTGAGTAATCTCCCACTCATGCTTAGGTCAAATTCTTAGAAACCATTAATATAAAACTCTGTGAAATATCTTTTCTCCAAAGAAATCAAGTTACGTTCACAAATGTTAATTTCACTTATCCTTTTAACATCCCTGAGTCAGATATAACATGACAGAGAATTACAACATTGTTTGTATCATCTCTCCACTAGAAGTCCTCAGAAATTTCTTGGAAATACTAATTATTATTATTACCACTTTCCATGGTGAAATGTCAAGTTGAGTCTGACTTATTCTGAGGTCACTCCCACTGTCACCAGCCAAGTACTTAGGTTTTTCATGGAAGTTATAGTTCACTCCTCTGCCCTTTTCTCTTCCTTGTATCCCCACATCAGTTGAAATTACAAAAATTGGCAAGTGTATTCTAAATACGTATGCTCTCAACATATGCTCTCAATATAGATTCTGTTGGTTGGAAAAGGGAAGGAGGAAGAAGGAAAGGAGAAAAGAAAGAAGAAAGGAAAAGAAGTAAATTAAATTAGTGTGTATCCCACCCCCACCAACTGTCTTTCTTCCTTCCTATTTCTCAGACCAACTTAGCACCTACCCAAAGTTATATGACATCAAACGTATCAGGCTCCTTTTATTGGTCCCCCAATACAGTTGTTCCTGGGTATCTGCAGGGGGTTGGTTCCAGGAATCCCTATGATTACTAAAATCCACAGATGTTCTAGTTCTTTATATAAAATGACTTGGTATTTGCATGTTAACCTACACAGCAATATCCTCCCTGTACTTTAAATCATCTCTAGATTATTTACAATAATATCTCATTGTGGTTTTCTTTGCATTTCCCTGATGCTTAGTGATGTTGAGCAGCTTTTCATGTACTTATTGGCCATCTGTATGTCTTCTTTGGAAAATGTCTGTTCAGATCCTCTGCTCATTTTTGATTGGATTGTTTGGTTTTTTGCTATTGAGTTTACGAGTTCTTTATATATTTTGATCACTAACCCCTTATCAGACAGATGATTTGCAAATATTTTCTCCTATTCAGTAGATTGCCTTTTCATCTTGTGGATGGTTTCCTTGTGTACAGAAGCTTTTTAGTTTGATGTAGTCCCACTTGTTGATTTTTGCTTTTGTCGCCTTTGGTTTTGACGTCAAATCCAAAAAATCATCACCAAGACCAACATCAAACAGCTTACTGCCAGTGTTTTCCTCTAGGAGTTTTATGGTTTCAGGTCTTATGTTCAAGTCTTTAATCCATTTTAAGTTTATTTTTATATGTGGTGTGAGAAAATGTTCTAATTTCAATCTTTTACATATAGCTGTTTAGTTTTCCCAGCACCATTTATTGAAGAGACTGCCCTTTCCCCATTGTATATTTTTAGCTCCTCTGTCATAAATTAACTGATCATATATGTGTGGATTTATTTCTGGGCTCTCTATTCTGTTCCATTGGTCTACGCATTTGTTTTTATGCAATACTATACTGCTTTGATTATTATGGCTTTTTAATATAGTTTGAAATCAGGGAGTGTGATGCCCCCAGCTTTTTTCTCCTTTCTCAAGACTGTTTTGGCTATTTGGGGTCTTTTGTGGTTTTATACAAACTTTAGGGTTGTTTTTTCTATTTCTGTGAAAAATGCCATTGGAATTTTGATATGGAATTCACTCGGTAGTACAGACACTTGGGTAGTACACACTGCTTTAGGTAGTACAGACATTTTAACAGTATTAATTCTTCCAGTCCACAAAACACAGACTATCTTTCCACTTATTTGTGTATTCTTCAATTTCTTTCATTAATGTCTTATAGTTCTCAGCATACAGGTCTTTTACCTCCTTGGTTAAATTTATTCCTAGGTATTTTATTGTTCTTGATGGAACTGTTTTCTTAATTCCTCTTTCTGATAGTTCGTTATTAGTAGAGGCATAAGAGATTTTCATATATTGATTTTGTATCCTGCAATTTTACTGATTTTGTTTATTAGTTCTAACAATTTTTTGGTGGAGTCTCTTTAGTGTTTTCTATACATAATAGTATGTCATCAGCAAATAGAGACAGTTTAAGAGCTTGAACTCTTAAACACTATGCTAAATGCCTCCAATCTAAATTGTGATTTCTTTACATTTACAACACAATCCTTGGAAGCCACTGAATCTTAAATTGGTTTATAATTGATTTTAAAATAATCACTCAGCAAGACTATTTAACTAGGCCATCACAAATACTTAGGAAATCAAGTTATTGCACATTCTGACATAAAAACTTGACATAAGACACCAACAGGTGCACTCTATTGGAGGGCCAATGTGAAAATAAAAATAATTTTCTGAGTTATTTTCAAACTAAAATAGATGGACAGCTCTAGAGAAAGCTTATTATAGGACAAAGCTCTGAAGACAAGCTACTGTAATTTGGGTAAGGTTATTAGATTACTGTTTACAATAGTAAATCTAGTATACTGAGTTATCCTGCAAACAACAACTTCCTAAGATGTATCAACAGTTATACTTATTTTTAATTAATTGCTTTCATTTATCCTTTTTCTTCAATATTTCACTTATTTCTACTGATGAATTGGGCAACACAATATAATATAATCATTATACAAGGATTCTAGCATTAGGTCTGCCACCACACAGTTGTTGACCTTAAATGTCACTTTACCTCTCAGGAACACATTTTTCTCATGTGTAAAATAAAGGATTTCCCTGGACTACTAATTTTGAGGCCTTTAAAGACAACTTTTATCCCCAAATTTTCAAATATGAAAAGCTTTTGAAGAATAAAAAAAAATTTTATGGTACAAAGATTTTAAAGGAAGAAAACTCATTTAGATTTTATGGCTGCCAAAAGAGAATTTACAGTCAAATTATTAAAATTAATAAGAGTTCAGTGAGTTGCTAGAACAATACACAAAAACCAACTGCATGTGCATCAGAAGTAAGAAAATGTATTTTTAAAAGGTACCACTTACAGTATCAACCAAAAAAATATGACAACTAAAAATGCTACCAAAAACTAAAAATTCAAAGTTATAAAGCTTGGACTTCCCTGGTGGTGCAGTGGTTAAGATCCGCCTGACAATGCAGGGGACACGGATTCGAGCCCTGGTCAGGGAAGATCCCACATGCCGCGGAGCAACTAAGCCCGTCTGCCACAACTACGGAGCCTGGGCCCTAGAGCCCGCAAGCCACAACTACTGAGCCTGCGTGCCACAACTACTGAAGCCTGCATGCCTACAGCCCGTGCTCCGTGACAAGGGAAGCCTCCCCAATGAGAAGCCCACACACCGCAACAAAGAGTAGCCCCCACTCGCCGCAACTAGAGAAAGCCCGCACGCAGCAATGAAAACCCAACGGGGCCAAAAATAAGTAAATAAATAAATAAATTTATTTTTTTAAAAAAGACAATATGTTTTAAAAAAACAAAAACAAAATTATAAAGCTTAGTTGAAAGATGTTAAACACATAATTAAATGTACATATACCTTATTCATAAATTGAATGATAAAATACCATAAAGAAGCCCATTCTCTCTAAATTAATCTAAAACTCACTCCAATGCAAATGAAAAATCCCAAAAGGATTTTAAGAACTTGACAAGCTGATTGTAAACTTAATATGGAAGAACAAGACCCCAAGACAATTCAAAAGAAGACCGAAGTCAAGGAAATCAAATTCCCAGATATGAAGATAGTGTCAGGAATGAAGACATTGTGGTATTGATGAAAAATAAGCATCTCTCACTTCTTCAACAGCCCAAAACCCTTCTATCTATTTACAAATCAATAAAGAAATTTCCCCTTTGCTCCATAAAACCCTTAATGGTCTCCTTAGTCTTGAATATGGATCTTATTATCTAAACATAAGAGCATGATAGCAGTGGCCAAAATGCTCCTTTTAGCATTGTCACTATTCTCCTCCTCAGAGCACATTTCAGCTTCTTAACTATCCTAACCGTTTACCTATTCAAGATATTATGAACTTCACCAAGAACATCACGTGGAGTGGCAGACAGATCAGCTGCCAACGTGAGAATAAAATGACAGACTGCTCAGAATACGTATCTATATTCACACACTATTATTTGTATTTTTACAAAGTATATGAGAAAAAAAACTGTTGGGAAATGACAGAAGACAAGAAGCAGAACACTCAAAGGCATGAGTTAATATTATCTTTACTGTTCTAGTCCTTTTGTTCACAAAAAAGGAGGTGAAATCATAAAATAAAAATAGTAATAAAGTTTTAACTATATATTTAATTATTGAGAAAATTTTATAAATTAACTGTAATGGTTTAAAAAATATCACTCAGTACCCTCCCTGTACAGCATACTCTGCAAAGTTCTACATGGTGACACAAAGCAAAGAAAGCTATATGGGTAGGAAAGGACAGCACAGAGGATATTCTAAGTGTTCTAAGTGGGATGAATGGTTAAAAAAAAATAGAAATAGGAGTGAATAAATATTATGTAGTAGACATCATAACAAATCAACAAATGAACATAGTAAGTTGTAATTAACAAAGCAGTAAAGACTGAACACTGGTTGAAATTTTTGGATTTTTTTAGAGAAACAACAGTCATTGCAGGTTCTTAATCGTGGGAGTTAAAAGATAAAAGCAGTGTCTGAGAAAGGTAATTCTGACAACTCTGTGCAGGATGGGCTGGAGGGGGAAAGAGACTAGAGACAGGGAATGAACACCTACAAAGCTGCTGAAGTACAGAAGCATGAAGTACATGAAGCATGAAATCATGAAGATTTAGAAAATAGTAAAAACTATGGAAAAAATAGGGAAATGGGAAGGTGTCCCTTATATTATTCAATTAATATGATTTTCATAAGCACCACATTCAACATGTAGATATACATTTTTTAATTAAATAAGGTATTAAATGATCAGTGTGCATAATTTTACCAACCTCTATAGGACTGCCATAAAAATAACATGAGATCATGTTATTAAAAGAATTCTCTAATTGTAAATATTACATAAATATTACCTGTTGTAATTTCTTAGGGAGGAGATAGCTGTGAAATAATAGAAATGCTCCAGCCATAAAGTCCAAACACCTGAATTCAAATTCTGGTTCTATTATTTAATAGTGTCTTTAATGTACCTTAAGCAAGTCATTTAACCATTCTGAGTAACCATTTTTAATATGTAAAAAGGGGGGGGAGGCGATTATCTCATAAAAGTTCAAGGAATAAATAATTCTTTATAAAATCCCTAACACAGTATCTGAATTATGGTGGACAGTGAATAATGAATGTGTGTTGCAGGGGGGATGGAGGAGGAGGCCAAAAATAGGGGTCCATTTTGGCTGACCTTATCGGAAAGTCACAAGCATCTCCAATGAACCATAATGACCATGCCCTTCTCCATACTGTTTTAATGAGAAATTATACAAGAAAATTCCAGAAGTATCTTATTAATGTTCCACCGTACACAATATCTTCTTATGTATAAGATCAAATCCACAGCAGAATAAAAAATAACTGTCAAAAGCTATATTACCAATCTGATTTTTAAAACAACAATAACAGGCAGTTAGTGATTTTTCTTCTTTTTTAATTTACAACATTACCAGAATTCACATTTCTATTTCTAATATTTATTACTTGCGAAAGAAGTTAAAAAGAATAAGAGACCAAAAACTCAAAAGTGCATTCTGAGGGAACTTAAACAGTAGGAAGATAGGGAATAACCTGTCTTTGGCAAGACTCTATAGACTTCTCATAGAAAGAAATGAATCTGAAGTTCCCTGGTGAGATCACCCCACCCATGGATCCCAAAAGTAGGAGTCAGGGAATAGTTTATAAAATCTACTATAGAGCACTTTTAGCTCAGAGCACTTTTAGCTCACTTTAAGAATAAAGATCTAGGGCTTCCCTGGTGGCGCAGTGGTTGAGAGTCTGCCTGCTGATGCAGGGGACACGGGTTCGTGCCCCGGTCCGGGAAGATCCCACATGCCGCGGAGCGGCTAGGCCAGTGAGCCATGGCCACTGGGCCTGTGCATCTGGAGCCTGTGCTCCGCAACGCGAGAGGCCACAACAGTGAGAGGCCCGCGTACCACAAAAAAAAAAAAAAAAAAAAAAAAAAAGAATAAAGATCTAAAGAGACTATAAATAAGCAATATTCATATATATTTCCTTTCTAACCTAGACCAATTAGGTTCCACTTAACTAGGGATCTTTAGCATACTATTCATTCATTCAACTCTGCACAATATATTACAGAATGTACTGGGAGGAATAGTATCAGAACCTACCTTAAAGAAATAAGATCAATACATACAAAAAAGTGCCATGATAGAAGTACAAATAAAATATTTATGCAAGAAGGACTGAGAAAGCGTTAGGGAATGTATGAAGTGAATTTGGGCATAGGAAAACTAGAAAGGAGGGTGGAAGGAAAAAACCGTAGACGGAAGGACCAGTGTAAGGCAATGACAGAGGCCAAAACAGAGACTTATAAGAAGGTATTGGCTAGAGCATATGGAATTGAAATTAAATGATCAGAATATTAGATATGGACAGATTGCAAAAGCCTTGAGTTCCAGCATAAGGGATTTGAACTTTATTTTGCATACCCTAAGAGTTTATGAGTAAGGGGAGATGAATAAAGGTTTAAATTAAGAATATTAACCTCACATAATGATTAAAATACAGAGTAAGGGAAAAAATAGTGTCAGAAAAGCTACTGGACCATCAATGAGTCGCTTTACTGTACAGCAGAAATTAACACAACATTGTAAATCAACTCTACTTCAATAAAAAAAATTTAAAAAAAAAGAAAAGCTACTGGATTTAACTATAGAAATAGTTTATCAGATAGGGATCATTACAAAAACTCATATCCACCCAACTCGTAGCAGAGCTAAATCATATTTTAAGACAAATTATATACACATTTAACTCCATAAACTTAATTCTTATGCATTGAGCCAAAAAAACATAAAAGGAAAGACAGACTTCATCCACCCTATTACTCAATGCATTTATTCCCCAAAGTAAACATGAGATGAGATGGGAGCTACAATTCTACATTCCCTCAGTCTCAATTCCCATGTGCCTCTCACAGCATGAGCATCACGATTCTAGTGTTAAGGATATGGCTATTTTTCATATAACACATCCCTTAATCCTAAGTGAACCACTTCATCAAATGTTCCACCAAAGAAAAAGAAAACAGTACTTTGCTCTAGCACTGCTCTAAAACTGCTATGTTAGACTTGATGAAAGATTTTATGTGCTATTTAAGAAACTTCACAAGAAAAATTTTAGCTCAATTTTTGCTTCACATACTGACTTTAGAACCTAAGCCCTGCTTAATGCCTTTTCCCTTCCTCATCTTAAGCATTTAAAGCGTACTGGAGGTAGCAAAACAGGGATTTAGTCCAAAACAAGTATTTGAGGACATAAAATGTCCTAAAAATAGTGAAATGTTTCAGGAAGCTTAAACCAGGCAAAGAAAAACAAAATCTCTGAGGGTGGGTAAGGTTACAGAAAGCATGGGCACAAAGTGCAAGACACCTGAACTCCATGGAACCTACATATGAAAAGGATAATAGATAAGGTGGAGGGCAATTATGAACCGCTTATGAGCACATCTTTTTATTTTCCCCCATAACCATTAAGATCCCCTCTCTGAATCAATATTTTGATACAGTATTATAAAATTCTGGCAACTTATGTATTAAAAAGTCTTTTATAACATTAACATTTGCTAAAAACTAGACTAACACACTTTAGAAGACAGAAATGCTTTTACTTTTAAAGTACAGACTTGTGTTTGTTTTGCCTAACTGGTTAAAGTATTTCCAAGTCACAAGTTTATTTATCCAATACCTACTGAGCACTACTATGTGCCAAGTACTGTGCTAGATGCTAGAAGTACAAAGTGAAATAAAATATAATTCTTGTTCCCTTCAAGGAGTTTATAATCGAATGAGGGAGACATACTATAATTAGTATAACCATGTTATAATCAAAGTACAAAGGATACTATAAAAGCAAACAAGGAGGTCAAGAATACTTTTTTGAAGTACTAAAGTGAATTTGGAAGGTCAGGTAAAAGTTACAACTGTGCTTCCTAACTTGACTGTGCACCAGAACCACATATAGAGTTGATGTCTAGGCCTCACTTCAGATTGAGTGAATTAGAATCTCCCGGGGTGAAGCCGAGAAATCAGTATTTTTAACATGTACCTTGAGTGATTCAGAATCACGGCCAGGTTTTGCTGGCAGTGAGCTAGAAGTATAGACAACCATTCCAGGCAAAGAGAATAGCTCAGTATGGTTGGAGTAGGTGAAATACAGACAGAAAATCAAAAAGAAATCAGAACAAGAGTACTGACACAATTAATGTGACATTTCAAACAGGATCTAAGGAACTGATGTGAACTTCCACAATAAAAGGCAATAATCTGTGTCATGTGTTTCGGTAAATGATTTCTGACATGAACTAGTTTCTTATTGAAGTATATGGGAAAACTAAATGCAAATACTTTGCATTGCAAGACAAAGTAAAATGCTCCTTTTAAAAAGCAAATAAGGTAAAACAAAACAAAACAGAGTTCGACTCATAATTTTTATTCAATGCAGTGACCACTCATTTTTCTCAGGATACACAGCCTGAGAAGCTATGATATATGTCAGAAGCTAGGATAATACTGTTTTAACTTGAAAATGTTCCATAATGTATAAAATAAATTCAAACTGTATTTTGAAATTCAAGCTTTAAAACTGAAAACCACTCAATGATTTTAAGTTTCCAAACTGTTATTTCATAATAGTTTATTACTTTCTGATTAAAATTTACTTATAATTATATTTTTATACTTAATTCCAGGTAGGAGTAAAGTGAGATAAGTCACCAAGAAGAGGAGTATTCAAGATAATAGACTAAAAGCCAAATAGAATCTATTCTATTGATCGCTTTTTATTAAGTAGCAAATGTTTTAAATCATCAACTGTTTCAATCCCCAATTCATTCTCCAACAAAGACTTCATAACCAGAGATGTAGACAGGAAAGCATTTGAAACAGGAATAAGCTTTTAAAGAATATTCTTCAGAAACCTAAGGACAAACTTACTAATTATTATATATAAAATATATCCTACAGTTATATTCTATTTCTAAAAAGTCCTTCTAAATCTTACTTAAATCATTTAAACACATCCTAATGACTTATAGACAGGACAAAGACTCATTTACCAAAGTGAAACCTACTGCCAAACCATGCATAGTAATTCCCTGAAGGAGCACATTGGGTATAGAAGCAATAGCAGTTAAAAATCAACAGACTAACCACATACACCTATTTGAGAACTAATTAACAAATAACAGTAATCAGCTAATTACAAGAATAATTCTTAAACTTGATATAACAAATCATCCTTTCTCAGACTTAATTTAATGTACTTTTTAAAAATGGTATTACCAAGACGCCTTAGCTTCCAGATGAAATACAGGAATTAAATTACAGCTCCAAGGCTATAGTTGTCAGCTTCTTAGGCTAGAATGATCTATTGACATAGACTGTAAGATAACTTTGTTTCCTGAGTCATGCCCTGCTTCCTTTCTTCTCCTGCAGCACTTTATACATCTCTCTATTCACTTTACTGTAAGTACCTAAATCCTGCAAAGAAGGTAGTACCATTACCATGTAATAGCTAAGGAAATAGGCTTAGTATCACGAAATGATTAACCAAGATCACCACTAAACCCAGATTTCAAACTCAGATCTGTTTAACTGCAAAGCTCTTTCCACACTGCCTCACAGGTAGAGAGGAACACAGGACTAAGTAAATCAAAGCTAAGTAACTGAACTGGCTGCAATTTCTTCTATAACTGCTTTGGAAGTAGCAAAAATAGATCTATCATATCTGACAAACCAAACGTAGAGGACAAGTATTTAGGGGTGGAGGTGTGGGAGTTCTGCTTAGTACCTGAGCTCCCTCATATAATTAGGGAATATACCACTTTATGAGTCTTCACAGAAGGTAGAGCCCCCCCTCCTTACAGAGAAGCTAACAGTGCCACATAGTCATTCTTCTTGTCACCCCTGCAGCATGGACATGGGCACTTAATCTATATTCTGCCAACATGACATTCCCACCAAGGACTCTAAATTAAGATCTAGAGACAGTAAGAAGCTGGGACAGCAAAGGTTAGATTTTGCCAGGAGGCCGCAGAAGCAACATTAAGTTTCCAAAGGCAATGGTAGCAGTAATGTAGTAGCTGAGTCTAGCCATCAGCAATTCAAAGTGCATTCCTATCACTGGACTGGTTTTATGCCATGATTTTTAGATATGTCTTTTCTGTTACGTAGTCTCTCTTATTCCTGTCTCTTTAAGGCCTCAGCCTTCCCAGCAATTTGGTAAACTAATCAATATGCTTCCAATAAATACCTTTTCTACTTGAATCGGTCAGAATTGCCTTCTGTTGCCTACAATTAAACCCAGACTGAAGCATTGAATAATTAAATAAATGACACTGAACAATTATACTTTATCAAATCTTTTTACCTTAGTGTTGATTGTTGTTTTATATAATTTGCCATTATGCTCTTAAGTAAAACTATTTTATACATGATAGTTATGCTCTAACAACAACAAAATAACCTCAAATTAGGTTTCTTTATGTTTTTCAAAAGCAACACAAAAACACAAATATAATATCATCTAAAGGTGATTTTCACTGAGGATCAGAGTTAAGCTTTATTAAGAATACTTACCTGTCAGGAATACCTAGCCTCTTGACACTTCTATAAACAGAAAGAGTATTTGCAACATGTCGATAATTAAACCAGAATCGGGATGTACATACCTAAAGTAATAAAACAAATATATTATTTTTAGGAATCAAAATAAGCTACAGAGTTACAGAATTACTTCTCTTTAAGTAGGATATAGAGATGCCTAAAAAAAGAGTATGTCATAATCAGGACTAGAAACAGCAAAGCACATAAAGAATGGTCAATAAAACCAATCTCTCTAGAAAAAGGTCTTTCATAACTAGTCTTAAAAACACATTCAGCTTAAGAGAAAACAAAGCTTTGGGGAATTTAATCAAATACTGAACCAACTTAGTTACTCTCAATTTATGATTCTATAATGTTCCTATTTCTAAAATATTAAATTCTTTAGAACCAAAGACAATGCCCATAATCTCTTCATGGAATAGAAAAGAATATTAACTACATTGGGTTATATAATATTCCTTTCACTCTGGATTGCTTCCTAACTTTAGTTGTGAAAAACATAAGAGAGAGACTAAAACAAAGCATAGAAAACAGGTTTATATGCACATAAGGGAATGCATTATAAAGAAGCTGTTGAACGGAACAGAAAACTAGAAACGATTTCAACAAGTTTTACACTTAAAGACAAACTGATCCTTAAAAAAGGTAACAAAGATACTAGGAAAATCTAATGCCATGCCTCAAAAGTCAGCCCTCTCGAACGCTCATTCCAAAGGAGAAACCAGAGACTGGGATCAGTTGGTAATATATCCATCCACTAAGCATCCTCCTACCTCCTACCACACTGTTCTGCTGATAGTAAGTGTAATGACAGTTTTGAGAACACCACAAATGTTCTTGCCCCTGTAAATAGGACGGAACCACAAGACTTTTTTATTAAACTGAATTTTCAACCTGGAATCCAATAAGGAGAAGACTAAAATTCTTGACTACATAAAAAAATATGTACCATAAAATCCTAACAGAAATGAAAAACTTGAAATAATTGTAACCCAATAAGAAAAAGATGAACAGCCCAATTTTGAAAAATGGGCAAAGGATGAGAGCAAGCATTTCATAACAAAAGTATTAAAAATAGACAATGAAAGTCTTAAAGATGCTCAACCTCTGTCATAATATAAGAAAACATAAATCAGGTTTGTGATGTTTCTGTTGGGCTGAAGGCTTCCTTAAGCAGATTTCTAGCCACTGTGAGGATGGTAAATGGCTTTCAGCTCACGCTGAGTGGCTGCCTAGACTCCTGTACTGAGGAGGACTGTGAAGCGAGTCCAGGGGCTGCAATGAACTCTGAGCACTGGCTTTCACTGGTAAGCAAGGGAGCCTCTGATTGGAGTCAAGATGGCAGAGTAGGAGGACGCAGAGTTAGTGTCTCCTCACAACTAGAGCACCTACCAGGCGCTGCTGGAGGACCTCAGACACCTAAGGGGACAGGAGGAATCCCTGCATTATCGGGCCAGAGGTCAGGCCTGATCTCCTGTGGTGGGAGTGCCAAGTCCAAACCACTGGACTACGAGAGAACCTCAGACCCCAGGGAATATTAATCAGTGTGAGCTCTCCCAGAGGTGCTCATCTTGGCACCAAGACCCAGCTCCATCCAACTGCCTGCAAATTCCAGTGCTGGATGCCTCACACCAAACAACCAGCAACAAAGGAACACAGCAGCACTCATCAAAAAAAAGAAAAAAATGAGATGACAAAAATATATGTTACAGATGAAGGAGCAAGGTAACCTACAAGACCAAATAAATGAAGAGGAAATAGGCAACCTACCTGAAAAAAAAATTCAGGGTAATGATAGTAAAGGTGATCCAAAATCTCAGAAACAGAAGGATGGCACACATTAAGAAAATACAAGAAATGTTTAACAAGGACCTAGAAGAACTAAAGAACAAATAGTGATGAACAACAAACTCACTGAAAGGAATCAACAGCAGAATAATTGAAGAAGAACAAATAAGTGAGCTGGAAGATAGAATGGTGGCAATAACTGCCAAGGAGAATAAAGAAAAAAGAATGAAGAGAAATAAGGACAGTCTCAGAGACCTCTGGGACAACATTAAACGCATCAACAGGCGAACTATAGGGGTCCAAGAAGAAGAAGAGAAAGAGAAAGCTCTGAGAAAATATTTGAAGAGATTATAGTTGAAAACTTCCCTAACATGGGAAAGGAAATAGCCACAAAAGTTCAGGAAGCACAGTGAGTCCCAGACAGTAAAAACCCAAGGAGAAACATGTCAAGACACATATTAAACTAACAAAAATTAAATTCAAAGAAAAAATGTTAAAAGCAGGAAGGGAAAAGCAACAAATAACATACAAGGGAATCCCCATAAAGTTATCAGCTGATTTTTCAGCAGAAATTCTGCAGACCAGAAGGGAGTGGCAGGACATATTTAAAGTGATGAAAGGGAAAAACCTACAAACAAGATTACTCTACCCAGCAAGGATCTCATTCAGATTCAATGGAGAAATAAAAAGCTTTACAGACAAGCAAAAGCTAAGAGAATTCAGCACCACCAAACCAGCTTTACAACAAATGCTATAGGAACTTCTCTAGCAGGAAACACAAGAGAAGAAAAAGACCCACAAACAAACCCAAAACAATTAAGAAAATGGTAATAGTAACATACATATCGATAACTGCCTTAAATGTAAATGGATTAAATGCTCCAACCAAAAGACACAGACTGGCTGAATGGATACAAAAACAAGACCCATATATATGTCTCTACAAGAGACCCACCTCACACCTAGGGACACATACAGACTGAAAGTGAGGGGATGGAAAAAGATATTCCATGCAAATGGAAATCAAAAGAAAGCTGGAGTAGCAATACTCGTATCAGATAAAATAGACTTTAAAATAAAGACTGTTACAAGAGATAAGGAAGGACACTACATAATGATCAAGGGATCAATCCAAGAAGATATAATTATAAATATTTATGCACCCAACATAGGAGCAACTCAATACATAAGGCAAATGCTAACAGCCATAAAAGGGGAAATCAATACTAACACAATAATAGTGGGGGACTTTAACACCCCACTTACACCAATGGACAAATCATCCAGACAGGAAATAAATAAGGAAACAGAAGCTTTAAATGACACAACAGACCAGACAGACTTAATTGATATTTATAGGACATTCCACCCAAAAGCAGCAGAATACAATTTCTTCTCAAGTGCACACAGAACATTCTCCAGGATAGACTGCACCCTGGGTAACAATGAAGCCTCAGTAAATTTAAGAAAACTGAAGTTGTATCAAGCACCTTTCTGACCACAATGCTATGAGATTAGAAATTAATTGCAGGAAAAAAACTGTTAAAAACACAAACACATGGAGGATAAACAATACGCTACTAAATAACCAAGAGATCACTGAGGAATCAAAGAGGAAATCAGAAAATACATAGAAACAAATAACTGCGAAAACACGAGGACCCAAAACCTATGGGATGCAGCAAAAGCAGTTCTAAGAGGGAAACTATAGCAATTCAATCTCACTTCAAGAAACAAGAAAAATCTCAAATAAACAATCTAACCTTATACCTAAAGCAACTTGGGAAAGAAGAACAAAAAAATCCCAAAGGCAGTAAAAGGAAAGAAATCAGAGATCAGACAAGAAATAAATAAAATAGAAATGAAGAAAACAATAGCAAAGATAAATAAAACTAAAAGTTGGTGGTTTGACAAGATAAACAAAATTGATAAACCTTTAGCCAGACTCATCAAGAAGAAAAGGGAGAGGATTCAAATCAATAAAATTGGAAATGGAAAAGCAGAAATTACAACTGACACTGCAAAACTACAAAGGATTGTGAGAGATTACTACAAGCAACTGTATGCCAATAAAATGGACAACCTGGAAGAAATGGACAAATTCTTAGAAAAGCACAACCTCCAGAGACTGAACCAGAAAGAAATAGAAAATATAAATAGATTATCACAAGTAATGAAATTGAAAATGTAATTAAAAATCTTCCAACAAACAAAAGCCCAGGACCAGATGACTTCACAGGTGAATTCTATCAAACATTTAGAGAAGAGCTGACACCTATCCTTCTCAAACTCTTCCAAAAATTGCAGAGGGAGGAATACTCCCAAACAAGTTCTATCATCACCCTGATACCAAAACCAGACAAAGATATCACAAAGAAAGAAAATTAGACACTAATATCACTGATGAACATAGATGCAAAAACCTCAAAAAAATACTAGCAAACAGAATCCAACAACATATTAAAAGGATCATACACCATGATCATGCACCTGGGATTTATCCCAGGGATGCAAGGATTCTTCAATATAGGTAAGTCAACCAATGTGATAACACCATATTAACAAATTAAAGAATAAAACCAAATGATCATCTGAATTGATGCAGAAAAATCTTTTGACAAAATTCAACACCCATTTATGATAAAAACTCTACAGAAAGTGGGCACAGAGGGAACCTACCTCAACACAATAAAGGCGATATATGACAAACCCACAGCAAAGATCATTCTCAATGGTGAAAAACTGAAAGCATCTGCTCTAAGATCAGGAAAAAGACAAGGATGTCCACTCTCACCACTATTATTCAACATAGTTTTGGAAGTCCTAGCCATGGCAGTCAGAGAAGAAAAAGAAATAAAAGGAATATAAATTGGAAAAGAAGAAGTAAAACTGTCACTGTTTACAGATGACATGATACTATACATAGAAAATCATAAAGATGCCACCAGAAAACCACTAGAGCTAATCAGTGAATTTGGTAAAGTTGCAGGATACAAAATTAATGCACAGAAACATATTGCATTCCCATACACTAACAACGAGAGATCAGAAAATTATGGAAACTATCCCATTTACTATCACAACAAAAAGAATAAAATACCTAGGCATAAACCTACCTAAGGAGGCAAAAGCCCTGTACTCAGAAAAATATAAAACACTGATGAAAGAAACCAACGATGATAAAAACAGATGAAGAGATATACCATGTTCTTGGACTGGAATAATCAATATTGTGAAAATGACTACATTACCCAAAGCAATCTACAGATTCAATGCAATCCCTATCAAATTACCAATGGCATTTTTCACATAATTAGAACAAAAAATTTTACAATTTGTATGGAAACACAAAAGACTCCAAATAGCCAAAGCAATCTTGAGAAAGAAAAATGGAGCTGGAGGAATCAAGCTCCCTGACTTCAGACTATACTACAAATCTACAGTAATCAAGACAGTATGGTACTGACACAAATACAGAAATATAGATCAATGGTACAGGACAGAAAACCCAGAGATAAACCCATGCACATATGGTCACCTAATCTATGACAAAGGAGGCAAGAATATACAATGGAGAAAAGACAGTCTCTTCATAAGTGGTGCTGGGAAAACTGGACAGCTACATGTAAAAGAATGAAATTAGGACACTACCTAATACCATACACAAAAATAAACTCAAAATGGATTAAAGACCTAAATGTAAGAGTTGACACTATAAAACTCTTAGAGGAAAACATAGGCAGAACACTCTATGACATAAATCACAGCAAGATCCTTTTTGACCCACCTCCTAGAGAAATGGAAATAAAAACAAGAATAAACAAATGGGACCTAATGAAACTTAAAAGTTTTTGCACAGCAAAGGAAACCACAAACAAGACAAAAAGACAACCCTCAGAATGGGAGAAAATATTTGCAATCAAAGCAACCGACAAAGGAGTAATCTCCAAAATACACAAACAACTCATGCAGCTCAATATCAAAAAAACAAACAACCCAATCCAAAAATGGGTAGAAGACCTAAACAGACATTTCTCCAAAGAAGACATACAGGTGGCCAAGAGGCATATGAAAAGATGCTCAACATCACTAATTATTAGAGAAATGCAAATCAAAACTACAATGAGGTATCACCTCACACCGGTCAGAATGGCCATCATCAAAAAATCTACAAACAGTAAATGCTGGAGAGGGTGTGGAGAAAAGGGAAGCCTCTTGCACTGTTGGTGGGAATGTAAATTGATACAGCCACTATGGAGAACAGTATGGTGGTTCCTTAAAACACTAAAAATAGAACTACCATATGACCCAGCAATCCCACTACTGGGCATATACCCTGAGAAAACCATAATCCAAAAAGAGTCACGTACCACAATGTTCATTGCAGCACTATTTACAATAGCCAGGACACGGAAGAAACCTAAGTGTCCATAGACAGATGAATGGAAAAAGAAGATGTGGCACATATATACAATGGAATCTTACTCAGCCATAAAAAGAAACGAAATTGAGTTATCTGTAGTGAGGTGGATGGACCTAGAGTCTGTCACACAGAGTGAAGTAAGTCAGAAAGAGAAAAACAAATATCATAAATTAACGCATATACGCGGAATCTAGAAAAATGGTACAGATGAACCTATTTGCAGGGCAGGAATAGAGACACAGACGTAGAGAACGGATGTGTGGACACGGGGGGAAAGGGAGGGTGGGATGAACTGGGAGATTAGGATTGACATATATACACTATCGTGTAAAATAGCTAGCTAGTGGGAACCTGCTGTATAGCACAGGGAGCTTAGCTTGGTGCTCTGTGATGACCTAGATGGGTCGGATGGGTGTTGGGGGGAGGGAGGTCCAAGAGGGAGGGCATATGTGTATACATATAGCTGATTCACTTCGTTGTACGGCAGAAACTAACACAACATTGTAAAGTAGTTATACAACAATTAAAAAAAAAACATAAATTGATAAGTATCCAAGAGTCTGACAATTCGCACTATTGGCAAGGGTATGACAATACCCTTGCCAATAGTATGCGGGCAAATACTATAGATATGAGGACAAAACACTCATATCCTATTTATGGGAATGTGAACTAACATAAACTTTCTAAGAGGGTAATTTGCAACATATATCATTTGAAAATGTACTTATTTTTTGATTTAGCTCATATAAGCATGCAAAAATATGTGTTCAAGGACTTTCACTATAATATTGCCTACATTAGCAAAAATCAAAACCAAAAAGCTAGAAACAAAATCACTATCCATCAGTATTATTTTTTTAACCATGAGTATGGATTATCTTTGTAACATTTTTTATTAAACAGAGACAAAAATGTTTTATTCAAAGCAGATCCTGAAACTAAAATAGAATCCGATTTTCCTTCTATCTCCCTCTGGTGGCAAGTTTTCTCAATCATTACAAGAGTGAAGGGGTATTTCATTTACCTCTGATCATCTAGTCAAGACTAAAATTAATTCAAACTGGAAGGAAAAACATATATATATATACATATATATGTATATATATATACATATTTTCTTTAATTTGAACTACATAACATTTAAAGAAATTTATGTTTTATACTTTCAACTTGGCCCTGGTCAAATTTCATAATTTTCCACTTAAGAAAGTACAATTTATTGAAGTCTCACTCTACTAAGTCTGAGTTAATGTGTAAAATATTGCACAAAACATGAAAACTGCAGTTGTCAAATACTCAGAAGTAATCCTTTTTCACCCTCTATTTTTCAGCTGAGACCTAGGTTGCTGAGATTAGAGAGGGGCTCAGTTAAAGGTTTCCCAGAACAAGGAAGACTTCAATGTGTGTGTAGTATAAGCTAATAGGCTCCTATTCTAAAAGATGAGCCCTTTGGCAATTAGCTGTCTGCACATAGGCAGTTATTCCCTCTTTTAAGAATTCCTATAGAGAGACTAATTGGAAGCGCCCTTAGTTTCCTATAGAGCAAGTTATCCTCTCAAATTGGTGGATCATGGCCTGCCTCCTCATAGTTTTCCCCAATTTAAGTGGTCACTGAAAACGTATCTCCTTATCATGAGCAGCTTTTGTTTAATTCCTTCATAAAATCTCTTAGGAGGCAGTAGCATATAAAAGGTTTTTGTTCCTGAAGAACAAGAAAATGAGTCATGAACCCACGTTGCTATTCTATTTAATCACAGTAACATAAAATAATTTGGCTTCTAAACTTTTCTGTATAACTTGAATTTTCTACAATGATCATTTATTTTTGTAAACAGAAAAAAACAATTAAAAAATAAAAACAAAATGGCCAAAGTAGAGAGTATCTATAAACAAATATTACAGATAAGAAATACAATTACTAGTTTCCATCATTAAAATAACTCTACACTTTATAAAATGCTCCCTTTCACAACAGGATCCCTAATTTATTTTTCCATGTATTTACACATCACCACTTGACAGACACACTGAAGACAAAGGATATTATTAGTTGATGTGATCAATTTAAAATATAGCCAAATGAAGATAATTTCTGTTATAAGATATAAATTTTATTTTCAAGAATTTGATTCACACAAAATTTCTCAGATACACATCTAATGTAAACAACGAGGTATACCTTTATAGAATACACTTACCAAAACCGCCCAGTTGTTTGTATGGCCACTTCTAAAGAACTGTTCCGCTTGATCCTATTAGTCAAATAATAGCAAAAAGCTTAAAAGAAAGTCACATTTCCCAGAATAAAGACTGATAAAGGACAGTTAAGATTCACAGAGTTTTTACAGTTGTAATAACAGTAAGCCATCATTGTGCAAGTTTATAAATATTCTAGTATCTGACCTTATGAAAGACAAAATAGTTTTATTTTGGGGAAGCGGGAAGCTACTGCAAGAGGGGATTTTTGTTTTTAAACATTTTATCTCAAATGCAGTCAGCTCTTCCTCATGCTTCTCATTTTCCATTCAGTCTTCAAGTTGTGAATGACATTTCATTTCTTGATTCACATATATTAATACCCTTCCTGCTGAAATTTCATTCAATATTAGCTCCTACTCTGTGCTGAGTGTTTCCTATTATTTTATTTTAACTCACCAATATATGTGATTAAACACATTCTCTAGCATACTTCCATGTACCATTTTGCTAATCTGTTAAAGTCTGAATTATATTTACCATCATGGAACATTAAAAACCTCAGCATCCAATACCATCTAGACACCTAATGAATATGACTTTTATTATATATTAAAATAATAGTGAATATAAACCATAATGATTTCAGATCTGCCCCTAAACAGTATTAATTACTAGAACAGTCAGACTGCCTGGATTCAAATCTGGACCCTACTACCTACTAGCTGTATAAACTTAGGAAAGCTGCTTAATTTCTCTGTACTTCCATTTCCCCACCTATAAAATGACAACATTACCTGACTCACAGAATGTAGGAATGGTGACTAGAACATAGTAATTGTATAACAAATATTAGCTGTTTTAATTTTCAGCTGTCAAGAAAATTTCAGAAAGAATGAAATAAAAAATTCACTCAGTGTGTGTGCGTCATATATGTGTGTGTGTGTCTGTGTGCGCGCCATATATATATATATATATATATTTCTTTTTAAACTTTCTCAACAGCTGCATAGATGCTAAAGAAAGCAATGTGCTATAGTGGTTTAGGAATTTGAAGATCTGGCTGTGAGAATGGGGTTAAGTCATTTAGCTCTGTAGACTTGATTTTCCTCATGTAGAAATGGGAGTTGACCCGATAACCTCTAATGTCCCTTCCAGCTCCAAAATCCTCACATCATTAAGACTTCAGTGAAAAAATTGAGATGGCAAAACTCTTTTGTGATTGTTTAGACAATATAGACACTGCAAAGTTATTCATTCATTCTACACATAGTTAGTGGAGCACCTATTATGTGCCAGGTACCATGTAATGTACAGTGATGCAAGAAAGTCACTAAGAAGCATGCTGCTTCCTCTCAAGAATCCCAGAGTTCAATAAAGAAGACAAGCATGCAAACACGTTACACTAGTATGTAACATTCATTCATTCATCACATTCATTGGGTACCATGTGCCAGTCCCTGTTCAGTGTTCAGAATACAATGATGGGCAAAAACAGTGCTAGTACTTGCCTCCAAAGAGGTTACTATCCAATTTGATAGACATACATTAAGCAGATAAGGACAAACTACAAATTCTATAAAGGTAAGATATACAGTATCATAAGAGAGTATAATAGGGGGACCCAACCTGATCAGGGAATGGGAAGGGGAAGGGCCGGCAGGGATGTCAGGGAAGGTTTCTCTAGAGAAGTGACATTTGGTTAGGATCCAAAAGATAATGAGAAGAGGGAAGATAATTCCAGACAGAGGGAACATGAGCCCTAACAGCAGAAGGAAGCTTAAAAATTTCTAGAAACTGAAAGATTAGCATAACTAGAAGTTTGAAAAAGAGAGAGAGGGAGAGAGAACTGGAGGTGTAGGCAGGAGCCAAAGAATGCAAGGCCTTGTTTATGGGTCATAATCAAGATTTAGTTCTTTATCCTTAAAGCAGCATTGAGGTATATACGGGTGACATAATCAGATTTGCATATTTAAAAGTTACTCTGGCTGCAGCTTGGAGAACAGACTGGAAAGAAAAAAGAATGACTTGAGCCAGACCAATTAGGCAGCTATTGTCCTCTTAGTGAAAGATGATGTAATAATAGAGTACAAAGCATACATGGGTTATAAGACAGGAGTGCTACACTAGCTAAGCACACAAATTACAACAGTAAAGGCAAAAGTAAAGGATAGGGAAAGATTCTACAGAGGTTAGCTTTTACTGCATTTAGTAAATAAGCAAACAGAAGAAACTGGAGGAATGAAACATGGTAACGTAAAAAAGCACAACTGTGTAACTACAAAAAAGAGTAATGGTATCCAAAATGAAGTATACAAAATAACCTACTACAATAAATAAGGAAAATAGAACTTCTATTTAAGTTTACATTATCTAAACAATATGCTTTATAAATAGAATATATAAATTAGCAATAATTCATGAATAGAAAGAGGGAGTGCATGCTCTCTTTTTTAACTGGTAGGGATGTGTATTCAAAAAGTTTTGAGCCGGTGGTCTAAGCTCAAGGTCTGAGATGGTGGGGAGAATGGGGTCCTATATGAAGACTGGAAAGTCTCTGCTTAGAGACCAGATCATGATGTTTAGACTTTATTCTGTATGCAATGAAAAAAATACTGAAAAGATTCAATCAGAAGAATAACCTGATCAGGTTTACATTTGATGAAGACTAAAGTAAGGGAGTTTGGAAGCCTGGAGGAAAAAAGATAAAGTTATTGCAATAATCTAAGCAAGAAATGACCAGGGCCTGCATTAAGCCTGTCGAACTGGACAGGTGAAAGCAATCTTAAAAGTTCAGAACATAGGGCTTCCCTGGTGGCGCAGTGGTTGAGAGTCCGCCTGCCGATGCAGGGGATACGGGTTCGTGCCCCGGTCCGGGAGGATCCCATATGCCGCGGAGCGGCTGGGCCCGTGAGCCATGGCCGCTGAGCCTGCGCGTCCGGAGCCTGTGCTCCGCAACGGGAGGGGCCGCAACAGTGAGAGGCCCGCGTACCGAAAAAAAAAAAAAAAAAAAAGTTCAGAACATAGAATTTAGTGATGATTAAAATGTGAAATAAAGAGGAGTTAATTTTTAAAAACCCTAGGTTTCTAGCTTAGGAGCAACCCCATAGGAGGTGGGGTAGGCAGAATATAAAACTTTGGACACAAATTTTCAACTGTCTGCTGACTATCTGGGCCCCTAAGCCAGCTGGATATTCTGAAAAATGATGCTAGAGATGTAGGCTGCAGAACTGAACGAAAGTATTATCAGAGTACAGTGGATAGTAAAAGCTTTGTAACGCGCCAGAACGTAGTGTGAGCCAAAAATAAAACACCGTATCCCTCTGACTCCTATTAAAGGAGAGCGTTATAGTTTGGTAGCAGGGAAAAGTAAGTGCGGCACTCATGCGCTGACCTTTCACCTGCTAGGGACTGCACGCTCATCGGAGCAAAGGATCAGGCCCTCCCCCGCCGCCCAGGACTTGATTCTTTTCATTCACCGTTCTAAAAGTCTGAAACAGACGGACACTGTCCTATCCCGTCCCCTGCGACACCCTCCCCACAGCCCAGTCAGCCTAGGAAGAGGCTGGTGGGTGACTCCAGAAGGCTTCCCTCGGCGGCTGTGTATCGGACATCTGCTGGGCGCTGACAGCCAGGCCACAGCTGTCCCCCCAGGGCCCTGTCGCTCAGAGGGCCTGCCTCCTACCTCGATCTGACTAGCCGCCAAGCTGCCGAAGGGCAAGAGCAATAACCCTACCAGGGTAGTGAAACCCTGGCCGAGAAAAGAGGTGTCGACCATGTTTGCCGGCTTCCGCCTCGCGCACCTGGAGGGGCGGAGCGAGTGCCGTAAAGCAGCGCGGGGCAGGGTTTTCGTAGTTTTGTTTTGGTTTTTTTTTTTTCTTTGCGACTCCTGCCCCGCCTCCTGGCCCCTCGCCCGCCTTTAGAATCCTGCGCTTCCGTAGACCTTGAGTTTCCTGGGTAACTGGGGCACGGTGGACGAAGGACGTGGATACTTTATCTTTATGCTGCTTCCTAATCTTCATAAATTTAACATTTAATGGTAACATGGAATTCTTATGCCTCAGCCAAAGTAATTGCCCTTCTTTGGGGCAATACAAAGTCTCAACGTTTTACTATTAAAATAATATTGTAAAGAGTATCTTTGGGTATTGGCTTTTTACACTTGCGAGTTACTTTCTTTGGATAATTTTCCTGGAGTGGGAATGTTGAGTCAAAGGATACAAAAGTTTTCGTGGCTATGAATGATGTTGCTCTCCAAAGTGTACAAATCTACAGTGCCATCAAAATACGCAACCTAAGACCAAATTATACCATTTTTTTCTAAATTCCTTGGGATAAAATGTTACCTCAAGGTTGTTATACTTCTGATCCTTTAATTACTATCAGGATCTGATGTCTTGTTTTATAAAATATCTGTACGCCCTCTGATGTAAATTTTATGTTCATAGCTTTGTTTTACATATGAGTTTGAATGATATCTTTATAAAGAAGTGACATTGACCCCAGCCATATTTTATGCTATTGCTTTCCCAGTCTCTTGTCTCTCTTTCCATTTTGTTTCTCTTGCTTTTGCACTTTTTGATATCTTTAATGTTAGGTAGTCAAATTTCAGGCTTTCCCTTGTGAAGATAAGAAAGTTAACACACTACCACCATGTCTTGTACCTGAATGCCTCAAGTTCATTTAGGTCTCAGATCAAAAATTTTATTTTCTTTTAATTTTATATTTAACTCTTCAACTATCTGGAATATATTTTGCTATATTCTATAAGATGTTTTAATATGTTGACTACTGCTGCATAACAAACCACCCAAAACTTTGTGGTGTGTCCACACCCAGAGACACAAGGATGTAAAAACAGGGAGACATGATTCTGTGGGAGCCATTGCTATAATGATCTACCAGTACTTTTATCAAAATTGGTATTTAATTATCCAGTATAATTTTCTACATAATGCTTACCTTTTTTATTGACTCATGATAGCTCTTGTATTAAATTCTTATAAGAAATAGAATATTTCTAGACTCTGTTCTCTTCAATTAAAATAGGTGTCTAGTTTGGGGCCAGAACCATGTTTTTTTAAAAAATATTTATTTATTTTTATTTTTGGCTGCGTCAGATCTTAGGTACAGCACATGGGATCTTTCATTGAGGGGTGCGGGCTTCTCTCTAGTTGTGGTGCACAGACTCCAGAGCACGTGGGCTCTGTAGTTGCAGCACACAGGCTCTCTAGTTGTGGCGTGGGCTCAATAGCTGCAGCTCACAGCCTCAGTTGCCTCACAGCATGTGGGATCCCAGTTCCCCAACCAGGATTGAACTCACGTCCCCTGCATTGGAAGGCGGACTCTCAACCACTGGAACACCAGGGAAGTCCCCCCATGTTATTTTAATTATTGTTGCTTTTAATATGTTTTCATATTTGGCCTTAGGGCTAACCATTTCAGTACACTTCATTTTTCATGAAATTCTTTGATGACTTTGCCTGGTAATTTTCCCACTGAATTTTATAGTACTTCTTTCAATTTATTTTAAAAAATATACTATTTGGGTTTTTTCAATGGAGTTATGAAATATCTGTTAATAAATTTGAGAGAAGCTGACATTTTTATCATATTTAGTCTCTCATTCAGGAATATGGTAGTTTCATTTATTTGTGGTTCCTTTTTTAAATTTCTCAGTAAAACTCCTAAGTCAGAGGTCACTAAATTAAGCTACTTCATAAGCATTTTTAACATTTGTTGTTATTCTTAATGGATGTCCTTTTCATTATATAGAAAATATATATATAAATGATTATAAATAATATCTATAATATTATGTATTCTGTTCAGTTATTGTTGGGATGCAGGTCATATTTTGTGTCCAACTGCTTTTTCATTATTTTAATAAGAATTATTTAATTATCTTAATATTCAAAATTATTTAAAACTTTTGTTTGACAAATTGTTTTGACTTTCCTAGTTTTACAGTAATGTTATCTGCAAATTATCTTTTTGTCTCTTCCTTTCCAGTATTATTTCTGGTATTGTATCTTGTATCAATATTTCATTTTCATGGCTTATGTTATGGCTTAATATTAATTAATATATTAATTGCAGAAGATTTTCTTGTTTCATTTTAATTTTTTTTTTTTTTTTTTTTTTTTTTTTTGCGGTATGCGGGCCTCTCACTGTTGTGGCCTCCCCCGTTGCGGAGCACAGGCTCCGGACGCGCAGGCCCAGCGGCCATGGCTCACGGGCCCAGCCGCTCCGCGGCATATGGGATCCTCCCAGACCGGGGCACGAACCCGTATCCCCTGCATCGGCAGGCGGACTCTCAACCACTGCGCCACCAGGGAGGCCCTCATTTTAATTTTAAAAGAATGGCTTTAGCACTTTTCCATTAAGTCTGTCATTAGCTCTTGGATTTGAGTAATACTCATTGTTATGTGAAAGAAGTAGACTTCTATTTCTCTTTTTTCATTGAACCACTGATTTTCAAGTATGGGGTGGCCAGCTTCAGACCTTAATGTAGGACACATGAGCACTTTTAAACACTACTCAAAGTGGGAAATAATAATTTTTTAATCTGTTAATATGTGAAATAGCATAGTTTAAAATTTGGTTAGAATTGTTAACGATACTCAGATACAGAGAACAGATTGGTGGTGCCAGAGGCAGAGGGCAGAGGGTGGGCAAAAGGAGTGAAGGCATTCAAAATGTATAAACTTCCACTTAAATAAATCCTGGGAATGGTGACTGTAATTAACAATACTGTATTGTATATTTGAAAGTTGTTAAGAGAATAGATCTTGAAAATTGGTAAGAGAATAGATCTTAAAAGTTCTCGTCGGGCTTCCCTGGTGGCACAGTAGTTAAGAATCCTCCTGCCAATACAGGGGACACGGTTCAAGCCCTGGTCCAGGAAGATTCCACATTCCGCAGGGCAGATAAGCCCGTGCACCACAACTGCTGAACCTGCGGTCTAGAGCCCGTGAGCCACAACTACTGAGCCCATGTGCCTAGAACCCTTGCTCCACAACAAGAGAAGCCACTGCAATGAGAAGCCCGCGCCATCGCAGGGAAGAGTAGCCCCCCACTCGCCGCAACTAGAGAAAGCCTGCACGCAGCAATGAAAACCCAACACAGCCAAAAATTAATTAAGTAATTAATTTTTTTCAAAAGTTTGCATCACAAGAAAAAAATTGTAACTATGTGATGATGGATGTTAACCAGACTTATTGTGGCAGTCATTTTGCAGTATATGCATATATCAAATCATTATGTTGTACACCTAAAACTGATACAATATTTATGTCATTGTATCTCAATCTTTTTAACAAAAGTTGTTAACCAGAGTCTGCATTGAGACTACAATTCAATTCAGTTATTCATTAAATGAATAATTGACTTAGCAACTAAAAGAGAAAACAAGCATTTGATTATCAGATCAAAATTACACACATCTATACACGTGTATTCATGGCTTCTCTAGTAAAGTTTTTATGCCTGAGCCTCACAGTAAGTAGACCATGAGGTCTATCCATGCTGGGTTTTCAAATAGACTTTTTTTAAAATTGACGTATAGTTGATTAACAGTATTATATTAGTTTCAGGTGCACAGCATAGTGAATCAGCATTTTTACAGATTATACTCCATTAAAAGTTATTACAAAACAATGGCTATAATTCCCTATACTATACAATATATCCTTGTTGCTTATGTATTTTGTACGTAGAGGTTTGTATCTCTTAATCCCTTACCCCTGATTTGCCCCTCCTCTCTTTCCTCTCCCCTCTGGTAACCACTAACTTCTTTTCTATATCTGTGAGCCTGTTTCTCATTTTGCTATATACATTTGTTTGTATTGGCTTGGCCAAAAAGTTCATTTGGGTTTTTCCATAAGATGTTATGGAAAACCTGAATGAACTTTTTTGGCCAACCCAAATATCATTTTTTAGATTCCACATATAAGTAGTATGTAAGTAGTATACAGTATTTGTCTTTCTCTATCTGATGTACTCACTAAGCATAATATTCTCTAGGTCCATTCACATTGCTACAAATGTCAGAGTTTCATTCATTTTACGGCTGAGTAGTATTCCATTGTGTGTGTTTGTGTGTGTGTGTGTGTGTGTGTATACACATATATGTATATATGTCATATCTTCTTTATCCATTTGTCTATTTCTGGGCACTTGGGTTACTTCCATAACTCAGCTATTGTAATAGTGATGCTATGAACATTAGGGTGTGTGTGTCTTTTTGAATTAGCATTTTCGTCTATCCGTGCTGTTTTCACTATTGTTCTTCAATCAAACAATAAATCAGATTGACTCTATTGATTCTCGTGTTGGATCAGTGTTTATTTTTGCTCTCTCCTCTTACCTACACCCTATCATATCTTCTTTTTCATTCTCTTTTTCTCTCTTCTCTTTTGTGCACCAAGAACACCATTGTGCTATTCATTCGCTCAGTGGATATTTATAACACCAGTTATGTACCAAGCATTGTGCTAGTCACAGGCAACAGAAGAGAGAGCAAAAACTGAGCAAGTCTCTGCGCTCATGGAGCTTACAGTCCAGGGGAGAAAGACATTAATAGAAGCATTTAAGCAAATGTAAAAGTCTAACAGGAGAGTTCCTAGTAGGGGACCCAAACCTTATAAGAAAAAACCAGGTTAGGTTTCCCTGAGGAAATTGAACTGAAATTAATGAGTTACTGAGGCAAAGATGGAGGGGAGGGAAAAGCTTTCAAAGCAGAGGAAATAGCTCTTGCAAAGAACCTATGGAAGCTTGCCTTATTAGAGGAGCTTTTTAATCACTCATAACATTGTGCTTGCAGTTCAAGAACAAAAGAGAGTGCTGTAAGATGAAACTGCATTGCTAAGCAGGTGCCCGCTCCCTTCAAATCCTTGAGGGTCAGGTTCATGGAAAGCTTCAGAATGGTAAAGATCATGCTGGCTCCAAAGAGGAGAATGGCTGCAGGTGGAGCTTGGGGAAGCTGCTGTTACAGTTCAGGCAACGGTAGCTTGGACTATAGTGGTAAGAGTAAAGATGATGAAAAATGGAGAGAACCAGTAAGAATTTTAAGATTATAACCAACAGAACATGATGATAGATTATATTTAGGAAGTAGGAGAGAGGACAATTTTAAAGATGACTTTTGGATATTTGACTCATACAACTAAATGCATAGTAGTGTCTTTTTTTTAAACATAAGACTCACAGGAGTAGACCAGGTTTAGGACTCATATACAAGTGAGGTCTGGCTTAAACATTTGCCCAGAGCAATTTGGAAGACAGACTTGCATTAACTTATTATAAGAAGTACTTCTGTGACTACTAAATAAATTTTGTTAGAAAATGAAGTGAGTGGAAAGGATAAGTTTAATCAGGGTCAGAACATGGCCCCTGAGAGAGATTTTGCAAAGTGGTTTATACTATACAGTTTAATTGCTACAGGCAAATCTGTTTGCTACAACGATCAACACCACAAGTATTTGCTGAAAACATTTCACATCCAACAGTCAAAATATTTCTTTGGGCAAGATAATACTCAACAAAATTATATACAGATATTAGATACATAATAAAATACATATGGAAAAAATCAATTAAAATGAAGCAAAAACATTTCTTTCCAGTATATATATATCATTTTCTAGTACTGTTTTTTAAATTTTGCACCATCTTAAATTCCATTTCAGTTTGGCCTCAAATACTTTTCTTCCCCCCTTCCAGTGAGCCATTTAATAACAGTTTGTTTTTTGTTTTTATTAGATTCCATATATATGTGTTAGCATACGGTATTTGTTTTTCTCTTTCTGACTTCACTCTGTATGACAGACTCTAGGTCCATCCACCTCACTACAAATAACTCAAATTTCATTTCTTTTTATGGCTGAGTAATATTCCATTGTATTTATGTGCCACATCTTTTTTATCCATTCATTTGTCAATGGACACTTAGGTTACTTCCATGTCCTGGCTATTGTAAATAGAGCTGCAATGAACATTGTGGTACATGACTCTTTTTGAATTTTATAGCTGTTTCACTTTGTTATACAGCAGAAGCTAACACAATCTTGTAAAGCAATTATACTCCAATAAGATGTTAAAAAAAAAATACATGGTGTTATGGGGATGGATGGTGGTGATGGCTGCACAACAATGTGAAAGTATTTAATACCACTGAACTGTACACTTAAAAATGGTAGATTTTATATTATGTTTAACACAATTTAAAAAAGGAAGAAAAGAACATATGGTAGACCTAGGTTTTATATTTCTTGTGAACCCAATCAGGAACTAGAATATAGCCTAGAATATAGTCCTACACATATAATATATCCTTAGAAAATACTTAGTAGTAATTTGATAATTATTAGCATCATGATTTAAATTAGTAGATATAGTACAGGAACGAATTTTATTCTGTATGTGACTTGCTTTTCATATGATGGTATACAATTACTTTTGTTTACTTCTCACCAACCTTCTTGTACCTTGCAATTTGGAGTTTTAGTCCTCAGCATTAAAATGTTTTTGGTATTTCTTCCTGTTCCAGGACAAAAGTCAGAAAAATAAAAGGTATATGTTTCAAAACATAGAAATAAAAAAATACTAGTTTGTGAGGCTATAATCAGTTTCCAACTCATGACCTTCTCATTAACTTCAGAACTAACGCAGAATAACATTGCTTCAGTGCAAGAGTAGAGCAAATGCCCTTCAAAGTCTCATTTTTGGAAATCCTGTGTTGTCATGAAAATGCCATTATGACCTGGACAGAAAGTCATGTTGAATACTTTAGTGATGTAAAACTTGATATCTTATTAGTAGTGTAATGCTCCCTTGTCAATCAAGAAGCCACTGGTTCTGTTGGTACAAAGACAATTGATAGAGTTTAGTTCTCCGTGAGCTAAGAATTTCCTACAAGTGCAACTGATTTTATTCAGTTGATTTTTATTCAGTTGTTTATTGCTTTTATTCGTTAAGCATCTTTTGAGACTATGGAGTCCCAAGGACATTTAATAAATACTTTAATTATACCATGTTTAGTAAAGTGTGGGACATTCTGAAAGCCTCTCTTAGGAAGATATTGGAATGGTGTGGAGGGGAGGGAGGAGTTGTGTGTTTTATAGAAAGTTGCTAGAAGAGTACTGTTGTAGGCAAAATAATGGCTCCCTAGAGCCTGTGAATGTGTTTACCTAAAGTGACAAAAGGGACTTGCAAATATGATTAAGAATCTTGAAAAAAAAGAAGAGAGAATCTTGAGTTGGGGAGATTATATTGAATTATCTGGGTTGGCCCTTTATAGTCACAGGGGTCCTTATAAGAAGAAGGCAAGAGGGTCAGAGAAGAAAAGGAGATGTGATGACAGAGACATTAGTCAGAGTGATGAAGGGCCACCAGCCGAGGAATGTGAGTAGTTTCACAAGAAGCTGGCAAAGGCAAGAAAATGGATTCTCCCCCAGTACCTGCAAAAGAAACTCAGCTCTACCAACTCATTTTGGACTTCTGACCTCCAGAACTAGAAGATGATAAACTTGATTGTTTTAAGCCACTGAGTTCGTGGTAATTTGTTACAGCAGCAATAGGAAACTACTATAGGTACTTAAACTGTGAACAGCCGTTATTGTCCTATGGAGATCTGAGAATGAAGATTGGGGTCTTAGAGGGCTTTTACTCTCCATTCTTCACACTTTTTTGTTTTATTATGGATTTATATAGCATCTTTAATAAAAATAAATAATCATTAAAAGAGAAACTAGATAATATTAAGTGAAATAAATTGTATATGGAATAATCTCTCAACCATGTAAAAAATTAGATGAAAATAAGAAGGAAGCTTACTAAAATGTTAGCAGTTTTCAGTCCTGGATATTGAGATTGTGGATGTTCAATATTCATGTACCTGTTCATTCACTCAATAGTGAATGAACTGTTGAACAGTGAATATTTTTTTAAAATATTCTTTTTTTAAATTTATTTGGCTGCATTGGGTCTTCATTGCTGCACGCGGGTTTTCTCTAGTTGCGGTGATCGAGGCCTACTCTTCATTATGGTGCACGGGCTTCTCATTGCAGTGGCTTCTCTTGTTGTGGAGCACAGGCTCTAGGGGCATGGGCCTCAGTAGTGGTGGCATGTGGGCTCAGGAGTTGTGGCTCACGGGCTCTAGAGTGCAGGCTTAGTAGTTGTGGCTCAGGGGCTTATTTGCTCTGTGGCATGTGGGATCTTCCCAGACCAGGGCTCGCACCCATGTCCCCTCCATTGGCAGGCGGATTCTTAACTACTGCACCACCAGGGAAGTCCCTCAACAGTTATTCATTTATCTGTGCTGGAGAATGTGCTAGGAGCTGAGATTGCAGATGGGAATAAAATAGAGATGACCCCTGCCCTCGTGGAATTTAGACGTAGTAGGGAACAGACAATTACACAAATTATTAATTATATTTTGAGAAGTTCAACAAAGGAGAAGTACAGGTGATGTCATCATGTCCTAGGGCAGGCTAACCTAGTCAGGGGATGCTTTCCTGAGGAACTTCAGCTTAAAACTAAAGGATAAATGGGAATTTGCCAGACAGAGGTGGAAAACAACATTTTCTTAATTTTCTGTGAAGAGCACATATCACTTTTACTGTTATAAAAAATGAGTCCTTCTAGTGTTTTTTTTTAAAGGAATAACTAACACTCCTCCCTCTCTTTATATCTGGAAACACAGCTGCTCAGTGCTAGAAATGGTCTGCTCATACGGCTTGATTTAGCCAAATTTAGCTTAATGAACAGACATTTTCCTCTCTTTCTCTCATATACTTCAGTCAATTGAAATATTTAAGTTAATAAATTGAAGCCACTGGACAAAAAGAGTAAAATAAAGTAGTGGTTAAATAACTTCTTTGTCCAGAGCTTACATTAGGAAACTATGAGATTTATTACCTTTTGATAGTCAATCTATCAAGAAGAGCTGTGAAATGCACTTAACATTGACCTTGAGGGAAATAAAACCCAGGTTCTTTGCCCATCACAGTGCTATTTTTATCAGATCAAAATTAAGGAGCACAAGGAAAGGAACAAAGAACAAAAATTATTTTGAAATCAACACAAAGGGTATCACTAAAGGAATTTTTCTTAAAGTAATTTCATAAATTAAATAACTGGATATTTAAAAAACCAAAAGTTCCAAATTTCTCAACACTAAAACCTTCTAACTGTTACAATTCTCAGATGAGTAGTAATTTTCCGAACTATAATTTGTGATTACCTTCAGATGGGTAGACGGGAAAATAACATCTCTGTAATAAATATGCCCTCATTAATAACTACTGTGACATCAAAATTTCTAAATAAGTAAAATCTTACCAATTTTAAGTGATCCTTTTTATTTATTTGTTTGCTTGCTTGCTTCTCAGTACACTTAGATGTCTGTAACATTTTGAGCAATAATGTCCTTTAATTAGAATCAGCATAAATGTGCCTATGTTCAATAAAAAAGTGTCATAATGTAGAATTGACTTATAATAATTGTGACATAATAAGAAGTTATATGTCAGTTGCAACAGAGATTTATATCAGCTAAATTACAAATAGGAGAGACTAAAAGTAAAGATATCAATGTGATAATAAAATGGAAGATTTAGAATTCAGATATTCTTGCTTTAGATGAAATAAATAAAGTATTTTGGATCTGTGGTGGATTGAATAGTGTCCTCCCAAAATTCTTGAACTGCTGGAACCTCAGAATGTAACCTTATTTGAAAAGAGGGTCATTACAGATGTAATCAAAATAAGGATCAAGGGGCTTCCCTGGTGGCGCAGCAGTTAAGAGTCCTCCTGCCAATGCAGGGGACACGGGTTCGAGCCCTGGTCCAGGAAGATCCCACATGTCGTGGAGCAACTAAGCCCTTGCGCCACAACTACTAAGCCTGCGCTCTGGAACCCGCAAGCCACAACTCCTGAGCCCGTGTGCCACAACTACTGAACCCGCGTGCCTAGAGCCCATGCTCCGCAACAAAAGAAGCCACTGCAATGAGAAGCCCGTGCACCACAACGAAGAGTAGCCCCTGCTCCCTGCAACTAGAAAACGCCCACATGCAGAAATGAAGGCCCTACACAGCCAAAAATAAATAAATAAATTAATTAATTAATTTAAAAAATAAGGATCGAAGTGAGAACATACTAGATTAGGGTGGACCCCTAAATCCAATTATTTATGTCTTTATAAGAAGAGGAAAGCACACAGAGAGACACACACAGAGAGAAGAAAGTCATGTAAGATGGTTGAGGAAGGCAACTAAAAGCCAAGGAAAACCAAGGATTGCTAGGAGCCACCAAAGGCTAGCAAGAAGCAAGGAAGGATTTGTGCTTCCCCAGAGCCTTCAGAAAGAACATAGCCCTGCCAACACTTTGATTTCCAACTTATAGACTCCAGAACTGTGAGAGAAATTTTCTGTTGTTTTACACCACCTAGTTGGTGGTAATTTGTTATGGCAGCTCTAGGAAACAAATATAGGATCTAATGTAGCTATTTTCATAACCAACCAATATATTTTAGTATTATGCTGGCTGCATTCTTTATTTTGTCCTCTTCTTTAACCTCTCTTATTGTAGAAATAGAGATTAAGAACAGTTTGTTTTATGATGATTATAGCAACCAGTATTTATTCACTCAACAAACATTTGCGCACTGCATTAGTAAGGATAATTTTGCCCAAAAGCAACAGAAATTTCCACTAAAAGTGATTTAAACCAAAGATATTTAATTACTTGGCAAGACAAGCAGTGCACTGAAAGGTGGTTTCAAGGTTGGTTTGCAAACTCAATGATTTCTTCAAAGACCAAGAGTCCTGTTCTGCCATCTCAGCCTATTGACTCTGGGATACTGATTTGTTTGTCACGGTAGCAGGATAGCTGCTGAAGCTCCAAATATCATATCCTTGCATATCAAGAAAGACAATCTTAATGGCCTCCTAGCAGACTTCCCCTTACATGCGATTATCCAAGGCTTGGTCACATGCCTATTTCCAGACGTGACAAAGGGGCACAGGATTAATAGTCACCAAGGTCAGTCACTGTTTGTCCCTGATCTCTGGTAACTGCTTCCAGTAAAAGCTAGGATTCTGTGAGCAAAGAAGGAGGAGTAGAATCACTGAGGAAAAGATACGCATATTTAATTTCACACGGCAAAGCCAGATTTCTCACCAAAATAGATGGTCCATGTAAACTACTACCAACAGTGCATGAGGATTCCTATGCCCCACTTGTCATTTCTCTCTCTCTCCTTTTTTTCCCATTCTAACAGGGGTAAACTGATAGCTCATTATTTTCATGTGCATTTGCATTTCTCTGAATACTAATACTTTTGAGCATGTCTTCATATACTTGTTAACCTTTTAGAGTTCCTCTTTTGTAAATTGCCTATTCATATTCTTTGCCCATTTTACAGTTGTGTTTTCTATCTTTTCCTTGTTTATTTTCAGGTGTTCCTACAAAGTACAGACATTTAATCCCTTATTGGTTTTAGACATTTCAGATATGTTCTACCCCTCCTGTCACTGGTTTTTCTCCTTGGTTCATATTGTCCTTCATTGAACAGAAATCCTAATTTAATGAGATTAAAGCATATATGCCTCACAGAGTTACTGTGAACTTTAAATATGACGATGTATATAAAACTCTTGGCTACAATGCCAGGTACAAAGTTAAGAGCTTCCTAAATAAATCTCAGGTATTATTGCTATCGTTGTTATTCATTTAACCTTATTTTTTCCCAGAAGAGTCACAACTGTCTCTTGTTACCATAACACCCTACATGTATTTCTATTGTAGCAATAGTTTTATTGTCTCTTATTGTGGACTGATTGCATCTTTGAGGCCAAGGACCATGCCTTTTTCATCTTGTATTCCCATGATCTAGGACATACTAAGTAAAAATGTTCAATAAATGTATTTTGAATAAACATATGAACAAATGAGGTTTCAAAAAATTTAAATAATGAAGAATACTAACTGGGGGAAAGAATAACTATAGAAATCATGGGAAAGTTTTATATTAAAAATATAAGATAGGAGAAAATATTTTAAAAAGACACATCTGATAAAGGTCTGTTATCCAAAATACAGAAAGAAAATAAGAAAATGAATACCAGATTTTAAAATGGACAAAAGACCTGAACAGACACTTCACCAGAAAAGATATACAGGTGGCAAATAAGCATATGAAAAGATGATCCACATCATAGGTTATCAGAGAAATGCAAATTAAAACAACGAGATACCACTATACGCGTATTAGAATGACCAAAATCTAAACACTGACAACACCAAATGCTAGCAAGGATGTGGAGCAACAGGAACTCTCACACATTGCTGGTGGGAATGCAAAATGGTACAATTACTTTGGAAGGCAGTTTGGCAGTTTCTTACAAAATTAAATGTACTTTTACCACACAGTCCAGCAGTTGTGCTCCCTAGTATTAACCCAAATGAGCTGAAGGCTTATGTCCACACAAAAACCTGTGTGTGGATGTTTATGGCAGTTTTATTCTTTTTTTTTTTTTTCGGTAGGCGGGCCTCTCACCGCTGTGGCCTCTCCCACCGCAGAGCACAGGCTCTGGACGCACAGGCCCAGTGGCCATGGCCCACGGGCCCAGCCACTCTGCAGCACATGGGATCCTCCCCGACCGGGGCACGAACCCGCGTCCCCTGCATCGGCAGGCAGACTCCCAACCACTGCGCCACCAGGGGAGCCCAGGTTTATTCATTTTTGCCAAAACTTGGAAACAGCCAAGATGTCCTTCAGTAGGTGAATGGATAAATAAATTGTGGTACATCCACATAGTGGAATATTATTCAGTGTTGAAAATAAATGGGCCATGAAGCCATAAAAAGACATGGAGGAATCTTAAATGTATATTACTAAATGAAAAGCCAATTTGTAAAAGCTACATACAATCAATATGTGCTTCCAACTATACAACTTTCTGAAAAAGGCAAAACCATAGAGACTTTTAAAAGATTAGTAGTTGCCAGCGATTGGGGGAAGGGAGAGATGAATAGCCAGAGCACAGAGAATTTTTAGGGCAGTGAAGCTATTCTATATGATACTACAGTGTGGACACATGTCATAATACATTTGACCAACCCATAGAATGTACCACACCAATCGTGAACCCTAATGTAAACTATGGACTTCCGGTGTTAATATAATTACATCACTTGTAACAAATATACCACTGTGGTACAGAATGTCTATAGTGAAGATTGTGTGTATGGTGCAGAGGAGGGAGCAGAAAATATAAGGGAACTCTACTTGCCATTCAATTTTGCTATGAACCTGAAAATTCTCTAAGAAATAAAGGCCTACTGTATAACACAGGGCAAAAATAAAAAGAAGGTACAATCTGTTTGCAGGACATATATTAAGTTAACCTTAAAAATGCATTCTAATATACATTGGGTGCAGACAAATATTGTTTGATTCCACTTACACAAGGTACCTAGAATAGTCAAATTCATGGAGTCAGAAAGTACATTGGTAGATGCCAGGGGCTGGGAGTTAGCGGGGGAGGGGGAACAGGGAGTTAGTGTTTAATGGGGACAGAGTTTCAGTTTAGGAAGGTGAAAAATTCAGGAGATGGATGATGGTGAGAGTTGCACAACAATGTGAACGTACTTAGTGCCACTGAACTGTACAGTTAAATATGGTTAAAATAGTATGTTTTATATTATGTGACTACCACAATAAAAAAATTTTAATAAATAAATGCATCAATAAAAAGTACAGACCATGTTATTCTTACAGAACAAGAAAAGACAATTGGTGAGGACCAAATTCAGTGAATTATTCTAAAAGAAAATTACATGGTATGTTAAAGAAAGCAAAATAAGTCTATTATTAGTAAGAAAAAGTAGGGACATTTTTAAATGACAAATATTTTTATACTAACAAATATTTTTAACCACATCAGCTAACAAATAGCAAGATGGATAGATTTAAATTGCAAATAAGCAAAACAGTTGTATGGGGCAGTCAGCCAAAGGGAGCAGGACAAAAGTTAAAGGGCATGAATAATCTATAAGTCCATAATCATTACTAGACCTTTAGTATTAGCTATATATATCAACACTTGACAGATTCATCAACAACTAAGAAATTCTTTGAGACTCACAAAATATTTTACCAGCCTAAAGATTATTTTAAGTAATGACCCTGAATATTCCCAAATGTCACTGCATCTCTGCAGAGTTAAACTCAGCATTTTGTATAGCTTCCTTGAATGTATATGGATAAGCAAATGATCATCATTTATACCTAAGGAAATTAGGGTTTTAATTTCAGCTTCATAAATTTGGGTTAGACATCAGAAAGAAATTTATGACCATAATGTTTTTTAAGATGTTTGTAAACTACCTCCTCTGGAGATTTTTGTGAATTTTTAAAAAACTGCATCTTTATAATGGTTTTGGCAGTAAGGCTTCTGTAGTTATCATCAAAAATTATATGATTTGGGCTTCCCTGGTGGCGCAGTGGTTGAGAGTCTGCCTGCCGATGCAGGGGACACGGGTTCGTGCCCTGGTCCAGGAGGATCCCACATGCCGCAGAGCGGCTGGGCCCGTGAGCCATGGCCGCTGAACCTGTGCGTCCGGAGCCTGTGCTCCGCAATGGGAGAGGCCACAGCAGTTAGAGGCCCACGTACCGAAAAAATATATATCTATATCTATATCTATATATATATATATATGTATGATTCTGTATGTACACCTTAATCTTCCTATTTCTGTATTTAATTTTCTTATTGTCTAAGAAGCATACTTAAGATGTAGAGCCCCTTCCAAGGCCCCCAAGACCAACAGTGATCAGTATTGACTAGGCATGCTTTTCTCAATATCCTATTTGTTGAATTTCCTCTGTTGAGCCTAATGATCTTAAATATAACCACCATGAATTGCTATCTATGGAGGCTAAAGCTGAACATAGAACCTCTAGAGGCCATCTTTTGGCCTCTTGAGTCTGTTATGGCCTAGTGGTTAAAAGTATAGCCCTTGGGGCTTCCCTGGTGGCGCAGTGGTTGGGAGTCTGCCTGACAGTGCAGGGGACACGGGTTCGAGCCCTGGTCTGGGAAGATCCCACATGTCGCGGAGTGGCTAAGCCCTTAGTGGCTAAGTCCTTAGTGGCTAAGTGGCTAATCTCAGAGCCACAACTACTGAGCCTGCGCGTCTGGAGCCTGTGTTCCGCAACGGGAGAGGCCACGACAGTGAGAGGTCTGCACACCACAATGAAGAGTGGCCCCTGCTCGCCGCAACTGGAGAAAGCCCTTGCACAGAAACGAAGACCCAACACAGCCAAAAATAAATATAAATAAATAAATAAATTTATTAAAAAAAAAAAAAAGTATAGCCCTTGGAGTCAGTTCTGGTCTTGGCTAGACATTACTAGCTATGTCTCTTTGGTCAAGTTATATAATTCTTCTAAACTTTGGTGTCCTCATATACTAAGTGGAACTAATAATAAGGCATACTTCATGAGATATTGCGTATATATGTATGCTAAAGCCCCTAGTTCAGTGTCTGATACATGACGAGTGTTCAGTTAATAGTTATTAACATTTCCTTCTTCCAATCCATTATGGTCAGCCCCATTCCCTGTCTCCAGCAAGTTCTCTAGTTTGTTCTCTGCCTGCCCCAATAGAACACCAAATTTTGGGTCTAAGGGGTCAAAAATTATTCTGGTAATTTGATTGGTAACTGCACTGCAAAATGTACTCCCAGTGCCTTCCTGAGTTTTACTTAATTAATAAAATTAATTATTTTCAATGTTCTTGTTTTTCCCATAACTTCAAGGAAATATTTGCAAAATTCAAATTAGTATTTCTAATAGTTCTATCCATGGGAATAGTAAAATAGAGTTAAGTTATACTTCACATTGCCAGACACCTCTCTCTGTAGTGGCATATTTAGGGGAAAAAAATGAAATTTTCACATAAATTAGATCTTTCATAGAATTTTGAATTTTATTTGTCTGTTCTGATGAAAAAGCCTAATCTTTCCATGTGTGGTTTCAAAATCTTCTTCACCAATAAGAGATAAATTGTTTTGAATACAGAAGTACATATCAGTGAAAGATATGTAGGGTTATGATGTCAATAACTTTCTATAGCTGCATCCTATTGTTTCAAAAAATACAAAGTAAAAATTACTTTAGTTCTTAAGGGCATCATTAAGGTGTAGAGGTCTGAGAACAAATGTAGTCAAAATAAAATGCATTTTTACTCCTTTTGTTTGTACCACAAAATGAATATGAATGCTTTGCTTACATTTCATTTCTTTTTAAAGTTGGAACTTTTTATCATTTGAAAGCTAAGTTGATTTTTCCAGTAAGTAAAACAAATTTTAATGTCCCCATGTAGCTCTCTCTTGTTTTCTTCATCCCTTCTTTAAAGGAGATTTATAATTATTTATTTCAAAAAAAATGTTAATAAGGCCATTTTAAGCCAGGCTCAAGGATTCAAAAGAAAGTTTAGACTTAATTAGAGAAAATTGTCTAAAACTGATCTTGGAGGTCTTTGTGAAGACACAATTCGGGCAAGAGAAACATTTTCTGCCTAAGTACCATGTGCCAGGCACACAATAAGCCCCATAGATGCAAAGTTAAATAGCACAGTTCTTAGTTGCAAGGGGCTCATTCTGCAGGAAGGGAGGCAAAGAGCAGCCACTTGAATAAATAATAGAGTAACAGGGTTCTAGAGCTATGATGAAGGTATATTAAAGTCTTACTGGAGTGTAGAGAAATCGTTAATTCCAGTTAACTTCTCTAAGCCTAGTTTTTCTATTTGTATAATGGAGACTAACATTAGCCCTACCTCATAGGTCATTAAAAAGATTAAATGAGATAATAATGTGAAGCATTGTAGCTTGCATGTGGTAAGTACTCAGTAAGTTTAACAGCTGTCATTATTTTTAGTATTGCTATAATTATTATTAGGAAGAGTCAGGGAGGGTTTCACTGAGCAGGCAATATTAGAACTGGGTGTCCAGAGATGGGGGGAAAGAATAAGAATTTGCCTGATCAGAAGGGGCAAGGAGAATTCCAGGCAGAGGTAAGGACACAGTCCAAGATACAAACTGGGGAAAAGCATGCTGTTAATTTTTGAGGAAGGACTAGTAACCCAAGTAACTGGAATGTAGGAGCATGTGTCTGAGTGATGAGAAATGGGGCTAGACTCTGAAGAACCTTGGGCTCAATGCCAAGTGCTGAGCTTCATCCTGTGGGCAGTACACAGCCATTAAAAAAAGTGTTTTTCCAAGTAGCAAAGCAATACAATCAAATTTATGTTTTAGGAAGACAGCGGTAAAGATACTAGAGACAGGAGGCTACGATAATAGTTTAAATGAGAAAAGTAGTGATAGCTAACAGACAATGCTTATAATGTTCATATGCTAATTATTTGCCTATTTATGTATATTCTTATTACACCTCTATAAAGAAGATGCTATTATCTCCATTTTACAGATGTTAAACTTAGGTATACAGTTGCTAAATCATTTGTTTAAAGTTTCCATGGGTAGGAAGTGTTAAGGCTAGGATTCAAACCCAAAATGTCTTACTCCTGAGCCTGTATATTTAACCACTATCCTTCATTGCTTCTCAATTAATAAGAGTCTAGCAAGAGAAAAAGCAGTAATGGAAAGGGAAGGTGCATTCAAGGGGCATTTTGAAAGTAGAATCAACAGAATTTGATGACTGATTTTTTCACTCAATAAAATTTGAGTGAGTTCCTACCACATGGCAAGCATCTGCAGCTAAAACAATGAAAAAGTACGCATGGCACCTGTTCTCAGGAAGCTTATTTGCCAGTGGAAGAGAAATTTGTGGTTTATATTAAGAACAAAGAAAGAAAGAAATAGAATGATAGTTAATAGAAAATAATACAAGGGGAGCTACTTTACTTAGGTCAATTGTGACTCTGAGAAGGTGATCTTTAAGCTAGCATATAAAGAATCCTAGTAGGCCAGCCATGAGGTAGAAAATCCGAGTTATTAGCGTTCAGCAAAAGGAGAATAGTGGCATGAGATGAGGTTGGAGAATTAGGCAGACACCACATTTAGGGCCGTGGTAAAACTTGCACATAAGTCTGAGTGTTACAAAATGCTCTGAAGAATTTCAAGGAGAGGAGTGAATTGGTGTTGAGGGAAGAGGAGTGAGTAGCAGCTGAGGATTCTCTCAGAATGGGTGACTGAGATGATGCTGTTTCCAACACGAAAGGTATATACAGAAGAAGGAGCAAATTGGAGTCATAGAGGGTAATAGTTAGTTCAGTTTGGGTTACTTAGAGTTTGAATTATCTACAGAGCTGCCAAGCCAAAAACATAGCTCAGACTGAGCTTACTAGTAGAAGAGTCAAGGGTAGACTTCAACATTTGTGTCATAAGCTGGTCCTTGAAATCAGTGGTGATATCACTCAGGGAGCACCTGCAGACCAGGGTTTAGGCAAAGAAAGATGGAAAACCAGCCTGAAAGGGGGTGATCAATGTGGAAGAAGAAGGACCAATAGGGAGAGAATTTGGGGGTGTAGGGGCTTGAGGAGGACACATGCAACAAACATCAAGAAGGAAGAGGCCTGGGAAGAAGGGCTAGATTTGGGGATTCAGAGGTCATTATGATCTTTGCTAGAGCAATTAAAAATCATCTCTCCTTTTTTCACAGAAATCCATCCAGAGCCTGGCCAATCCAATTGCGGTAACATGGGTAAAATCACTTACATGCAACTGTTATATATAGATATCTTTACATATTATATATCTGTTAATATGATTATAATGATTCATTATTTCAGTTCCTGTTATTGTTTTGTGTTTCCAGAGGCAAAGATACAGTAAGCTGGAAGGAAAGCTTCAAGAAGCAATTTAAACTAAAATTTGAAACAAGAGTATGTTTTCCATAGATGAATTGGGGATGGGGGGTGGGGGAGGTGGGGGAGGGATTTCAAATACCCAGGCAGCAAGGCAAGTTAATATGAAGCCCTTTCCCAGTTAGGCAGAAGTCAGATGACTAGGCTCTAGCAAGTGGAGTCCTCATCAATCAAGACAGTGCACAGGGCCGGCACACAAAATTGAACAGATACCCTGAAGGACACTAAAAACAGAGCCAGACTAGAACATCCAAAATCTATTCATCCATCTAAAAAGCAACATGGAATATGAGAGCCAAGATGTAGAGTCACAACAAGGTGAGAGTAACTGAGGATCCACAGAAGGTAGACATGGCAGGAGGAAGAGAGACTGAAGAAATTCTCAAGTCAGGTTACATAAGCTGCCACAGTCCGGTGGGGAGAGGAAGAATGTGAATGGGGTTGCAAATATAAGAGATATTTCAAAGAGAGAATCCATGAGATTTGTTGACTATTAGATGTCAAAAAGGGGGAGAGTCTTGGACACAGTGAATGCAAAAATGGGGATACCTTTAACAGACATAGGGAGAAAAGTGAAGGCTAGTTTTAAAAGGTGATGTGAAGGTGAAGAATTTAGATTTGGACGTGTTATTTTGAGGTGATGTTATGTCCAAGTAGAAGTGTCTTCAAGGTCACTGAAATGTGAGATTGGAGGTCGGGATTGGAGGTAGGCCCTGTTTGTATAGATAGAACCAGATGAAGGTGTTGGAATGCATGAAATTCCAAAGAGTTGGAGGTTTAAGAAGAGAGAAAAATCAAGAGTCAAAAGCAGAACCTCTCGTTTGAGACAAGAGTAGAAAGGGAGAAAAAAGAACTAATTGAAGAGGTAGGAAGAAAATTAAAATAGACTAATGTCGCAGAACCCAGAGAGGACTATATGGATGGAGATGGTCACAGGTGAGAGTAAATGCTGTGGGAAAGTAGCTTCAGGCTCTCGCCAGTGTGTCTGTGCCCTCTCTACATTCTCCTCTGTCCATTCCCCAGCACTTCCTCACATAAGTAACTCCCCTACTTGATCAGGGCATCCATTGCCTCCAGAGGATAGCAGGAATGTAGAAAGAAATGGTCAACACTCATATTCTGAATTCCAAAGTAGGCCCTTGAAACGTTTTTGTTTTAAAAAGCTGCACTTTAGAAAAATTGAGGCCTAATGTTTCTTCCAAAAAAGTGCCAAAGTAACACCCACTTACCATCTTCTAGGGAGAAGAGTTTCAAGAGTGAAAGAAGAAAGCTTAGACTCTGACAGGTCCTCACAATAGGCCTTTTTCCTGCCCATCCAAGAGCCAGTCTTGGGGAAGGTAGTAGATAACAGGCCCACCGTGTGAACCTTGAGGGGAGTCTCTAGACAAGGCTTGTGTCTGCTTCACATCGGTGCTCTGCACGTGAGTCACAAAGCGTCCCAAAGAAGTGCCTTGGGACACACAAGGGGAAGGCAGTGGAACAGAGAAGCCCAGTGACAGCTATGGGTGGCTCACGGCCCTGGAGAAGGGAGGGGGACACCTTCTCCTTGATTCAGAGAATGAAATATACAAAGCAAACAGCCAGAGGACCAAAGGGTCTTAGAGTCCTTAAAAGGGGTCATATCTGCAGACCTCTGTGTGAACTGTGCAAACAGGAAACCAGATGCAGACCTAGTATATGTCAACATGAGCAATTACCAGCCACCTCAGAGAATTCCAGGGGAGAATTCTCTGCTTATTCAATGCCATAATGCTATACATGACTCCTCTAACACCTGCTCCCTCTCTCTCCCCCCTTAAATGAGATGCCGTCCTAGGGAGAGGAGGGAGAGCGTTCTGAACTGGGCTACATTTAAAGCTAAATTGCTAGAAATTACCATATTTACCTGAGTTTACCTCAAGTTATAAGATACAGTTCTCTACTATGAGGTGGAAACAAGTGCTGGAAGTAGAAATTAAATTTTATTATGGAAAAATAAAGTGAGTTATCATCTTTTGCACACCCTACTTGTTTGTGTCTGTGGAATTTGCACCTGCTACACATATAGGCCTAACGACTATGTTGCTCCTTAAATAATTACAATATTCTAGTTTTGATACAGACCCCAAAAGACACAAAAATGCTAAAAATTAAGAATAAAATCATACCTAAGCAATATGTAATAGTGCCACAAGGGTTATATATGAGGTTATGGATGTCAGAGAAAAGTAAAGTTTTTTGTTCCATTGTAGATAATTAAATGATAGTGATACAGCCATTAAATTTTCACTACTGCTCTTCTAACGATAGCTATAAAGGACATCAAATATAATCGGTACAGTTAAGTATGTCAAATACCATTCGACTTCTATTCTAAGAACATAGAAATGGAATCTTCTAAAAACAAGTCTATTAAATGCTTTTGAAATTACTTGGACAAAGGATCAATTTTTACCCCAAAATGTTATTATCAGGGAAGAAAGTGCTTTTAAAAATCCATTACATTATTCCAGCTGAGGGTTGTGAGTGAAGTGTAGTGATGATTTATTTTATTACAAAAAAAAAAAGGTTTATAAAGAAAATCTAACTCCATTAAGAAAAAAAATCAGTATATTCCTTTAGTGCCAAACATTGTCAGATTTGATCCATTTAAGATGTATGCAATCCTGGCTTTCTCAGGCACCCTAATCAGATTGCAGAGGTCAAGGTGGTGAGCATAACAAAACCTAGGTAATGAATACAGTCTGGCTCTGAACTTTTATCCAGCAATTCTGCTGGATAAAAAAAATCTATCAGTGTTGCACCACAAAATGTTCCAGGAGCCTCAGGTCTCTTCTACCTTTGTGTTAATTCCTTTACCAAACAGGAGACTTACGGAGAGGTTCAGGAAATCTCTGTTCCCGGATATTTGCTTAATAGTCTTAGTCCTGGGGCCTAGATCATCAATCTAAATGGGTCCCTTTTCTGTTTCTGATGAGTCCCTTCAGGTGACCATTACAGGAAACCTGTGGGTAGATGGATTGGTTCTACATCTAGGTCCTTCCTAGAAGAGACAAAGTGTACTAATCCTAAAATGTAAAAGGCATTTCCACTTCAAAAATCCAAAAGAATACGTACTCTGCTAGTACAGATTCATGATTTACCAAAGCCTGGGAAACATGCCTGCTGAGAGGGCTCTGCTTTTCCAGTGGCAGGAGTGAGGAGGGAGCCCTGTGCTCTCCGGAGCTCATGGATCATCAGAAAATTCTCTTATTTTCTCAGTCCCTTCTCTCATCCTTTCCTTCACCTTCCTGCTTCATTGTAAACCTGGCTCACCCCTGGGATCCTCTACATACAAGCTGCTTTTCCTCCATTTACCTGGAAATATCGGGCCTTGCAGGTAAAATAAGATGCAAGATAGGTGTCCTCCTTACTTCTCCTCCAGGTCATTCTCTTTCTTTCCTTTCTAAAATTCTCTGACTTTGAATCTCAAATCATCTGTCTATACTACACCTTACCTCTTCTTGTTGCAATCATCCACCAAATTTTAATTCCTGGCTTATGTCACTCTCTTCAGCACAATTACTGTCTTCACTCTCAGTCACTTCAAAATCCAGCTAGATGATCCTTCCAGTAGTCTAGCCTCTCCTCCATGATCTTGTCCATCACTTTACATCAGCCACTCATTCCTGTGATATATCTTAGATCTTGTTATTAGCAAAAATTGAAAACCTTCCATAATCTAAATTTCCAGCCTCTAACTTCCCACCACCACCTATATTTCTAGCTCACTCTTTTAGAGCCCTGTCTTCAAACATCTCTGATCATATCAAAACCAACGATTCATTGATTCTATCACCTTTTCACTTTTCCTCACCTCATCTCAAGTGCTCATGTCCCTCTTCAAAGAATTTGACTTCCACATTCAGTCATTAGAATCCAGGCTTCCCTGGTGGTGCAGTGGTTAAGAATCTGCCTGCCAATGCAGGGGACACAGGTTCGAGCCCTGGTCCAGGAAGATCCCACATGCTGCGGAGCAACGAAGCCCGTGCGCCACAACTACTGAGCCTGTGCTCTAGAGCCCACGAGCCACAACTACTGAGCCTGCATGCCACAACTACTGAAGCCCACTCACCTAGAGCCCATGCTCCACAACAAGAGAAGCCACCGCAATGAGAAGCCTGTGCACCGCAACAAAGAGTAGCCCCCGCTCAATGCAACTAGAGAAAGCCCGTGCACAGCAACGAAGACCCAATGCAGCCAAAAATAGACAAATTAATTAATTTTTAAAAATCATTACAATCCATTCTCTTACATTCATATTCACTTTGTCATATTCCAGCATACAGCGTATATGCTTGCTTAAAGCCTAACCCCTGTTACAGCCAACTCTCCATTGACAACACGCTCAAAACTCAGTCTAATCCATCATCAAACATGTCTTCAGAATATAGCCTGAATACAACTGATTTTTACCACCTCTGCCATCAACACCCTGGTCCAAGCCACTATCACTCTCTCTCTCTCTCTCTCTCTCTCTCTCTCTCTCATTGTAATAACTCTCTAACTGTTTTTTCTGCCCTCTCTCTCTCTAAACTCTACTCTCCATGCAGTAGCCATAGTAAATCTGTTAACATGTAAGTCAGATCACATCACTCCTCTGCTAAAAACTCTAATCCCTTCCATCTCACCCAGAGTAAAAGCCAATGTCCTTACAATGACTTACCAGGGCTTACCAACCAAATATTTGTACTAAGTAAATATTTGTTGAAAAAATGAATATTTGTGAATAAAGAACTATTCTAAAAATGTATCCATAGTGTCTAAGGATGCCCTCTCTGTGCTTTCCTCCCTACAGCTAAGAGCTTCAGGCTCGAAGTGGGTTACACCTGGCATACCCTCCAGACCACTAGTGGAAACTTCTTAATTGTACTTGAACTCTGTGAGGTCAAGGACGAAGTTTTGATTACTTTTATAACCTTATCCTTAACATGATGGCTGGCACAGAGTAGACTCATATTTTTGTTGTGTTTATCACAAAATACCATACGTGAGGGAAGAAAGGATCTGTGTAGAATCAGTGAACCTGCCCAGGTGGCTTGAGAAATTCATTACCAATATGAAATAATTAGATCCCTGCTGCCACTCATCCTAAAGGATACTGCCAAAACCTCTCACATGATAAAGTCCTTCATCAGAAATCAACAGCTGCAGTTTGGAGTGGATTCCCATTTGGGATCCATGTCTGAAACCCAAGTGTGGCTTCTGTGTCCTTGATCTTTTAATCTATACGCGCTTCTTTCCCACTTGGCAGCACACAAGCTTCCTGTACTTCAGTGTCATTTGCTTTAGAGGATAACTGCCTGCTGCTTTGGAATGGACCCAACAGACTCTCCAAAGTGACTTTCAACTCTGCTGCACCCTCTGTATTGTAAGTCAAACCATCCTCAGTGAATTCCTCTCAAACATGATGGAATCTCATCCAGGTGTTATGGTATGCTATAGTATCACAGAGGCAAGCAGAGAGAAACTTTTATTTAAAATAAACATACATATGCTTCTGTATTTATAGATACTTCCTGGAAAGAAAAATAAGACACTATTAATCATAGTAATCCTTGGCAAGAGCATAAAGTGTTAGCATAGAGGATGAAAAAGCATAAATTTACTTTTTCACTTCTATACATTTTGAAAGTTTTAAACCTTGAGTCTATAAGTTTATGAGCTCAGAAACATCCTTCCCAGCTATGTTTAGGGATTGCTTCTGCTTCCCGGCTTACATGTCCTTACAATCTGAGCTCCTCGTTCTGGAGCCGTTGCCTAGAGCTCTCTTCAATTTATTTTACATATTTTCAAAGTAGTTTAATCTAAGGGAGAAACGGGATAAATCTTTATAGAAGATTTGCAAATGTACTTTGTTTCTGTGTTGGCATGTCCAGTGGACTCATTCGAACCAAATAAATAAATAAATATTAGGTAAAGAAAAAAGAAATGTGTGTATGGATTTGATCTAGTTCACTGTAAGTTTTTCAAAGTAAAATTTTGGCTAGCTAGTTTCTATTCGACATGTTATTTTATTATGAATTGCTTTCCTTTCCTCCTGCTTTATATTATCCTTTATATATATATTTACTTTTGGGAAGTTTGTGTACAAGTTACAGTATCTATGGGTCTGATAGAATTGGGGACTGCTGGCTAGGGCAAGACTAGTTCCCAGTCTTTTGGATTTCAAATAAAGATAGTAGTAGCTAGAGTGCAATGAAGATACTATGTTTAGTAGTCCCTTGATGAGTAGATTCTCTCACTGACCTTTCAAGATTAGAATGCAATTGTTGTAACTCAGTATCAGTTGAGGCTTCCACTTTCCCTTGGGGATTTGTGGAAACTTGACTTGATGCCTTAATTTCAAGCTTTGTGTGAGTACAGGGCCCTTTCTATATCCTTCCTATGTCTCCACTCAGGTACTGCACTTGGGCATAAAGTTCAAGCCTCCCAGTAATTTCCATGAAAACAAAATAAAATAAGGAAGCAGTACTTTTACTGAAGATTTGGTGTCAGGCAAGTGGCATCTGTTACCTGTCACCAGCAGTAGAAGTCCAAGCACTTCTGCCCACTGCATGTTATTATCAACGTCTTCAAGGAAAACACAACACTGTCAAGCACTGGAAGGAACAATGCTTTACTCACATAAAGAGACAGGGCAAGATCAGCTTCAGGAGTGCACAATGGTTTCCCATAGCCAGCAGGTCCCTCTCAGCAGCCAACACAGAACAACTGGCCTGCACCAACCCCTCTTGTGCGGCAACAGAAGGACCTCATCAGTTTCCTGCAGGGGACAGATATAGCAGTGGGGCTGGTCAGGTGTGATATGACCCCCACACACTAAATAGAACAAAAGAGTACACATTGGGTGTGAAACAGGGAAAGATATTCCCACACAGGTGACAAGTCTAACACAGGCTGCAGGTGCACTTTATCTCTTGATAAGTAAATGTTCCACGTTCCAGGGCCATTCTTATGCAGCCAAGAAGAGACTGAAAGACTGTGTGCATGAGACTGCCTTTCCAAATATTTAGAAATATCATAGGGAAATGATCTAGAAAAGTACAGTGCAACAGAGTGCTAGGAGGCTGAATGAGGAGGGATTAGAGCAGGAAGGCAAGGGTTAGAGGAAAAGGATAAGAAAATGTGGTGAGAAAATGCGATATTAAAGTTAGAAATGCATTAGAACTTTTTCCTAATGTGACTTAAAATACCTTAAATGACGGATGAATATGACATCTATGGGTAATAATTTAACAGGCTTAAATACTTTTTTAAAGGTGGAAATGTTAAAAATATTCCCTAAATGAAACAAAACGTGTCATCATTCATTGCATCTGAAAACATTGAGTTAGTAGCAAAATGTGGAGGAAAAACTATCCATTCCAAGGAAATTTCTAAATCAAACTGCAAAGATATTAACAGATAACATTATTAGTTTAAAAATAATTATTGTCTATATTAAGAACAAAATTCAACCAGATTTTTAATTAAATAAATAACTTGCCAACTGTTTTAGTCAAGTATTTACATTTTTTTCTCAGCTTTTTTTTTCTTTAAATCCTTACTGGAGTATAATTGTTTTACAATGGTGTGTTAGTTTCTGCTTTATAACAAGTGAATCAGCTATACATTTACATATATCCCCATATCTCCTCCTTCTTGCGTCTCCCTCCCACCCTCCAGGTGGTCACAAAGCACCAAGCTGTTCTCCCTGTGTTATGTGGCTGCTTCCCACTAGCTATCTATTGTACATTTGGCAGTATATATAAGTCCATGCCACTCTCTCACTTTGTCCCAGTTTACCCTTCCCCGTCCCTGTGTCCTCAAGTCCATTCTCTACATCTGCGTCTTTATTCTTGTCCTGCCCCTAGGTTCTTCAGAACCTTTTTTTTTTTTAACATGTATATGTGTTAGCATACAGTATTTGTTTTTCTCTTTCTTACTTACTTCACTGTATATGACAGACTCTAGGTCCACCCACCTCACTACAATTAACTCAATTTCGTTCCTATTTATGGCTGAGTAAGATTCCATTGTAGATATGTGCCACATCTTCTTTATCTATTCATATGTCAATGAACACTTAGGTTGCTTCCATGTCCTAGCTATTGTAAGCAGAGCTGCAATAAACATTGCAATACATGACTCTTTTTGAATTATGGCTTTCTCAGGGTATATGCCCAGTAGTGGGATTGCTGTGTCGTATGGTAGTTCTATTTTGAGTTTTTTAAGGAAACTCCATACTATTCTCCATAGTGGCTGTATCAGTTTACATTCCCACCAACAGAACAGGAGGGTTCCCTTTTCTCCACACCCTCTCCAGCACTTATTGTTTGTAGATTTTTTGATGATGGCCATTCTGACTGGTGTGAGGTGATATCTCACTGTAGTTTTGATTTGCATTACTCTAATGATTAGTGATGTTGAGCATCCTTTCATCTGTTTGTTGGCAATCTGTATATCTTCTTTGGAAAAATGTTTATTTAGGTCTTCTGCCCATTTTTGGAAGGGGTTGTTTGTTTTTTTGATACTGAGCTGCATGAGCTGCTTGTAAATTTTGGAGATTAATCCTTTGTCAGTTGCTTCATTTGCAAATATCTTCTCCCATTCTGAGTGTTGTCTTTTCATCTTGTTTATAGTTTCCTTTCCTGTGCAAAAGCTATTAAGTTTCATTAGGTCCCATTTGTTTATTTTTGTTTTTATTTCCATTTCTCTAGGAGGTGGGTTAAAAAGGATCTTGCTCTGATTTATGACATAGAGTGTTCTGCCTATGTTTTCCTCTGAGAGTTTTATAGTGTCTGGACTTACATTTAGGTCTTTAATCCATTTTGAGTTTATTTTTGTATACGGTGTTAGGGAGTGTTCTAATTTCATTCTTTTACAGTAGCTGTCCAGTTTTCCCAGCACCAATTATTGAAGTGGCTGTCTTTTCTCCATTGTATATTCTTGCCTCCTATATCAAAAATAAGGTGACCATATGTGCATGGGTTTATCTATGGGCTTTCTATCCTGTTCCATTGATCTATGTTTCTGGTTTTTTTTGTTTTTTTTTTTTTTTTTTGCGGTACACGGGCCTCTCACTGTTGTGGCCTCTCCCGTTGCGGAGCACAGGCTCCGGACACGCAGGCTCAGCGGCCATGGCTCACGGGCCCAGCCGCTCTGCGGCATGTGGGATCCTCCCAGACCGGGGCACAAACCCGTGTCCCCTGCATCGGCAGGTGGGCTCTCAACCACTGCGCCACCAAGGAAGCACCTATGTTTCTGTTTTTTATGCCAGTACCATACTGTCTTGATTACTGTAGCTTTGTAATATAGTCTGAAGTCAGGGAGCCTGATTCCTCCAGCTCTGTTATTCTTTCTCAAGATTGCTTTGGCTATTTGGGGTCTTTTGTGTTTCCATACAAATTGTGAAATTTTTTGTTCTAGTTCTGTGAAAAATGCCATTGGTAGTTTGATAGGGATTGCATTGAATCTGTAGATTGCTTTGGGTAGTATAATCATTTTCACAATGTTGATTCTTCCAATCCAAGAACATGGTATATCTCTCCATTTGTTTGCATCATCTTTAATTTCTTTCATCAGTGTCTTATAATTTTCTGCATACAAATCTTTTGTCTCCTTAGGTAGGTTTATTCCTAGATATTTTATTCCTTTTGTTGTGATGGTAAATGGGAGTATTTCTTTAATCTCTCTTTCAGATTTTTCATCGTTAGTGTATTGGAATGTAAGAGATTTCTGTGCATTATTTTGTATTCTGCTACTTTACCAAATTCATTACTTAGCTCTAGTAGTTTTCTGGTAGCATCTTTAGGGTTCCCTATGTATAGTATCATGTCATCTGCAAATAGTGACAGCTTTACTTCTTTTCCGATTTGGATTCCTATTTCCTTTTCTTCTCTGATTGCTGTGGCTAAGACTTCCAAAACTATGTTGAGTAATAGTGGTGAAAGTGGGCAACCTTGTCTTGTTCCTGATCTTAGAGGAAATGGTTTCAGTTTTTCACCATCGAGAATGATGTTGGCTGTGGGTGGGTCATATATGGCCTTTATTATGTTGAGGTAAGTTCCCTCTATGCCTACTTTCTGGAGGGTTTTTATCATAAACAGGTGTTGAGTTTTGTCAAAAGCTTTTTCTGCATCTATTGAGATGATTATATGGTTTTTCTCCTTCAATTTGTTAATATGGTTTATCATATTGATTGATTTGCATATATTGAAGAATCCTTGCATTCCTGGGATAAGCCCCACTTGGTCATGGTGTATGATCCTTTTAATGTGTTGTTGGATTCTGCTTGCTAGTATTTTGTTGAGGATTTTTCCATCTATGTTCATCAGTGATGTTGGCCTGTAGTTTTCTTTCTTTGTGACATCTTAGTCTGGTTTTGGTATCAGTGTGATGGTGGCCTCATAGAATGAGTTTGGGAGTGTTCCTCCCTTTGCTATAATTTGGAAGCGTTTGAAAAGGATAGGTGTTAACTCTTCTCTAAATGTTTGATAGAATTCACCTGTGAAGCCATCTGGTCCTGGGCTTTTGTTTGTTGGAAGATTTTTAATCACAGTCTCAATTTCAGTGCTTGTGACTGGTCTGTTTATATTTTCTATTTCTTCCTGGTTCAGTCTCCGGAGATTGTGCTTTTCTAAGAATTTGTCCATTTCTTCCAGGTTGTCCATTTTATTGGCATTTAGTTGCTTGTAGTAATCTTTCATAGTCCTTTGTATTTCTGAAGTGTCTGTTGTTACTTCTCCTTTTTCATTTCTAATTCTGTTGAGCTGAGTTTTCTCCCTTTCTTTCTTGTAGAGTCTAGCTAATGGTTTATCAATTTTGTTTATCTTCCCAAAGAACCAGCTTTAAGTTTTACTGATCTTTGCTATTGTTTTCTTCATTTCTTTTTCATTTATTTCCAGTCTGATCTTTATGATTTCTTTCCTTCTGTTAACTTTGGGGTTCTTTTGTTCTTCTTTCTCTAATTGCTTTAGGTGTAACATTAGGTTGTTTATTTGAGATGTTTCTTGTTTCTTAAGGTGGGATTGTATTGCTATAAACTTCCCTCTTAGAACTGCTTTTGGTGCATCTCATAGGTTTTGGGTCATTGTGTTTTCATTGTCATATGTTTCTAGGTATTTTTTGATTTCTGCTCTGATTTCTTCAGTGATCTCTTGGTTATTTAGTAGTTTATTGTTTAGCTTCCATGAGTTTGTATTTTTTACAGTTTTTATCCGCTAATTGATATCTAGTCTCATAGTGTTGTGATCAGAAATGACACTTGATATGATTTCAATTTTCTTAAATTACCGAGGCTTGATTTGTCACCTAAGATATGGTCTATCCTGGAGAATGTTCCATGAGCACTTGAGAAGAAATTGTATTCCTTTGTTTTTGGATGGAATGTCCTATAAATATCAATTAAGTCCATCTTGTTTAATGTATCATTTAAAGCTTGTGTTTCCTTATTTATTTCCATTTTCCTTATCTGTCCATTGGTGAAAGTGGGGTGTTAAAGCCCCCTACTATGATTGTGTTACTGTCGATTTCCCCTTTATGGCTGTTACTACTTGCCTTATGTATTGAGGTGCTCCGATGTTGGGTGCATAAATATGTACAATTGTTATATCTTCTCCTTTCATTGATCCCTTTATCATTATGTAGTGTCCTTCTTTGTGCTTTGTAATAGTCTTTATTTAAAAGTCTATTTTGTCTGATATGAGAATTGCTACTCCAGCTTTCTTTTGATTTCCATTTGCATGGAATATCTTTTTCGATCCCCTCTCTTTCAGTCTGTATGTGTCCCTAGGTCTGATGTGGGTCTCTTGTAGACAGCATATATACAGGTGTTGTTTTTGTATCCATTCAGGCAGTCTATGTCTTTTGGGTAGAGCATTTAATCCTTTTACACTTAAAGTAATTATCAATATGTATGTTCTTATTACCGTTTTCTTAATTGTTTTGGTTTTATTATTGTAGGTTTTTTCCTTCTCTTGTGTTTCCTGCCTAGAGAAGTTCCTTTAGCATTTGTTGCAAAGCTGGTTTCGTGGTGCTGAATTCTCTTAGCCTTTGCTTGTCTGTAAAGATTTTACTTTCTCCTTCGAATCTGAATGAGCTCCTTGCTGGGTAGAGTAATCTTGGTTGTAGGTTTTTCCCTTTCATCACTTTAAATATGTCCTGCCACTCCCTTCTGGCCTACAGAGTTTCTGCTGAGAAATCAGCTGTTAACCTTATGGGAATTCCCTTGTATGTTATTTGTTGCTTTTCCCTTCCTGCTTTTAATATTTTTTCTTTGTATTTAATTTTTGATAGTTTGATTTATATGTGTCTTGGAGTGTTTTTCCTTGGATTTATCCTGTATGGGACTCTCTGCACTTCCTGGACTTGATTGACTGTTTCCTTTCCCATATTAGGGAAGTTTTCAACTATAATCTCTTCAAATATTTTCTCAGTCCCTTTCCTTTTCTCTTCTTCTGAGACCCCTATAATTAGAATGTTCATGCCTTTAACGTTGTCCCAGAGGTCTCTGAGACTGTCCTCAATTCTTTTCATTCTTTTTTCTTTATTCTGCTTTGTAGTAGTTATTTCCACTATTTTATCTTCGGGGTCTCTTATCCGTTCTTCTGCCTCAGTTATTCTGTTATTGATTCCTTCTACAGAATTTTTTATTTCATTTATTTTGTTGTTCATCAGTGTTTGTTTGCTCTTTAGTTCTTCTAGGACCTTGTTAAACATTTCTTGTGTTTTCTCCATTCTATTTCCAAGATTTTGGATCATACTTGCTATCATTATTCTGAGTTCTTTTTCAGATAGACTGCCTATTTCCTCTTCATTTGTTTGGTCTGGTGAGTTTTTACCTCGCTCCTTCATCTGCTGCACATTTCTCTGTCTTCTCATTTTGCTTAACTTACTGTGTTTGGGGTCTCCTTTTTGCAGGCTGCAGGTTCGTAGTTCCTGTTGTTTTTGGTGTCTGCCCCCAGTGGGTACTGTTGGTTCAGTGGGTTGTGTCTGCTTCCTGATGGAGGGGACTGTGCCTGTGTTCTGGTGGATGAGGCTGGATCTTGTCTTTCTGGTGGCAGGAACACATCCGGTGGTGTGTTTTGGGGTGTCTGTGACCTTATTATAATTTAAGTCAGCCTCTCTGCTAATACGTGGAGTTGTGTTCCTATGTTGTTAGTTGTTTGGTGTGGGGTGTCTAGCACTGTGGCTTGCTGGTCGTTGAGTGGAGCTAAGTCTTAGCATTGAGATGGAGGTCTCTATAAGAGCTTTCACCATTTGATATTACACGGGGCTGGGAGGTCTCTGGTGGTCCAATGTCCTGAACTCAGCTCTCCCACCTAAGAGACTCAGGCCTGACACCCCGTCTGAGCACCAGGATCCTGTCAGCCGCACAGCTCAGAAGAAAAAAGAGGAAATAAAGAAAAAATAAAATAAAGTTATTAAAATAAAAAATATAAAATATATTATTAAAAAATAAAAAAAGTAATAAAATATTTTTAAAAAGAAAAAGAAAAAGAGAGTAACCAAACCAATAAAGAAATCCACCAGTGATAACAAGTGTTAAAAACTACACTAAAAAAAAAAAGAGAGAACAAAAAGGACAGACAGAACACTAGGACCAAATGGTAAAAGCAAAGCTATACAGAGAAAATCACACAAAGAAGTATACACATACACACTCACAAAAAGAGATAAAGGAAAAAAAAAAAAATATATATATATATATATAAAGGAAGAGAGCAACCAAATCAATAAACAAATCTATCAATGATAATAAGTGCTAAATACTAAACTAAGATAAACTTAAAACCAGAAACAAATTAGACACAGAAAGCAAACCCCAAGTCTACCGTTGCTCCCAATGTCCACCACCCGAATTTTGGAATGATTCACTGTCTGTTTTGGTATCCCACAGATGCAGGGTACATCAAGTTGATTGTGGAGATTTAATCCACTGCTCCTGAGGCTGCTGGGAGAAATTTCCCTTTCCCTTCTTTGTTTGCACAGCTCCCGGGGTTCAGCTTTGGATTTGGCCCCACCTCTGCATGTAGGTCACCTGAGGACGTCATTTCCCACCCAGGCGGGATGGGGTTAAAGTAGCATCTGATTAGGGGGCTCTGGGTCACTCAGGCCGGGGGGAGGGAGGGGTACATAGTGCGGGGCAAGCCTGCGGCAGCAGAGACCAGCAGTGACCCTGGCAGTGGCGGGCTGCACAGGTTCCCGGGAGGGGCGGTGTTGATAGTGACCTGTTCTTGCACACAGGCTTCTAGGTGGCTGCAGCAACAGCCTTAACATCTCATGTTGGTCTCTGGTGTCCGCACTGATAACCATGGCTCGAGCCCATCTCTGGAGCTCATTTAGGCGGTGCTCTGAATCCTCTCTCCTCATGTACCTTGAAACAATGGTCTCTTGCCTCTTAGGCAGGTCCAGACTTTTTCCCGGACTCCCTCCTGGCTAGCTGTGGTGTACTAGCCCCCTTCAGGCTGTGTTCATGCAGCCAACCCCTGTCCTCTCCCTGGGATCTGACCTCTAAAGTCCAAGCCTCAGCTCCCAGCCCCCACCCACCCCCGGGGTTGAACAGCCAAGCCTCTCGGGCTGGTGAGTGCTGGTCGACATTGATCCTCTGTGCGGGAACCTCTCCACTTTGCCCTCTGCACCCTTGTTGCTGCACTCTCTTCAGTCACTCTGGAGCTTCCCCCTAGCCCACCCCCCGTCTCTTCCAGTGCAGGGGCTTCCTAGTGTGTGGAAACTTTTCCTGCTTCACAGCTCGCTCCCAGAGGTGCAGGTCCCATCCCTATTCTTTTGTCTCTGTTTTTTTCTTTTTTCTTTTGCCCTACCCAGGCACCTGGGGATTTTCTTGCCTTTTGGGAAGTCTGAGGTCTTCTGCCAGTGTTCAGTAGGTGTTCTGTAGGAGTTGTTCCACATGTAGATGTATTTTTGATGTATTTGTGGGGAGGAATGTGATCCCCATGTCTTACTCCTCTGCCATCTTGAAGGTCCTCTCTGTAGAGTGCTTTTGGCTACTGTAAAATTTTGACTTTTTCTCTGAGTGTGATGGGAAGCTGCTGGAGGGTTTTGGGCAAAGAATGACATGATTGGACTTAATTTTTAACAAGATCACTTTAGCTGCTGTGTTGAGAATAGTGGTAGGCCACAGGGCATGGTAGTAAGGAGAACTGTCAGAAGGCTATTGCAATAATGCAGGTGAGAAATGATAGCATTTGGACTGAGGTGGTAGTGATGAAGGCAGAGAGAAGTGCTTGGATTCTGTATGTTGTAAAACCACAGAAGTTTGTGGCAGATGAAAGAAAGAGAAGAGTCAAGGATGACCCAAGGCTTCTGACCTGAGCAACTGAAAGTATTGAGTGACCATTAACTGAGGTAGAGAAGACTTTGAAAGGACAGCCAGAAGAGGGATGACCACGTAGCTGGCTTTGCAATATTAAACTTGAGGTACCAGTTAGACTTTAGAGGAGGATCATCAAGTAGGAAATTATATACAAGGGTTTCTGTAGTTTGAGGAAAAGTCTAGGCTGGGATTATAAATTTGGGAAGACTAAGCCCATTGATGACATATAAAGCCATGAGACTGGATGATGTTATAATGGGAGTGGATCCATAATGAGAAAAAAAGGTCCAAGGGCTGATGCCTGGTACCCTCTACAATTAAGAGTTGGGAGGATGAAGAAGAACCAACAAAAGTAACAAAAAAGGAGTAGTCAATGAGGTGAGAGGAAAACTGGGATGTATTATTCTGCCAAATCTAAGTTCATCCTGATTTTAATTTGAAACTTCCGTAGGCATGTGTTGGTAGTGTGAATCAACAACTAATTGTAGACTTCACCTGACTTCTTTTCTATCTACTTGAAAAATTCATAAAATCCTCCTTCCTGAGGATGGCACAAAGACAAGGGGAGACAGAGCCTGTAAGAAGGAGGTGTTTAGTGCTCATAGATGAGTGAGGATGAGGGACCAACAACACAGAATATTTGAATTTACTAGTGTCCCAGAGCACCCAGGTATGACAGCTAAATGGAGTAGACGGGAATTGTAACCACAGGGAGCAATAACATTAAAACGATATTAAAAGTGTGATATTGGATTATTATACGGCTTACGAGTAACAGTGCAACATTCAATTGTGATTAACTAATAATTTCTTTATTATGATTAATCATACAGACAAGAGCTAAGAAATTCAGTCAAAAGCACAAATGTTTGATTTAAACAATAAAAGATACCTAGATTATAGAAATGGATGGATGCACTACAACTTCTCTATTTTCATCTCAATGGTTTTAGTCATGTTTTTATACTTTATGTCATTTTGAATTAGGAGATGAGAGTTGTTGCACTGTTGGTTTTTTCAATGTATATTATTAAACACCTTTTTAGTATGGAGAAATGCAATGGATAAATAAGAAAAAGACATTGCCAAAGACAGAAAATCTCTGTACCTTTTGTTATTTATGCATTTAGAGAACTAGTAAACTATGCTATTTTAGGAATACTTTCTTGTTATCTATCATTTTCATAAATAGTTTCTCTCTATGTCTTTTCCATCTAGACAGGTGCGTATTTAGCTCTTTAAAGAGAATTAAAGTAATTTTTGATGTTTTAGAACAAAATAATTCCTACTAGTTCTGAAAAGGAAGAACTGGGGGCTGAAAATAACCTAATTAGCTACTTTTGAGGATCAAATAAAAATTTCTCAGCTCTCCATTTTTATTGTCTAGAAAACCAGTCTCAAGAATTTCATTTATTTCTAAAGTTAATTTTCACATTTTATTCTCATTTCTTTCTTTCTTTTTTTTTTTTTTTTTTGGCCACGCCTCGCAGCATACAGGATCTTAGTTCCCTGACTAGAGATCAAACCCATGCCCTGTGCAGTGGAAGCACAGAGCCTTAACCACTGGACCACCCAGGAACTACCTCTCATTTATTTTCCTGTGATTCATTGAAGAAGTGTATTTTAACTTAAAAGACTCTACAAAGTAATGCCAACAGCAAGTAGAATTTAACCCCCAGTGTGGCTTTTGGTAAGCATAGGCTGTCTATATCATACAGTAGGAGAACTAGCTAAGAGATTTATTAAGCTTGATTCATCTAAAGCAAATAGTAAAGAGGGACCAGTAATTCTGGCTTCTCTGTTATAGAAAATGTAAGAAGATCACAATATATAATAATCATAAGAATGGTAATTGTCAATGTTTAGCATGGTTTGTGTGTCAGAGACTGTACATGAACTCTACATTCATTACTCCTAAGCCTTATAATAATCCAACACAATAGCTGTTATTTTACATTTTCTAAAGATGGAGAAATTAAGTCAGAGAGATTAAGCAATGTGCCCAAGGCCACACACCTAATAAGCAGCAGAGCCAGGAAATGAAGTTGTGCTGTTTCTTATCAAAATAGGTTTGGTCATAGATGTTTTTTCTATATTACATTACTTCCTCAATACACTACTTTTATAAAAGAACCGAATTTTTGAGACTTTTTGTAATCCAATTATTTATTTCACTCAATAATAGCGTATAGGAATCCAGAGTCAGGTCAGGAATCCAGACTTGAAAACTTAGGTGTATAAAGTAAATGTAAATTCTTTATTTTGGCTACAGCTATTCCTGATTTCCCTTGAGCCCCTCATCCAGCAGAGTAGGAACAAAATTAACTGTTAGTTCAATATGTTTTAAAGCTTAGTACTACATAATCATTTAAATACTCATTTGGGTAGTATTTCAGTCTCTCTTAGAAAAACATATGTAGTCTCTCAGACAGCCTTTCCTTGCTTCTTTCCCTAAAATGGTTTTCATGTAATGAAGGTAGGGTATGGCCTCGTTGGGGAGGTGCCAGGGAAGAGTCTGTCAGGCACCTGGTCCTCTGCTTCCCCTGGTCCCTGGGTGATGTTCTTTAGTTCAGCTGCTGCTTGATTTTGAGCTGCTGGAGCCATGATCTGAAACCTATTGCCTTGGTCGGGAGCCAGTCCTCCCTGTCTCATCTCAGGCAAGAGAAAGAGACAAACATTCCTTTCTTGACCCCCCAGGGCTACTTGACTGATTTCATCTTTCTTGGAAGTAACCATTGTTCCCTTTTATGAATACTTCCACCCTGCTGTGACAGAGTTAATTATTCCCTTTCTGTGGTTATCACCACTGCTCTGGCTTCTGATCTACTGTCTCAGTGTGGAGTGAGTAGGGGATCCAACAGACCCCACAGATGAAGGATTCAGATCCCTAAAACTCCCCTTGGACACTGATGGTACTTTGTGAGACTGGGTCTGTTCAGCTGGAGGATTCCTATTTAGCATCATGCTACATCTCTTTTCTGTGTGTGCCTCTTTGTCTCGTGCTGCAGCAGTCCCTAGCAAGTCTCTCCTTCACCCCATCTCATGGATGCTCTGCGGCACAGGGGAGGCCCATCTGCTCACAGGTATCCGCTGTATCTCTTGGAAGTAGTGAACTTGCAGAGAGTAGTTACTGCTCCCACACACCTGGCTGACTACAGTCACAACACCTCTTCTCAGTGTTCTTTCCCTCCCTCCAATAGCCCTAGGACTGGTCAACAAGCCAAGAGTCAGCAAGCAACCACCAGGCTTGAGATGTCAGGCTGTTCTCCTACCGGCTACCCTGCAAATTCTCCCAAGGAGGGAAACTCTTGGGCTCCCTTCCCTCATCTTCAAGGAAGGAAACTATTTGAGCACCTCTCTTCCTTCCTCCATGAGGAGAGGGAGAGAAAATCCCTAAAACACACTAATTTCCCAGTTTCTCACCTCCTCATCTCTGTCTCATTGGTAAAAGTCATCAATCCAATTTTCCCCTCTCATGTGGGAACAAACTAGAAGTCTCTTGCTAAGAATTAGGATTTCTAAATTTTAAAAAAATTTTAAGTTTTTTTAATTGAAGTGTAGTTGCTGTACAATATTATATAAATTACAAGTGTACAGTATAGTGATTCACAATTTTTAAAGTTATACTCCATTTATAGTTACTATAAAATATTGGCTTTATTCCCTATGTTGTACAATATGTCCTTGTAGCTTATTTTATAATAGTTTGTACCTCTTACGCCCCTACCCCTATATTGCCCCTCCCCACTGGTAACCACTAGTTTGTTCTCTATATCTGTGAGTCTGCTTCTTTTTTGTTGTAGTCACTAGTTTGTTGTATTTTTTAGATTCCACTTATAAGTGATATCATACAGTATTTGTCTTTCTCCATCTGACTTAACATAATACCCTCCCAACCCATCCATGTTGCTGCAACTGGCAAAAGTTCACTCTTTTTTATAGCTGAGTAGTATTCCATTGTACGTGTGTGTGTGTATACATATATATATGTATATATACATGCCACATCTTTGTTATCCATTAATCTGTTGATGGACACTTAGGCTGCTTCCACGTCTGGCTATTGTAAATAATGTTGCTATGAACATTGGGGTGCATGTGTCTTTTTGAATTAGTGGGTTTTTTAAAGATATATACCCAGGAGTGGAATCGCTGGGTCATATGGTAGTTCTATTTTTAGTTTTTTAAAAACCACCAAACTGTTTCCCACAGTAGCTACAACAACAGTGTACACGGGTTCCCATTGCTCTACATCCTCATCAATATTTGTTGTTTGTGCTCTTTTTGATGATAGCCAAACTGACAGGTGTGAGGTGATATCTCGTTGTTTTGATTTGCATTTCCCTGATAATTAGCAATGTTGAGCATCTTTTCATGTGCCTGTTGGCCATCTGCATTTCTTCTTTGGAAAAATGTCTATTTAGCTCTTCTGCCCATTTTTTAATTGGGCTGTTTGTTGAGTTGTATGATCTTTTTATATACGTTGGATATTAATCCCTTATTGGTCATATCACTTACAAATATTTTCTCCCATTCAGTAGGTTGTCTTTTCATATTGTCAATGGTTCCCTGTGCCGTGCAAGCGCTTTTAAGTTTAACTAAGTCCCATTTGTTTATTTTTGCTTTTACTTCCTTTACTTTCAGAGATAGATCCAAAAAAATATATGATTTATGCCAAAGAGTGTTCTGGAACTGGGTTTTTTCAAACTCAGCATTACAGAATTTAGTAATTTTAGGGCTTCCCTGGTGGTGCAGTGGTTGAGAATCTGCCTGCTAATGCAGGGGACACGGGTTCGAGCCCTGGTCTGGGAGGATCCCACATGCCACGGAGCAACTGGGCCCGTGAGCCACAACTACTGAGCCTGCGCGTCTGGAGCCTGTGCTCCGCAACAAGAGAGGCCACAATAGTGAGAGGCCCGCACACCGCGATGAGGAGTGTCCCCTGCTTGCCACAACTAGAGAAAGCCCTTGCACAGAAACGAAGACCCAACACAGCAAAAATAAATAAATTAATTAATAAACTCCTACCCCCAACATCTTATAAAAAAAAAGAATTTAGTAATTTTATTCTCAGAAAGATGTTATCTCTTTTGTAAGCCTTGCACTGTTTGTAACCTTCTGTAGCTAGAGAAGATTTCAGTTAATACTTCACACTGTCCTGTACTGATGCCTAATATTTAGGATTTAAGACATTTCATTCATTTTGCTTTAATTCTAATGTAATTGTGGTTTTGGTTTGTTTTGCTTTTGTCCAGAAGATTCCCTACTTTATTTCTCTCTGTGTGGTGAAGTTCCCGTTATAGTCACTGAGAGTCTGAAAATTTATTAAATGAATTCCTTCTGATAATTGTTACTGGTATAATTATTTAATGACTAATTTTAATCAGCTGCTCTTTGTACAAAACATATTTTTTCACTAAGCAAGCACAGAATCATAAAGTTCAGGCCTAAAAAGGACTTTAGATGTTAATTCACGCAAATCTCTTATTTTACAAATGAGAAAACTGAAACTCAGGGAGGTTAGGTAATTTGGCTAGTGTTATATTGTTAGTTTATTAGTAGTTTGGTCAGGACTCCCTAGCCCTTTGGAGCACTTACAAATATTGAACTTGGAATTATTTGTATAATTTTTTATGTATAATCTGACTTACTCCACCCTCACTAAAATTAAAACACTAAATTAAGCTCTGTCAGGGCAGGAACTGTCTATTTTGTTCTCTGCTGTATCACCAATGCCTAGCACAGGCTCTTGTATATAATAAGTGCATAATAAGTAACTGTTAGATAAAGGAATGAATAATGGATGGTTGGATTCAACAAACAAGTATGTAGATTCTACCATGATTTAGGTACTAGCACGTGGTTTGGGAGTTGCAAAGGTGAATAAGACTGGGTCCAGAAAAGAGGTAGACACAGAAACCAAAGGCTACAGGGACCCCAAGGAATGATTCACTGTGGGAAATTGTGCTTCTTCTTCTCCTGGAATGGGAAGGCAACCCTGGGTAATAGGGGCTGAGAGCCTCAGCCCTGGATCCCTTCATGAGCTCCTGCAGGATCCAAGACATAGATCTCCACTCAAGACGTTGTACATCATTGCTCCTTAGACAATTGCATATTGCGTTTCTGTTCTGCTTTATTCTAGAAAAGTGGCTCATAGTAAGTTAAAAATATACCAATGTGTCCACAATTTCAGCGGAACAGATGACTCACAGTTCAAATCACATGAAGGGAAATGATTATAAGTCAGCTGTGAACTTATCGGTTCCAGAATAATTTAAGGCGCTAGCCTGCCTAGTTCAATGAAGACACCGGTGGAATCTTTTCCATATACAGTTCACAGTCACGTGTAGAGTTGATTTCCCAGGTCCCCTAGGATCCTTTTGATGTTGCCATCTGGTGCTGCAATAGTAGACAGGTTATGTCATTGTCGGGTTGAGTTGTTTTTTCCATCGAGCAAAGTACCAAAGGAGAGAGATGAGATTCCTTCTCCCTGTCCTCACATTCAAACTTTTAGTCACAAGAAGTCAGAGGCCATGAAGAAGAGCTCTCTGTTCATATTAATCACTTAACGAGTTATTACCAGAGTCTGTTCTAACCACTAGAGAGAAAGTGGAAAGTGCCACTGGCAAAGAAGGATAAACACTCTCCCCAGTGGCATCCATTGTAGCCATGCCGTCTCTCTTCCAGGAGGGTGCCCAGGTTGGGAACTACACCATATGGCTGAGGTGGAAATGAAGATGCAGCAGCTGGATGTGAGTAGAGTTGACATAGAAAGCAGATTTGTAGAATTATATCACCAGTCCCTGACACTGTCATGGATCAGGTATTTCAAAATGAAATGCCTCATATAGACATTCAGCAGTGGGCAGTGGCCATCAGCAGATCGTTATCCATGGGTCAGTTGAATAATATAGGCCTTCTATACAGAATAAAATAGTTCAGAATTTTGTTTAAATAAAGAGATCAGATAAGCAAGAAAAAATAGTATATAAAATCATAGAGAATGTAGGAAATATATAGCAGAGACATTGAGTACAAAATATCTTTTACTATTAACAGAAATAAAAAATTTTAAAGAACATGGAAAGTTAAGAACAAAGTCTGTAACTGTCTCAAGGAAAAAAAAAAGAGGCAGTATTTATGCTATGAAGTTTGCAGCCTGGCTGATAAAGACATAAAATGACCAAGGTTTTGAGATTTAATGTATAGAGTTGCTAAATCAACAACTAAAATTGTTCTAAAATTTCTAGCAGAAAGAGTATAAGGAAGCAAACAGGAAGAGCTCATTTGCTCCATTGTGTGGCATGTGAAAGTGTGTCTGTGAATTAGGATTAATAGTCAGAGTTGTTCACAGAGTTGATTGAAACCATTTGTACATATTCATATATACATTCATATTGTACAGCTAATTCATACATATTCATATTAATGTAAAAGTGAAGATGATGGCCATTATTACAAAACAAGGTACAATTGACACTATCAGTGGACATGTAAAACTATACAGGGCTGTTCACTGGTTTGATCCAGCATCTTCTGGTCCCTGCCTGGATGCTCATGACTGCCATGAGAGTGGTGATAGTTCACCATCAAATCATGTTTACTCATCAGAGAGCTTAAGAATTTCATAGGAACCTATGAACTTTACTAACATTTGCACAGACACAGAAGGTGAAGTTACTTTGTCACTGAATTTAATTCATTATGTATTCTCAAACTTTAGAACAATAGGTACCAAATTGCTGCTATGGAAAATATTTCTTGCTTATGAAGATTCAAGGTATTTACTGGTTGAATGGTCTAATGACATATGAAGCAAATGAGATTACCAGTGAAATCCATTCTTTCTTCAACAATTAAAGCAGTCTGAAGCTCTAGACATTCATACCTTTCCAAGAATTCAAGACTTTCGAAAGATGGTTCAAGGAAAAATAAGCCAGCAAACCCATATTTACCAAGAACCAAGGTAGCAAATTCACTTTGAAGTGGTTCATAAAGACTTATATGAGGTAGTTTTTAGGTCTGGTTTATTACCACCATTTCTAATTTACTTTAAAACATAGAAGTGGCTTCCTGAAGACAATGAGAGGGAAGTTAAAGTGGTGAAGTGAGAAAAGTAAGGGCAAATTGAGGATTGAATATGGGGAAGGAGGAACACCCCCATTCCACACTCCATTAGTTTCTTTTTATTTCAGGGATAAGATTGTTCCACCACGTCTTCCACAAGCTCAAATGACAAACTGTTGTCACAGTTATAATAATTCAATGCATAGATATTAATTATCATTCTCATTCTAGTATTTGATGTACCACATCTCATAAAAACAACATTTAAAAAACGTTGAACAGAATTCTACAGGATTATATGGGAACCAGTCATTTCATGCTGCAGAAACCAAGGAAAGCTTTATGATGAGGATCATATTTCATCAAGAGCCCTGAAGCAGGAAGAATTTAGATGTGCAGAATTGGTGAGCTATTCCAGGCAGAAAGAAGAGCCTGAGCAAAGGAAAAAGGCATCAGGCAAATGTTTCCAAGGAACAGGAAGTGAATCAGTTTAATTTGAGCTTACAATGTGGGAGAGGGAACAGTGGATAATTAAGATCAGGGTCTTAAAAGATAGAATAAGAAATTCAGTAGGCAACAAAATGGACTCTGGAGGCAAAGAATTAGGTTGAGCTTCAACTCTGAACTTACCAGTTCCATTAAGCCTCAAATAACTCAGTGAGTTAAAGAATAATATTCTCACTTTTGTAATAGAGAAAACTGAGGCTTAGACTGGTTAATAACCTGTGGGTATCAGATAGCTGGGTAAGAAAGAGACAAGAGTGGAAATTAGGACTCCACAGCCTATGCTCTTTCCACTCTGCTCTAGTGTCCTCTGCTGCATTGTCATCTTTGGTTTAGTAGCCTTTTCCTCTGTGGACATGATGAGCATTTTGCCACATGGTCTGTGTCTTTGTTTCCTAAAATCCTAGCACAGTGTCTGGCATATATATGTGATCAATAAATGTTAGCTGAATGAAAGAATAAGTATCTAGCAACCTGTTTTAATGGCAGAACTGAGCCCAGGAGAGAGGCTAGGGCTGGAGATAAACAGATGTGGAAGACATCTGCTGACAGGTCATTGGTGTAACCAGCAGATAGATAAGTTGATATGTGCTTGTAATAAATTCAAAGACCATTTAATGAATACATTGACTTCAGGGTGAGCATAAGAATACTTTCTCTTTCTACTCATATTGAATGGTAGCTATCAAGTCCAAAGATATCAGGATGACTGACGCCATGAAGCCACCAGGGTCATGTTAGGAAACACTTTCTTTTGAAGACATGTACTCAGGATAACAGAGATTGACAAAAACTTCCTCTTCTCTTTTCACAAAGGCAGTTCCAAAGTTGGGACTTTCAACATTTCGTTAGCATGAATAATCTTCACAAATAACACCTGCCAATTTCTGAAAAATTACAAGTGAGACTGTTGTGAAAGACAAGAGAAACACAATTCAAAATTTCCCTAAAAGGAATGTGCCATGGTCTTGTGCTGTGTTTTCTAGAGATGAGAGGAGTGATGACGTCTGGGAATCCATTTGGAACTTATAATTTGATAATAGATTAACCGGTGAGAGGCTTTGTTTTGCTTTAAAAATGGAAATGTAGTAATGGCCAACAGTTTTTCAGAAAGGCAGAAACAAGGTCATAACAACATTTTTTTTTGTTCTGATGATTGTGATTCTGCAAAACCAGTGACCAGTGGCAGATGAATGAAAAGACACCTAGCCCATAGCACCAATTATCAGAGATTAGTAGACCCTCTGTTTGATTGGCTTAAATTGCATCCTGTTTTCTAGCTATAGGCATGAGAGATAATAGAGAAGGCAGTTGAAATGCTCAAGCATCGAATTACAGACATGAAAAGAGAAACTTGTATTTATAACTTGATACGGTTAAAACCCTCTGCTGCCCCCCGCCCCCAAATCTAGGCTAGTTAATGGAGATGAGGTTTGAAAATGATCATCCTAAAAAATAATGGAGCAAATAAATTTACAAATTCAAAACATATCAACAAATGGGGTTGAAGAAGAAGTAATATTTAAATGTATTATAAATTACTCAAATCATCATTTTAGAGTATTCTTCATGTACATGACACTGTGATGAGCTGTATAGTGATAACACCATGAAGACATACTTTGGGGGCTGGAGCAGATGATAGGAACAAAAGTACATAAATCCTATACAGGGTACAATAGAGATACAGGTTTTCCACACCCTCTGAAAGTAGACCTTTCCTATTAAGTAATTTGTAAGCCAAAATGGTGTAAATCAAAGAAGCAGGTATCTTAGGACACATCTTGCTAACAGATGCACAAAAAAATCAAGATATGGCTCTCATCAAAAAGACAAGAAATAACAAGTGCTGGTGAGGATGTGGAGAAAAGGGAACCCTTGTGCACTGTTGGTGGGAATATAAATTGGTGCAGCCATTATAAAAACAGTATGGAGGTTCCTCAAAAAATTAAAAATAGAGCTACCATATGATCCAGGAATTCTAATTCCAGGTGTTTATTCGAGAAAATCAAAACACTAATTCAAAAAGACGTATGCACCCCTTGTTCATTGCAGCATTATATACAATAGCTAATATATGGAAGCCGCCTAAGTATCCATTGATAGATGAATAAACAAAGAAGATGTGGTATATATATATACCAAGGAATATTACTCAGCCATAAAAAAGAGTGAAATCTTACCAGTTGCAACACCATGGATGAACCTAGAGGGTATTATGCTTAGTGAAATAAGTCAGACAGAGAATGACAAATACAGTATGATTTCACTTATATGTAGAATCTAAAAAACAAAACAAAACAGGAACAGACTCACAGATACAGAGAACAAACTGGTGGTTGCCAGAAGGGAGAGTGGTGGGGGGACAGGTAAAATAGGTGAAGGGGATTAAGGGGTACAGACTTCTAGTTAAAAAATAAATCACAGGGTTGTAAAGTAGAGCATAGGGATTATAGTCAATAATATTGTAATAACTTTGTATGGTGGCAAATGGTAACTAGACATTGTGATCATTTCTTAATGTAAAAAATATCAAATCACTATGTTGTACACCTGAAACTAACATAATAGTGTAGGTCAATTATAATTTGATGAAAAAGAAAAAGAATGCTGAAAGATAATAAATAAATCACGATAAAGCACAGATGCTCACAGACACAATTCAAAGCTATGGCAGCTTGATGCTGGGGTGCTGAGTGCAGTTCCCAGGGAAGGCACTTGGTGGTACCACTCTTGCTGCACAGGTCATGTGCTGCCTCTATAACACTAGCTACGAAACAAGTGCTGAATGCCATTTTTTATTTTCTCCTTTTTAGTAAAAGCAAAAATCTTTGGATTTCTTTTGGTTAGAGAAAACAAGTACTAATGCAAGTCTTTCATAAAAGCAAAGTTGCGTAAAGCGAACTATCAAAAACCAGGGGATACCTGTACAAGCACATTCTAGAGAACACCAAGGACACCAAGAAAGAAATTACTTAAATCCACCAGGGCTGAATATAGATGGCTTTTATGAAGAAGGTACATTTAAGTGGATCCTTGTAGCTATGGGAATATTTCACTAAGTGGAAAACAGATGAAATTAATAATAAGTTGAGGGAATCAAGTAAGTAAGGGCTCAGAAATACAAAAGTATAGGATTCATAGGTCACATGTGATCAGTATACTGGAAGATATACCTAGGAAGGTAAACTGGAATGAAATAATGGAGTGCTTGGAATTCCATGCTAAAAAAATTACAAGTTATTCTCTACACCAGCACTTTCCAAAAGAACTTTCTGTGATGAGAGAATATAGATATATGTATATCTATATTTATATCTAATTCCATCCAACATGGTGGCCACTAGCCACACATGACAATTTAGTACTTGCAGTGTGTCTAGTTCAACTGAGAAACTAAAGTTTTAATTTTATTGTTTTAAAATTATTATTAAATAATGTGTTAAATTTAAATAGCCATAGGTGGCTAGTGTACCAGATGGTACCATAGTGGCTAGTGTACCATATTACCATTGAAGACAATGGTAACCACTAAAATGTTTGCACAAGAGAGTGACATGATTGGAGAAATGCTTTAGTATTAGTTTTCCTTTGCAAAATCTAAAATGTTGATTTATTTGGGGAAGGGACCTTTTTAAATTAGTCACTGCCCATGTTCTCTCTACTAGATATTTAGTTTTATGATTTCACCTAATTAGAAAAACACTGTGAAGGCTAATTAATTGTATTATAGAAGAACAGTTAATAGAGAAAATGTTACTAAATGAAAAAGATTCTAAAAAACAGTAGCAGATGGTAAATTCTGGTAAGTTTTAAAAATTTCTAGCACACCAACATGAATGTCTTGTGACTCTTGAGAAACAGCACATTTCATTCCTTGGTTGGAAAGATTGTATCTTACTCATCCTAAGCTGATTAATATATGTATTACTAATAGACTGTTCCTAAGAGATATAGTAAAAAGACAAAAATAAGCAATGTAGACACTTAAAAGGGCATACTGGTTCTGACACATATGTGTGATTTAGAAATTTTAGGCCTCTAGGCTCACAGAATTGCCATTTTTCCATAATGATAAAAAAGAATAATAAAAACTCAAATGTGTTCTTTGCATTCTGTGAAAACAAACTTAAAAACATAAATTGGGGCTTCCCTGGTGGTGCAATGGTTGAGAGTCTGCCTGCCGATGCAGGGGACATGGGTTCGTGCCCCGGTCCGGGAAGACCCCACATGCTGCAGAGCGGTTGGGCCCGTGGGCCATGGCCGCTGGGCCTGCGCGTCTGGAGCCTGTGCTCCACAACGGGAGAGGCCACAGCGGTGAGAGGCCCGCGTACTGCAAAAACAAACAAACAAACAAAAATAAACATAAATTGATGTCATAGATTTATTTTTCTCTGGGGCTTCTATGAGACTCAGAAAAGCTTTTACTTCAAACTTCTGTCAGAATATTCATTTAAGTCAAAATGAAAATGCTTCTCTATGTATTTTAGCTAGAGCATTTAAATTTAGAAACTCCTTGGAGCTCAAGTTGTTTCCTTATTTGTATTTATCTTAGCCAAATTAGGTTGACTGGTGAAGACCCGATTTGATGGAATTAGATTTCCCATTGGTAGGTAAAATAGTCATGCCGATGAGTGGACATTGAAATCCTAAAACATTAAGTTCCAAATATGTTCCTGAAATAACTGGAAATTCCTCTCTTCTACTTGCACAAGAGGTTAACTTCCTGTGACATGTACATTAACCTAACATGAGCTCAGATGGCCGCACTTAAGCCAAAGGTTGTGTATGAAAACAGAAAATTGGTCAGTGAGTAGCAGAGAGAACTCACCATGTGCCAGGCCTCCTTCAGAGCAAGTCAAAATTCCATTCCATGTATCTGCTTTTCTAAGTTAGTAAGCTACTTGTGACCAATTAGTTAATAATCTACTACCCTCAGGCCAAAAATCATGAAGTCATCCTTGATGTTTTCTCTTTCTCTCATATACCACATGCAATCTGTCCAAAAATCCTGTTTGTTCTATCTTCAAAATATATCTAGAATCTAACCAGTTCTCATCGCCTCTACTGACTTCATCTCTTATCTGAATCACATAGCCTCCCAACTGTTCTCCATGCTCCTACCTTTGCCCTCTGACCGCTTCCTAAACCAGCAGACAGATGTGCCTTTTAAAAATTTAAGTCAGATAGAAAACAAACTTATGGTTACCAAAGGGGAAAGGTGGGGGGGAGGGATAAATTAGGAGGTTGTGATTAACATATACACACTATATATAAAACAGATAAACAATAAGGACCTACTGTATAGCACAGAGAACTCTACTCAATATTCTATAATAACCTATATGGGAAAAGAATCTGAAAAAGAATAGATATATGTACACCTGAAACTAATAAAACATTGTAAATTAACTATACTCCAATATAAATTAAAAAAAAATTTAATATAAGTCAGATCATGTTAGTCTTGGCTCAAAACCCTTCATTAATTTCCCATTTCATTCAAAGGAAAAGTCTAAGAACTTACTAGGTTTACAAGGTCCTACGTGATTTGGCCGCATTCCCCTCTGCCCTTCCCCTCTTTCACTCACTCCGCTCCAGTCAACCCACTCCCTTGCTGCTGCCAAAACATGTCAGGCATCCTTCCCCCCTAGGATATTTGAACTGGCTGCTCCCCCAGTTAACTGACAGAGTTAACTCCCTCACCTTCTCAAATCTTTGCTGGAATGTCACGTTCTCCATGACACCTTCTTTCACCACTCTATTTAAAACTGTAATCAGCCACAGGCTCATGAAAAGATGCTCAACATTGCTAATCATCAGGGAAATGCAAATCAAAACCACAATGAGATATCACCTCACAGCTATCAGAATGGCTATCATCAAAAGTTTACAAATAACAAATGTTTATGAGGATGTGGAGAAGAGGGAACCCTTGTACACTGTTGGTGGGAATATAAATTGGTGCAGCTACTGTGGGAAACTGTTTGGCGGTTTCTCAAAAAACTAAAAATAGAACTACCATATGACCCAGCAATTCCACTCCTGGGTATATATCTGAAAAAAAAATGAAAACACTAATTCGAAAAGATACATGCACCCCAATGTTCATAGCACCATTATTTACAATTGCCAAGATACGGAAGCAACTTAAGTATCCATCAACAGATGAATGGATAAAGAAGATGTGGTATATATATACAATGGAATACTACTCAGCCATAAAAAAGAACTAAATTTTGCCATTTGCAACAAATGGATGGATTTGGAGGTCATTATGCTAAATGAAATAAGTCAGACAAATATAAAAACTATATGATATTGCTTATATGTGGAATCTAAAAAATATAGCAACTAGTGAATAAAAAATAAAAGAAGCAGATTCACAGATATAGAGAACAAATTAGTGCTTACAGGGGGAAAGGGCAATATAAGGATAGGGAAATGGGATGTACAAATTATTGGGTGTAAGATAGGCTCAAGGATGTATTGTATGACATAGGGAATATAGCCAATATTTTGTAATAACTGTAAATGAAAAATAACCTTTAAAATTGTATAAATTTAAAAAAAAAAAACTGAAACTGTCCTCTGGCCCTCCTTACTCTCCTCTGCTTTTTCTTTTCGCATGGTATTTATCACATTCTAACACCCTATATGTTTTATAAATATAAAATATATATATATGATTTATAACATATTATTTTATTGTTTCCACCTTCTAGATATATGTTATACACATGCATTTTATTTGTCTATGTACTGAGTAGCACAGCAGTGCCTGGCACATACTAGGAACTCAAGAAATATTTGACTGAATGAATGATTATAAAACACTGTTTTCATTTTAATTTGTGTAGCTTAATCATGTATTTATAAACCATTATATTTCTAGACCTTACAAAGACATTGTCTGAGTTAGATTTTCTCAGCACCTGAACTCCCACATGGTAAATCAGGAATCCCTACAAATGGCATTAACTCTTTCAAGTCATCATGGTGCAATTTAAAAAGGTTTCAACCTATTTGTCTTAAAAAAATATTAGAGGGCTTCCCTGGTGGCGCAGTGGTTGAGAGTCTGCCTGCCGATGCAGGGGATGCGGGTTTATGCCCCGGTCTGGGAGGATCCCACATGCCGTGGAGCGGCTGGGCCCGTGAGCCATGGCTGCTGAGCCTGCGCGTCCGGAGCCTGTGCTCCGCAATGGGAGAGGCCACAACAGTGAGAAGCCCGCATACCGAAAAAAATAAATAAATAAATAAATAAATAAATAAAATTTAAAAATATTAGAAAGCTTACTTTTTCCTGCTAGGATATCTTTCTAAATTTCTTTGGCTGAGTCCTAAGCATTCTATACATATAGACACAGATAGTTCATTCCTGCATTCATGCGTATCTATTTTAAGCCAGACATTGTCCAAAGCACTGAGAAAATAGAGATTTCTAGGACATGGTCCCTACTGATGAGAAGCTCAGAATCTTACAGTGAGAAAGACTAAACTGTAAGTAAATCATTACTTACAAACAACATAGTGTTGAGAGCAGCAATTTGACTCTAAGTGCAATAATAAAGGCACAAGCAAAGGGCCACGAATTGCAAATTCACTTTTGATCTGCTTATTAAATGATAAAATAGCATGGAACTGTTAGGACGGCATGGGATTTAAGAATGAGATGGTCTTGGGTTTGAATCCCATACTTCACCATCTTTTACTTTTCAACATATGTCTTTATTGAAGTTTAATATACACACAGAGAAGTGCATATTCTATTTGCACAGCTGAGTGCATTTTCACAAGATGAGCACACCAGTGTAACCTGCACCCAAATCAAGGAGCAGAACGTGATCAGTTTCCCCTAAATTCTTCTTGAGCTCTCTCTGTCACTTCATTCTCCTATGGGTAACCCCTGTCCTGATTTCTAACAGCATAGAGTTTTTTGGCCTGTTTTTGCTTTTTATATAAATGAAATCATACAGCTTGTATATTTTGTGTCTGGTGATTACTCAATATTATGTCTGTGAGACTCATCCATGTTGTTACATGTAGCTGTAGACTGTTGATCCTCATTGCTTATAGGATTCCATGCTGTGAATCTAACACAACTTATGTGTTCTACTTGTTGGTGATCGTTGGAGTATATTTTAGTTTAGGACCATTTAAAATAGTGCTTCTGTGAAAATTCTAATACATATCTTTTGGTGAATATAAAAATACATCAGCTTCAATAGTTATTCCCAGTTTTCTAAAGTGGTTGTGCAAGTTTACATTCCCCCAGTAGTGTGTGTGAGTTCTGTTCTAAGTGTTTTTTTTTTTTACCATATACATATTTATATGAGTTATGTACTTTTGTGTCCCCACCATAACAGCCTACCTCCTACCTTTACCTCTATCATATTATTAAAACATAGTATTACATTTACCTGTACTTAATTACTACAAGTCCATGTCTCCCTACTAGACAGTGAACCCTTTGAGTCTTGCTGTTTGTATTCGTAGCTCCAGACACAGGTCTGGATCATACAAGGTTATTTCATAATTGTTTGATCAATGAACATATTAATGAATAGATAGATAAATATATAGGATTTTCCTATTCTTAGTCTATAAATTATATACTTGGAAATTTTCCTAAAGCTTTCAGACACTGTAGGAGAGTTTTCAATCTCTTACCTCTAACCTCCACTAACCCCCAAATTCCTAGAGGTCTTTGAGATCCAGAATCCAAGTGTCTGGCTCAGCTACTCGGCCAGTGTGGAGAAAAGAAATAGAGCATAGGGAAATTCTGCTTTGGCTGAAGAGTTGTGTTACACATCATTATTTCAGCCTGCATTTACCCCAGATTTCACAGACCAGTATGTATACTCCACATTTACAAAAAAGTAAAAGCCTCAGAAAGATCTTCTAAAAAAAATCCTGTAAATAAGGGGCACACTTATCAGGCCAATGTACACTATATGAAAAGTCTTATCTATTTAGATTTTTTTCTGGATAAACAAAATATTTACAAATGGCCCTGAAAATACAAATAGCCCAGTGAGTTGTCAGTTAGTGAGGGAAATAGAATAATTAGGAGGGAGATATTGGGGTTTTTTTGTGCAGAATGAGAGAAATTCAACACTCAAGATTTCAATAAATAGGAATGTTGTGTTGTCTTTTCAACCTCTGAACCATGAAAAAACTTTCAAATAGAAAAGAACCTTAAACAATTAGAAAATCTGTAGAGATAAACTTGTTGTTATACATGTTTTGTTGTTGTACTTGTGTTTTGAAATACATTTCCCCTCAAATACAAAATAACATCTGCTAAAAAAAAAAAGAATGGAAGGAAGGGAATAGGAAAGGAAGAATGGAAGGTTGCAGGCCTTTGTAACATAGAAAGGCATGGTGATGATGAAGTTCTAAGGAATGAGGATGCACAGGGATTTGCAGTTGGACTGATAGTAACTATAGTAGAATCTTGGAATTAGGCTCTCTGAATCTCAGTTATTTCATTTACATAATGAAAGTAATACATATCTCACAGGTTGATTTGAGAATTAAATATGGCATATGCAGTATACTTTATAAAGTGCTTGTCACAATGCCTGACTCATAACACTCAATGAATTTTTACCTTGTATTATGACCAAACTTGTCATGACATCATTACTATCAACTATACCAGGGCCTGTGGTAGATCCCGTTAGACTCCTCTCCTGGGGTGAGGAACTGCAACTGAGAAATATTTGACACTTTATCAGTAAAATTTTCTGCAGTTAAACTTGCCCTATTTAAATTATAAATGGCATAAATATCTGTTAGGAATGAATGAGCATTTAAGCATGGCTTCCAACCATCTCTGTGGGAAGTTGCTGCCCTGGGTACAGAGCCCTTGAGCCTTCTCAAGTGGATGCAGCCAATGGTCTCTACCCTGAGGCAGCTGCTTAATAGCAACAGAGCAAGGTTCAGTCCTTTGCTGAGACATAGCCTGTGTGTCAGCAATGAGCTAGAGAAACATTCCCACCAAGAGGCTCCTCCTCAAGGATGTCTGGATCTTTGGAAAGTTCTAGCTATCACCTCAAAGGTTATCACCATTCCCACTTGCTCTGCTACTTCTAGCAAAGAATCTGGACTCCACCCCCTTGCATCAAGTTAAGCATGTTTGATTTTCATCGTTACATTTATCACTATCTGATATGTTCTCACTTGTGTCTTTGGTGGGAGAGGGGTTAATTATTTATCTGCTCTTCATTTATCACTATCTTATGTTGTTTCTGCATTTTTATTTGCTTATTGTCCATCTGCACTTCTTACATGCACTCTCCAGGAGAATGTATATTCCTTGACAGAAGGAATTATGTATGTCTTATTCACTGCTGTATAACCCAGCACACTCTCCCAATGTGGGAGCAGAAGAGATTCTGCCTGGAGACACTAGGTAAGCAGTAAGCATCTTGATTCTTTGCAACGATGTATCCCCAAGTAAACAAAGAAACCCTTTATTTACCCACCCTTAGAATTCCATATCAGGGAGCAATGAGCCAGCTTTCCCATGGCAAGAATGTATTTGTTGTTCCTTGTCCTTTCTATTCCCTCTCTTCCAAACAATCAGCCTGGCTTTTAAGCATTACACTTCCCCCATATAGCCCTTCCATAATAGGCTACAACTCCCTTTGCAAAAGTAATTGTGAATACTTGCTTCTTTCGTACATCTGGAACACACCAAAAAGCACTGATTGTCAGTGTATGAGGCTACCTGAAAATCTGCCATATCTCCAGCTACTATGTTTTTTCAGGCTATTTAGAATATTTAGTGCAATGCAGTCTTCATTATTCACTCTCTTTATACAAGCAAGTTGCCATCCTTGCCTGACTACACTAAAGTGCATTTAGAATCATATATCCATTCAGGATTCATTCCTCCCTAGGAGACAAGATGTGAGCTGTACTCTGCCAGATTCTTGTCTGTAAAGGGTGACCTTGAAAGTTCCTGCAGAAAGTGGCCTCTTCAGTCCTAGGTGCTTTGCCTCAGCTGGGCCTGCTCATAAAGTAAGCTTTCAGGCCATGAATCCTGGTAGTTATCAAGCATTGTTGCACAGGGAACAGACAATGCTTCACTACTGCCAAAACCTGCTCTTACACAAGGTAAAGAACGTCAGAAGCTGGAACTATAAATGATGTGGCATATTCTGAGGGCAGAAACCAATTTCTATGGAACACCTGCCTCATTTAAGGCTGCCATATGACACATGGTTTCACTTGTTCAGAAACACTTGTTCAGAAAACTTCATTTACTTTACAAAACTCAATTAATTCTTGAGTTCCCTCCCTGGATAAAACAAAACTGCAGCTATAGTGAAGGCATGGGTAGCAGTCTTTACTGTGACAAGAAATAGAACCAAGAAAAGATCTGCAAAAGATGAACTTGAAATGGACATCCAGACACTGGTTTCTGGAAGCAGTGGCAGTGTTGCCTCTCTCCCTGGCCTGATCCCAGATGGCAATGCCTATCAGAGCCTCCTTTCCTCTGACATGCCCTCCCACGTGTTGGGTCTTGTACGGAATTAGAGGTCATGTTCCCAGGGTGGCATGGACCATTTTCAAGCAGGCAATGAAAAGACATCATAATGGGGGAAATGGGAAGATACTTGACCCGTAACGCTGCTTTATCACATCAACCCATACCCAACCCAGGGTGCTCCAACGGCCCATGGTCCACCAACAGCACACTCCGATCGGATTAACCGTGGCGCCCAGTCACCTACCAAGCATGTTTCCAGTTTAAGCAGTCTCCGGCTCTCAACCACCACCCACTTCTCACCTCCACCTTCCCATTCCTCTCTATAGACATAATTAACTAGTTGATTACTTACTAATTCTTCTGTTAGGGAAGATTTCAGCCTCACTGTAAGGCCTTATTCTGAAATCTGTAAGGATTTGTAACACTAACAGAGAAAAATTCGAGACCAGCTAGCAAAACGGTCCTGAAGGATAGAAATACTCAAGATCTAAAAATTATCTTAAGGGGATGGAGTCAACACCCTCAGTCCCCTTTTCTTTACTCCCAGCTCCCTGTTATGAAGGATCGGTAACCTTAGGAATAAACGATAAATTCTGTGACAATTAGGTTTCTTCCTGGGAGCTCCTCGGGCATGCACGAGTAACTCGTGGGGGGGATGGGGGTCGGGGGGTTCGGGAGAGGTGAAAGGGTCGCACGTTGCTACAGACCCCGACTCTGTTCCTTTGGCCACCTGGTCCCAGGTTGCTGCGTCCCGGGGGCGGCGCGCGCAGGGAAGCGCGGCTCCCGGTGGTGGTGTGACACGGGGGGCGTGACTGCGAGCCCCCCGCGCGCACCCTTCTCCACCCCCGCGCCCCGCTCCGCTCGAGCAGCGTGACTGGCCGCCGCCGTCGTCGCCGCCCGCAGACCGGGTTCGGGAGGCTCAGAGCGCGGCGCGCCGAGCGGGAAAAGCAGGCGGGCGGGCTGCTGCCTGGCGTCCGCCGCGCTGTTCTCCTTCCTCCGCTCCCTCCGCCCCTCCGCTGGCGGCCGCACAGCCTAGAGCCCGCAGCTCCGGCGTGGGGACCAGCACCGAGGCTGGGGCGGCGGGAGCGCTGAGACCACAGTCGCCGCGGAGAGGCGGAGGGGGGCCCGGCCTGGGTAGGCAGAGCCGAGCGCGTATTTGCGTGTGAGAGCGAGGGCTGCGCGGTGCTCGGTGAGGACACCGCCAGCCCCAGCCCAGGTCGCCGCAACCCGGGAGCCTCCCGCCTGCGCCCCAGGGCGCGCGCGGAACAGCCATGAACACCAACGAAGCCAAGGAGTATCTGGCCCGGAGGGAAATCCCGCAGCTTTTCGAGGTAGGGGGCTAGGTCTGGCAGAGAGGAAGGGAGGATCGGGGAGGGCAGCCCCGGGGTTCGGGGTGAGAGGCCGCTCGCCGTCCCACCTTGCCGACGCGGGGCACGGAAGTGAAGGCGCTTGCGGAAGCTTGCTCGCCCGCTTGCCCAGGGGTAGCTGCCTGTCTGGCGGGTTGCGGGGTCCTTGTCGGAAGGCTGGACTCAGAAGCCTCCATCTCGAAAATCAAGTTTCAGTCTTCGAACCGGGTTCTGGGAGCAGGCTGCCCCCAGCGCATCCCTCCCATGTGGACCCCCAGAATGGGCTGCTGGCAGCGGCCGGCCGCGCTCTCCGGGGGCGAGGATCAGGCCAGGTGGGTACGCTGGCGCCCAGCAGCCAGCAAGGACTCGGAACTGCGAATCGAGAGCCTTAGTCCCTTCGCGCGCCGAGGGTTGGGACCCCCGCGTTGACGGGGAAGTGAGGACGAAAGCAGCCCTCCACAGGGACAGCTTGGGGGAGAGGGATGAAGATGCAAAAAACAAATCCAAACCTATCAAGTGCAGCGCTACCTCCCGGCTGGCTGTCACCCAGCGCTGCTCTGCGCTTTCGGTGAATGAACTCCTGAGCACGTTTTCCCGTCACCTTGGAAGGGATGGTTCTCCTTCCTCACCTCCCCAGCCCATAGCTTTCGCCTGCCCTCACCAACCCACGTAGAGAAGGCGAATCGGAGAGGGAGTGGCGAGGCGGGCGTGACTCCTGTTGCTCTGTCTTCCGACCGCATCGCAGCATCATCTGCACCAGAGACCCGGGAAATGGGGAACACTTTGGGAATGTGGGAGAGGAGGCTTGATGGATGAACTAGAACCTTGGTTAGTTCTAAACCATAGGCTACGTCGCGGATCGTCTTGTTTCCTTTCCTTCTCTTCGTATTTGAATTTTAGAACATTCCTGAATCCTATGCGCTTTTACTTAGGTTAAGGAAAAAAAAAAAAAGGAAGCGAGCCAAGCTTCATAGAGCAAACTCTGAAACCCGTTCCCCCATTTCTGAAAGATGATAGACTGTAGACTGATGTAGTAAACTAAAAGTTATGCGTTGCTCTTTCTCCTATTTGGGGGGTTTGTTCTGCTAAAAGGAATTTTATAACACTACTTGGGAAAATAATTTTGTCTCTGTTTTCCCAAATTATCTTTAAATGGGCCGCCATAATTACAGATCTCCATTTTCCTCTCACCTCCATAAGCCACCGGTTTCAGGTCCATCTGAAGACAAGATTTCCAGGTAAATCGCCCATTGAGCACAAGCCTAGTATGTGAAACCCCAATCTAGCAATTGTGTTACTAGTATTTGAAAATAATCAGGAGGTGTTGCATAAGGACAGGTCTTGGGGTTATGCAGGATTCTTGTTAAGAGTTTTTCTTTTCTTTTTTTAATTTTCAAAAACTAAATATGGAGATGAAGAGCTGCAGGGTTTTGTCATAAATACTACTACTGAGATCAATGTCATCCCTAAAAGAGTAATTAGAAACATCTGCAGCAGGGCCACCTGATTGCAAAGTGCTTCTTAATAGTACACCTTTTTTCTATATAAATGTAAGTACTGTTTTTCCCCCTTGGTAACCACAGAGGATTTTGATAGTTTGTGTATGAAAATCTACACTGTGCAAATAAGTGATGGCAGGCATTTTTGTTCAGGTGCTATGCTTTTCCTTGGCTTTTCTGCATATGAACGGGATGTTTTAAAATAGTGCACACCCAGAAAAGGAAGTCAACTTGCTTAGGTGAAATACAGATATACAGTGTACTTAAATGCAATCCAAGGCAATGGGAAGCTGGAAGGAGACTGCTGGTGACCTCCAAAAGCTCCATCCTTCCAGTAAGAAAAATCTGTGCTGTGCACAGCACAAGAGAGAAGTAAAACTTGGCAGTTCTCCATGTGATGAGTGTAGACAGCAAAACCAAATGCTTTAAATTTCCAAACTTAAACCAAACGCTTTAAGTTTGAGGGAGATTTTCTCCCTCAAAACCACAATGTAGGTATACAAAGTTTCTAGGTCTACAAAGTTTAGCAGTTAGATATCTATCAAGCCCAAAACATTGGGCACAGTTGTGGATACTAGACACCATTGTAGACCAAGTGATTGATTATTGAATCTACATATTGTCAAGCAACTAGCTGTATCTAACTGACCTTTTCAGATTTCTTTCTGACTTGAAACATCATATGGGCTAAATGGGATATCTCTGTTAGGTTCAAGTTTGAAATGTGTTTCCATTTTTAGATTAAATGTTAAAACAAAAACCACTTTCCCCTGATGAGTTCTTAACTCTAGTTAACCTTATGGTGTATATATTGATCTTGTATCACTGTACCTTAGAGCAAAGATTTGGCAATTAATTTGAACACTGGGGCAAGTCAAATTAGATTGTTCAAGTTCTCAAAGGGTTGACTCAAGTAGACCGAGTAAAAAATGTTTGCTCGTTGTTTTGGATCCCCGATGGTGGCTGACTATTAGAACAATGGATTTAAACTATCTATGAAGGAGTGGACCTCATTCCCCCTTCTAAAATCAGTTCCCTTTGTGAAGTCAGATATGTTTAGGAAGGCTGGAACCATATTTTCCAGTAAAAAAAAAAAATCTTCACTGAGTGCGTTCACTCATTTTAGGCAATAATAGGGATAAAAAAACTAAAAACCTAATCTTGAGTGACTCGAATTACAGTTGGATTATGTATGGGGCACAGAAAATCTGGCACTTTTTAAATCCCATATCATATTTTTGCAAGATGCAGAGAGAGGAATATATGGAATCAAAACCATTGACTTGGAATTCCAGGTCTACGAGTTTCTAGCTGAGTAACCTAGATCAACTCACTAACATCTCTGAGCCAGGATTTCCTAGTCTATAAATGGTGATGATAATGCCACATAGGGCTGAAAGTGCACTGGGTAAGCTAAAGCATGCAAAGATACAGAATAAGCCCTGCCACAGAGTTAGCTACATTGAGGTAGGGGGAATCCGAGGAGTTAAACGCAATGTGTGTGTATCTGTGTGTGAGTGTAGCACAGACCCTGACATACAAACTGGGTGTGGATGCCCAGGTTAGTTTTTTCTGCTCCCTCTGCAGTTGAACTCCTCTGATTGATCATTCTAACCTATGTTATTTAGGATTTCAGAGAACAAATGTACCTGGTAGGAACTGCCTACCATTTAGAGCAAATTGCACAAGAATAATTTGAAAATAAAATACTGTATTTAGGAAAGATGTCAGCTTTTCAAAGGGTGTATGTTTTGTGCATTAATAATGGTGATAATAATCCTCTATGCTTTTTCCATGAAATACTCCAAAGGAAAATATTTTGCACATCAGTTCAGTTCCCAGGAATCAGCATTTCCAAATTTATAGCATTTTTAGAAATTAGTACTTATGAAATATCAGACATCAGGTTTTCCTCTGTAATTTCAATGGATATTATAGTGATTTATTATATATCAAATGTTTTTACTTAAACTCAGTCTTTATGGTTTTTTTTTTTTTTTTTTTTTTTTTTTTTTGCGGTATGCGGGCCTCTCACTGTTGTGGCCTCTCCCGTTGCGGAGCACAGGCTCCGGACGCGCAGGCCCAGCGGCCATGGCTCACGGGCCCAGCCGCTCCGCGGCACATGGGATCCTCCCAGACCGGGGCACGAACCCGCATCCCCTGCATCGGCAGGCGGACTCTCAACCACTGCGCCACCAGGGAGGCCCAGTCTTTATGTTTTGAGTGAAATTTTTTTCTAAGTAGACAACAGTTCAGTATGTACCTACCATGTGCGAGGGAAAGTGTCAGAGGCTGGATATTGCGAAATAAATAAGACCCACACTGTATTGTTGAAGAGTTTATAGGTTAGAAGAGGAGACCAACACATAAACTGGTGGTTTTAGTATGAATGACAGGTAAGATAGTTTTTTCTGGGTATCATGAACACCAAGGAAGGGTGTTGGGTCCACAAGCCAACCTGAGGGCTCAGGGGAGACTTCCTGATGATGATGATGATGATGATGATGATGATGATTACAACCACCAACATTTATTATTTACTATGTTCCAGGCACTTAATATGTTCTTTACAAATATTTACATACATTATATGTATGTAAAATACATTATATTTACAAAATATTTACATTTTTTAATCCTTAAAAAACCCTCTGAAACTGAGGCTTGGAGCCTTTAAGGATGGGTAGGAATGAGATAAATCATGACTAGAGCATTTTTACACACTGCACTTTATCTCATATTGATAAGGTTCTTCCATTTTAAACAATATAGTTGGCCTTAATTGTTTAAAAGACAGAGAATGCTGAGCTGAAAACTAATTGGTCAAGAATTTAAGGGGGTATTTTAATTACTCAATCAGAGCATAATTTCACCTCTAATTGTTTATTTTTTTTAAATGCAAAGAATCAAAACAACCCAGAATTTAAAGACGGGATATACACTATTCTGACAAAGGTGGTTTAAAAACATATTTTCTGTGGGCATATTGTGTTGTATTTCAGAGCCTTTTGAATGGACTGATGTGTTCTAAGCCTGAAGACCCAGTAGAGTACTTGGAAAGTTGTTTACAGAAAGTAAAGGAACTAGGCGGCTGTGACAAGGTGAAGTGGGATTCATTTGTAAGCCAGGAGAAGAAGACCTTACCTCCGCTCAATGGAGGGCAGTCACGGAGATCCTTTCTAAGAAATGGTAATGTATTCGTAGAATAATAGACAGTTTATACTTAGAGCAATTTTCTTTAAAACCTATCATACAAACTGTAGGCAATGATATAATTTAGTAGATTTCCCAGCACCTAAAAGGATATTTGGTCCTGGAATGTGACTATTCTGTCTCTGCTACTAATTCTAATCACCTCCATGATAAGACAAACAAAATTACATACCGTTGTCCAGCACTTCACTAAAAGCTCAATGAAATTTTTTACTGACTCCATTAATTTTGTTTTTTCTTCTTAATTCATTAATTAATTAATCAATTTTTGGCTACGTTTGGTCTTCGTTGCGGTGTGCGGGCTTCTCATTGCTGTGACTTCTCGTGTTGTGGAACATGGGCTCTAGGCGCGGGGGCTTCAGTAGTTGTGGCATGCAGACTCAGTAGTTGTGGCACGCGGGCTTAGTTGCTCTGTGGCATGTAGGATCTTCCTGGACTAGGGCTCGAATCCTTGTCCCCTGCATTGGCAGGCGGATTCTTAACCCCTGCGCCACCAGGGAAGTCCTGACTTCATTATTTTGTAAAATGAATTACATTAGCAAACTGAATTTTTCTTAAAATTGCAAATTAGACTTTTCCAAATAAATGAGTAGATGACAGACAAAATTGATAGTTATTGTATAACTACAACATTTTTTTATTAGGTCAGAAGAGATTTAACTTATTACTGTGTTTCCAAATTCAGAGTTCATATTAATGCATCTGCGTAAATGCATGTAAAGTTTATACTAGTTAACTCAAGAAGGATTTATTTATTGAATGCAATGTATGAGATTAGGCATTTGGGTGCTACAAAGGAAATGGGATGCATAAACTTGTTTAACAATTTTAGGGATTGTTTGGAACTAAGAACTGGAATTCACTAGAGGAGATTCATGGTATTCCAGCTTTCTGAAATATGTGCTTATCAAAATTAGTTCAATATCAGCCAAGCAGCCTTTTGGGCTCCAGACAAAATTGAGAAGTACAATAGTATGTGCAAAATGGAATCAGTTCCAATCAGAGGAAACCAATTAATTCTTTCCCAGTGGCCCAAATCATTCTATTTTCAAAATTTAAGCCATTCTCAAAAATTGTAACACAAAAAGTTTCAGTTATACAGACAGAATTTGAAGCGGAGACAATTCTATTTGCAATAAATACAAGGGGGAAATAAATCTTAGTTTGTTTTATCTTACTTAGTCATGACCCACTTAGATTTTATTTGAACATGATGTGGGGAAAAGTCAGAGTGTGTTAATTTCTAAGAAACACAAACAGGGAGAAAAAGCAGAAATGACGTCGTCTCAGAAACATCTCCAGAGAGAAGACTCCTTCCCTGTCAATGCAGGGTCACCACTAGGTGATTTAGGCTTGGGTGCTCAAGAGAGAACCTTTAAGCAGTTACCACTACGGCACACCACTTGGTAAATTACTGCTTAAGTGAACAAAATAATATTTTTGTGAGCTTGAAGGGTTCATACACCTTCCCAAAAGGGCTAACTTCCTTCCCAGGGTGTCATCATATGTTAGAATATGGCTCAATGTTAAATACATGCCCTTGGCCCTTGTTAAGTCAAGTGACATAAATATGGGAATTTCTTTTTAAACCTTAAAGCACTAACAAACCTTAGGTATTACTGGATTTAGTCTAAGGTATTTTTATGTTCTTAAATTTAAGTCTAAGAGGATGTGACATTCACTTAGTTGAAAAGCTGGTTATATAAAGTGACTGTTTTGTAACAAAATGAAATTTGAATGCTTCTATTTTATACTGTTACTTGACTTGATTATATGTAGAAGCCAGGCAGGCCAAGTATGTAATAGAGAATGGTGGAAACTGTGGTCAAACTAGAGAACAGAACTAGAGTGAACAATCATTGTCTAAAGGCAGTCAAGCACAAATTTTGGAAAAATGTCGAGCTGAACAAAGTATATCTATGAGGCTACACTGGGCCCACAGATGACCAGTTTGGAACTCTTGATCTAGCAGGATAAGCTAAAATAGGAATGGAAAATGTAGACTTAACTTTCATTAGAACTGAAATCACTAGTTAATTTTAGAATCTCCATATCTGCTAGTACTTTACCAGAATTCCAACTCAGAGATCTTTTAATTAATCATCAAATAAAACCTTTCACATACTATGGTGACAAGAATGTTGTATCACACTGTTTAATATCTGGAACGTAGGCTAAAAGACAGAAAATGGTTTCTAAACTGATTAATCCTATAATAATAAAATATTATTTTATGAAATGCTTTGCATGTGTGTGCTTTGTAGGTTTTTAACTATGATTTACAGAATAGCTTATTAAAATCGACAAAATTACTAACTTCCCTGTAACTTTAAGCACTATTATTATGTCTAGAAACAAAAAGTGATTCATGCAATTTTTGCTGAAATGTTGACATAGCCATGCTAATATATAATTATCATGAAAAATTATTCTGTGAAATAGAACATTTTAATAATTTTTAAGCAAATTACTTTCCTAGGTAAAAATATGTTAAAAGCAAGGATAAATTATTAGCTGACAGTTCTTTAAAGCATTGTACTGTAAATATGAGGTGAGCATCCATTTTTTTCTACCGTTGTATACAATTGAACAAATAATTACTCACAAATAGGAGTTTTAGTCCCATAGCTCTAACTGTCCATAGAGCTTTTCTTCTGGAATATCTCATTGTCATCTTTACTCAACATGTCCAAAACCAAACATATAATATTTGCTTCAAAACCAGCCCTCCTTTTCTTATTTACATGAAGTCAGCCTATGAGTCAGTTGAGCAATAAAATAACCACTTATTGAGTACTACTATGTTTCAGACACTCTTTTAAGACTGAGAATGTAGCCACCAAAAAATAACAAACATGGCACCTGCCCTCATGAACAAACATGGAACCTGCCCTTATAGTCTAGTGATGAAGTCAGGTGTTAAAAATATAATTAGAAGCACAATGGATGCTATAGAAAATACCATATGCTATGTTAAAAATATAAGTAGAAGCACAATGGATGCTATAGAAAATACCATATGCTATAGAACTAACCATATTAACAGGCAGATGGATCCCACCTAAGCCGGGGTTCAAGGTAGGCTTCCTGGAAGAAGTGATATGCTAATACTAAGAGACAGAGAGGTGAGTAGGTATCAACTAGAGAAGGATGGAGGAGATTGAGAGTATACTAGGGAACAGAGAACAGAGATTTCTGACATAGAGGAAGAAGCCAGGATAAAGACAGGAAGGAGAGAAGCCCAGTATTTCTGGAGCATAAAAGAGAGGGCAGAAAGATACTGGATGAAGTGCAATATGTTCCTTATTGTTTTAGACTTGACACTTGGCTATTGTTTTTGAACTGTCATCTTCTGTCATCTCTCATATCTGAATCCGAATCGTGTCCTTCATATCCAACCACTCATTTCCATTTCCCCTACTTCCCCTCTAGTCTAAGCCCTCATCTCTTACCTGTGAACTACTTTAACAGCCTCCTAGCTGCTACCCTTTCTGCTCCTAGTTTCTCCCTACTCAAATCCATTCTAACTAACACCAGGTTAATTTTCCTAAAAAATATATTTCATATTTCATCATGTCATTTCTCTACCCCCCAGAAACCTCCACTGGCTTTCTACCAGATTAAAGCTAAACCCTTTACCCTGCTGATCAAGGCCCTCCACATTGTGGCCACACTCTACCTACCCATCTTCTGGCTTTTCTCCATGGGCACCATCTACTTCAGCAAGATTGTTCTCTTTGTTATTGGTTCAGCAAGTATTTATTGGACAGTAACTTTGTGCTAAGCATAGTTCTAGCTCCCAGGGATACAAAGTTCCGGATAGGAAAGGTCCCTGCTGTTACAGAACTTATTCTAATGGGAGAGGACAAACAATGGTGAAGTGGTAGGTGCTGTGCAGAGCATTATTATAAGGGGTGATGTCCTTGAAATTAACTGGCTGGCTACCCTAGATTAAAAGGTCAGTAAAGGGCTTCCCTGGTGGCGCAGTGGTTGAGAATCTGCCTGCCAATGCAGGGGACACAGGTTCGAGCCCTGGTCTGGGAAGATCCCACATGCCACGGAGCAACTAGGCCCGTGAGCCACAACTACTGAGCCTGCGCGTCTGGAGCCTGCGCTCCGCAACAAGAGAGGCCGCGATAGTGAGGGGCCCATGCACTGCGATGAAGAGTGGCCCCCGCTTGCCGCAACTGGAGAAAGCCCTTACACAGAAATGAAGACCCAACACAGCCATAAATAAATGAATAAATAAATAACTAAAAAAAAAAAAAAAAGGTCAGTAAAGTGTTCTTATAGGAGGTGACATTTAAGCTGAGGTGTGAATGACAAGAAGCAGTCAGCCATGGGATCAACAAGGAAAGAACATTTCAAGCAATGGACTGTGGTGTAGAAGCAAGCAACTCATAGAGTCTACAGTAGTCCAGATAAATGATGGCGGCTTGGGGAAGAGTTGTGGTAGTGGAGATGGAGAAAAACGTGTGCATTTGGGATATGCTTTGGAGAGAAGTCTATGGGAACAGATATAAAGAGTGAGGGAAGAAGTTAATCAAGGATAACGCTTAGAGTTTTGCCCTGCATTGAGTGAAGCAGTTCAATTTCAAGGCAGAACTGGATAATGTTGTTAGTGCCTTTCCTGACATAGCTCTTCCCAGAATTTTCTAAAGAATACCCACTGTCGGGAATTCCCTGGTGACGCAGTGGATAAGAATCCGCCTGCCAATGCAGGGAACACTGGTTCAATCCCTGGTCCAGGAAGATCCCACATGCTGCAGAGCAGCTAAGCCCGTGTGCCACAACTACTGAGCCCACGTGCCACAACTACTAAGCCCGGGTGCCTAGAGCCCATGCTCTGCAACAAGAGAAGCCACTGCAGTGAGAAGCCTGCACACTGCAGTGAAGAGTAACCCCCACTCACCACAACTAGAAAAAGCCTGCACACAGCAACGAAGACCCAACACGGCCAAAAATAAATAAATTTTTTAAAAAAAGAATACCCACTGTCATCCATAGACTACTTCACTCTTTTCGTGGAATTAAAGTGAGTTCCATGAGTCAGTAGTCAATGACCTCATTTATTGTATCAACAGAGAATGGAAAGTTCTACCTGATCTCCAGAGGAAATGTGAGTATTATGCCATGCTAAAATCCAGTAATCCACTTAGCCAGATTACTCATGGCAGGCCAGGTGACCTCTGTCTCCTTGTGCAGGTGCTTTTTGGGTAGTTAGGGCTTCTCTTTGCCTCCTTGAATACCAGCGCATGGATGAGGAAGGAAAGATCCATGAATCAAACAGCAATAGCTGGTAGAGAGCATCTGCCTCACTTGGGCTTGCCAGCTCTGTCCTCTGATCTATTTGAACATGTCATTTGTATTTCCGATTCTGAGTCTTCATGTTTCATTTCTACCAACTAAGAAATACTTTCCACTTTTCATCACAAGTTCTAGTCTTTCGAAGTTCAAGTCCTGCCTCTTTTACAGCCTTTTTCTACCACTCCTGCCCAAATGGATCTACCCATCAATTGAACTCCTATGGTGTTTACCATAAGAGATATTCATTTTAGCACTTATCCTGCCTGGTGTGCATACCGCTGTCAGATATAAGCATGTGAGCTCTAGTTTGTAAGCTCTGTGGGGACAGGACTACCTCTTATTTTATTCTTCTATTGAATCATCCTCAACACACTAACATGTCTGACAATAAACAGCAAGGATTTATTGCTGTTGTAGATGTAAATTTAAATCTTCATAGTTACCTTTTTAAATCAAGGAGATTAAAGATAATAAATATTGATAATGTAAGGTTAAATGATGTTGAAAGATGTTCCAAATATAGAAATCGTTTGCTACTCTTTACCTGTCTTGTGACAGAACCTTAAGTTTTTGTGCATTATGCCACCAAGCCATTCCACTGGACTACAGTAGAGTACCTGAATCATAGTGACTGCATATCTATATTTATGGATAAATGAAACACGTTGTGCATAAGCATTGCCTCCATCGGCAGCTGCATATGGTTATGAAAGTTGTGAAGGTGTGCACTACAAAACTCTAGGAGCACCATTTTCGGTGACCAGGATGTATACCAACTACCAAGCAAGACTAGGCAGTACTTAAGAAAGTTCCTTGAGGGCAGAGGTTGGCAAACTATGACCCATGGCCAAGTCTGGCTCACTGCCTGTTTTTTATAAACAAAGTTTAATTGGAACACAAGCACATCCATTTGTTTATTTGTTTATTGATTGATTTTGATTGATTGATTTAATTCTTGGCCATGTTGGGTCTTCGTTGCTGCATGCAGGCTTTCTCTAGTTGGGTGAGCGGGGGCTACTCTTCGTTGTGGTGCTCAGGCTTCTCACTGTGGCGGCTTCTCTTGCAGTGGAGCAGGGGCTCTAAGCACACAGGCTTCAGTAGCTGTGGCACGCAGGCTCAGTAGTTGTCGCTCGTGGGCTCTAGAGTGCAGGCTCAGTAGTTGTGGCACATGGGCCTAGTTGCTCTGTGGCATGTGGGATCCTCCCAGATCAGGGCTCGAACCCATGTCCCCCGCAGTGGCAGGCGGATCCTTAACCACTGAGCCACCAGGGAAGTCCCCATTTCTTTATTTATTGTCTACAACTGTTTTCCTGACTAAGTGGAGTATGAGACTCTCTGTTCCTCAAAGCCCAAAATGTTGATTATCTGGCCCTTTAAGGAAAAGTTTGCTGACGACTTAAGGGGACAGGAGTCTTGTTCCAGTTGAAAAAAATGACTCATTTAATTTTTAAATTTCTTCAACTAATTGGTTAAGTGCAAAAAAATGTTTTATTGTGCTTTTTTTTCCGTTTCAAAGTTATCTTACTCTTTTGCAGTAATGCCTGAAAATTCAAACTTTCCTTATCGACGGTATGATCGGCTCCCTCCAATCCATCAATTCTCCATAGAAAGTGACACAGACCTCTCAGAGACTGCGGAGTTAATTGAGGAGTATGAGGTCTTTGATCCTACTAGACCTCGACCAAAAATCATTCTTGTCTTAGGTACGAGGACAGAAAGCAAAATTCTCATACTGTTGCTCACTTTGTTTATATATTTACATTTCAAAAATTATGTCAACTATACATCATATTTGCAAATAGTTGGATAATGACAAACAATGGAAACAAAAGCTTGAGAGAGAGTAGCTGGAAATATTTTTAGCATAATTTTCAATAAAACATATATTGTTATAATTATATAATCTAATGCTTATTGCACTTTTATAGAATCTCATTACAGTGTCATAGAAATTCTCTGTAATAAATGAAGATTTACCATCTTGTGGTTTTTATTTGCTTAATTTTTAACATAGATAGCTGAATCCATTAGAAGTTTTCTAAACATGATGTGTTTTTTCCCTTTAATTCAACAAATTGAATTTTTATTCACTATTAACTTCAGAGCAAAAAATAAATAACAATAATAATATGTTGGTAAAGATTCATGTAAATGAATCTTCCTTATGACAGACTGGCACCAATGATAAAATCTAAGTTTGATGTTATCAGACAAGCAAATCTAATAGAATAGTGTTTTACACAGCATGTAACATCTGAGTATTAACGAAAATAACAAAGATAAAAGTTAATTTTTTTAATTGCCACTATGAATCTTATGTTGAGTATGAAAATATCAGTCTGATGCCATTTCACAAGGATTAGATATTGAAAATGTCTTAAGTAATTTTGCAGAATGCATTTTTGACCACTTTTGCAAATTCTAACTTCCTCAAAAGCTATAAAATTTTGAAGAGTCCTGTCAACCTGAAACATTTGTAGTCATTGTCTCACTTTCCAATTTGACTCAGCTTTCACAAAGATGACCAAAAGCAAAAATCTAGTGTAAGATGTTAAAACTATTCTAGCCAGTAGCTGTTAACCAAGGGCCAAATGTATACAGCCCCCAAGCAAAGAAGTACTGCTCCCAGAAGATGTAACGATGATGGCAACTGGGGAAAAAACATGCAAATAAACACACCAAACTAGAACAAGAATTTAACTTCACCAGTCTAGAAGGAGAGATGTTTGTACATCTATAAGTGTAATGAAAATGAAATTGCAAATATGTTTATCCCTGAATTGTTATATTATAGAAAAATAATTGTAAGACGAGAGTACAGAAATCAGCTTTCTAAAAGTCAAAATATTCTCACGGTTTATGGCAGCCACTATTATGCCATAAATCTCTATCTATTCTTGAAGGTGGAATTTTTGTGTGTGTGCTTAAAAATTTGGGGTTCTTACCTAGAAGACAAGGAAATGCTTCATTAAAAATTAGAGCTACAGGTGGAGAATAATTGGAAATTATTTCACCATTTTATAATGAGATTCTTTCAATTTTGTTTTTCTTGCTGTTAGTACAATATTGGTGATTATTATCAGGATAAACAAATGAAGGCTTGATTGTCCATGAAAAAGGTGTAAAACAAGTTGTTCTTGTATAAAACAGCAATATATGTGAATTTTTTGTGCATTGTGAATTTTATATGAAAATGATTAAACTATTTCAGTAAACTAAGATCTGTGGAGAAGATATAAATGCTTAAATCTCCTACACTTCACAGTTCTTTTTTACTCAATAAAATCAACTTCCTTCCCAAGGGTGTGATTTTGGTTTTAGACTTACACTGTGTGTTGTAACATTTTATGTATTACAAGAATGATACAGAACCAATGAGTGTAAATAACTTTTAGAGGACTGAGGTAAGAGAAGAACAGAAAAAGTGAATCTGAGGTTATCTGAGAAAATTGGGACAATTTTATGACTTTTGAGGAATTATAAAATAATTGTACCTGAACCTTACAAATTTTTATTAGTTCCAACCTGAAAAAGAGTGGGAGAGGTACAGATATCCACATCCAAATAAGCAAAATTTCCCTTCTGGCAATACAGATTTTTTTTTTTTAAGGTAACCTTCTTGGTACAGATATTAATGAATCTCTCTTATGTTAGCATAATCATAAAATCTAAGAGTTAGATGGATCCTAATATCTATAAGTAGTAGAATTAAATAAATATAGCAAAATTAAACTTACTCTGGTTTCAGGGAGAAGAAAGTAAGATTAATTTGTTAGGAAGCTCCGGTAATCAAACTCATCCAATAAATTAATGCTCTTCTCTGTCAATTGTGCTAATCGTATTTTTTTGTTGTCTGCTAATGCCTCCATTAATTGACAAAAAATTGTTTTTCCTTGAAGGTGCCATAACTTTCTTAGCATGTCTGAATTTTAAAAAATTCAATATGTTCTCTTATTTTGATGATTTGTCAGATCAGGTGTGAAAATATGAAAGATAACTTTCATTCTTCAGGGATCAAATTGTTTGAATTTGTTGACGGCATTGATCATGTAATTATTTGTCTTCAAGCCAGTCCATGGCTTGTCTTCAAGCCAGCCCATGGCTTAATAGGCCAAGAGCAGCTATTTGGAACCAAAACTTTTCATTTGTGAAGTAATGAATTTAATACAGTAGTAGTTTATAATGGTAAGTCTAATAGGGTTGGATTTAGAGTTTCTTAGAAAGACAATGTCAAAAATGTAAACAAATTTCTATCAGTTTAATAAGGCAATGAAAAGGTGAAAACCAGTTTTATTAGGATCATTATTTGGGATTGAGGTTAAGGAAGGGGTCTCAGTATACTAGCTGATCTTAGAATTCTGCACATTAAAATTTTTTAAGAGGAAATAAGCCCTAGCCAGCCAAGTTCACTCACTCAGAACTCTTCTTACAAAATCCAGAACAAAGCGAAGCAAACACCATTCTTTTTTGCTTATGTTATTTGCAACAAGATTTTTTTTAAATGTACTAAATAATGGTATGTAAAATGATTGCTACCCCCCAAAAAACTTGATAAATTGACTTAGTAGAGAGAACATCAACTCACTTTTCTATTGAATTTTTATTTTTAATATTGCTTAACCAATTATAATTATGTTTCAGTGAATATCACCAAAACCAATTCATTACTTACTATCATTGACTTTTTAAAATATTTTTTCTACAGTCAATAATTTATGATTAAGTATTTTACAATATTTTATTTTTATAATTGCCAACAAATAACAAATTAGACTGGGATGATTGTTATGTGCTTTATTTTGAAATTTGCTCAGACTTTAGATTCCAGTTAGTCTAGGTTGTCTAGAAATATAAATTTACTAAAATAATGTAATATGATTTGGAAATAAAATCTGAGACATACATTTTATAATTTTTTACTGCTTATGCTTTTAAAAAATAAATGGCAGTTACCGATTATTGGTATTGATTTATGTTGCAAAATATTGATTATTTCATGCTAATGTATCACAAAATCAAAACTATCATGAGTTCTATGAAATTGTTCTACCTTAAAGATCTCTTCCATTCACTCTGCGTATTTATTGCATAAAACTTCTTTTGAATTTTAAAGGATATAAGGCAAGGAGATGGATGAACAGACAATTCAAAGAAAGATTTAAATAAGCCATGTCAATATCGGTGTGCCTTTGGTTAAAACTAATTTTTACATTTCACGAAACTGCACGTTAACTCTTTGTTCGGATGTAACACATTTCTGCCATGGCAGTCATTGTTTTTTGTATCTCATAGATTTTTCTTTGATTACAGAGGATAAAAGTATTAGGGTTTACACAGAAAAAGGGAAGTGGTTTCTTTCAACTGCATTATTCAGTTTTTAAAACTAGTAGTTTACTAAAATCGGTAAGGGAAAAAATGTCTCTTTCATCTAATACAATCAATCACAACAATTCTACCCTTTCCTCGGCTAAATCTACACCTCCTCTGCATTCAGAAGTCACACTGAGATGCCACAAGTAGAATGGTTTCTGCCCTGGTACTGGTCTAGACTCTGCATCTCAAGATGAAGATAATAGTTTTATGAAAGGGTGTTTCTTATTGTATCAGAAGGTCCCAATTTTGCCTGTTTTAAATGATAGGTGGTCCAGGAAGTGGAAAGGGTACTCAGAGTTTGAAAATCGCTGAATGTTATGGATTTCAATACATTTCTGTGGGAGAATTATTAAGGAAGAAGATCCACAGTACCAGCAGCAGTAGGAAATGGAGTCTTATTGCCAAAATAATTACCACTGGAGAACTGGCCCCTCAGGTACTGTTGTATAATTTGCTTCTATTCTGCAAAGATTTTTATATCACTTGTGAGTGTAAGTTTAACTGTTTGCCTGTTCTCTTCTTTAACTGTGGCTTTTCATCTTTTTTCTTAAAAAAGGAAACAACAATTACAGAGATAAAACAGAAATTGATGCAAATGCCTGAGGAAGTGGGCATTGTTATTGATGGATTTCCAAGAGACGTTGCCCAGGCTCTATCTTTTGAGGACCAAGTAAGAATGTCTCCTTATCTTTTAAATGACCTTTTTTTTTTTGCTTAAATATTTGAGATTAAAAATATATATCTATTTCTTGGAAGACTTGCTCTTATTTGGAATGAATTCTAATCTGAAAATGAACAACTACGTTCATTTGGGTTGGCAGAAGGTCATTTCGTTGGCACACATGCTTAAAAACTGAAGACAGTCTCTGCCAAAAAGAAAAGATAAAAACCAATAATAGAATTCATTATTTTTTATCAAAAATGCAAATCTCTCTAACCTTTACTTCAGGATACTTTCCCTAAGATTGTATTTTTAATCTTTAATCACTTAAAACAAGCCTTATTCAGTACTGCCCGGGGATGTAAAATATCACCCCATACTCACAGTTAAGGAAGCCCTCTTCACCGGTGTATGAAACACTAAGCCACCTATCTATAACAAGGTAGGGTTCAGTTTGCCAAAGTTTACTCAAATTCGAGTAGACTATGCCTGCTCAATACCCAACAATCTATTTGAAAGAGAAATAAATCAATTAAAATATTTTGTATGTCTATTTAATCTTTGTAAAGCTAGTGTGTCTAATTTTTCATTGAAAAATGTTAATTACAAAAATAACAAATTTTAAGTCCTGGTGTAAAAAGTGAACGTCCATTAATGCCCTTCTTCCATTCTACTGCCCATCCTCTCCTGAGAAATAGAAATAGTGTTCAGCTGATTATATATCCTTCCAGGCCTTTTTCTATATACTACACTTTTACACACCCAGGCATGGACATGTGTGCATGCTCATATACAAATGCAGTTTTAATTTTCATAGCTATTTCCAAACTGTCCTCCAAAAAGAATGTTCCAAGTTATAGTCCCATCGATGTTGAATAACAGTATATTTCTCCAGACCCTTTCCAACCAGATATAATTCATATTTAAAATTTTTGCCAACCTGTTAAGTAAGAAACTATTTCACTTTTTATATTTATATTTCTTGAGTTATTACTGAGGTTAAGTATATTTGCAGATACTTATTCACCATTTGTATTTCTTTCCTGTGTGAATGCCTGCTTTCCTTTGCCTATTTTTCTACAAACTTGTTTTTCTGTTTCTTATTTAGAGAAACCTTTAATATATGACCGATATTATATCAAGGAGGACTAAGTCAAATAAGTTGTCAGTTTATGTCTCATATAAAAGAAGTGTGGAGTTAGGCAGTTCAAGGCCAAAGATAGCTTCATGAAAGCTGTCTTTGAATATTCATATTAACTGTTTTGGGGATGCTTATTGTGCTGGAATATCTTTCTCCCCTCCTCAGATCTCTCCCTCCCACAACAAGTCCAGAACCTCTTCTTACTCAGTTTACTGGCTTGGTTCTAATTGCTCTGGCCTCGAAGAGGGAAAAACTAGAAAAATCAATTTTTTGCTTTTGCTATTGCTGCCAAATGATATTGCTGTTGAAAAATGGGTACTATGTCAGCCATTCCATGTGATTCGTGGCTACAGTGGAAGCATGAGAGCCAAGCAGGCAGGAATTCACACCCAAACCTGGTCCACACTTCATTTCAAATGAAATGCACTTGGCGAGTACAAGCAGAAAAGCTGAGTGATTCTTTCTGTCTATTGCTTTTCAAACATGCTATGTCTCTTGCTTCTCCCCTGGATAATAACTCAGGCAGATCCTAGAGTTTTCCTGGTCACAGATAGTTTCATTTTTAGGTATTAAAAAGCCCAGTCCACAATTATATCTCAGTAAAGCTGGAAAAAAATTTAATAAAACAAAGCCCAGTCCAATATAAATCAAAACTTCAGTTTCTCATTCAGTTTAACATGTCCGCTATCCTCAGCTTGGGCCTGGTTCAGGCTCAGAAACCTAAAGTGATGTCTCAGAATCCTGAAATTCTTCCTCATGTTGCTTGCAATGGGGCAAGTAGTGAAGAAGGGGCAGAAAATGCATGACTCTCCATCAGCTCTCTCTGCACACCTGATCAATCTCCACCTTCTCTTCTATAGCCTAGTCATGAGTGATGGGCCTTCACCACAATGGGTGAAGGGTCACGGTATCAGTTTGGGGACATCTGCTAGCAGGTTCCATGAGGTGGTCTGGTATCTCTCTGTAAAATGTACAGTCACTTGCATTTACTGTTCTGAGCCACACTTCTGAGGCTAGAAAAGTCCAATGTAACATTTTCTTAGGTTGCCACTGTAGCAGCCTAGAGGTTCTTGCCCCCTCAGGCAGTCCAGTGGTGTCTGAAGTTGGTGCTGCCTTTGATGACCTGCAGGACTTCGGAGAGTGCAGAGGCAAAGCTACAGTGTTTATGTAAAGCAAAGTGTTAGGGTCAGCCCCTATTACTCCACACCCTAGGTAGGCTTAAGCTCCTGTGATGTCATTTTTTTGGGTACCATTTCTGACACCAAATGTGTGGGGAGTCTCCACACCAATCCTCTGTCACCAACTAGATGTCCAAGATTTGAATTCAACTCTGACACTAAATATCTGGAGTTAGCACAAATCCTGCAGGTTAAGACTCAGTCCTACATGACTGCCCCCAGCTTCAGACATCATTCAAAAGTCCGAAGGGCACCTGTATTCTCTCCAAACAGCTGTAAATTTGGAGCTTTCCATGACATCCCCCTCAGATTTGATAATTCACTAGACCAACTCACAGAAATCAGGAAAATGCTTTATTTACATTTACCAGTTTATTATAAAGAATACAACTCAGGAACAGCCAAACAGAAGAGGTGTGTAGGGCAAGGTATGGGGTTGACAATGGGGACCTTGAATGCCATCTCTGGGTGCACCTCCCTCCCAGCACGTCAGTGTGTTCACAAACACAAAAGCTCCCCAAACTTCATTGCTGAAGAGTTTTTATAACCCAGTCTTCAAATCCCCTTCCCCTCCGTGGAGGCGGGGGAGTGGGGCTGAAAGTTCTCACCTTCTAGTCTCATGCTTGGTCTTTCCAGCAAACCAACTCCATCCTGAGGCTATCCAGTGGCCCTGCCCTGAGTCACCTCATTAGATTAGACTCAAGTATAGTCAGAAGGTGCTAATTATGAACAGCAAAAGACATTCCTATCACTCAGGAAATTCCAAGTGTTTTAGAAGCTCTGTGTCAGGAATCAGGGACAAACACTAAATATATATATTTTATTATACCACACTCCTCAAAGTTTTTCTTTAACCAGCTTTTTTTTTACTGAACATGTGGGCATGTATAAACACACAGGCAGAAAATTTTCCCCAAGACTTCCTCACAGGTCCAGAACATAAGAAGAGATGGATTTCTGACATCAGCCATATACACTAGTGATAGTAAGACCATTGTAAGAAAAAGACCTAACACTTAAGTGGACAAAGAAGTGTACTTTTTTTTTTTCTCATAGGGAAAAATGTCAACGTGAACAGTCCAGATTGACTGGGCAGCTTTTCTCCTTGAGATCATTTAGGTTTTTTCCAAGTTGTTGTTTTGCCACCTCCTAGGCCATGTCATCATCTGTCTGATCGAAGCCAGGTTGCCATCACATATGGGTTCCAAGTGGCACATAAGGGGAAGAGAACATGAAGGTCTGAAGTCCCAGATCTGGAAGTGGCATCCATCACTTCTGCTAACATGACATTGTTGAGAATTTAGGTGTGCTGTAATTGCAAGGCAGGCTGGGAAACTGAGTCCAGTTCTATTACTGTGGAAGGATGGGAGAACTGACTAGCAGCTTCTACACAAGTTTGCCCCTCTGACCATCCAAATGTCTCCATGCTCCCTTCTTCCCACACAGAATGTACTCACTCGCTCCCTAAAGAACACAGACCAGAACCCCATCATCTAGTTCAAAAGTCGAGAATCTTTATTGATATTCAGTTCTCTCCATTCGGTCCAGATTTGATTCCTCATCACAGACACCTATAAACATCAAGTTATCTAACCTCCCTGCCAACAATAAGCAATGGAGGAGTAATACCAGAAGAAGGGAAATAGAGGCTCCTATTCAGAAAAGGGAATTTGGGCAATATAAATGGTAGTCCCTGAACCACAGCAAATAAATCCTGTGAGGCAGGGATTGCCAAGGGTCTCTGCCCTGAAGGTGGAGTGATTTCCTGGCTTAGCCCATTGGCAACTCCATTTTCTCTCTCAAGGAGTAACTCTTTGCCTGTTCTCTTCTGAGTCCCCTGGCCCTCTGAGAAGTTCTCCTTATTGTCTATTATTCTGCATGTTCACAGGTCACATCAAAGTGATGTGTTGGAGACTATGCCTTCCTTAGGGGAGGTATTTTAAGTGTGAAAAATAAACAAGCTTTTTCTGGCTAGGCTTATAGTTGCTTTGCATTTTCTCAAAAATTTGGTTGGCTTCTGCTCTTTTTGCTTGCAGGTAGTTCCATGTTCCTGTAACTACATTCAAAGTTCTTTTCTGGACGTATCAATAGATATTAAGCTGCTTTGTTTGTTTTCTCATCTTGATGGCAGTTACTTTGAGGCCATATAAAACAACAGGCTTGGGTAGGAAGGCAACATTCTTAGTCTGGGTTTTGCCTTAGGGCTGGGTCCCTACTTTTGGAAGGAGTTGGGTAATTATTGGGAGTCCTTTGAGCAACACTAGCCATATATTCTGCTGTCTAGAGGTATAGAAGCAGTTGGCTTTTTCAATCTTATGAGGTCTTAAATTACCACATACTTTTGTTTTTCTTTATCTGCTTGCAAATTGGTCAGTTCTTTCTTGGGCTAATCTTTTTCTTGTTATATGTTGCCAAACACAACAGAGAACATCAACACATACTAACATTCTAGCTCTTTCTAGCCATTTCATCTCTAACTATGGGCTCCATAAGAGCATGGTCTGCCTTCCAAGTTATCACAATAGTTATACCAATCATTTTGCAATGGTATAACAAGGGTCACCAACTTCCAATCTAAAATATCTGTACCTTTATTGCCCAAGAAAACCAATACCATATAATTTAGTTTTTGATGTAGTAGTGTCCTACTCATATGACTATTGTCTGTATTTTTTAGAGTGAAGCCAAGATGCTATAATAAAAAGACAGTGGTACAGTGGAGTAACACAGTAACTTATTTCTCTTGTATGTGACAGCCTCTCCATGAATGAGGGCCCTCATTCATTCATAGCTTCAGTCCTCACATTCATTCACAGATGCAGGTTCTTTCCAAGTTATTGTTCTTCCAGCCCCTAGGGCAATGGTTCTCAGTTTTTTTAGGTCATAAGACCCTTTAACACTTTTAAAAATTATTAAAGAATTCAAAAAGCTTTCATGTACATGGACTATATCTGTTGATATTTAGCATATGAGAAATTAAAACTGAAATCTTTAAATATTGTCATTAAAAATTACAATAAATACATACAGATTAACAAAGATAACACATTTTTATGAAAAGCAATCATGTTTTCCAAAACTAAAAAAAAAAAAAAAAGTGATATGGGAGGGCTTCCCTGGTGGCGCAGTGGTTGAGAGTCCACCTGCTGATGCAGGGGATGCAGGTTCGTGCCCCGGTCCGGGAGGATCCCACATGCCGCGGAGCGGCTGGGCCCGTGAGCCATGGCCGCTGGGCCTGTGCATCCGTAGCCTGTGCTCTGCAGCGGGAGAGGCCACAACAGTGAGAGGGCCACGTACCGCAAAAAAAAAAAAAAAAAAAAATGATATGAGAAACATTGCTTTACATTTTTACAAATCCCTTTAAGTTCTAGCTTAATATGAGAGAGCTGGATTCTTATGTCTGCTTTTGCAGTCCAGCTGCTATGATATCACATTTCACGTAGCCCATGGAAAACTCCTGTACATCTGTGAGAGAATGAGAGTGAAAAGGCACACAGTTTCTCAGTGTTAGTATGAAAATAGTTTTGATCTGTTTCCTCCCTGAAAGGGTCTCAGCAATCCCCAGGGGTCTCGAGAGCACACTTTGATAACCACTGCCCTGGGACATGGTTGACATCTGCATGGTGAAAGCTAGGTCGCTGCCATGGTTACTTCCAGGTGGTTGAAAGAGGGAGAAGAGTGGAGAAGGTACGTGCTCAACTGCTTAAGTCCCAGACCCCAAGGCAGCACACATCACTTCTCACAGTCCATTGATGAGGACTTGAGAAACATGGCTACATCCTAACTATCAGGAAGGTTGGGACACAGAGTCACGTGGTCACGCATGGGCCTGGCTACAGAGCTGTTATTATGGAAGAGGGGAAAACGGATTTTGAGAAACAGCCAGCACTTTGCACCACAAGTGGCATCTGTGCCCTGTCTTTCCTTCCTGCCCTTACTTCTCGGCCTGAGCTGAGCTCTCCCAGCTCTCAGGCCTGCCGTTTGAGGGGAGACATGGTGACTCTCCTTATCACCATAGTCTAGCCCAGTTTCTCCTCCTTGCATTTTCCTTCCTATCTGAAACATTTCTTCTCATCTTTGGCCTGATTGTTGGCAAGAGATGACAGATTAGTGAGGGGAAGGGAATCCAGCTAGGCAGGAATGGGAAGTCTCAGATCTTTTCACCACCAACCAAACACACTGCACAGCCAAGATTTCAATAGACAGTTTAGAGTCCACAGTCAGAACCTAAGCAAGTTGGTTTTTTTGGTTTTTTTTTTTTTGGTACGCGGGACTCTCATGGTTGTGGCCTCTCCCGTTGCGGAGCACAGGCTCCGGACGCGCAGGCCCAGCAGCCATGGCTCACGGGCCCAGCCGCTCCGCGGCATGTGGGATCTTCCTGGGCCGGGGCACGAACCCGTGTCCCCTGCATCGGCAGGTAGACTCCCAACCACTGCGCCACCAGGGAAGCCCGGCAAGTTGGTTTTTAAAGGTTGGAGAGTTTCATATTTCACGAGCTAGGAGTGGGGAGAAAAGATTGATTTCTGTAATGAGGATTTATTAACAACACAGTCAAGCTGAAACCAAGAACTCTACAGTGCTATTTTTGAAAATGAAGGTGGAAAGCTTACACTAAATCTATTTAAAAAAAAAAAAACTGACAGTAATTAACAATACATTCAACTCTCTGGCCCCAGCTAATTTTCCAATTTTATGTATCTCCCTACTCATTCTATACCACACTGGACTACTTCCTGTTTTTTGCAGTGACCTGCTCCTGCTATTTCCTCAGTGCTATTTATATCATCCCATAACTTGCTTTTCTTCCCTGTGCATTCTGTTTTTGAGCTCCATCTGTTTTGATACGTATAGACCAAGTTCATTCTTATAACTGTTTCGTAATGTTGCATCCTATAAATATATCCTGTTAGTGGAATTTCAGGTTGCTTTAAAATTACTGCTATTACCAACAGCACTGTGATCAACATCCTTGCACACATCTCCCTTTGCATATCTCAAAAAGATCTCTCAGAGAGACATGGACATATGTACACTACCAAACGTAAGGTAGATAGATAGTGGGAAGCAGCCGCATAGCACAGGGAGATCAGCTCGGTGCTTTGTGACCGCCTGGAGGGGTGGGATAGGGAGGGTGGGAGAGAGGGAGACGCAAGAGGGAAGGGATATGGGAACAGATGTATGTGTATAACTGATTCACTTTGTTATAAAGCAGAAACTAATAAAAAAAAGATCTCTCAGGAATATTTCTAGAAGTGGGTTTTCTAGGGTAGAAGGAAGCTCTGTGTGTGTGTGTGTGTGTGTGTGTGTAGTTTTAAACCTATATTTTAAATTTGTTAACATGTCATTAAAAAGTGATCTTATAAATTTATGATTACTTCTTTCCTATTTCCCTGATCTCACCAATACTTAGTTTCAAATTTTATTTTCGGTTACCTGATAGATTAGAAATGTTTTTGTATTGCTATTTTAATTTATATTCTCCTAATGACTAGTGAACTGAAATATTTCAGAAACTGTGTTTACTGGCCATCTGCATCTCCTCTTTTTAGAACTGCCAAAACATAAGCTTGGTCCCTTGGATTACTTGAGTTTTTATTAGTAATTTGAACATTCATGATAATAATTCTTTGTTATATATCTTGATTATATTTTCTTCCATTTATATTTTTCTAAATCACGTTTGAAAAACATACAGAATCATGTCCTATCTTTTGTCCTACAGAAGTTTTAAATTTTAATATGGTAAATTTATTAGAATTTTCCTTTTGGCTTTTGCATTTAGATCTTAAGAAAGCGTTCCCTATAGTCTCAAAAATATTCTATATTTTTCTAGCTATTTTTAGTTTTGTTTTGAAGGTTCAGATATTTATTCTATCTGCATCAATTGTTGTATATAGTGTGAGGAAGAGATAGAATTTTATTGTATGTTTTAAATGGAAATTAAAAATGTATCTAATGGTCCGAAGATCATGTGTTGACTAGTGCATCTTTTTTCCACTGAAATGACTTCTTCCTGTATAGACATGGGTCTGGTACATGGCTTCTCGCCTCACTTGCTTTGTCTGTTTATGTATTTCTGCATCAATATCATGATTTCAATCAAGGAAATCTAAATTATACCTTGATGCCTGAAGGACAGACCCCTTCCCTTCTTCTTTTCTAAATTGGCTATGCCTATGCATTTACTCTTCTTTATGGATTTTCGAATCAATTTGTCAGACTTATTAAAAACTGTAGAGATTTTTATTCAAATTTCAATATAGATTATATTTTATACAGATTAATTTTCAGAGAACTGACATTTTCCCATCCATGAACATTACCATATCACTCCATTCATTCAAGTCTTGTTTTATGTTCTTCAGTAAGTAAAGTTGTATAGTTTTCCATAGAAAGTCTTGTACATTTTTTGTTAGCTTTGTTCCTAATTTTGCTACTATTATGAATGAGCTACCTTTTTTCTAACCAATTCTTCTTAGTGTTCAGTTGATGTTTGTGGAATTAGTGTTTGTGTTTGTGAGTGTGTCTGTCTGTTTCTCCCCTCAGACAGGATCCTATTCTTTTCTCTGTGTCATTTATGCTGCAAACTTCCTTCCATTCTTTTTCCTTTCTCACCATTATCACCCCCATGACCCCCAAGCCTGCCCTGCTAACTTAGCATGTTCCTTTCTTGTATTGAGTTCCATTAAATGTTTGTTGGTTGGAAGTGGAAAATAAATATTAGTGTCATGGAAGGTAAGGAAACTGAAGCTCAGACAAGTTAAGTAACTTGTCTAAAGCCACCAGCAAGTGAAGTCAGAGCCAGGATTACAAGGACGGGGATACAGATATTCAAGACCACTAGCTTTCTGTCAACTTGAGATCCCAAACTGGCAGCCCTCAGGCTGAATGTAGGCTTCAGACATTTTTTTTTGAGTGTATCAAATTCTAAAATTGGAAGACTGCATATTAAAAGGCAGATTTCAGGCTTGTCTGGAAACTTTTGGAGATTTGGTAGCTCCCAGTCCACGTTCCTATAGGAATGTGTAGTGCTGCTGGCATGGGACAGTGTACATGCTCTCCAGTTCAAGGCAATCCCTCATTCCCACCCCAGTCAGTAGCTCGCCTTTGCATCACCAGCCTGGTCCTTAGAAGGCACTGGAGTCCGTACCCCACAGTGCCATGGCCCTCCCCATGGTCCTCCCCTTGTCTCACCTGTGGCTGATTTTAACTGTTGTCACCAAAAAGGAAAAAAAAACCTCACAAATATACCCAGACCCTCCATAAGTGACATATGGCTGTCTGACATATTTGGGGCCACACTGTCAGCCTATATATTAAATATTTGTGAAGCTTAATTTCTCCCACTTGTCAAATTTAAAAAATTGATTTAAAATGAAGATCTAATATTCCTTCCTGCACTCCAATTCATCATCTTGAGCCATCTTCTGGGGTGCTTACATCGCACTTAAGGAATTATAGATGAGGGGATTAAATATGTCTGACTAATCAGAGATCATTAGCAGTATAACTGAAGTAATGGCTTCTTTAACACAAATTCAAACTCTCATTTAAAGCAGCAGTTCACCGTGGTTTGTTTCCTGAGATGTGTTCTGAGGTGTGGTGTTCATAGTTAAAGCACCGATGCTTAGTGAAAACAGGCACTAAGCATTTTCGCTTGGGTTGTAGTGGAATAAGTGGTCAAGTGAAGGAGGTAATGGGGAGGGGACTTTTAAGACCCCTCAAGACAGCCTAGCTTTGGCCATTGCTTGGGAATATTTATTTTAAATAAAGTAATGACCCAAGATTATCCTTATAATAATGTCAGTCTTACTCATTTGCATCCCTTCAGGCTTCTTGAGTAAGGGAAAAAGGACTCCAGGAACTGTGCCTCCAAGGGTTGTGGCCCGGGACAGACACAGCTCTTGTGAATTCCCTTTCTCACGCATTGTGGGATAAAAGAGGGTGAGACATGCTGGAGCAGGTACATACGACAATTAAAAATTTATTCTTCTTCTAGTTGTGATTTCCTCTAGGATCTGTAATTTAGCCTCACCTTTGCCATTTAAAAGGAGTCTAAGAATAGAGTTAAGTTCTGAGTTTGAGTGAGTGAGATTGGACATATGAGAAATTCTCAACTAGATAAATATAGTTTTAAAAAATGCTTAGAGATAAAATAAAAAATGTTCAGAGGGCTGTCATCCTACTTTCATAGTGAATTGATTTGACAGACTCATAATTTGATTTGCTATTCCTAAGGGAGACAAATTTGATTTGCTTCTAAAGGGGAGTGATTTAATTTTAATTAACAAATTTTTTTCTAAGCATTAGCATGCTCATGCAAAATAGTAAAGAAAATGTGGATGTTTTCCCCCTGGAATTAATGACTTGAAGCTTGCTTTTTTTTTTTTTAACATCTTTATTGGAATATAATTGCTTTACAATGGTGTGTTAGTTTCTACCATAAAACAAAGTGAATCAGCTATACATACATATATATATATATATATATATATATATATATATATATATATCACGATCTCTCAGGACATCGTATTTAAATGGTGGTTGGAGTTAGGCTTCTTTACTAACATGTCTGATGCTTGATTTGACAGGAAGACTCAAATAGCTGGGGTCTGGAACAGCTGGAGTTCCTCAAGCATCTTTTCCTATCCCATCACAAGGAGGTCCTAGGGTGACTGGACTTCACAGTAGCTCAGGGCTCCAAAGGCATGTCACCCAAGAGAGCCAGAGGAAGCCCTATCACTTTTTTTAACCTAGCTTCATAGGTCATGCATCACATCTATCACTTTCTGTTTGTTAGAAATTAGTCACTAATTCTCCCATATTCAAGGAGCAGGGACTTAGAATCCACTGTTTTTTTTAATTAGGAGGGTGTCAAAAACAAAAAACAAAAAAACTTGTCAGCATGTTTTAAACCACCACACCATGACACTCGGTAAATAAATACCTACTCATTCTTCACTTTGCTCACATCTGTCCCTTCCCTTCATTGCCTTTCTTCCTAGTCTTTTTATGCTACGTGCTCACTTCCATCTATTGTCTTCACTTTTCCACCTTTCTGGTCCTTATTCTTTCCACATCCAGTCTGTCTTGTGTCCTGTGACCAGATTAATCTTTCTAAAAGACCATTGTCATTAATTCATTCTTCTGGTCGAAAGCCTTTAATGCCAATTACTATCAACAAACATGTTTCTCCCTGTATGGTTTGTTTCAGAATCAGGTACGTGCCTTGCCAAAAAATGTGCATTGTTCAAGTCCCTTCACAGAATTACTGAATTAGAATTTCTCGTGAGTGGAACCCAAGAATCTGCAAGTTAACAAGTTAAAAATCTTTAGCAAAGCTGATTCTTAAGCACACTAAAGTGCAAATTGATGTAGTGTTTAACAGCACACAGCAAAGGTTCTCAGCCGTAGCATGTTGCCATAGTTATGGAGCAAGCCTGCTGTTGCTAATAATACTGAAGTTCTGAAATTAGAGCATAAGCCCACAGTTATCCCAATAATGTCATCTTCACTAGTCTTCACACTTGCTTTCTTGAGTGGGAGAGAAATTCCTTAGAATGGGAGGAATTTCACATAAGCTGTGTTCTCAGCTTATAGGGTTCTTGGGTCTCTGTGAAATCATTGCCCCGTGCAATCTGATCTGAGATGGACTTGGCTTGTCTTACCATCTCTTGAACACTTTTTGCCCTTGCTGTCTCATTATTTGTCCCTCCTTGATAGTCATTTTTTGCTGTTTGTCAAATCTCACCCTCCCCCGGACACCTTCCCTTAGGATCCCAAGTCTTGGAGATTCCTCTCTACTCTCAGCTCGTTGAGCAAAATATTTTACTGTCTGTAATATTTGTATAGCACTTATCACATAGTACCTTAAATTGATAACTATTAGTTCTTTAGATTTCTGTGTCAGTCAGGTTCCAACAGGAAATATATAGAACATGCAAACAGGATAAACAGAAAAGTTTTATTAAAAATTATTGAAAGGGTATGTATAGGACACAAGGAAACTACAAAGAATAGTTCAATATCACAAGGCTGGTAAAAGTGGGATCAGTTACCATCCCCAGGCTTACAGTTCAGTAAGGGGAAGAAGTTCCTTGAACTCAGAGAAAAGACAGATATATGAAGAAGGCTTCCTTACCGAAGCCTTGACCTTTAGTAGAGAGAGGTAGCCAGCTTATGATAAACCCAGAGGACCAGAACCAAGGGAATAGGTATCCAGACTTTCATCTCCTCCCTTCCTCTGACCTCCTCCTGATGTTGACCACAGCCCAAAACCAACTGAAAACCACAGAGCAACAGAACCCATTGATTCATTCCAGAAAGTCAGCCAGCCAGGGCCCAGAGTTGGGGAGAGAATGGTGGAGAGTGGAGCAAGAGAGGCAAAGGGAAAAGATACTGCACAATTACAAATTCATTAAGGCAGAGAGTCTTGCATCTACTTTTTGTCATCCTCACAACCCTGTAATGAGCTATTGCATATAGTCGTTGTTCTGTAACTATATCTTCATTTTTTTATGCCAGCACCCATTGGTTTTATTTCCCCAGAATGCTTGATAAGGATGAGTGATAAAAGGCTTTCCCAATGTTAACATTTTGTATTTTTTGCACAGTGATTCATTCAAACAGAAACTCCTGTATTTCCTTAATTTCCAGACCCAATTTCCTTAATGTCTTTAATAGAAAAGGCCAGTTCCTTGAGAAAATGCAGATGCATTTATAATTTGAGTCTCCTCAGGAATTACCAAAAATATAAATTCAAATTAAACTGGCTGTCATATATTTTGGAAGCCCACAGTACCCTTCTCAGATCCTACCAATTTAGCCTCACTGACTCTAAGCACATCGCATTCTGTGTAGAGTAAATATGTGCACAAGTGTGCCCCGTGTTATGAGAAAATAAGGTCAGAGATGCTGAAGTTCTATGAAGAATAAACAGGGTCATTGTTTACATTACAAAAGGACTCCTACCTTTACAGAAAGATTCAACTAGGATTTTCATTATTTGGGTAGAAACAAACATACTTTAGTTTTATAATAGTTGCTTTTTAAAAATAAAGGCACAGACAGGTTGAAAATAAAGGACAGAAAAAGATATACCCTGCAAATACTAAAAATAAGAAAGCTGGGGCTTCCCTGGTGGCGCAGTGGTTAAGAATCTGCCTGCCAATGCAAGGGACACAGGTTTGAGCTCTGGCCTGGGAAGATCCCACATGCTGTGGAGCAACTAAGCCCGTGTGCCAAAACTACTGAGCCTGAGACCTAGAGCCCACGAGCCACAACTACTGAGCCCACGTGCCACAACTACTGAAGCTTGCACGCCTAGAGCCTGTTCTCCTCAACAAGAGAAGCCACAACAATGAGAAGCCCACATACCACAACGAACAGTAGCCCCCGCTCACCGCAACTAGAGAAAACCCACGCACAGCAACGAAGACCCAACTCAGCCAAAAATAAAAATAAATAAATTAATTAAATTAAAAAAAAAAGAAAGCTGGAATGACTTTATTGGTATTAGGTAAAGTAGACTCTAAGACAAAAACTTTTAACAGAAATAAAGAGAACACTTCATTGTGATAGAAAGGTCAATTCATCAGAAAGATAGGAAAATTATAATTTGTATATACCTAATAAAAATGTTTCAAAATATGTGAATCAAACAGTTGACAGAAATAAGGTGTGAAACAGACAAATCCACACTCATACTTGGTAATTTTAACAATCCTTTCTCGTTATTTCACATAAAAACGAGACAAAACATCAGTAAAGACCTGGAAGATCTGAGGAACAATAAACATAACTGGAATACAATATCCAACAACTTCACAGTAGACATTGTTTTCAAATTCACAAGGGACCTTCATGAAGATAACCTATATACTCAGCCATAACACAAGTCTTAATACATTTTGAAAGCTTGAAATCTTATAGAGTATGTTTTTTGGCCAAAATGGCAGATTTTTCTGCATTTGACAACATTCAGCATTGGTTTATGTAAAAAACTCAGCAAATTGGGAATAGAAGGGAGGAACTTATTTATTTATTTAATATTTATTTATTTATTTATTTATGTGGCCACACCAGGCCTTAGTTGCAGCACGCAGAATCTTTAGTTGCAGCGTGCGGGATCTTTATTTTCACCATGCAAACTCTTAGTTGTGGCATATGGGATCTAGTTCCCTGACCAGGGATCAAACCCTGGCCCCCTGCATTGGGAGCATGAAGTCTTAGCCACTGGACCACTGGGGAAGTCCCAGGAGGAACTCTTTTTTTTTTCTGCCGTACGCAGGCCTCTCACTGTTGTGGCCTCTCCCATCGCGGAACACAGGCTCCGGTTGCGCAGGCTCAGCGGCGATGGCTCACGGGCCCAGCCGCTGCGCGGCATGTGGGATCTTCCCAGACCGGAGCACGAACCCGTGTCCCCTGCATCGGCAGGCAGACTCTCAACCACTGCGCCACCAGGGAAGCCTAGGAGGAACTCTTTTAATCTGATGAGGGGCATCTATAAAAAAACCAATAGCTAATATCATACCTAATTGTGAAATATTGAGTGCTTTCTCCCTAAGACTGGGAACTGCAGAGATGTCTACTCTTATCACTTCTATTAAACTTTGTACTAGAGGTTCTAATAATAGCTAAGACAAGAAAAATAAATTAAAGGCATAAATATAGGAAAGGAAGAAGCAAAACTGTCTGTAGGTGTGTATGACATGATTGTTTACAAAGAAAATCCTAAGGAATCTACAAAATGACTACCAAAACTAATAACTTTAGCAAGGTCACAGAATACAAGGTCAAGGTACAAATCATTTGTAGTTACTATATATTAGCAGCAAATTTCTATGTATTATAAAAATAGGGTGAGCCATCTCTGGCTTATTATTTAATTCCCATGATGATTCCTTATTAAAATATTGACTTAGAAGGATATCTCTACTCAAATACATAGTCATTGGTGCCACTCTATAAATGTGGATGGGACAGAGGATAATACACTTGTGTTTGTCTGCATCAAAAAAGTAGTAGTGACTAATTTTCTAATGTGGTGAGTAGCACTTGATTATTGCATTTAATCTGGTGTAGTCTTCAGTTCTCTCTTTTGTATGTGTGTGAATCATGGCCAAAAAGAAAAATCTCCCCATTCGTGCTTTAAATAATATCCTCCATGAGTACATAGATTCACAGAAGTACAAATTTTAGAGGCTACTTTACCCTGCATATCATAACTGGTGGTCTCTGCCTCTGGGATTCTGAGTCATTCCAGAGGCAAACAAAAGTAGGCAAAATAAGCACTTTCTCAATCAGCTGACAGCAAAAGTACAGCTTTTACTACATGGAAACTCAGCATTTTTAAAAAACCTTTAAAAAGAATCTTTGAATTAAAAAAGCTTGGTAGTACCAATCTCATTTTGTAAATGAGAAAATTGATTCCCAGAGAGGTTAAGTGACTGGCTGGATTTCATAAATCTAGTTAATGTGAAAGCCAGAGAAACTCTTGAGCTAGAGGAAGCAACCCACACTTCTATGCCCAGTGCTCTTTCCACCCAACTGTATTATCTCCCTGAGCAATTGAAAAGGTCAAGTCTAGTCTCAAAGGACTGGGTTGTACCCCGCAAAAGAACCTCTTTAGACTTAGATCCAAAAGGCAGTCCCTAAAACATTTTGAACAGTGGACAACATATTAAAATGACTTTTCAATTCCCCAAAGGATCTATTTTGAAGGAGAAAGCACATTTAGCTTTATTAGTTCTGTGATGTTTACTTCAAAATCATTGTTTGTCTTCATAGTCATTTCCGCATAACTGTTTTTCAAGCATGTCTAAGAGTTTTATCAACAGTATATTGTCTGATTCTTCTCTGCCGAGTAAATGTATTTGTATTTAAGAGAATAATTTTGAATTACATATAATGAAAACCTCTTTAAAAGTACCAGTTGTTGGGGCTTCCCTGGTGGCGCAGTGGTTGAGAGTCTGCCCGCTGATGCAGGGGAAACAGGTTCGTGCCCCAGTCCGGGAAGATACCACATGCCATGGAGCAGCTGGGCCCGTGAGCCATGGCCGCTGAGCCTGCGTGTCCGGAACCTGTGCTCCGCAACGCAAGAGGCCACAGCAGTGAGAGGCCTGCGTACGGCAAAAAAAAAAAAAAAAGTACCAATTGTTAAGCATTAAAGCAAGTTATTAGAACCAACCATTGATTCTTCTTGTCTAGAAATTTTTAGAAATTCTTTAATATTATTTTTGCACACACTGAACACTCAATATTTACTGAATGAGTGAGGAAATGAGTAAGTGATAATAAAAGGATAATAGTTTAAAATCTCTGGTGGGCCTTTTCATATCCATGGTTCTTTGCTTTCTATTAAAATTTAATAATGAGCCTTCTGAAAACTCACCCAAGTATGTTGTATTTGAACTACCAAGTATTCTAATATATATTATTCTTTCAGCTGTGTGTATGTACACATGTGCATGTATGTGTATACAAACACAGGGATAGGTAGATAAATAGACATGGATAGGAGGGAGAGAAATATTTGGAAAGTGTTTCCAGCTCAGATTTGTTTCTTCCCAAATCACTCATACATTTCAAAGCACTAAATGAATAAAAATATCCTGTTAGAGTTATTATATTTCAGCACTCTGGCTCCCTGTTAGAGCAAAAAGGCCAAGATGAAGGCAGTTGCTGTGGCCAAAAAAGACTCAAAAGTCTGGTTTCAGCTCAGTGGCACCAGGACAGTTTGAAAAGACCCATTTTTACAATAGCTGTTGTCTTCTAGAGCCTTGGAAAATTACTCATTTACTAATGGGAAAGTAAGCTAAAGATCAGCCTGCTGAAACCGCTGAGTAGAATATTGAAAGTGGAAATCAACCATTTTGGGAAAAACTTCCTTGGTTTTAATTTTTTTAAAAACAGTCTTCTCGGGCTTCCCTGGTGGCGCAGTGGTTGAGAGTCCACCTGCCGATGCAGAGGACACGGGTTCGTGCCCCGGTCCAGGAAGATCCCACATGCCGCGGAGTGGCTGGGCCCATGAGCCATGGCCGCTGAGCCTGCGCATCCAGAGCCTATGCTCCGCAACGGGAGAGACCACAACAGTGAGAGGCCCGTGTACCGCAAAAAACAAAAAAACAAACAAAAAAACCCGTCTTCTCTCCACAACTACTTAGCATTGAAAATCTAGTTAATTGTATTGCTTGTGTGTGTGTGTGTGTGTTACTCATTATGATTATAGAATGAGATTGAAACTGATTTTTATGTATGGCTTATGGAGCCACCTCACTAATGTGTATAAACCAGCAGTGACAAAAATATTTCATCTGGTTTACTATATTCAAATGGTAATGGCTCCCTGGCCTGCTATGTTGAGAAAGATGTTGAAGCTGAATCCAGAGTGCTATGATCATTAGCAATGATGAAACTCTGCCCATTCCAGATTGAAAGCTTCCGGATGGGCTGTATCTGAGGTGTATAGACTCGAGATTATAACATCTTGAATTCCCATCCCAGATGTTCTAAAACACTGAATCTACTAAGCCCATTTATTAGATCTTTAAAGGAAAAAACATATCCTTTACCCACCTTCTAGAAGTGGGGTTGCATTTAAGGAGCAGGGGATAGGTTGGGGATACCCACAGAGACTACTCCTGGTTGTCAGAAAGACTCCTGATTTCACATATAGTGCTGGTCACATCATTGGGTAGTCTCTCAGCTTAGCTCAGTACTCTGGATGTAACCATGGCTACCAGGCCATCAACTTCTAAAATAAAACTTGAGTTCATCACATTCTGTTACATCAGAGCAATTTAGAGCTGGAGGCCAGATTATGAGATACATTATTAATACAAAATGCAACTATTATACTTCTGGTGCTTGGTAGTATTCAACAAGATCTCACTAAGTGAATGAATAAGTGATAGAAGAGGAATTTGATTATATCAGCAGGATTTCTCATAGATCCAGTTTTGCTTACCAAACATAGACTTGGATATAATTTCTTCATTTCTTCCTCTCTCTACACACTTACACCAGGAAAAGTGGAGCCCTGGAAAGTTTCTGGAGAAAGAAGATATCTCTTTTAGTCATGTGGTATTCACATGGGCCAAAAGCTTCACAACTCCAGGCCCTGTTCTGTGTCTCTGTTGTGCCCTGCCCCTGGATTTCATTTTGGAACTGTATTCCAACATACTGGAATTTCCATTGTATTGAAATAATATCTTATGTCTCTGCTTCCACATTGGGATTGGGAGATCCTTGTGGGCAAGCACCATGTGTTGCCCCTTCTGCATCTCTTTCATCCAGTATGGTAGTTGGTGCATAGTAAATGCTCAATATATGTTGAACTGAACACCTATAAATGCATTTCCAAGTAGTGCTAGAACTCTGCTTATCAGCGTAAAAAAAAAAAAAAAGAAATGAATGAAAAAAGAGGGATCTAGTTAACCACTGTGGGAACATATTTAAATAGTTAATAAACACAGATTGAATGAGTGGAAGAATGAAGGAATCTTCCTTACTGGTTCTCATACTTATGATGCCCGAGAAAATCTTAAAAACAAGATGTTCTAAAGATATGTTCTCAAATTCTGACTGGAATTTGGGTCTTACTTAATGCCTCAAAGGTTGTCTGAGGATATGAGTTTAAAGTATTTTCCATCATTATCTATATGAATGAGAAGAGTTACTCTAAGATAAGCTAAGCAGAGAGAGAATGTAATGTCTAAGGAAGAGAGGGAAATACCATCCCCCCTCCTCCAGCTACTAATAACTTAATAGTCTTTTCTGAATTTCCTTGGAGACAGCCTTTGTGTTTAAGTAAATGCTAAGCAATCAACATATATAAGTGTGAAAGAGAAGTGTATTCAGCATGCTCTTCTTTTTTTTTTAACATCTTTATTGGAGTATAATTGCTTTACAATGGTGTGTTAGTTTCTGCTTTATAACAATGTGAATCAGTTATACATATACATACATCCCCATATCTCCTCCCTCTTGCGTCTCCCTCCCACCCTCCCTATCCCACCCCTCTAGGTGGTCACAAAGTACCGAGCTGATCTCCCTGTGCTATGTGGCTGCTTCCCACTAGCTATCTATTTTACATTTGGTAGTGTATATATGTCAATGTTACTCTCTCACCTCGTCCCAGCTTACCCTTCCCCCTCCCCGTGTCCTCAAGTCCATCCTCTACATCTGCATCATTATTCCTGACCTGGCCCTAGGTTCTTCATAACCATATATTTTTTTTTCTTTTTTTTTTTTAGATTCCACATATATGTGTTAGCATATGGCACTTTTCTCTTTCTGACATACTTCACTCTGTATGACAGACTCTAGGTCCATCCACCTCACTACAAATAACTCAGTTTCATTTCTTTTTATGGCTGAGTAATGTTCCATTGTATATATATATATGCCACATCTTCTTTATCCATTCATCTGTTGAGGGACACTTAGGTTGCTTCTATGTCCTGGCTATTGTAAATAGAGCTGCAATGAACACTGTGGTACATGACTCTTTTTGAATTATAGTTTTCTCAGGGCATATGCCCACTAGTGGGATTGCTGGGTCATATGGTAGTTCTATTTGTAGTTTTTTAAGGAACCTCCATACTGTTCTCCATAGTGGCTGTATCAATTTACATTCCCACCAACAGTGCAAGAGGGTTCCCTTTTCTCCACACCCTCTCCAGCATTTATTGCTTGTAGATTTTTTGATGATGGCCATTCTGACTGGTGTGAGGTGATAACTCATTGTAGTTTTGATTTGCATTTCTCTAATGATTAGTGATGCTGAGCATTCTTTCATGTGTTTGTTGGCAATCTGTATATCCTCTTTGGAGAAATGTCTATTTAAGTCTTCTGTCCATTTTTGGATTGGGTTTTTTTTTTTTTAATATTTAGCTGCATGAGCTGCTTATAAATTTTGGAGATTAGTCCTTTGTCACTTGCTTCATTTGCAAATATTTTCTCCCATTCTGAGGGTTGTCTCTCATCTTCTTTACGGTTTCCTTTGCTGTGCAAAAGCTTTGAAGTTTCATTAGGTCCCACTTGTTTATTTTTGTTTTTATTTCCATTTCTCTACAAGGTGGGTCAAAAAGGATCTTGCTGTGATTTATGTCATAGAGTGTTCTGCCTATGTTTTCCTCTAAGAGTTTTATAGTGTCTAGCCTTACATTTTGGCCTTTAATCCATTTTCAGTTTATTTTTGTGTATGGTGTTAGGGAATGTTCTAATTTCATTCTTTTACATGTAGGTGTTTAGTTTTCCCAGCACCACTTATTGAAGAGGCTGTCTTTTCTCCATTGTATATTCTTGCCTCCTTTATCAAAAATAAGGTGACCATATATGCATGGGTTTATCTCTGGGCTTTTGATATTGTTCCATTGATCTATATTTCTGTTTTTGTGCCAGTACCATACTGTCTTGATTACTGTAGCTTTGTAGTATAGTCTGAAGTCAAGGAGCCTGATTCCTCCAGCTCCGTTTTTCTTTCTCAAGATTGCTTTGGCTATTCGGGGTCTTTTGTGTTTCCATACAAATTGTGAAATTTTTTGTTCTAGCTCTGTGAAAAATGCCATTGGTAGTTTGATAGTCATTGCATTGAATCTGTAGATTGCTTTGGGTAGTAGAGTCATTTTCACAATGTTGATTCTTCCAATCCAAGAACATGGTATATCTCTCCATCTATTTGTATCATCTTTAATTTCTTTCATCAGTGTCTTATAATTTTCTGCATACAGGTCTTTTGTCTCCTTAGGTAGGTTTATTCCTAGATATTTTATTCTTTTTGTTGCAATGGTAAATGGGAATGTTTCCTTGATTTCACTTTCAGATTTTTCATCATTAGTATAAAGGAATGCCAGAGATTTCTGTGCATTAATTTTGTATCCTGCAACTTGACCAAATTCATTGATTAACTCTAGTAGTTTTCTGGTAGCATCTTTAGGATTCTCTATGTATAGTATCATGCCATCTGCAAACAGTGACAGATTTACTTCTTTTCCGATTTGGATTCCTTTATTTCTTTTTCTTCTCTGATGTCTGTGACTAAAGCTTCCAAAAGTATGTTGAATAATAGTGGTGAGAGTGCAAGTTGTCTTGCTCCTGATCTTAGTGGAAATGGTTCAGTTTTTCACCATTGAGAACGATGTTGGCTGTTGGTTTGTCATATACGGCCTTTATTATGTTGAGGTAAGTTCCCTCTATCAGCATGCATCTTCTTTTGAAGCATTAGCTTCTTTCAAGCCACATATATCTAGATAACTTACACTTGAGAAAAAGATACCAGATTTTTCTTTGGACTGATACCAAAGCTGAAGGGCAAAAAAGTATTTCCATCTAAACTTCAAATAGAAATCTTCAATAACGGCTTTTAGTGGTGAATTTTCAACCTGTATTCCACTCAATAAGTCTGCGCATGGAGTATTAATGGAACTATCACATAATTTCTTATCTACTTTACATTCCCATATCAGTTAGCACTTAATATACTCTTGAATTTCATTTTCCTCCAAGAAATGCTTTTAAAAGATTCGAAAATGTGCTTTTTGCTTTAATTTCTGAGTCACTTTTCTAATACTTCCTTTGAATGGATGCAGTATGTCTCAAAGCATAAAATCCAGTTGTCTAAAATCAGTAGGTCAGGGAGAAACTGCACTGTTCTTGCTTTATAAAATGAATATATTTTATGTTATTTGCTGCAACCAAAAATATACCCTGTATTTAGCTCCAACAGTTGTTATTTTTTGTTTTTTGTTGTTTTTTTTTTTGGAAAACTGAATGCTATGCAGTAAACCAGACAGGAATTTGGACCACATGGTCATTAAGAATCCTTACCTCTCTTCTTTGCTTCCATGAATTTAGAATGTAGTGGACAATATAAATGAGGTTTGTGCCCACATACCAATGATAGGATCTCTTGGATAGTTATTCCTATTGTCAGTATTATGGATTTATATATTAAATGCTTGTAAAGAGGCGAGGTATAGAGAGGCACTGGTTTAGAAGTTGGCTAAGGATGAGCAATAGCCACATGCTGAGATCTTCCACTTCAAGGTCTGTCTCTATGGTGATTTTCTTGGCTGGGTCTGGCAACATCAGCCAACATCATCATACAATTGTTTGACTGCTTTCTTAATAGAAACTGTTTTCTGTGGTCTTATCAGTCCTGTGTCACATGCAGTAGTAATGAAGAGTGCAGAAATTGACCACTATGAACCAGGCAGGCATGGCTCATCCCACAGGTGTAAGAACAGCTGTTGTATTTTTGGACTCTACCCATTTGTCTTCATTCCACTCTCCCCTCCAATGTCAGAAGGTCTTTTTGTTTTATTTCAGGGTCGTTTGCCTAATGCTGGCACTACTGGTTTCTCCTATTTCCTAAATGATCATTAAAATCAAGCACATCTATAAAGACAGTATTAAGAATAATGATCGTGTTTTACATTGTACTTTATTTGACCTCTATTCATAAGGGGCACATCATTGTAGACAGTTCAGGTTCATTAGCTCTTCCATTAGTTGATCTGCTTGCCTTCAGTCTCTCCCTAACCAATCTGCCCCCTGCACTACCATTGGCATTCATTCTAAGGCACAAAATAAAACATATTACTTCCATGTTTATAAGATAAAACCCCAACTGCTTAGCGTGGAAAGCAATGCCAGCCCATCTAGTCTTGGTTTACCTTTCCAGAACTTCAATTTCTGGCTCCTGATAGGATCCTAGTAAATATTAAGTGAATGAATAAATAAACGAATGAAGTAGATGCCTGTATAATCAAATTAGTGCTGGGGAAAAAATGTCTTGGAAAAAATAGCATTATAAATTTACATTCATTTCCATATTGTCATCCTGGTATATATTAAATAAAACCTTAATCTTTTCCTCTTCATTAAATTCCTCCATCTTGGCAGCTTAATGTACTCCAATTGCTTTTATTGAAATGAAGATTTGCACCATAAAAATCAAACCACAGAAATATACTTTTCATAAACTAATGATATCTTTTTGAAACCATTAATGATATACTTTGTTCAACAGATATCATTAATTTGACATGTGACAAATTATGAAAAGACAGAGTAATGTATATAACTATTTAACTAAAGTAGTGGAAGCAATATGCATTGGACTGTAAGAGATCACCACTGGGCCATGGAAATGGATAGAATAGAGTTTTTCAATGAGAAACGCCCAAACTATAAAAAATGAAGTTTCACATACTAGCTTTCTCTCTAAGTGAAACGATTAGTTTCTTTCATTTTTGTACTTAATCATATTGATCCACTTAGGATTTTTATTGTTGTTATTTTACTTTTAAAGAGCCTACAACTTCATTAAGTTACTGTTTCAAGCACTCATATCTATATACAGTGTTTCTTATAATATAAAGCAAAGGTTAAAACATAGTTTCCTGGGTCCCATCTCCAGAGCTTTTGATTCAGTAGAATGGAGTGGAGCTCATGGATTTGCATTTCTAACAAGTTTCCAAGGATGCCCATGCAAGGGTAGCTGGTGTAACGACTACTCTCTCAGTAACAGCTGTAGGGGCTTCTTCACATTGTTATCAGAGTTTGCCTCAGTGAAACAAATTTCATTTAATTCCTGTAATTTCATGCAATTGTGAATCTGGAATGGCAGTTTTCTTGTAAGAAAGAACGCTTAGGGAGAATATATTAACTGACATCCAGTATTATAAGAATAGCCATATGGAAGAGGCCCTCCTCTTTATTCCCATATTTGTTTAAACATTGTGCTAGTCATATTGTATTATAAGTATTGTTCCATCTCAACTACTAAACTATAGCTCCTTAAGGTCAGAGAAAATGTCTTATTCCTCTTCCTAATCAAAGCCTAATACTCTGTACTGATCATTGGAAATATGAGAGATTAAAATGATATTTGGGGAACAAGCAAGCCTATCCTTAGTCTACTAGTCCTCCACCATGATCCCTAAATCAAATACGTGCAGGGACAGCAACTAACAGCAAAAGAAATGTATATTCTTTTACTGTGAAACTTTGTCTTTAAACCCAGTGGAGCCCAAGAGTACCATCTGAACCACATTGAGAATTCCTTTCCTCTAGGCTCTCAGCAGCTTAGAACCTAAGACCAAATCAGGCCAGGAGACCTCCTCCAACCCTAATTCCACCCACTAAGTCTCAGATTGTCACAGTGTCATCACAGAAATGTTCATCCAGAGAATGCCATTGAGAAGACAGGAAGTAGAGCCAGGAAGCCATAAATTGTGCCAGTGCTTAGAGGTGCCCAATGCAAGCTTTCTGAAAATTAAGTCCAGCCGATCTCACTAGCTGCACTTGAAAGAAGCAAGTTCAAAAAAAAAAAAAGATGAGCAACAGAGAGGAAGAGAAATGGGTATTACTTCTCAACCTCTTGGAAGTAAAAGAGAGGATCTTAAGTGAGAGAAACCATGCCTCTACCTAAGACTGTAGCTCAGTGAAAAGTCTTGCTCTGACCAACTTTGGCCACACCTTTCTCCTCAAAAGTGAAGGGAAGAGGATGAGGAAGAATGGAAGAGTCTTGAACTTGCTTTCCTTAGAGATTCACATTATCCTACTTCTTGTCCTTTTCTGTAAACCCAAGGGTCTTAATATAATAGCTCAAGTCATGGAGTTTATAACCAAGTTGTGTGGTGCAGAGCCCATGCATGTTAATTGGGAGAAGAGAGCAGACCAAGAAAACAGATGACAGAACTTCATATTTGCCAGGGTCCCAGTTCATCTGTTCCTGTGTCTAGAATTTTCTACTTGTACATGTCAAACAATTTGGAGAGATTCCCAATCAAGACATTAATAGCTTCCCCTATCCTGGAAAAAAAATTGCCTACCTCTTTAGATGGTCTCCTCTCTAGGAGGATGATGTCTAAAAGATTCTCATCTTGTGAGCTGCAAACTTCATGCAAAATTTGGGTGTTGCATTCCTCTTAGGCCCACATGCTGGCTCTTCTCTATGAATTTCTGGTCTTTTGGAAAGACCACTCTTTCCTTCCCTTCTTCCTCTAGTTAATCCTTTCTTATCTTCAGATTTCAGCTCAACTGTCAGTTCCTCATAGGAGCCTTCCATGATCTCCATGATAAGTTTGGATCTCCCTATTCTCATAGTAAGAGCTACTTACCACAGTTATAGATTTATATTTATCTGTGCGATTCTTTGATTAAAATTTGTCTCCTCTAACTGGCCATAAGCTCAACCAGGGAAAGGACATACTGATTTTTGGTCATTGTTAGTCTTTGGTGTATAGAATAGAACCTAGCACATAGTAGGTGCACAGGTTTTGAGTGTGCTTTTTGATGAATTATCACAAACTTGCTCCAACCGTTATATATTCTTGCTAACATTTGATATTGTTGGTCTTCTTTCTTAATTTTAGCCATTCTGGTGGGTACGTATTTCAATTTGCATTCCCTGGATTATTAATGATGTTGGCACCTTTTCAATTCATTAGTCATTTGGATAGCCTCTTTTATAAGAATACCTGATCAAGTTTCTTGCCCATTTTTCTATTGTTTTCTCCTTCACTTATTGATTTGTAAGATTTCTTTTCATGTTTTCAAAACAAGCCTTTTGTTGATTGTATGTGTTGCAAATATCTTCTTCCACTATGCAACTGACATTTTCATTCTCTTACTAGTCTATTTTAATAAATATATTAGTGTTTTTTAATTTTAAAGCCATCCAATTTATCAAACTTTTCTGTTATGGTTAGGGTATTTTAGGCCCTATTTAAGAAATCCTTGTCTTCCCTAAGGTCTAGAAGCTATTTTCTTATATGTCACCTTCTCAAATCTTTATCATTTTACTTTTCACATTTAGATCTGAAAATCCATTTGGAATGAATCTTTGCATATCCTGTAATGTAGGGAGTCAAGAGTCATTGTTTTCCATATGAACATCCAATTGACCCAGTACCATGTATTGAAAAGACTGTGCTTTCCTCACTGCACTGCAAAACCGCCTTTGTTGTAAATCATATATTTGGGCAGTGGATCTGATTCTGAGCTCTCTCTCTGTTCCAGTGGTTTACTGGTCTTCCTTAAAACCAATACCACACTGTCTTAATTACTGTAGATTTGTAATAAGTCACACTATCTGGCAGTAAGTTCTATCACTTTATTCTTTTTTTTCAAGATTGTCTTGAAGATTGCCTTGGCTCTTCTTGGCCGTCTGAATTTCCAAATAAATTTCAGAGTCAATTTTTCAATTCCCGTACACACATATACAAAAAAACCCTGCTGGAATTTAAAGATTACATTAAATCTATAGATCAATTTGGGAAGAATGACATTATGATATTGTGTTCCATTCATGAATATGGCATATACCTCATTTTATTTAAACCTTTAATTTCTGCCAAGGTCTGTGTAGTATTCTTGTACCATTTTTCACTAGATTTTCCCCTAGGTAATTAAATGATTTTTTAATTATTTAACTAGCATTTTTATTTCATTTTAAATTGTTTGTTCTTAGTATATAGAAATAAAATTGATTTTTGTATACTGTCCTTCTAGGCAGAGACCATACTGAATTTGCATATTTATTCTTATGGCTTTTAAATTCTTTTGGATTTTTTACACATACAATCATATTATCTCAAATGACTATTATATTTCTTTCCTTTCAATCCTGTGGGGTTTTTTTTTCATGTCTTAATTTACTGTCTAAAATCTCCATTACAGTGTTGACTAGAAATAATGATAATGGGCATCTTTATTTCATCTCAGAGGGAAGGTTTCAGCATTTCCCAGTTCAGTATGATGCCTGCTGTAACCTTTATGTATTTATTATTTATCAGATTAAGGATATTCTCTTGCATTCCTAGTTTGATAAGAGTATTTATCGTGAAGGGATGTTAAGTTTTACCAAGTGATTTTTTCATATTTAAGATGATCATATGATTTTTTCTTCTTTTTTATTCTGTTGGTTTGGTAAATAACAGTGCTTGATTTTTGAAAGGTAAACACATTTTTCATTCATGGAATAAACCTGAATTGGTCATGGTGTATATAATCCTTTTTATACATTGATGGATTCGTTTGCTAATATTTTACTTAGAATATTTGCTTGCGTTCATGAGTGAGATTGACCTATAATTTTTCTTTCTTTCAATGTCCTTGTCAGGCTTTGGATTCAAAGATTATGCAGGCCTAATAAAATGAATTGGGAAGTATTTACTTCTTTATATTTAGTAGAAGGGTTTCTGTTATATTGGTGTCTGATACAATCCACTAGTGAAACCATCTGGATTCAGAGTTTTCTTTGTGTAAGAGTTTTGAATTGTGGATTTAATATCTTCCATAAATAAAGAGCCATTCTTGTTTTCTGTTTATTCTTTTTTTGGGGGGGGGGAGAGTTGTGTTTTTCTAGAAATCTGTCCATTTCATATATATTTTCCAATTTGTTTTCATGAAGTGTTTCTTAATATCCTATTTTATCATCTTAATCTCTGTACGATATTTAGGGGTACCTTCCTGTTTATTCTCAATATTTTGCCTTTTCTTTTCCTCGATTAGTTTCACCAGGGATTATCGATTTTATTAGTGTTTTCAAAGAATGAACCCTTAGCTATAATGTGTTTATTATGCATTTTAACTATGTATGTAATTTAATTTATGCTCTTATATTTTTCCTTTTTTAGTAGACCTAAAAGGTCTGATTTTTTTTTCTTCTTTTTTTTTAACCATTTTGAGATGGATGTTTAGATCACTAATTCCAAGCTTTCTTTTTTCCCCTAATATATTCATTTAAGGCATTAAATGTCCCTGTAACTATAGATATAGCTACATCCCACAAGTTTTGGAATGTTATATATAATTTGATCATAATTTAGTTAAAAATATTTTTATTTCCATTGTGATTTCTTTGACCCAGGAATTATATTGAAATGTATCACTTAATTTCCAAACAGGGATTTTCTATTTATATTTTTATTATTTATGCAAAGTTTATTTCCATTGTAGTCATTAAAGATAATCTGTGTGATCATTTGAAATTTGTTTAGATTTCCTTTATGGCTCAGAATATGGTCAACTTTCTTAAATTTTCTGTCTGTATTTTAAAATTTTTGTGTTCAACTTGATGGTTATAGCTTATAAATATGTATCAATTTGTTAATTATATTAAACTCTTCTATATCCTTACTGATTTTTTTCCATATTGATTTTCTTGCCACTTGTTCTGTCAGTTATTTGGAAAGATTTATGAAAATCTCCCACTCTGACTGTGGATTTGTAACTTTCTACTTTTAGTCCTGTCCAAGTTCAGTATACTTTGAGCATATATTATTGGGTAATGCAAATTAAGAGTTATTATGTCTTCCTGGATAATTAAATCTTTTATCATAATGAAATGACACTCTTTACCTCTAGTAATATTTCTCTCCCTAAAGTCGACTACATTGTCTGATTTTTTTTTACCTTTATTGAGGTATAATTGGCAAATAAAAATTGCATATGTTTAAGGCATACAATTTGACGTTTTGGTATATATATACATTGTGCAGTAGTCACCACAATCCAGCTCACTAACATAGCCACACTTCACACAGTTACAGCTTTCTTCTTTTTAAAAAAATTTTTTTTGTGGTGAGAACACTTGAGCTCTACCCTCTAAGCAAAGTTCAAGTACACAATACAGTACTATTAACTATCTGTGGTCATATTGCTGTACATTAGATCTCCAGAACTTATTCATCTTGCATAACTGATACCTTGCACCCTTTGACCAACATCTCCCCATCTCCCCCTCCACCCAGCGCCTGACAACAACCATTCTACTCTCTGCTTTTGTGGATCTGACTACGTTAGACTCCACATAAAAGTGAGATCATGCAATATTTGTTTTTCTGTGTCTGGCTTATTACACTTAACATAATGTCTTCCAGGTTCATCCATGTTGTCACAAATGGCAGGTTTTCCTGCTTGTTTAAGGCTGAATATTTAGCTGTGTGTGTATATGTATATATATATATGTGTGTGTGTGTGTATGTATATATATATATATATATATATATATATATATATACACATATATAATACTAATTTTCTTTACCTATTCATTCATCAAGGGACTTTCAGGTTGTTTCCATGTCTTGGCTATTGTAAATAATGCTGCAATGATCAAGGGAGTGCAGATATCTCTTTGAGATACTGATTTTATTTCCTTTGGATATATACCCAGAAGTGGGATTACTGAATTGAGGTAGTTCTATTTTTAATTTTTTTTGAGGAATCTCCGTGCTGTTTTCCATCGTCGCTGAACCAATTTACATTCCCGCCAACAGTGCACAAGGGTTCCCTTTTCCTCACATCCTCACCAACACTTATCTTTTGTCTTTTGATAATGGCCCTTCTAACAGCTGTGAGGTGATATCTCGTTGTGTTGTTTTGTTGTTGTTGTTGTTTGTTTTGGGGGGTATTTTTTGCTGCACTGCACAGCTTGAGGGATCTTAGTTCCCCAACCAGGGATCGATCCTGGGCCCCAGCAGTGAAAACACCACGCCCTAACCGCTGGACTGCCAAGGAATTCCCCCGTTGTGGTTTTGATTTGCACTTCCCTGATGATTAGTGATTCTGAGCACATTTTTTTTGTACCTGTTGGCCATTTGTATGTCCTCTAATGAGAAATGTCTGTTCAAGTCGTTTGCCCTTTATTTTGTAGAAAATGGATGGTTAGGCATTTTATTAATTTAAAAAATTTATTGAGGAATAATTGTATTAATTACAATTATATTAGTTTCAGGTCTACAACCTAATGATTCCATATTTGTATATACTGAAAAATGATCACCACAGTAAGTCTAGTTAATGTCCATCACCGTACATAGTTATAAAAATTTTTCCTCATGATGAGAACTTTCAAGACCCACTTTCCTAGTGGATACTTTCAATTGATATTTTCCATTTTTTTCTTTGCCCATTTTTAATTGGATTTGATATTTGTATGGTTTTACCACCTTTCTATTGGTTAATGTTTCCATGGTATGTTTTTTCCATCCCTTTACTTTTAGCATTTCAAGTGTACTGCTGTATCGAACACCTCTGATACCCTACCTTATATTCTCTCAACCCACCTTTTATTTGGCCTTTGTTGCTGTGACCAGTTTTGTACCCATGTAATGCTGCCCAGGACAGCAACTCACTGACTTCCTGCCCTGAGATATACACATTGTGAAAGTGTGAAGGAGGCAATGTGCCAAGGGGGTACTTCTGACCAGCAGGGGACAGACTCTGCTAAATAGAGGCTCCTCACACATGTCCCCTTAGAAGGGCCAGCAGCATGGCATCCCAGTCTCCATCACAGTGACTAACCTGACACTGCACCTTTGCACTGGCTTGTCCCCTCCTCTGCATTCTCCCCAGTCCCCACTCCTGCTTTCCTGCCTATGGCTGCTTTGATGCTACGCCACATGGCCTGAAAAGCCTAAAATGTTTGCTGTCTGACCCTTTACAAAAAAAGTTCGCTGATTCCTGTTCTACAGATTATGACACGCATCATTAACTTATTCATGTCTCATAGAAATCAGTACTTTACCACTTCCTAAACAAGATCTTAGAACAGTTGAACTTCATTTACCTGCCTCATGACTCATCTCTGTTTTAAGTACCATAAGATACTTTTAATATTTTTTATATGGTCAATCTTCATTTAGGTTCACCCACAGATTTATCATTTCATTGCTCTTCATTCATTCCTCTGGGCCAGATTTCTATCTTGGATCATTTTTCTTCTACCAGAAGAATATTCTTTAATATTTCCATTAGAGTAGAATTCTCTCAGTGTTTGTTTGTTTGAAAATATCTGTATTTACTTTTAGATTTTGAAAGATATTTTGACTGAATATTGAAACCTAGATGGGCAGTTATTTTTTATTGGCACTTTAAAGATGTCATTTCATTGTTTTCTGGCTTTCATTGTTCCTTTGGCAAATTTAGCTGTCTTGTTATTACTCCTCTGAAGGTAATCTATCATTTCTTTTTTCTGGCTGCTTTAAAGATTTTTTTTTTTTTTGTCTGTCTAGCCTTTCAGCAGTTTTATTATGATGTGCTTAGATCTGAGTTTTTTCTTCTTGGTTTTTATATTGCTTCTTGAATCTGGGACTTGATATTATTTATGAGTTTGGAAAATTCTTAGCTATTACATTTTCAAACACTGCTTCTTCATTTTCTCTCTTCTCCTTCTAGAATTTTCTAAGTATTTTCTCATATGTCTCTGTTGCTCTTTTCTGTACTTTTTCTATCCCTCTCTCCCCCTTGCTTCACTCTGGTTATTTTCTCCCGAACTTTTAGTTCACTAATTCTGTTTTCAATGCCTAATTGGCTATTAACACATTTAATATAATGAGGATATGGGATGATTCTAAATGGAATTTAGTCCTGTGAAGGCTGATTCACACAAACTCTGATGGTATAGCTCTTTAGGATTCCAACCAGGAACCTAAGTTGGGAACAGGCAGTAGTAGTTTCTAGAGTTCCTCCTCTGTGGTGGGCCCCATATTCCAGTTTTTGTCCCCTCAGCCCCATAGTCCATTAAGAGCTTTGCCCAGAAATTATCTCCATGTTAAATGATAGTGAAGTCCAGGTGTCTATCCTTTTCCCCTTTTTGATCTAGTCTAGCCTCTGCAATAATGGTGTATGTTCAATAAATGCTTAATGGGTGAAAGAAATGATTTCTTTTACATTTCCCATATAGGCAGAATTAAGAAAGCCAATTTTAGCCCAGTATTAGAAAGAACTTCCCAGTTATTAGAGTTATCCTGTAATGAAAGGGGCTGCCTCAAAAGTAGTGAGGCATCACAAGAAATGCTCACAACCAACATTCAAGTTTAAAGTTCAAGTTTAAAAATCACTTGTCAAGGGCTTCCCTGGTGGTGCAGTGGTTGGGGGTCTGCCTGCCGATGCAGGGGACACAGGTTCGTGCCCCAGTCTGGGAGGATCCCACATGCCGCAGAGCGGCTGGGCCCGTGAGCCATGGCCACTGAGCCTGAGCGTCCGGAGCCTGTGCTCCACAATGGGAGAGGCCCGCGTACTGCAGGAAAAAAAAAAAAATCACTTGTCAGGAGACTGTAGAGATGATTACAGGTTTGGCATTAATTTGGGCTAGATAACCTCCAAGATTTTCTCATCTCTTATTTCTGTGATTCCAGTTTTTGTTCCAACTGTGATCTTCTCTCTTTGTGGGGTTGTTTTTTTTTTTTCATACTTTGCTTCTTGCTTTCTGACAGTGATCTGAACTATGGAGTGTAGGCCTTTTAACATGTCTTCATAAAGAATATGGCAGTCAAAAGCACTGACAGTTAAGAAGAGAGCTCACTAAAATAAGCTCACTTAGTAGTCTGATACTGAGAATAATACATCTTTGCTAATCAAAGATGGTCATAGGTTCTTTTTAACAGAGTAATCATTCAGTTAAGGGACTTTGAGAAAATGGATAGAGGAAGATTGACTTGTCCATATAATGACAGGGAAAAAAAAAGATTGATTTAGTTGATCCAATGGGAGAAAAAATATCAGCAATTGGGAAGTTTACTTCCATGCAGACAAAAGTGATATCTTGGTCTTTGTTCTCATTTATTTATTTACTCACTCATTCATTCAATCAACAAATACATTTTGAGAACATAGGCTAAGAAAAGGTATGCCAAGGATCCACTTTGTTTGGTGATACTTTTCAATGTTTCATGAGTGAATTTCATGAAAACTTTCTAGGTGCTTCACATCTTCTGGGAAAGAATGGTGTCTGCTTCTATTTTACATTTTGGGGAAAAAAACATAAACAATTAAATTTTTTCTTTTAAAATTGAGCACTGTTGGAGAACAAGGGTCCTAATGAGTGGGCATATGAGGGGGTGACTAGGAATCAGGTGAGCATGCTTGTGGCTGAGATCACTGTTGAGCAGTCAGCTGGTTATCCCAGCTGCCATGGAGGTCTCGTCTGTTCCACGTTTTAATTTTTTGTATCACTGGTAATATGCTGTTTAGTTTATACCAAGAAAAGACAGCAAGTTAATTACAATTATAAAATTAAATAGCTTTGCAGATTCACCTCAAAGTTATCTATATCAAACCTGAATTTGCATTCCTTGATCAAAAATCTTAGATATAAAAAATATATTAAAAAATAAAAATAAATATCAAATACGTAGGAATAATTTTTAAATGGGCAAGAACATTACATAGAAAACTACAGAGCTCTGCAATAAAAAGTATTGGGAGAAATTAAAGAAACAACAGCAACAACAAATATCTTAGATATTCTACTCGTTTCCTGTAAACTTATAACTGCTTTTTTTAAGTCTATTAATTAAAATAAACAAAATGCAGTTTTATTCAAAGTGTAAAAAAGTCTTTTATAAATTTCAAGCTAATTTCAAAACCAGTTCTAAAAGACAAAATATAGTGATGATTACATATTTAAGTCTCCCCATAACCTCATTGTGTTAAGTAGGGAGAAGCATATACATTGCAGTCTGAAACAAAACACAAAATGTATTAAAGCATTTAATTTGTTTAAATGCAAAATGCAAGAATTTCTAAATGCAGGTTTTACCTGCATTCAACACTGAGCTAGTAGTTGAAGTTTTTTCCGTATTTTAATATACAATATGACCAAACCAAGAACAATATAATGTCATTTTAATTTTTAAAAAATAAATTTATTTTTATTTATTTATTTTTGGCTGTGTTGGGTCTTTGCTGCTGCGCACGGGCTTTCTCTAGTTGCGGCAAGCAGCGGCTACTCTTTCTTGTCATACGAGGGCTTCTATTGTGGTGGCTTCTCTTGTTGAGGAGCATGGGCTCTAGGTGCGCCACCTTCAGTAGTTGTGGTGTGTGGACTCGGTAGTTGTGGCGCACGGGCTTAGTTGCTCCACGGCATGTGGGATCTTCCCGGACCAGGGCTCAAACCCGTGTCTCCTGCATCGGCCAGTAGATTCTTAACCACTGCACCACCAGGGAAGCCCTGTCATTTTAATTTATTTGTCAAAAATTGTCTTCTCCCTTATATGCTATTCAAACTAAATTTAAAAGGATGTCATTTGTTATGTTGGGTAAGACTGAATATTACCAAAGATTTTATTTAATTTGAATTTTGCATTATATTATTTGATAGTATAAAAGTTTTAACTTCAGATAATCTCTTTACCATATATCACACAAAAATTACAAAATGATTTTATAAATTGTTAAGGGTTCTCAAATCTACTTAAAAGTGTTTTATGGGACATATTAAACTACTGTGATGGGAAGGGAAAAATAGTTGAGAAAACTGAAGTTCAGAGATATTGAAACTTTTACCCAAGGACAAATGACTAATAGAAGATTCTAGATATAAAATAAGGATGATCTGATTCTGAAATTCATGCTCTTAATCACTTATGCAAGTATGTGCCTGTGCTTACACAGTGGCAGTGGGAACTGGGAGAAGGGGAATCTGAACAGTGTTTCAAGACAAAACTCCACAGTCCATGGTGATAGCTCCGAGAGACTGAAGTTTTGATAAGGGTTATAAATTATATTAAGATTTCTAGCTGAGAATTCAAAAAGATACAGTGTTCATAGCAGCGTTATTTATAATTGCCAAGGTACAGAAGTAACCTAAATGTCCATCAGCGGATGAATGGATGAAGATGTGGTGTATATGCCACTTGCAGCAACATGGATAGACTTGGAGGGAATTATGCTAAGTGAAATAAGTCAGACAGAGAAAGGCAAATTCTATATGATATCACTTATATGTGGAATCTTAAAAATACACCAAACTAGGGAATAAAACAAAAAAGAAGCAGACTCACAGTTATAGAGAACAAACTAGTGGTTACCGGGGGAAGGGGGGAGGGGCAATATAAGAATTTTAAAAGGAGTTATTATGGGATTATATGAAATCACATTTGTGAAACTTTTGAAAATTGTAAAACACTATAGAATTTAAAGAATCTTTCATTCAGGGCTTCCTTGGTGGCGTAGTGGTTAAGAATCCACCTGCCAATGCAGGGGACACGGGTTCGAGCCCTGGTCCGGGAAGATCCCACATACCACAGAGCAACTAAGCCCGAGCACCACAAATACTAAGCCTGCTCTCTAGAGCCCACAAGCCACAACTACTGAAGCCTGTGTGCCTAGAGCCCGTGCTCCGCAACCACAATGAGAAGCCCACACATCACAGCGAAGAGTAGCTCCCATACCTACTCACCGCAACTAGAGAAAGCCTGTGCACAGCAACAAAGACCCAATGCAGCCAAAAATAAATAAATAAATTCATTTTTTTTAAAAAAAGAATCTTTCATTCAATTAAAAAAAAAGTTTAAAAAAAGACTTCTAGGGCTTCCCTGGTGGTGCAGTGGTTGGGAGTCCGCCTGCCGATGCAGGGGATGCGGGTTCGTGCCCCGGTCTGGGAAGATCCCACATGCCGCGGAAAGGCTGGGCCTGTGAGCCATGGCCACTGGGCCTGCAGGTCCGGAGCCTGTTCTCTGCCACGGGAGAGGCCAAAACAGTGAGAGGCCCGCGTACCGCAAAAAAAAAAAAAAAAAAAAAAAAGGCTTCTAGTTGAGAGACTCAGGAAAGTAGTGTTGCTACCATAAAAATAAATAAATAAACAAATACATATATAAGCAAGATGGGAATTTCATTCAGGTAAAAAGGTGCTGGAACTGATTTGGCCTTGCTGAGTCACAGGTAATATTAAGACTTTCAGGGCTTCCCTGGCAGTCCAGTGGTTAAGGCTTCGCCTTCCAGTGCAGGGGTTGTGGGTTCAATCCCTGGTTGGGGAGCTAAGATCCCACATGCCTCACGGCCAAAAAACCACAACATAAAAACAGAAGCAATGTTGTAACAAATTCCATAAAGACTTTTAAAATGATCCACATCAAAAAAACTTTAAAAAAAAAAGACTTTCAGGTAGAGCCGTCATATAAGCATTTGATAATATAGGACATAAGTGCTGTTGAGGGCTTCCCTGGTGGCGCAATGGTTGAGAGTCCGCCTGCCGATGCAGGGGATACGGGTTCGTGCCCCGGTCTGGGAAGATCCCACATGCCGCGGAGCGGCTGGGCCCGTGAGCCATGGCCGCTGAGCCTGCGCGTCCGGAGCCTGTGCTCCGCAACGGGAGTGGCCACAACAGTGAGAGGCCCGCATACCGCAAAAAATAAAAAATAAAAAAAAAAAAAAAAAAAAAAAAAAGTGCTGTTGAAAGTCAGTGCTGAAAATGTACATTTGGAATCCATCAACAAAAGCTAGGTGGTTGAAACCAGAACAGTGGAAGGGAGCTGAGAGAACAAGAACCTGGAGAGGGAAAACCAAAACAAAACATTATCTAAAGCTCATAAACATCATTATTTGTGAGTGTTACATTTTTAAGGAAAAAAATTTGAGCAAAGAGAAAAAAAAATACAGAACAAAAAGTTAAATGAGAACCAGGACAATATAGAATCATGAAAACCAAGAGATAGTAAACATGGCTAAAACTCATTGAGCACCTACCATTGATCAAATTTGTGTTGATCTTATTTAATCTTTATAATAACTCAGGGAGGAGGTTCATGTATCTCTTTTGACAGATGAAGATATGGAGGCTTAGTAAAGTTAAGCCATATGCCCATAGCTCAGCTGATAAATCCTAGGGCAAGAACTGTAATCCATGTTTCCCAGACTCCAGGGTCCATTTTCTAACCAGTGGTCTCAAGAGTGCACAATGCAAACCACTGTAGTGTGGGAAGAAAATGTTAAAATTACTATTATCATGTGTCATCCTTTTAAAATTGCATTTTTGTGTGTATTTTACAACATACATACTATTATACAATATATTACATACATATGTATGTATGTACATATGTAATACATACAATATATTAGTATGGTAGTACATGGCTATCATACATTCATGCATAATTTATAATTTAATAAGTATATATTTATTGAGGTATATGTTCAAATAATATACTAATGTGAGGATACAATAAAAAATTTTTGGAAATCATTTCTTTAAAGCGCTATGCAAAACTGCCTCTTTTTCTTGTCTCATTTTCAACAAGAAAGTACATTCACTTTAAATGATCATGTTATCTTTTACATACATTACTAGTTCTAATTGAGTTAAATAAAAACTGTTTAGTTCATAGGTTCTTTTTATTTTATTCCTTGGTATTTTCAGAAATTTATGAAGGCCTTTGAGCTATTTGATTCTTTGTAATAGTGGAGGGAACACAGACCAAAGACCAGACAGGCCTGGGTTCAAATATCACCTTTGACCTTACTGACCATGTGACCTCAGACAAGTACTTAATTTCTCGGAGCCTCAGTTTGCTCATCTTTAAAATGGAGATAATATTTACCTTGCAGATTGTTGTAAAGTTTAGCAACAGCATAAGGAAATAACTTAACACTGGGCCTGGCATACAGTACATACTTTTAAAAAGGCAGCACGCAGTAATAATAGCAGCAGTACTTGTTTACTGTAGAGAATATCTGTAGCTCAATAGTCATTTCCCCTCTAAACAGGTCACATCTACCTTTGGCAGAGTTTGGCCTGTATTGATCTTAACTTGAAACTTGAAAACTTGTTTGAGCATAGACAAAAAGTATTTTCCAGAAATTTGGAGGACCACTGTACATGACTCTGTGAGTTGAAGTATACCATTTACATGGACTGTAATAGCAATAGCTCCTCCTGGCCTTGTGTGGAGCCATAGCCCTAGAAATATGCTGGCAAAAACATAGAGGGTCAAAAATATGGCAGCCTCCACAGACCCAGAAGAGAGAAATGCCACTGCCCACACTCACATTGGTTGGTATGTTGAATGCCTGTCTACTTGTTTGATGCTCTCCACAGATCTGTACTCCCGACTTGGTGGTGTTCCTGGCCTGTACCAATCAGAGGCTCAAAGAAAGATTACTGAAGCGTGCAGAGCAACAGGGGCGGCCTGATGACAATTTGAAAGCTACCCAAAGGAGACTAATGAACTTCAAGCAGAACGCTGCTCCATTGGTTAAATACTTCCAGGAAAAGGGGCTCATCATGACAGTAAGTTAGATATACTTTACATGTCTAGTACAAGAACGATCTTTCAGATTTCTAATTATCCTATGTTCTTCTCATTTAGAAATACTTTTACCTTAAAAAAGTGACTTTTCTTGGGTGGACATCCAATGAAAAATAATTGGTAATTTTGACCTGATTTGCCTTTATTAAGCCATGATGGTAAAAACACTTTCACTTTAGTTTAATTGATTTTACAAAAAGTGATAAATTTTAACCTTGGCTAGAATTCTGTGGCCCCCAAATTTTAAAGTATTTTTAAATAATTTTTTGATCATTTTAAGCAATATTGGCCCAGTTTCTCAACTCTTCTGTCTTTGAAAACCTAATAAAATTGATAGGCTTATAAACAGAATTGATACAGTGTTATATTAGACTTAAATTGTAAGTTAGACTTTATCATAGGTTACCACATAAAGAAATGAGATTCTGATGGCCCAAAAAGTTATTAAGGATTTGACTTGTCATAAAGAAGTGATATTGTCTCAAAATGGAAGGCATCAATCTTTCTGCTCCATCAATACAATGCAAATATTAACTTTGTTCATAAACAGTTTGTTTTGTGGTTAATGATACTGAATGTGCCAAAGAAGGATATGAAGCTGAATCACTGGTTAGTACAGTTATTAGAATACAGGAAGCTGGAGGTGAAAACTCAGCTAAATTTATGATCCCCACACATCAGAGATTCAATTATGGAATAGAGGAGACAGAGGACCATTGTCCAGCTGAGGCATTTTGCAGAAGAAGACACTAAAACCAAAGCAGCTCGGGGTGCTCTGTGGTGGTAGCAGACCTCGGCACAACCCTCCCTTCAGCCCTTAGCTCTTCTCACGAGACCAGAGATTCTTGTCTAGTGGGGCTACAAGCTGTGGAGAATCTGATGAAAGTGATACATGCCCATCCCAATAAAATGCACATAAGATGCTTTCCATAAATTTTAGGTAAATCTATGAAGCCCATCCACAGAGCTCCTGTGACCTAACAATTACTGTGTTAAAAATCTCTTCACTAGGCTAAAATGCCCTTAGATTGAAAGAGACAGTCAATGACATTTGAATAATAATCTCTTTGCAGTCTTTTAGCACTATAAAGAAATATTTATTAGAATTTGTCCTTTGAGTCAAAGTTGTCATGTCAGAGAATTATAAATCTGACCTGAAAGCTGTTCACAATGCCAGAGTCCATTTATGGTCTAAAAGAGACGTTGAGTGATATGAAAGATTCAAGAAAATCAGGGTGGATGTTTCTCTGGCTCTTTTTTGTCGGGCTTGTTGCTTGTTTCCCCTGGAAATTAGCAATGCTGACTTCTGTGTCGTGTCATAAAAATAGAAATTTACCCTACAGACCAAAGCCCAACTGCAAGCTGCAGAACCAGAGTTTTAACTGATGTTTGCAAGGCTTAAAGGTATTACCAGAGTGTCTCTGATTACTCCCTGCTTGTCACGTTCATCATCACAAGAAGATATTTCCCAAATGAATGCAGAGTAGGGACTGTTAATCTACTAATATTTTGCATGGAGGTGAAATGCCATTGCCTCTAATTCAGGGAGTCAATAACAATGCGTATGACAGCCTGTAACCTCCCTGCTAAACCCCGATGAGCTTTAAGATAAATGCCTCTAATTACTGGGAGAAGACTTGCAAAGGTGACTTGAAAGGTGACTTTCAAATGTCACCTTTTGAAATTCGGTGAACACAAACACAGGCTAAGCTCTGGGAAATGTCACTGGAAATTTTAGTCTGACAAAAGAGTGAGTGCAGTATTCTGAAGCACATGACCTTCTTCAGAACCTGGATCATAGGTCGCTCTGGGAATTAAAATATACTTGGTAGCATTTCTGCTTTTCAAGATGTGTTAAATTATTAAAATGGTTAACCTGATTAATCAAAAACATATTAAGATTTTAATAAAACTCTTGGAGTTAATAGATTAAACCCCAATATTTCCTTTTCTCTGTAATTTTTTTTTCTTTTTCTTCTACCTGCCCCTCCTAATTGATTCATTTATTCATTCAGTAAATATGTATTGAGAACCAGTGGGTGCCAGACCCTCTGCTAGGTGCTAGGGGTGCAATGCTAAATAAGCAAAAGGTAAGGATCTTTATTTTATTTCCTGACACATTTCAAACTCCTAGAACAGTGCCGCTCTGGTATGCAGTACGTTGCCAGTAAATGAACAGAGCTTGCAGTCTATGGGGAAACAGATATTAAACAATGAGTTATTAAGTGTGATGACTGTTGTAAAGGAGAATGTACAGGGGAGCCTCACATATATGTCGTGCACTACAGGAATGCCCCGTAGTGAGTAGAACAGACTCTCTCCGCCCGCGAGTAGGATTCATCATTGATTTTGGTGTGAGGTTCTTAAAGACCACAGAGACCACATGCCTCTCAGTCCAGGTGAGAAACTTTATCTTGGTGCTCCTCTTCCCTAGGGATTTAGAGTCTGAAACCCTTCACCTGGAATCTCAGCTCTACTGCTGTGTAATAAATTCATGGTGCTCTAGGACTCAGTCTCTATCTATAACTTGGAGATGATGTTACCGACCGCATAATGTTGTATGGGTGAAATGAGAGAATGCATGTAGCCTGGCAGACAATGGCAGTGCAGAGGTCGTGGTTCGGATGCACCATGTAGCCACATTGCCTGGTCCAGATTCCTGCTGCATCACCTACCACCCGTGTGACCTCCTAAAGGTTACTTATCTTGTCTGTGACTCAGATGCCCGACCCATGCAGTGGGTGTAATTATCGGTCCTACCTCAGTGTAATTGTGTGGAGTAAGTGGATATCAAGTACTTAGAACGGTGCCAGGAATGTTAAGTGAAATATAAGTGATTGAAATTATTTTGTAATTTTCGTATTTCCTCCTTTTTCTTCCTTCCACCTCTAATGACCATTTTTGGAACCTACAATTACCACTCACAAATCCGTGCTCTTGGAGGGTACTCTGTTGCCTTTTCTCCCATAGATAAGTGCAAAATGAAGAATTTCGATTTTAAAAACTTTTCCCCAAATTCTCTTTTTTTCTTTAAAAGTGTCTGTTAATCAGTTAGAAAATTGTCCCAGTGTTTTCTTTGACTTCTTTATCACCCGTGTAATCAAGCTGTATAATGGGTATGTGTCAATATGGTAGCTGAATTGTAACAGATGTCAACCCATTCTTTTTTCTTTTTCACTTCAACATTAACTGTATTGGTTGGCAGATTTGACTGAAGAACAAATCCAGTTTGAAGAGAAAACCTAATCAAAATAGCCAGGGAAACAGGCTGTTGCCTGAACACTGTATCTTATTGACATGGTTCCCATCACATGGACTACTTCACTTTTATTCTTTTCTAATACTTGTCTGTATACAGTCATCCATGCAAGTATGAATTAAATGATAGGAAATCACAAGGCTAGTATGTTAGGGACTTCATAGAATCTTTTCAGACAAGCTTGTATGTTGTTTTTTAACTTACCATAGGTTGCATGTAATAGCTCATCATGCCTTTTACAGCTTTTTGCTCCTAATTAAAGATTAGGATGCTGTGACTTCCCAAAGTTTATCAGTTTTTCTTTGAAGTTTGTTTTAGTATTCCTGGGACTAGGAAAGCTATGTATTTGGTCTTCCTGAGTGAGCTATGTCTCATGACATTTTGGAGCTCTTGGACTTCGTGAAACTGTATAAAAACCCCAATAATGTGTCTGCTTAGAGATAATTTTTTATCTTTATTTTATTTTATTTAATCTTTGTTTTAGTCATCTTCACAAGGTAGAACCCTTTTTAAAGAAATAGTGCTAATTCCCTTGTGGTCCAGTGGTTAAGACTCTTGTGCTCTCACTGTGGAGGGCCCTTGTTCGATCTCTGGTCAGGGAACTTAAAATTCCACAAGCCGTGCAGCATGGCCAAGAAAAAAAAAAGAAATATTATTAGTTGAAACAGGTCAAGTCTTTACAAGCTTGATGAACTCTTTAAAAAAATATATGCTGTTTTGTTTATATTTTTAAGAAAAGCGTCATTTAAATGCTTGAAAAATAATAGGGTAAGATGTAGTGTTTATGTTATTATTTTCCAGAATGCATGTGCCATTGGATATTCCACTCAGTTGGAACAACATTCAACTTACCAGGGAAATGGTTGCACACTCATGTGCATTGAACAAACACTACCTAATGTGGATGACAATCAGTGAAGGTCCACATTTAGTTTTAGACTGTGAAGTAAGCTGATGGTCATTTTCCTTCTGGACTTTTTATAGGAGGAAACAAGGGAAGCATAACTTAAAAATGAGAAGTAAGCTAGAGTCATAGGATGTATGAAGAGGCCTACTAACTAATACTCTGATTAACTGACTGGATCTCTTCAACCAGGAAATGTGAAAGATGTTAAAACAGGATTATTTCTTGTTCACCAACACCAATTTTCCTAGGGAAGCAGGTGAGGGACTAATTATAAACCATCTTAGCATATAACAAGGCCACATAGGCCAGTGATTCCCTAATTTCAGTAATTAATAGATCAGGAAAAAAATTTTAATGGGGCTAAGATGAAGTTGGGTTTTTTTTTAAGACTTTATTTTTTTAGAGCAGTTTTAGGCCCACAGCAAAACTGAATGGAGGATACAGAGATTTCTTGTATTCTTCCTGCCCCTACACATGAATGGCCTCTCCCATTATCAACATCCTCCACCAGAGTGTTATATTTGTTACAGTCAATGAACCTATATTGACACATCATAATCTCTCAAAGCTCATAGTTTACCTTAGGGTTCACACTTGGTGTGGTACATGCTATGCTTTTGGACAAATGTACAGTGACATGTATCCATCATTACAATATCATATAGAGTATTTTCACTGCCCTTAAATACCTCTGTGCTCTGCTTGTTCATCCCTCACCCATCCACATCTCCCAGCCTGGCTCCTGGCAACCACTGATCTTTTTACTGTCTTCATAGTTTTACCTTTTCCAAAATGTCATATAGTTGGAATCTATATAGCCTTTTCAGATTGGCTTCTTTCATTTTAATTTCCCCCAATGGCTTGATAGCTCATTTTTTGGAGCACTAAATAACATTCCATTGTCTGGATATACCACAGTTTATCTATTCACCTACTGAAGGGCATCTTGGTGGCTTCCAAGTTTTTGCAATTATGAATAAAGCTGCTGTAAATATCCGTGTACAGATTTTTGTGTGGACATAAGTTTTCAGTTCATTTCAATAAATACCAAGGAGCATGTTTGCGGGTAAGAGTGTGCGTAGTTTTGAAAGAAACTGCCGAACTGTCTTCCAAAGTGGCTGTGTCATTTTGCATTCTCACCAGTAACACATTTGGTGTTGTCAGTGTTCCAGATTTTGGCCATTCTAGTAGGTCTGTAGTAGTAGCTTGTTTTAATTTGCATTTCCCAAGTTGATTTTTTAAAAAATTTTACTAAATGAGGGCATTAGAAAGGGAAAAAAATCTATTATTGCCATTGTTTGAAAGGGATATTTTTAGCACAAAAAAATTAGGAATAGCATAGCTCCAAATAAAGTCTCTAAACAAATCTGTTTGACTATAAGAAAAATTCCTAACATTTGCCTTATTTTTGTCATTTTGTTATGGATTAGGGAACACTTCTTCATAAACTGGCATCAGTACTGGGGAACCCCTGGCATAGAAAACACATCCTTGTCAAAACCACACTATTAGTGATTCACCAGGCATTGTCCCTGAGCCCCCCAGATAACCCCATTAGCACTACATTTACTTAATTTGCCCCTATGACTTCCTTCAAATTTGAGAATGCGCCCATGATGTATTTCAAATTTACCACTGAAACTATGTAATTCCCATCCCACCAGGCACTCCTAGCCAGAGGGAAAATAAACAGGAATAGTAAAAGTTAATTTAGACAGAACTGCTGAATAATTATTTCTTAATTAACTTCAGTTTTCATAGGCATCAACACTCGGATTTTAAATACAAGTACACTTATCCCTAAACTCCTAGTGCACAGCCATTGGTTAATTATCGCCATCTCCACTAGCATCACTGCATGGGGTGGTAGGAAAGAAATCTAAACAGCACAAGCCCTCTGTAAATTCAGCAGCCCATATAAACAGAAGAAAGGCAATGAAAATACCCGATAACAGTTTACTCAGACAAACCCATACTCCTAAAATTACTAGGAGGAAAATTCTGTTATTGCATCCCAATGCTTGAGGTTGATAAATCTGTAATATGTAACATAATGAAGCTATATTTCCTTTATATACCATCACTGATTATATGCTGTTTAAGCATTCATTGTTATGTAACCAAAAGCCCCCACTAATTCCTATTTGGTGGATTTAGTAACTAAGATAGAAAATAGTCAGGGAGAAGTTTTCAAAGGTTAATAAATGGGAAAGTCTATGGGGGTATTCTGTAAGATATTTGCTTGGGTGATGATGGTATATACGTGCACCTGGATATATGGTCCTCTGAATTGTTTTAACTTCAAAGTACTTTTTCATACAGATGAAATTATTTCCAAAACAGAACAGACTCACAGACTTAGAGAATGAACTTATGGTTACCGGGGGGAGTTGGAGGGAGGGATAGATTGAAAGTTTGGGATTGACCTGCACACACTGCTATATTTTAAATAGATAACCATGCAACTTCCCTGGTGGTCCAGAGCATAAGACTCTGTGCTCCTAATGCAGGGGGCTCAGGTTCGATCCCTGGTCAGGGAACTAGATCCCACATGCATGCCACAACCAAAGGTCCCACGTGCTGCAACTAAGACCTGGTGCAGCCTAAATAAATAAATAAGTATTTTTTAAAAGACAAAGGAAAAAATATATTTAAAAAATAAAATAGATAACCAACAAGGACCTACTGTAAAAATAAATAGAGAAATAAATAAATTTTTTAATTCAAAGTATTTTAAATCTAGTTGACAGTACTTTCTGGCATCAAACCTAATACTGATAGAGCCTCAATGTGAAGCACCCCAAAGAAACATGAGAAATATCCATTTTTGGCTTGACTTAAAAGCAGCTTATAAGGAATCACACTGTCTGGGCAACAAGCATTTATCAAATCCTACTGTGTGCAAAGCTGGTAAGACAGTGCTGCCCTAGAAAAAGTACCATGGCCTACTTTAGGAGGGTACCATCTCTGTGTATTAGTCAGTGGGACCCATTTAATTTACCTAGTGACACAGACCTTTGTATCCTGGCTTTAAAATATCCAGAACTAAATTGAAAAGTGAATCTGATTACTTTCATAACTGTCATTATTGTGGGCTCTAAAAACTAAAATACAATTATGATACCAGTTTCATTCTCGGATCTTTTATATATAGAAAGGAAAATAAAAGCACTGAGAGACCACTATTTGCTCATAAAGTGGCAACCTACTTGTAGCAAAGTAACATCCACATTCTGGGGCAAATTATGCTGGTTCCTAAACAGCATCAAAACAAAAGGGAGAACAAGCAGATACTGTATTTACAGCTAATTCTGTCGTTCTGTCTTAGTAACAAGCAAGCACCCTGACTCACAACTTTTCCATACCCAAAGCTCACTCAGTATCAGACCTATCCATACTCTACTATCAGAGAGCAAACTAAATGGCTCAGAGAATGTAGCTCCTCTCAAAGTGGGAAATTGATGCCAACCACATGGCAAACCTATCGTCGGTGCCTGATGAGAAGAGCTCTCACACCAAGAAATGCAATACACTCATTGTGATGTTTCATACAGATGTTTACAGGAAAAATGAGGACGAACTTAAAGAATGAACATGGTTCCATCCCCAAAAGGATATAAGATATTTTTCTGCTGATTTTATTATTACAAATACCCATGAAATAGAGTCCAAAAAGCTCTATGCACTACTCTTTAATCAGCTAAAGTATAAACTAGGGTCCTTACATGATGGGTCCTACCATGAAATAAGTAGTATGGATAAAATCAAGATAATATTCAAGTGAACACATGTGGAAAATTCACATTAAGAAAATCCCAATTCCAAGAACTATTATTGACAAGTCTACCTAAGAATACTTTAGTTTAAGGCCTGGGGCTGCCTTCTACAATAGCTTGTCTTTATTTATAATTTTTTTTAAGTAAAATAAAGCAGATTAGTAGATAGTTGGTAGCTGAATGTCATGTCACACTAACAGCTTCTTGTAAACTCTTGTTTCAACTCTTCAGTTCTTGACAGGAAAATGTACACACACACACACACACACACATTTTCAGCTGGTCACTTCTCCAAGAGAAGCTCTCTGATCAGAACAATAATTATGATAATAGTGTCAGCAAGGGCTTCCCTGGCGGCTCACTGGTTAAGAATCCACCTGCCAATGTAGGGGACACAGGTTCGAGCCCTGGTCCAGAAAGATCCCACATGCCGTGGAGCAACTAAGCCTGCGAGCCACAATTACTGAGCCCACGTGCCACATCTACTGAAGCCCATGCACCTAGAGCCCGTGCTCTGCAACGAGAGAGGCCACCGCAGTAAGCCCATGCACCGCAATGAAGAGTAGGCCCTGCTCGCCACAACTAGAGAAAGCCCGTGCACAGCAACAAAGACCCAACACAGCCAAAAATAAATAGATTGGTTAAATTAAAAAAAAATAGTGTCAGTGAACATTCCACACTTCCAGAATTAGATCTTAATTTATTTTAATATTTTATACTGAGACTTATCAGAAACATGAGTAAGAAAATAATATTTTTTGTAAAGTTCTTGGACTAAATTCTTTCTGTTTCAGACGAAACTAATTGGAATTGATCAATATTTTTAAATAGAGACACTATAGCTAAATTAAGTGACCAAAAATAAAAAAGAAGACAAAAGAAAAGAAAAAGAACAGGCATTTAAGACTTACCAGTGAGGAAAATACAAGAATATATTATGAATAGATGGTGTCAAAAAACAATAGCTAACAATTTATAAGTGCTTAATATGTGCTTGGTACTATTCAAAATGCTTCACATGTGGTAGGTCCTTAATCCTCACCAGATCTCTATGAGTCTTATATTATTATCATCTCCATTTTGTAAATGAGAAAGCTGAAGCACACCAAAGTGTAGCTGGCCCAGTATCCCATAAGAGCAGTAGAGCCTTGGCCCAGACACAGAGCGCTGACCCCAGAGGCAGCACCTGTGATTGCTATGTTGTCCCTTCATTGAAACATGACACTTATGCACTCTGGATCTTGAAGAGAAAGCCCATTACTGCTTTCTTCAAGCATTTATCATTTGATAAGCACCTCTATTCAGCTGTAATCGCTTATGTTTCTTTGAAAAGAATAAATAAGAAAATTAATTCTGTTGGTGCATTACACTGAGAGGTTTTTCAAAAAGTAATTTTACTAGATAACAGATGTAAAATAATTAAGATAATTCATAAAATTGATTAATCTGAGCACACATTACAAGAAGAAAACTTTACTGGGAATGGCCAGTTATTGAGCCTTGTATTTTTGTTTATCTACACTACCCATCATTTCTGATCTTGTTCAGTTCTACAAATCAAATGTAAAACCATGGCTGCAGTTCTGCTTCAGGCAAAACCCTATCCTTATCTACTTGAAGGTTTATAATTCATCTTCCCCATTATGACAGTCCTTTTATAGTCATCCATTCAAACAGTTTTATCGAGGGCCTATTGCATGTCAAACAAAGGGACCACATCAGGCACTGCAGAGAATAGAAAGATCATATGGAGGTAGATCTGCCTTCATGGAGTTTGTGTGCAGGCAATAACGTAAACATAAATAACTTGAATATAGTACAGGAGGGGGTAAGTGTCACACACAGAGGTGTAATAGGCCAGGAAGAGTCAGGAGCAGGGAAGTGACTTACTCTTGGAAAGATTAAGAATGTTTCCTAGAAACATTGGCACTTGTGGGTTGGGAAAGAGAACCCAGAAATGGAAAGGAAGGGCATTATAAGCAGACATGAATAGACACAAGGTGGGGAGGGTATATGACGAAGTAGTGAGAATTAGAAAGGAAGGGGGACAGATGTGCTGAGATAAAAATGAGGAAGGCCCTGAAGTGCTCAGCTAAGGAGGAAGGGTTATTCTATGGGCAGGAGTGAGCTTTAAAGGCTCTGAGCAAGGGAATGAGACAACTGGAAATATAAGCGCATAGCTGTGTGTAAAACATTGAACGGAGAAAGCATCTGGAAGGGATTTGATAACGACCTAAGCTGGGATAGTGACTGTGGGTGCCACAGGGTTTTACTTCTCCATGGGGCAGAACCTACAACCATCTGGAACCAACCACAAACGTGGGAGTAAGCAAAAAAGTGCTTGAGGAAGAATAGCACTCATAAATCACCTGCATATGAGATATAACATACATTTTACCAATTTAATTATTTTCATTTCTTATTTGGACAGCATTCATGGCAAAGTTGAAAGAAAAGAGGATGGGAAAAGAAAACTAATGTACTAAGGATTGTGATTAGCTAAAGCATTGTAAAGTGACATTAAAATCCAAGCAAAGAGACAGCAGAGTCCATTGAATTTCCAATTATTCTTTCCACAAATAGTTGTTTCAAAATAACTCATTGAGTAAATAAATTAATAAATTTAGTAAAAACTTATAGATATATTTGGAACCATTTATTTTCATGGCAGAGAGCCCTATACATTTTACAGATATGAGGATATAGTTCCATTAAACCACTGCACAGTAGTCAGTTATAATAAAAAATATAAGGTTTGTACCTGTTAACGATATGTTTGATTACAAGCAACAGAATAGCTGAATAACTATGGCTTAAACAAACAGGTTTATTTGACTTGTGTAAAAATAAGTAGAGAGATGGATGATCTAAGGCTAGTACAGTGACTTAATGGTGTCATCAAGGAACCATGCTCCTTCTATCTTTCTGTTCCACCCTATTTGACGTGTTTCTTCATTGTAGCAAAATGGCTGCTGCTGCTCTAGTCATCAAATCCAGAATTCCAAATAGGACAAAGAGGTTAGGGCAAAAGGCTGGGTAACTATATCTATTACCCTTTGCAAAGAAAGCAAGAGCTTTCCCATAAATCCCCTCTGTCTCCCTCATTGACTCACACTTAGGTCTCATCAGTCATAACTAGGTCACAGGTTTCCCCCTGCCTTCAAGGGAGGCTGTGAAATGAATTGTTTAGCTTCCCAGCCTCTGATGTAGAGGAAAGCAAAGGAAAAGTTTTAGGACAAATGTTAAATAAACCAACCTGCAATAACCACTACAAGGTTTAAAAAAAATTCCATTTTCTTGGTTTAAAAAGATATTGGGAAATACATTTGCTACGAATTCTGTCCAAAATAGTTTGAGTAGAAAGTGTCTGTGCTTCGTAATAGCTACATTTCAGTAAGTACTTTTAATATTCCAGGACCTTTATCCACTTTATATCCAAGTCTCACAATCATCCTTAAAGTTTAATGAAAGGAACATGTTCAGAGATGTTCAGGAACATACCATAAATGCCAGAGCCAGTAAATGAGGGTGCTGAGGTTTGAAATAGGTCCTGTCTCAGAGTCCACTCGGTTAATAACAAGGGATTGAGCCAGACTTGCAGCCAAGAAAAGAGTTAGCCTCCCTCTCAAGACAGTCAGGAAAGATATTGATAAAGCCATAGTAATGGGAATGACAAGATGTTATTGACTGAGAAATCTAATTCTAAGAGAAATGGAGAAGAACTAACATACTAGATCAAATGCTATGCCAGCTCTTTACCTCTTTTAATCTTTACCACTTTTAATCACTCAACCCTGTTAGGTAGGTATTAAAATTATTTAGTGCCTTGGATGTGCCAGGTGTTATAGCTAACTTAGCTGATTTCAGGTAAAGACAAGAGCTTTGCTATCCTTTCTCAGATAAATCCTAAACGGTACAACCTGACTCTTGCCTCACCCACTTTGTGTCTCACTCTGACATTACTCTTCCGTCTCCGGTCTGCCCTGCATCACCCTTCAGACTCAGCACGTGCTGTTGTCTCATCTGCTGTGACTGGCTCACCTCTCATCCTTCCTCTCACCTAGCCAGCCTCTGGAAGCCTCAGTCCCAAGGGTGGTGCCTCCACCTCGTTTACCCTGACCTAGCAGGTGAGGCATAGACAGATATGCAGACATGCCCCTGCTGTGAAGGAGCTCAGGTGGAAAGGGGGAGAGAGGGGATAAACGAGTGGCCTCAAAGCATCTGACCATTATGATGATAGAAGGATGCACAAAGGGCTGCAAGGTGGGGCAAATTGCCTCTGCCTTCTCCATGGTAACTCCTGTGGGACTGAATGAAGTCCAAACACTCTGGACAATCTATGGAGCTTACTCCACGCATTCAAGGAAGTAATCAGACATTTGAAATTACTGAGTGAGGGGTCCTAGTCATTACCAAGTTCAGGATTGGAAACAGAAAGAGGTGGACAGAAAAGACTGAATCAAAGGCTGAACAGCCAGGGAAGGAGTGAGGAAATAAAAGAAATTTTGTATTAACCATTCTAATTTCTTGTTGATTGCCCCCTCCTTAATTTAGGAATTTAATTGCACACAGTATCAAATAAACTTAAAAATCTACTCACTCATCAATTCCTTTTTAAGCAATTGTTTTGAGATTTCTAGTTAATAGGGGGTACTCAAATATTAATGAAGACATTGATTTCTGGCCTTCAGATCTTCTATATGAAGTAGCAAAACAACCCTGAATTTAAAAGGATGTCTGTAGAAAAGAAACCTGGGTGTGCATAAGTTGTAGCTGTTCTCTTTAGTAACCAGCTTAGCAGGGACTGTGCAGCCAGAACAGTACCAGATACATAGAGTGCTTTAAAATATCAATATTTGTTGAATTAATGCATTAAGTTATGAGTTGCATTGAATGAGTTAGTTCTAATAAGTTTAGTGGTAACAAGACCTTGTTTAGACTTCATTCATTTGGATTGGATAAGTAGCTTTTCAGTAGTGTTTTAAATTCAGGCTTTCAAAAATTCATGCTTTCCCCTATGGTCTGGCCTCTAACTGTTGCCAATTCACAGGTTACTTGAAGGTGTCAGCAACCTTGAGAGATTTCTCAGAAAATACTAAGTATGGCTTCAAACAATTTCTACAATTGCTGTCAAATTCAGGATCAAGGAAGAAAAAAAGAAACAATGGATTTTTTTTAAGAATCTTGTTTCTTTTTTTAAATATTTATTTACTTATTTTATTATCCATTTATTTATTTTAGCTGAGCTGGGTCTTAGTTGCAGCATGCTGGATTTTTAGTTGCGGCATGGGGACTTCTTAGTTGCTTCTTTTTTAAAAAAAATTAATTAATTTATTTAAAAAAATGTCATTGGAGTATAGTTGCTTCACAATATTGTTAGTTTCTACTGTACAGCAGAGTGAATCAGCAATATGTTTACATATATCTCCTCTTTTCTGGATTTCCTTCCGATTTAGGTCACCCAGAGCATTGAGTAGAGTTCCCAGTGTTATACAGTAGGTTCTCATTAGTTAATTATTCTATACATCGTATCAATAGTGTATGTATGTCAATCCCAATCTCCCAATTTAGTTGCTTCTTAGTTGCAGCATGACGGCTCTTAATTGTAGCATGCATGCGGGATCTAATTCCCCGACGAGGGATCAAACCTGGGTCCCCTGCATTGGGAGCACAGAGTCTTATGAACTGGACCACCAGGGAAGTCCCAAGAATCTTGTTTCTTACCAGAAAATCTAGTTTGAAGATATTGAGTTTGTTATGCAATGGGAAATGTGATTTTTCTTCTATCCTGAAACTTCTGCTTAAAAATGTGAATACAGACATGGCCATCATTTGGTACATACTTGATAATGTTTATTTTTAGTTTTTCTACCACGGCTTTAGAGTTCATATGTTCATGATAAATTCATTCTGACAGAAGTCCCAAAAGATTATATGATCCCTTACAACTGAATTCAGTAGTAATTTCCAACTAAACCCTCTCTCTCTCAGAAGATCTTAAAGCCACGGGTGCAATCCCCTTAGCTCTATTAGCAATGTTGGATGACTGCAGCTTCTGATTGCGTTTTCATTTCATCAATTCCATCTGAATTTCTAAAACACTGAAATTTGTTATTAACAATATCAATTAATTAATTTCCTAAAATTGTATGAGTAGACAATTCCATAATGGCACTGCTCTACTCCATGTTCTGTGAAATGATACCTCTGCTTTAAAACTGGAAGAGAAGAGAAGAAACATAGGAAACTTCAGTTGGCTCAAATTATTTTCTCCTACTTGTAGTTGCTCACAGACTGCATTCTCTTGAGCTGGGGGCTGTTGCCCGAGCTTTTCCCTCTCTCTGCAGTCCTGATCATCTTCGCCACTGCATTGACCTCTCTGGGCTGTCACACTCGAGATGGCTTCCTCTGGGAATCCACTCTGTCTGGGACAGATGCCTCCACCTATGAGATCTCCAACACCCCTTTTGATTCCTATCATGACAGTTATTACCCTATTTTATAATTCTACTTCTTTATGATTCTAGTATCCTTCAACTATAATTCTACTGTCTTTATAATTTCACTGTCTACTTTCTTTTGCATCACTTTACTGTTGTCTTCAATATTTTATCTCTAGCACCTAACTTGGAGCCCATAAGTCCATATATGGGGGGGAGGGAGCAAAAACAAAGCCAAAAAACACCTTTCACCTTGAAAACCTTTTTTCTCATCTTTGCAGTTAATCCTAGGTTACATCTTTTAAGTATTCTACAAGAATTCCCTGGCAGTCCAGTGTTTAGGAATCTGTGTTCTCACTGCCAGGGACCCAGGTTCAATCCCTGTTCGGGGAACTAAAATCCCACAAGCCATGCAGCCAAAAAAAAAAAAAAAAAGAAAAGAATTCTAGTCTTTACATTGCCCTAAACATGCTTTGTTTTCCTTTGAAGTGTTAGGTCTCTTGATTCAAAATTTAACTCTTAAATTGCACATCAGATTTTGATTTTTTTGTCTTTGTTGTTCCACACTCTCATAAGGTAAATTAGAATTCTTCAAATAATGCAAATTTCAAAAAGAATATGCAATGTTTGAAGCAAAAGTTCCATGAGGGAAAGTATTTTGAGTGATTTCTTTACCACTAATATCCCAAACTCCTAGAACACTGTCTGTCATATAGTAGATGCTCAATAAATATTTACTGAATGAAACATAGATTTAAACCAACACCCTAATCACATACTGGATTGGAGACATAAAGAGAAAAAGATGAATAAATATTTACTGAATGAAACATAGATTTAAACCAACACCCTAATCACATACTGGATTGGAGACATAAAGAGAAAAAGATGAATATGGCCAGACAAGTGAAAACAGCACCATTTATCAACAGAGAAAAACAAGGCCAGTGATTAAAAACTCAGAGGCAAACCGATCATGGTTGTAGGCCTTTAACCAGCTCTTGGCCTTGCACAAGTTACAGAAACTCTCAGGTCCTCAGTTATGACATTGGAAAACTGAATCTCATATTACGTACCTCTTAGGTAGGTTGTGAAGATTAAGGGAGAAAAGGTAATTAAAGCATTCAATACAGTGCCTAGCAGAGAGAAAGCACTAATCAGGCATAGCTGTTATTATTATTATTTGGATGGTATTGCCCCCTGCACTGGCCAGAAGTATTATTAATGCTATAGCAACCACATGTGCTGTGCTACTTTCTTATCTTGATTCTTTTATTATATCAGATTTATGACAAGATAAAAATTCCTGTGATCCAGAGACATTTTTTAAGGTAACTGTTGCAGCTCCTGTGAAATGATGAACTAAAAAAATTGAACCCAGCTGGAAGAAGCGTTGCCAAACCTCTCACCAGCTGTAAAAGCCCTTCAGAAGCTATTTTATAGACTCTTGATGTTGATTTCTTTCTTCTCTCTTTTCTTCTTCCAAGCTTGCTTTCACTTGGAAGCAAATCTCTTCCTTGATTTCTTTCCCCTTTCTCCCTCCCTGAGGATGGTCTCAGACACCAAGAATGATGGGTAGGGCTGCTGGTTCCATACATTTGTTCATGCCTGGATCATTCAGAAACCCTGCTCAATTTCTAACATATTCAAAGGAACCCCATGCTAGGAAAATACTACAAGGAACTCAATGATAATATGACATTCAGCAAAACATAGTGTAGTATCATGGGCCAAAGGCTGGCTTTTTTTTTTTTTTTTTTTTTTTGGCCACACCGCACAGCATGTGGGATCTTAGTTCCTTACCAGGGATCAAACCCATGCCCCCTGCAGTGGAAGCACAGATTCTTAACCACTGGACCACCAGGGAAGTCCCCAAAGCCTGGCTTTGAAGTCACAAAGACCAGGGTTTGAATCCTGGCAAGTTTCTTAACTTCTCTGAACTGGAGTATCCTCATATGTAAAATGGGGCTGGAGTTAACTGACTTGCAAGATTAATTAAGGTTAGAAATAATATGAATAAAGAACTCATATCACATGGGTGGTTAAATAAATGACATCTGCAGTTAGTAATGTAATCCAAAGTCCGAGCTCTAAAACACTTAGAAAAAGTCTAATAAAAATATGTCCAAAACAGGGGCTTCCCTGGTGGCACGGTGGTTGAGAGTCTGCCTGCCGATGCAGGGGACACGGGTTTGTGCCCCGGTCTGGGAAGATCCCACATGCCGTGGAGCGGCTGGGCCCGTGAGCCATGGCCGCTGAGCCTGTGCATCCGGAGCCTGTGCTCCACAACAGGAGAGGCCACAAGAGTGAGAGGCCCGCGTACCGCAAAAAAAAAAAAAAAAAAAAAAGTCCAAAATATTCATAATGAATAATAGCTTACATTTGTTGAGCACTTCACTGTATGAATAACATCATGCAAGTATATTTTAAGAAGATGACTATACCCAGTGATAAATTCATCATGTGCTCATAATGTCTAAGGTATATCCATTCAAAGTGATGGGTTCCATGGGAAAGCAGAAATCCACTTCCGAAAACCACTCATTACTTTTCAAAATGACTAAATCAGGAGACAACACCAACAGCTACTTATTTTAATGGAGACATTTTTCAGAAGAAATGTCAACCACAAATCTGTCTTGGCAGATGCATGCTATGTTATTTTCTATCCTTTTCCTTCGCAACATTGGCAAGCAGAGCTGCCTGAAGGATGAGCAGCTTTCAAGTTTCAATCCAGAGGATTAAAAATGGAGTCTGTTTACTTCTGTTTTTAATTCTTTTTATGTAAAAATGTTATTCTTCCTTTTGAAAACAAGTGATATTTGTGGAGAGGATGTGTGTGTGTGTGTGTGTGTGTGTATGCCTACATGTGAGTGGGTGCTGGGGGTAAAGAATGCAGACAAGTATAAGGAGAAAATAAAAAGCATCCATTATTCTGCAACCCAGAAAAAAACGCTGTTAACATTTCGGGTCTTTTCCATGCAGTGTTTTTCTATGATATTTTGATAGTATGGCGGCTGAAATCATATTGTGCTATACATTAAACATTATTTAACTTAAAATTATATCATGAACATGTTTGCAAGGTATTTACTTTCCCTTTTAAAGCCGTAATAGTAATGAATAACCTAGTGTATCTACTTCAGAGAATTGACATGAAGTCCAGATTAGAAAAGATGTGAGGGTCCTTTGTAAGTCACTTGTAGAGCACACAAATGAGATTATTATTTACTCTGATGCATATGATTTGAGGCGTCAAAAAGCCCATATTTATTATGCATTTACAGAGCACTCTGAAAACCGCTGTGGGGATCCAGAAAAGACTTAACACAGCTCCTGACCCCAGAGAGTTCATAGTCTGGTCCAAGAAATGAAGCTAAAATATGAAAACATTAGAGAAAAGCAGAGGGTTAAGCTCTTCTTTTGACTATGAGTAGAACTTAGCCTAATTATTTAAAAAGAGTGCTCAGATCTTGAATTCCTTCTATCCTTGGTTCTTTCAATTTTAAAATGAGTCATGCTTCAGAGAATTATTTTTTTCTTACCTCAGACATAATTATAATTTTACCCCCAATAATGTGACTTGCCAGTTGAATAGTAAATTTCCAGCCCACCTGGAAAAAAAAAAAAAGAAAGAGAAAGAGGAAAGAAAAGGTCTTTTTTTGTAAACTCAGATCATTTATAATGATCTGTTTAAATTAAAACTAGTATTTTATAGAGAAAGACCCCTGGACTAAAAAAAAAAAAAAAAAAAAAAGAATTATAAAATGAGAAAGCTTCTTAAGATTCTATTAGTTTATGTTACAGAAAAAAATCTAAACTATTTTTTTTTTTGCCAGAAGCATATAAGGGGTATTTTTACATAATTATGTTACTATGGAAAATTCCCATGTTTGGTTATGTCTGAAAGGTGGAATTAAGAATAATTTTAATCTTTTTTCTTCTCTTTTTCTACAAATTTTTCTACTATAATATGTATCCTGTTGATAATCTAGAAAAAAGAAAATTACTAAGAACTCATACGCTCAAAGATCAAAAATAACATTGTCAACCAGTTTAAATAAATAAGAAGTGGGAGAATTCAGCTCAAATAAACAAAGCACAGCAATACGATATCTACAGGAAACCAGTGCAATATTTTCCATGAGGGAAAAGTACATACTAAGCTTCCTTGAACTCTACAGAACCTCTCCCCAGATGATTCACTAGCTTTCCTTCAAATTATTTATTTGGTTTCACGGTATGTCAAACAACTGTCAAATTCAGCGGCAGTGTTTTTTCTCTCTCCATGAAGTCTACTGGGAATTCATACTATCAAAATTGTCCAAAGTTAAATAACTTCGTCAGAGCCAGGAATTGAATTAACAGACCAAGGGATAGATCTTGGATTAGCTGAGGCTCAGGGATAAATTGGGAAAGGGACCAAGTAGAGAGTTTAGCAAGATGTAGAAAATGCAGGAATGGCATAGGAAAAAAGTTAAATGAAACAGTCAGCAGAAGGATAAAGAAATGGATTTTCTTAGGGCTCAGCCCAAGGAAGGCATTAGGTTGTTTGTCCATTCATTAATTCAATAAGTATGTATTGTTGGTGCTAATTAGATTATATAAAGAGCAATAGAGTCTTAATTAAAAGCAACATCTTAAGGCTGGTAGAGGAAGATGAGGCAAGGAGGGGAAGAGAAAGTAGTCAAAGATGGGGGAGAAAAGGAGAACCGGGTACCATACCTATACCATACCTAAATTAAAAGTGCTCCAGGAAGAGAGGCATCAACTGTCCAAAGTTGCTTCTGAGGGAAGTCAAGTAAGATGAGGACTGAAAAAAACCCGTTCCTGTTATAAACTGGAGGGTAGTTAGAGAATTTTATTGTCCATTGTTCATTTGGAGTAGACACCAGATAGGAGTAGGCAGTGGAATAAGTGGGAGGTGAGAAGAGAGCTGGATAGGCAGGTGTCAAAAACTCAAGGCATTTGACTGTGGGGGAAAAGAGAAAAATAAAGCAGTACTTAGATGGAAGAGTGTAGCTGAGGAAACAGTTGTTGCTTTTGTTTTACATCCATTGCTTTTGTTTCAGAGAGGGGAGACTTGAGTGAGTTTCAATGCTGGTGGAAGGGACATGGTTGAAAGGAAGAGGCTGACATGACCCCATGAATGTAAGAAGCCTTATCTAAAAGTCTAGAACAGGTCCAAACCAGCAATTCAACCAATATCAACAAATATATGTTAAGTCCTTATAGGCTAGGAATCAAAACTGAACAAGATAAGTTCCCTGCTTTTTAGAAATACAGCTTGATATCAACTCACAGGAAGAGAATCTATTCAGGGGAAGAGACAGGAAGCCACATAATTAATATGTGTCAAAATAAAATCCAGAAGACAATTACCAGAAGAACAGGACAGACAATAAAAGCCCACGAACCAGTACGAAATCTCCTGAACATTCCCCACACAGGCCGTCCCAATTCATCCTCCAGCCTTCGCCCCTCTTAAGTTGCCCTTTCTCTTCCGTTCTTCCTTTCAGATCCTGTCTTTTGTCCCTGGTTATTCACCTCTTTTCCCTGACTATTCCAGCCTCTGTCAGTCTCCTCTGTTTCTGAATTCCTTTACCACTTAACATGTGTACTGCACAGTTCAGCTCTTAGCTATTTTCCGGGAGACAGTGTTGTATTAAGGTAAGGAACCCCAACTGCATGGTCTCAGAGTGACCTGGGTCAAATCCAGCCTGTATCACTCCCTACACGCAGGACCTGAGTAAGTCCTGCATCTAGTTTCTCCATCTCTAGAATGAGCAGGTAAATCTACCTCTGAAGGTCACTATCAAGAGTACATGAAATATATATATGTGTAACTGATTCACTTTGCTGCACACCTGAAACTAACACAACACTGTAAGTCAACTATACTCCAATAAAACTTTTTTTAAAAAAGCATACATGAAATAATATTTATCGGGCAACTGAAACAGTCTGGGCTCTTGACCCAGACTGTGTGTGTTAGAATCTGGGTTCTACTGGGGCATCTTGGGCAGGTTACTTAACCTATCTGGGGTTAAAATTCCTCCTTTATAAAAGGAGTTTCTAACTGCTGCCTACCTCATAGAGTTCTTGAAAGAATGAGGCAGTATCAATAAAGTTCTTAAAACATCACTAGGCATGTAATAAGTACTATGTAAATGTTCGTGGTTATTATTATCTTCTTCCCTGCCGTGTATTATTAGACTAAAAAATAGTTTACTTAAAATGTTTGCTACTCACCCTTTAGCAATATTAGCAATAATTCTAGTTTTCAGGTAATTTCATTTCAGTGAGCACAGTGTTTTAATTTTTAAGAAACTTCTGTGTTGTTTTGACTTTTCTGTTTATTATGTGTATTTAATAATGGCTGTATTATATATGCTTCCCCAATTGTGGTTCAATACTCTAATACTTTAAAACTGCTAAAAGTTCAAGATACAGTTCCAACCTGTATATGTGGTGGGTGGGTGAGGGCATCCCCACAGCAATAAGCAATTCTCTGATGCTAGCTTGGTGTCCTACAATTCAACTCAATTCTGGTACTCTGTTCGGAAATTGCATCAGATTCCACTGGTTAAGGGCTCAGTCCCACAAGACTGTCCCCCACCATCCCCACTTCAGAAGCCAGGTCTGTGCTTCTGACCTACTAAACTATAGCTTGGAGGTTCCAATGACCCCTACCTTGGGTTCAATTAATTTACTATCGCGACTCACAAAACTCAGAGAAACAATTAACTTACTAGATTACTGGCTTATTATAAAAGGATATAACTCAGGAACAGCCAGTTAGAAGAAATACTTACGGAGAAAGGGCATGAGGCATGGCTACGAGCACACCACTCTCCCCAGATCTCCACGTGTTCACCAACCCAGAAGCTTTCCAATCCCTCTCTCTTCTTTTGTGTATTTATGGAGACTTCACTACAGAGGCATGATTGATTAAATCACTGGCCATTGGTGACTGAACTCAGTATCCAGCTCTACTCCTCTGCCCTCCCTGGTGGGAGGTAGGGGGTGGGACTGGAAGTTCCAACCCTCTAATCACGGGGTAGGTTCTTTGGGCCACCAACCCCCATCCTGAGTGGGGAGATGCAAAAGTCACCTCATTAACAGAACAAAAGACATCTTTATCATTCTCATTAGTCAGGAAATTCTAAGGGTTTTAGGAACTCTGTTCTGGAAATAGGAACTAAGATCACACAAGTATTTCTTATTATAAATCATAATATCACAGCCACCATTATCTGCCCAAGCAAATAAAATGTCACAACTCATGAGTCCCTGGAAAGGCCACTTTGGCATCAATCTGATCCCTCTTCTTAGCTTGTACTTATCCTATACATAAAAACAAAGGATTAGAAATAATTAACTAAAATAATAAAGCTATAAATTATGCAAATTACAAAATTTTTAAAAAGTACTCCAACAGAAGTCTTACTCTGAGCAGGCCATTAGTCAATGCACAGAAGAAATAAAAATGATCAACAAACACATTGTAAAAACGTTTTACTTCACTAGTCATCAGAAAACTCAAATCAACAGTAAGACTTTTTTTTTTTTAATTGAAGCATAGTTGATTTACAATGTTGGTTACTTTCTGGTGTACAGCAAAGTGATTCAGTCATATTTGTTTTTCCAGATTCTTTTCCATTACAGTTTATTACAAGATATTGAGTATAGTTCCCTATACTGTACAATAGGACTTGTTTATCTATTTTATATATAGCAATTTGGATCTGCCAGTCCCAAACTCCTAACTTATCCCTCCAACCCCACCTTTCCCTTTTGGTATCCATAACTTTGTTTTCTATAAAACTCTATTTTTATGTGTCAAATTAAAAGAGATTATTTAAAGTATAGTACTCAGTGTTGACTGAGTACTATATAAACTATATAAACTGTTGCCACTTTGAAAAGTAATTTGGCAACATATATCAAGAGCCTTGGCAATGACATGCCTTTTGACTCAATAATTTCACTCCTAGAAATGTGTTCTGGTGAAATGACCATAGATAAGGATAAGTGTTTATGAAGGAGAATATTCATCAAAGATATATTTGCTTCCTTGGTGATTTCATCCACCCCCATATCTATAAATTCTCTATACACTGCTGACTTCCAAATTTATACCTCCAAGTTCAACCTCTTCCTTTAACTCTGGACTCCCCTATCCAACTGCCCACTTGACATCTCCATCTGGGTGTCTAATAGGCATCTCAGACTTAACTGTACAAACTGACCTCCGGCTTCCTGATCTCCCACCACACCCGCCCCAACCCTGCTCTATTCTAGTCTTCAGCTGATGCCACCTCTATCCTTCTGTGGTAACTTAAGCCAAAAACTTCATAATCTTTGACTCCTCTCCTGTCTGCCAACAAATCCTACTGGCTCTTCATTCAAAGTATATCAAAATTCTTCTGCTTCTCAGGACCTCCATCACTACCACCCTAGCCCAGGATACACCATCTCTCTCCTGGATTACCATGATAGCCTCCTAACTGGTCTTCTTGCTTCTGTGTCCCCTGAAGGCTAGTCATGTAGCAGCCCAAGGAAACATTTTAAAAAGCTAATTAGCTTATGTCATTCCCCTATTCAAATCCTTTAACAGCATCTCATCTCAGAGTAAAAACCAAAGTCTTTACCCGTGTGGCCTTATATCTGCTGTGGTGTCCTGTTATCGCTCTGACCTCATGCCTCCTTCTTTCCTCTTTGTTTATTCATTTCACTCACTGTACTCGCTACTGTTCTCAGAATGCTGCAGGCACAGTTCTGCCACAGGGCCTTACTTTTGCTGTTCCCTACCCTTGGGGTGCTCCTCCCTGATATCCACATGCCTTGCTTCTTACAGCCTTCAAGTCTTTGTTCAGATGTTACCTTCTCTTTGAGATCTTACTTGACCCATTATTCAAAATTGCAACATCCTTTCACCTGCACTCTCTATCCCCTTTATCTGCTTTATTTTTCTCCAAGACTTTTATTACCTTCTAATATGCCATTTAATTTATTTTATTCATTGTCTACCTCTCCCTATTAGATTGTAAGCTCCATGAAGGCAGCAATTTTTTTGTATACTTTATTCATTGTTATTTCATAATGCCTATAATAGTACATGGTACATAGTACATGTTCAATAAGCATTTGTTGAATGGATTAACAAATTTACAAGAGCAAAAAAAGGAAATAAAGTCCAACAATAGGAGAACTACTCAATAGCGGCACATTAAAACAATGAAATGTTTATAAACATGGAGTCATGTTTTCAAAGACTTTTAGTACCATAGAAATGTGCAAAATTTAAAACTATCTAGTAACATTATACTTTTTTTAATCTTGAAGGAAATACAGCAAAATCTTAATTTTGGATACCTCTAGGTGATAATTTTACAAGACGTTTCTTGTTATCTTTTTTGTAGTACCTTTTTATTGCCAAACATTATACATAAATGTTGCTTTTATAAACAGTTTTTTTCCAAAAACCATATAATGGAAATAGGATAATTATCATCCCAGCTACTATTTTTCAAGGATGTCACAGATTTTATGTACTGGTGCTAAGTCTTTTCTGTACCTTTGGAAGCAGACAAAATAACTTAGGTTTGGAGTCAGATAGGTTAAGTTCCTACTTAGCCTCCTTAAGCCTCCATTTGTTCATCTGTGAACTAGGCTAACACTATCTCCAGAGAACTTCTATACAGATTAAAAGTATATAAAACATTTGGTCCAGTACCTAGCACATTGTAAGCCTCTGTAATTTGAATATACTATTGCTATTTTTGGTTTTGGTTGTCATTATTATCTCTCATCTGTTTAACGATCTTTAACTGTAATGTGGATAAGATTGTAATATTTACAGATTAAGGAATTTGCCCAAGTTCATATAGCAAGTGAGTGGCAGAGCCAGAATTCCTTCTGTGTCTGCCTAGCTGCAAAGCCAATGCTCTTTCTATCACCCGCTTCTACCTCTACCCCAGGAATAATGATTGCAAAGTTTTATTTTCACTGTGAGTCCCAAAAAGTTTGGTATCAAGTTATCTGTCCTCAGCTGCTTTATTTTTGACACTCTGCTTTGGATGCATATGTGAACATAAACCATATGTCTTAGAGTTAAATTATCAGGAAAGAACATGTGGTTTTAACTTGTGGACTATTTTCAGTCTAAAATCTCTCTCTTCACTAAGGTCAAGTCATAATGACAAGGGATTGTTACTGGGCTAAAATGCTGGTAAATCACTCAGTGATTTAAAATCAACTTTTGGCTTATATACTTTCCAAGTGGAGAGCTTAGTGCTTTTTTAAATTTCTTGAATAATTACAATTAATGCATATTAGACCACACCCATCATTGACAAAAGTCAGTGATCTGTCTGTGAGTAGTAGCATCAACTTCAGAAAGGCCGAGACTCTGCAGTTACTATCTGTTGGCCTTTGGTTCCAAAATTAAATATTCTCAGGAGAACTTGCAAGATATATTATAGAGGGTTCTTTTTTCTCCTGATTGAATAATGTGATAATAGTTTAATAGTTATATATACATTTTTAAAGATATATATATATATATATAATATTAATTTAATAATCCAGCTCCATTTAACAATCAAATATGGCCATATATCACTCCTTAAACAACCTACACTATTTGCAGTTTGTACCAGATTACCATATGCCTGGTTCTTTGAAATGGTGCTCATTTTCATCCTTATTCAAAGCCTTATTCAAAGGAGGTTTTGTTATCTATTCTACATCAAGAAAGCTGAGGCTCAGAGAGGTTGAATAACCTTTCTTAATCAGGATATGATACAGATACAGATTTTAAACGAAGATCTATCTAATTCCAAAGCTTGTTCTCTCTCTAACACACAACCTCAAATGTATTCAAAAATAATATATGTTTACCAAGATCTACTTTTAAAACACAAATAACAATCTAAATTTCTAAGGAAGTGTTATATTAGCAAATTGTTTTTTTCAATAAAAACAGACTACTTTTATTTTCTCTAATTTTCTTCTTCAAATAAGTAATCTAAACAACTCTTTTGTAGTATTGTAGGCGCTCCCAAATTATTCAAGTTAGTATAGTCTTCTGTTATCATCGTAGTCTGTTATCACACATAAAATCTTTGTATCTCCTGTATCAATTAAACATTAGAGCTATATTAATTTTGGCCTCCTCCATCTATTTGTTTGAGGGCAAAATGAGACTATACTGCCTTTTGTATAATATACAGTATATGAAAATGGTAAATACAAATAAAAATAAGAATCTGTAGTATTAGAATTACTTGTAATACAAGGAAAGAGTATTGATGTTTTACTTCACGTGTCATTATTACTTTTAAAGTTAGTAAACATTTAAGTAGTTTCAAGAAGCATTTTGAAAAAGCATTCAGGATAAATTCATTATAAATTATTAAAGGAAAGTGGACAAGTTTTGGAGTTGAGAGTACAGCCATGCTCTTCCAAAATACAACTTTAAAATCACTGCCAGTACCTGCCGTTTCCAATATGGCACTTTCTATTGCTGTGACGTAGCAATTACATCAGCTTTGAGAAAGCCATGTAATTTCCCAGCATTACTTTTCTTCCCAAAACAGCATCCAGTGCTCTTGAGAGACACTTCTCTCAGAGGCATGTTTCTGCCCTTGTAGACAGGCTGAAGTGACACGAGTCTGGGACCAGAGATGAGGTAGATGCCGTTTTCACAGCTCTGGTCCCTCCCAGCTGCTTCTCACCTGCTCACACCTGTCCCAGGCAACATGTACACAGCTTTTGTTTTCACACTTCACCTCCAGCCCTGAAGAGAAGTCTAGGAGTGGGCTTGGCTGCCTGACACTTTTTTCCAAAAGTCACTGAAAAGTGATTAAGTCCCAAATCTCAAAGCTGAAAGGAAGCAAATTCTCCCTTTCAGCCTCTAACAAATCATCCCCTACATGATCTCTCTCACAAATTCTCAGGCACCGTCATGCCTTATAGGCTGTCTCAAAAGTAAACCTTCACACCAAGCAAAAGAAATTGCAAACAGACTGGGGGGAATTTGGATTACAATTTATTTTTCAGCTCCATGTATGATAACTGAATAATTTACTCTGTCTTAGTGAACGGGGTTTAAAAACTTCAGATGGATCAAGATTGTCAAAAGGGACATGTCAACCTAAATAAAAGGCAAGCACAAAATTGTTAAAAAGATGAGTTCATTCAGGAATAGCAGAGGAATACAGGCGAGTCCGTTGATGGTTTGGGGTAGGCTGTATTTATGGGCAGAGAATGTTAAGAGGGGAGAATTCAATTAGAGACTTAAAATCAAAACCAAACCAAGACCAGCTTTGAAAATTTCCCAAGCAGACAAAACCAGTGCAGTCATACAAAGCTCATTCAGCTTATTTTGTGAGACCGCCTGACCTAGATCAGTTCTTGTTCATGCCTCTGGAAACCATGAGTAAAGCTTCCCAAGGGTAAATATGAGGCAACCCCTGAGCAATTCCCTGTCATTAAAGAAAATTCCAATATTATCAGTTTTCTATAAATTGGGCAGTTACAGGGAAATGGGTCTTTCAGTCCTTAAGTTTTGTCTTCCTGAGGGCACATGCAGGAGATTTTCCATTTTATAGCCGATTTAGATTGAAATTCTTTCACAGACCATAGATTGGTATAGAAACACTGAAGGCATTCCTTCTCTTGGTTATCCTCCCATTTAGTATTTTTGGAAAGCCACACTGAGTAGAAGAAAGGGAATATTTTACCTCACCTCATGTAGGAGTGAGCTGCCAGCCTCCAGCCCTGGCCATTCCAGCTCAGCAAGCCTGCCTCACAGTGCAGGGCCAGTGGCCAGGGAACCAGGCTCGGGACCCTCCCTCCCAACCGGGCATTGCTTCAAAAAAGCCCAGTGCCTTCTCAGCCAGGCAAGTATCTCCAGGATCCTTCTGGCTGTCTGTTGCTTTCCTGAAGTTAACAATGACTGCCATACTTTGTTCCACAACTACTTTCTAATGTCTTCCTTTCTACCAATCATCTGCATTTTTTTTTTTTTTTTTGGCTGCATTGGGTCTTTGTTGCGGTGCGCGGGCTTCTCATTGCAGTGGCTTCTCTTATTGCAGAGCACAGCATGCGGGCTTCAGTAGTTGTGGCGCACGGGCTTAGTTGCTCCACGGCTTGTGGGATCTACCCGGGCCAGGGTTCGAACCCGTGTCCCCTGAATTGGCAGGTGGATTCTTAACCACTGCGCCACCAGGGAAGCCCCAATCTAACTTTTTATTCTTTTTTTTTTTTGGTTTTTTTAAATCATTTGTGCGTGGCTGGATGTCACTTTTCATTACCTGCTAACTCCATCCCATGCAGAACAAGAGAGGATGTGGGCATGGGGAGACTATCAATATCCACACTCTTTTTCCATTCACATGTCTTCACACAGTTCAGGGCTTCTCTCTTGCAGTCAGAATTCTGCTTAGGCTCTGATTCATGATAATGTGCTTTTATTCCTAACTGTAGTTCTCACATAACCAGGAGCCCTTCTTGGCATTATTGACAGCCTTCCAAGAACATATGTATGTGGCTTACTTAAAAGAACAGTCCTAGCTTGTCCAGGAGCTGGCTAGTCTGTCTAGGTAGGCAAGAGGCGACAGGGGCCCAACCTTAAAGTTTTCATTAAAGACTAGAGATGTCCAGATGGAACATCTTCTACATTTTGTCCAGATGGAACATCTTATATTTTATAGACTTGGAGGTGCTATTTGGAAAGGAGGTTTCTAAGGAGGCAGCAAAAGCAACAAGTTTGGAAGTCAATTCAATGACACTTTTAGGTCTGCTAGTAAGCCTTTTCTGTCTGGAGTGCCCTGGCCTGGTTCATTTTATTCTCACTGTTGCCCACCCCTCAGGCATTTGAGAATCGACTTGAAAGTTTGGTTGCAGAGAATATGGGCTCTCAAGTCAGGCAGTCCTGTGTTCTGACAGTAGCTCTGTCATTTACCACCCTCATGACATTGGAGCAGCTCACCTTTCACTGGGGTCAGCTTGCTTCTCTATAAAATAGAAATAATAACTCCTACTCCACAGGATTATTAGGAGGACTTAACATTTAGGAGACTCTTAATATTAGGAGCCTAACACAGAATAAACGTTTGATACATTAAAGTCTCCATTATTTCACGACTCCATATTTAGTGTGCAAACTAGAGAATAATAGAGGGAAAGGGAAGACAATTTTTAGTTGTTAAATTTTGGTGCTTACGGTCAGAATGGCCATCATCAAAAAATCTACAAACAATAAATGCTGGAGAGGGTGTGGAGAAAAGGGAAGCCTCTTGCACTGTTGGTGGGAATGTAAATTGATACAGCCACTATGGAGAACAGTATGGAGGGTCCTTAAAAATTAAACATAGAACTACCATACGACGCAGCAATCCCACACCTGGGCATATACCCTGAGAAAACCATAATTCAAAAAGAGTCATATGGGGCTTCCCTGGTGGTTGAGAGTCCGCCTGCCGATGCAGGGGACACGGTTTCGTGCTCTGGTCCGGGAAGATCCCACATGCCGCAGAGTGGCTGGGCCCGTGAGCCATGGCCTCTGAGCCTGCGTGTCTGGAGCCTGTGCTCCGCAACGGGAGAGGTCACAACAGTGAGAGGCCCGCGTACCACAAAAAAAAAAAAAAAAAAAAAGAAGTCATGTACCACAATTTTCATTGCAGCTCTATTTACAATAGCCAGGACCTGGAAGCAACCTAGGAGCCCATCAACAGATGAATGGATAAAGAAGATGTGACACATATGTATAATGGAATATTACTCAGCCATAAAAAGAAATGAAGTTGAGTTATTTGTAGTGAGGTGGATGGACCTAGAGTCTGTCATACAGAGTGAAGTAAGTCAGAAAGAGAAAAATAAATACCATATGCTAACACATATATATGGAATCTAAAAAAAAAAAATGGTCATGAAGAATCTAGGGGCAAGACGGGAATAAAGACACAGAGATACTAGAGAATGGACTTGAGGACAGGGGGATGGGGAAGGGTGAGCTGGGACAAAGTGAGAGAGTGGCATGGACATATATACATTACCAAACATAAAATAGATAGCTAGTGGGAAACAGCCGCATAGCACAGGGAGATCAGCTCTGTGCTTTGTGACCACCTAGAGGGGTGGGATAGGGAGGGTGGGAGGGAGGGAGATGCAAGAGGGAAGAGATATGGGAATATATATATATGTATAACTGACTCACTTTGTTATAAAGCAGAAACTAACACACCATTGTAAAGCAATTATACTCCAATAAAGATGTTAAAAAAAAAATTGGTGCTTATCAACACTCCTTGGAAAGATCCATCCTGGGAGAAGGAGGAGGGATTGAAGTGACAGAATTCCTTGATTTAACTAGTTCTGCCCAGGCTGCTTGACCCTCTCAGAAATGACCTGCCATCCTCCATGAAAGCATGCGCTCATCTGAACCTTTGGATCTCTCAATCCGCTTGTGATTTTGTTTGTTGTTATTATACCTAATCCTTACTAATGCAGCATGCTCTGTTAGCATGTGCTTATCTCTGATAAATCACAAATAATAACCCACTCTCTTCATACATTTTTAATCACTGTCACTTACTTGACCTTGAATAATACTAGTGGATTTTTTTAATGTTTCCTATGAAATTTTAGAAAAGTGTTTTAAAAAAATTCTAAGAACACAAATTGCACAACACAGAAAGAAATGCATGCCATTTCCCTTTCACAGTAACAGGGATGAACATACGGGGACTTAACCCAATCATGATAATACTTCTTTTTTTTTTTTTTTTTTTTTGCGGTACATGGGCCTCTCACTGTTGTGGCCTCTCCCGTTGCGGAACACAGGCTCGGGACACGCAGGCTCCGCGGCCATGGCTCACGGGCCCAGCCGCTCCGCAGCATGTGGGATCTTCCGGGGCACGAACCCATGTCCCCTACATCGGCAGGCGGACTCTCAACCACTGCACCACCAGGGAAGCCCGATAATACTTCTTTTATGAGCACAAACACCAAAATTTAGACATCCAAAGACCTACATACCTTTTCCCCCATCTTTACATGGAAAAAAATATTATTAAATTTCAGCACTCCAGGAAATTAGAAAAAGGAGAAGCCTTAACAAAACCAGGCTTGTGATTAAATTTCTATGTTTAATATTCTAAAATAGAAGTATGACTCTTAATCATTTTTAATACATTTAACTTACTAATGTCAAAATGCCAATGTTTCAGAAAGAGTTTCTGAACCCCGCTCTCTCTTTGATCAAAAATGTATCAAATCCCTTTAGATTTATAAGGACTCAGATTTACTCATGCAAAAAGCAGCATTGGGTAAAAGGGACTTTGGGAGGTCTTCTCGCCACCTGAATGCCCCTAGACAAAAATCTTTAGCCATAGTTTCTAAACATTTTGACTTTCTTCTAAGTAAAATATTAATAACTGAATATAGTGTGTGTGTACAAGATGAAAGCATCTTGTATGTAATTAAATACCCAACTTTTGCTCTTAGAATTTTAGCATGAACACTTACCAGTTAAAAATTCTACATAAACACCATTTTATTGTAGGGATTTATCTAATTTGCTTAGCTTTTTTTTTGTTCTTTGATGTTTAAGTTTCCAAATTTTTACTTTTGTTTATCCGTGTCCATGCTTTTAATTACTTTTCTCAGGATTGTTTCCAAGAAGTAAAATTTCCATGTTATTTTTTTAATTCTTTTTTTTGTTTGTTTGTTTTTTTGTTTTGTTTTGTTTTTTGGCTGCATTTGGTCTTCGTTGCCGCACACGTGCTTTCTCTAGTTGCGGAGAGTGGGAGCTACTCTTCGTTGAGGTGCGCAAGCTTCTCACCGCAGTGGCTTCTCTTGTTGAGGCACCCGGGCCCTAGAGCATGAGGGCTTCAGTAGTTGTGGTGCGTGGGCTCAGTAGTTGTGGCTCGCTGGCTCTAGAGTGCAAGCTCAGTAGTTGTGGCTCACAGGCTTAGTTGCTACATGGCATGTGGGATCTTCCTGGACCAGAGATCAAACACGTGTCCCCTGCATTGGCAGGCGGATTCTTAACCACTGTGCCACCAGGAAAGTCCCGAGTTCTTTTTATTTCATTCTTGATATCTATTGCAAAATTACCTTCCAGAATAAGCTGATAATAGTTTATACTCCCATGAGTTGTGCACAGAGAGTTCCCACCTCACTGAGTTCTTGTTAACAATGGGCACTATCTCTTTTTTAAAATATTTTATAGTTGAGACATAGGCTTAAAAATGAAAGAGTTCTTAGATATCATTTGGTGTAACCTTTCATTCAACAGAGAATTTGTCTTCTCAATCCTTTTACTGTAAGTTCCTTGAGGAGAAGGACTCTCTTATCCATCATTATAATCCCAGTACCTACCATACAGTGATACATTATGTTTGTTGAGTTAAAGAGTGAATAAAATAAATAAACATATGATTGAATAAGGATATGTCTATCCTTAATAATCACCTAATTGCCAGATGATTTTTCAGAATTTGTTTGCATACTCCCTAAAGTAAATTGTAAATGCGTTTGATGAAGGAAGTATGTTCTTTATTTTAGAAGTAACTTCTAACTCTTAAACATTACACTGTAATCAGTATATCAGAAAAGTCTATTTTAAAATATTATTCTAACATCAAAAATTACCCAATACACATATCCAGAGGAAACTCTAATTCAAAGAAATACATGCACCCATTATTCATAGCAGCACTATTTACAGTAGCCAAGACATGGAAGCAACCTAAATGTCCATTGACAGATGACTGGATAAAGAAGATGTGGTACATATATACAGTGAAATATTACTCAGGCATAAAAAAGAACAAAACAATGCCATTTGCAGTGACATGGATGGACCTAGAGATTATTGTACTAAGCGAAGTAAGTCAGGCAGAGAAAGACAAATACCTTATGACATCACTTACGTGTGGAATCTAAAATATGATACAAATGAACTTACTTCCAAAACAGAAAGAGACTCACAGACATAGAAAACAAACTTATGGTTACCAAAGAGGAAAGGCGGTGGAGGAGGGATAAATTAGGAGTTTCGGATTAGCAGATAAAAACTACTATATATAAAATAGATAAACAACAAGGTCCTACTGTTTAGCACAGGGAACTATATTCAATATCCTATAATAAATAATAATGGAAAAGAATATGAAAAAGAATATATATATATGTATGTATAACTGAATCACTTTGCTGTACAACAGAAACTAACACATTTTAAATCAACTATACTTCAATTTTTAAAAATTGCCCAATAAACTGTATGTATGTCTTCAGCCGATAAAATACGTATATTGGAGAAACATGTCCTTTCTGACGATTTAGAACGTCATTTTTCAACTGAGTTAATTCTAGCTCAGAGTCAGTAAACACTCACCAGAAATTAGATTGGTGTCTCATTTTACCAAAGCATGTGCCAAAAATATAGAATTTAGTTTTAGCCTCTTGTTTGCCTACCATTCTTAGTACTATCTCATAATAATTCAAAATGGGTATGCTCATCTCGTTTACAATCCAGACCATTCTAGAAAAGCTGTGGGAAACTTGTCCTTGAACAGTTTCCAGTTTTGTTTTCTTAGCCAAGCAAAATGCCCTTGGGCTTGCTTTTATTCTTTCTGTTTCACCTCACTTGATAGTAAAGTGACCAATTAATTCTCCAAGTAGTTATCATGAAATCCTCCAAATAAGAATTTCCTTTTGAGGGCTTCCCTGGTGGTGCAGTGGTTGAGAGTCCGCCTGCCGATGCAGGGGACACGGGTTCGTGCCCCGGTCCGCGAAGGTCCCACATGCCGCGGAGCGGCTGGGCCCGTGAGCCATGGCCGCTGAGCCTGCGTGTCCGGAGCCTGTGCTCCGCAATGGGAGAGGCCACAACAGTGAGAGGTCCGCGTACCGCAAAAAAAAAAAAAAAAAAGAATTTCCTTTTGAGTTAAAATTCCCTATTACATTTCAATTCAGTTCTTTGATGCCAATTGAGTTAATGCTTTTTCTCAGAACCAAGAGAAGGAAACCAAAAGGTATCAGGTTTAACAATATTCCTTCCAAATATGCTTTATTTTCTGTAAGTACAAGTTTGTTTTACATATAATAGAGAGACCTAAAAGTTACATTGAAAAAGCTGTTAATACATTAGTTTAATGTTCACTAAGTTTCTCTGATTCCTCAATTTTAACAGTATTAGTAAGTGCATTCTTATTAATTCATAAAATGAATAAATGAATTCCTTTGACATGAGTTATGTAACATCAATAACAGGATCACTATTTACTCTGTGCTTATTACGTGCCAAGCAGTGAGCTAAATGACTCATATTTATTATTTCATTTAGTCCTCTCAATAACGATATACTTTAAGGTATTATTAGCCTCATCTTAGAGATGAGGAAACTGAGGCGAGAGAGAGAGACTTGAAAGTACTTGGCCAAGACCACGCAGCTCTAGCGACTCAAGCCGGGTCAAAACCTTGTTCTCACACTGCTGCAGTGTAACACAAGGCAGTTCAGATCATTGATGTAAAGCAGGAATGCTGAAACATTTTGTCTGGCATGCAAAACTTGATCAGTAGCTCCCCTTGATACTGCGCTGAGGCAGGTGAGCAATTCAAGCTCTATCAGAGTGTTTTGGATGCCTAGTAGTGCCAGCCATAAAGGCAGGAAACGAGATGACAGTTTGCCTGCTGAGATCTGCCATCCATGCCTAGAAAGAAATACTGGAGCAAGTGGAAATGAGAACTAACTGTCTTAGAACTGGACTTCCCTAGAGTGTTGATGCTCTGTGTCCCATCTATATTCTCCTCATGTTTTGCTCAATGTGAGAAAAGTTGTTGTTGTTTTACAGTCTCTGTAAGTCACAAATATTTTGATGCACTGAATTTGCAGCTGTTCTTCAGGGTCCCTGCTGTGCTTCCTAGGTCCCTGTCTGGGGATATTGTACAGCAGATAACCTGTAGGGCTGGGAAACTGTATACCACTGGATCATCTTAATGTTGCACTGGCTACTTTTCCCCTACGCCCACACAATAGAATGCAGCTATTCAGAGAGACTGCAGTAATCAAACAGATTCAAAGTGCTGGTTCCATACAAGAGACAATGTCGTGTAAGGAAAGGATCATGGTTTGGAATTTGGAAGCCGGGTTTGATTCTCAACCCTGCCACTTGGTATATGTGTGACCTAATGACTTAATTTCTGAACCTCTGTTTGCTCATCTTTGGAAATGGACAAATCATGTTAATATCTATTTCACTAGGCTGCTGTTATGCTCAAGTGAAAGAATGTGGATGCAAATATGTTGTAAAATACCAAAGAGCTAGGTGCTTTAGTTATTAGAGATTTGTGTAACAGCTAATGTGTAATTTTTTTTAATGTTTTTCAATTTCTTATGAAAAAAATAGCAGTAAAAGTCATGCTTCAGTGCTTTAACACATTCACCACAGCCTCAGACTTCTGGCGCTGCCTGAAAACTCAAAGAAGGCACCACAGGTTTATGTCACTTGAAACTCCAGACACTGAACAATAATTAGGGAACATGACTATAATTTGACTTACAGTCTACAGACACATGGTTCAGGCTCCCTGCCTCTCTCCTCCTACTTACTTAGTACAAATCAAGAGGGAGGGCAAGCAGTTTGAGGCAGGCTCTGAGGATGCTCACTTCCAAGCGACTGGGGAAAGGGAGCCTGCCATGTCTACAGCTGATGTAATACCAAGCTAAAAAGTGAAAACTTCAGTGCACCCAATGCCAGGAAAAAACCCTGTCTTACTCTTTTAAAATTATTACTGGTTTAGTCAGTGGTGTGTGTAGGTATTCCTGTGGGTCTTCTCTTTGATTTTTTTTTCCTCTTTGATTTTCCAAAAGATCCATTAGCTTTTTGGTGTTGTGTTTACTAGAAAGGTTGCACAATGTCAACCAATGTACAAAGGGATTTGGATAAAATGAGAAATAAACAGAAGTCCCTCCTTCATTAAGTGATACCATTAAATAACATGGCTCTGTAGTAAAGCTGAAGTAAGCAATTATATCACTCTACCTGAGTGTTCAAAGTAATGTGACAGTCACTTGCCCCAGAAGTATGAAGAACATCCTCTCCTCCTCTTTTGTAGGCCGATTCTCCTCTCAGACTTTGTGTTGTCATTCTTGGTTTCTCTCTTGACCACCCCTCACCCCTTCTCCTCATACTCTGTGGCAGCTCCAAGCCCATACATCAGGGTCCTCGATACTGGGGTCTTCTCAACTTGGATGTCCCATGGACAGTTTAACACAGTCCGTCCAAGACTGAATTTACAATTTCTGCCCTTCCCCAACCCTGCTTCTACCCTACATCCTTACCTCAAAAAAATGTTAATACCATCTCCTAAGGAGCCTCAATCACTCTCGGCCACCCTCTAATCAATGACCAAGTTCTCATCATCCTAATCCCTAGGTATCTCTTTGGGTTGGCCCCTCCTCTTTATTCCTACTGCTACAGCTATCATTTAGGTCCTCCACCCACTCCCTTTCCTCTTGCTGGCATTTCTAAAATAACCTACCAATTTCCCTTTTCCAACCCAGTCCCTTCCAGACAATAAGCACATGCTTCATGGGTGACATGTATGATCATGTCACTCAACTGCTTAAAATCCTTCATTGCTTGCCTGTTACCTCTTGAATAAAATGAGGATTCCTTAGCATGAACTTAGGACTATACTACCATGTTCCTTTCTTACTCTGCTGAAATACTAGTGGTTCCTTAAGTGGGGAATACAGTTTTATACCTCTGTGCTTTTGTAAAAGATGCTACTTTGCACACCTTTTACCCTTGGAGAATTCCTACTCATTCTTTAAGATTTAATTTGAATGTTACAATCTCCATGAAGCTTTCCTCCTCTGTGTTTCTCTAGCAACCTGTGAATACCTCCTTCTTGATAACACTTATGTTGTTTTATTACATTTTTTTAATAAAAATTATGAAACAGCTTTATTCAACACAGCCAAGGAAAGTATCAGAAATCTGCAAGGTAGTTCAATAGAAGTTACCCAAACACAGAGGGGAAAAACAAACAAAAGCCCACAGAACTGAGCATACCAAATAATCTAACATACATGTTACTTGAATCCCAGAAGAGAAAGAAAAGAGAATAGAGCAAAACAATTTAAATTTAATTTAAATTGAAGAAAAAATTTTCCAAAAATTAATTATGGACACTAAACCACAGATACAAGAAGCTCAGAGAACACCAAGCAGTGTAAATACAAAAACAAACACAACATCTAAGCATATAATAATTAAGCTGCTGCAAACAAGAGACGAAGAGAAAATCTTGAAGGCAGCCAGAGAATAAAAGACACGTTTTATACGGAGGAACAAAGATAAGAATCACAACACACTTCTTGTCAGAAAACTTAAAAGCCAGAAGATAATGAAGTTACATCTTCAAAGTGCTGAAACGAAAATAAAAAGATCAACAAAGAATTTTGTACCAGTCAAAAATGAAGAAATGAAGACTTCCTCAGACAAATAAAACTGAGAGAATTCAGTGCCAGCAGACCTACAACTCAAGAAAAGTTAAAGGAAAACTTATTTTTTCTTATTTTTTAATTACTTGAAAAGAAAACTGTCTAAAGTAAAATCAGGGAATTTCCCGGCTGTCCAGTGGTTAGGACTCTGTGCCTTCACTGCCGAGGGCCCGGGTTCAGTCCCTGGTCGGGGAACTAAGATCCCACAAGCCACGTGGCATGGCCAAAAATAAATAAATAAGTAAATAAATAAAGTAAAATCAATAGGCGTGTAATTGTGTTTATAGCATATTTAAAAGTAAGATGTACAGCAATGTAAATTGTAAAATGCAGGAGCATAAAAGATGAAAGGTAGGAATATACGATCATAAGAGCCTTATACTACACGTGAAACAGCATAATAATGTTTGAAGGTGTCTGATTAATTAAAGGTGTATACTAAAACAAGGTTGCATTGATGAAGAAACCGGGGAGACGTCATCATATGAACTGAAGTGAGTGTATGTGAAAGAGTATGCAAAACTGAGGAAGCTCTCCAGGGAGGATAATGGAGCTGCAAAGGCTACAAGGACTAGGGTTGATGCAACTAAAGTGACAGAAGTACTTAGACTCTCTAGACTGAGGGGAGGCTTAGATATCTTATGACAGCAAACTGCCATAGGTTTGAACAGAGAAGAGGTACAATAAACAGTGTTTGAGGAGGGTTATTATTCCAGCTGCTCATCTGGATGGGGGACATGCTTTCACAGGCTTGGGAAGTCTGGGCAAAAACACACCACAGCAGGCACAAGAGAGAACACACTGCATTCATTCTGTAAAATCATGTTTCTTAATTTTGCTCCCCAGTCCTAACCACTAATGCAGCATTGTCCCACGGTCCTGTGGTGCAAACATGTCATGTGCCTTTTGACCTTGGTGGGTCTAGGGTGATCCAGCATGAGAAGGACCAGTGACTAAGTAGGAGGGGTCAGTGTATGGCAGAGATCCTTAGCTCTGGGTGAGCCCTGGCAGGAAGCTTCAGACCGTCTCCCTGTGCGTAAGTGCCCCCCCTTGCAATGGGTGCTGTTGGCATCTTTGGCACCTCCTCTGGAGACCTGCTGACTGTGGTTTGCAGAGTGCATTAATCACCATCATTATCACAGACCCCTGAAAGGGAGAAGCTTCAGGTTTCTTGCTTCCTTTCTCTGCTGACGGCAGGTAAGAAGACGATTATTTGTCCTTTGCATTTATGAGTCCGACGATTAGCATCAGAGATTCCTGAGGGCTGTACTCTGCACACTCTTAAAGGGCCATTTAGGGTCCTTTGTTTCTAGTGATTCAAATAATCTTCATGGTGAGTAACAGACCTGCAAGTGTGGTAAATTTGAGGATGGAGGAGCATGTTCTATGTCCTGAATTTATGATTTAATTAGTGGTTTCCTTAACTCTGTGACTAGTCCACGTGGGCTGAGGCAGGTATATCTGTCTTTAAAGAATAGGCAAGATGTCCAAGTTGAAATTTGAAAAGAAAATAAATGTTGGGGCAGAAACAAGGGAGATAGTAGACTTTGTGGATAGTGCTGTTTGCTCCCCATGTTTTTGTTGCATGGCATTTTTCAGATTATACCTTGTACATGACAAGAGCCTAAAACTCATAAATAACTGATCTGGGTCAGTGCTTAAAGTATGCATTTCACACAGGCCTTGAAAGCCAAAGGAGTCTAAAACATATTTGACTCTCCCCTGTGGGTTTTCTGTTTCTGTAGCATGTCAACAGCTTGCAGGGTTCCAAGGAGCCAATAATTATTAATGACAGCATCCTGAAGTTCGCACTGAGCCCACAGAGTAGAGTGCTGGAAACTGTCCAGAAGGCATATTCACTGGATAGGCCAGCTGACATGTGATGGCTGCCAGGTGCAGCTCCTATTGGCATCTTCCCTAGCAGGGCTAAGGTGGTGAAAAGAACTGCTGAGAACAGTATACAGTGCTGTATGCCAATTATATCTCAATAAAACCAGAGGAAGAAAAAAAAAAGGAACTGCTGAGGTCACCACACCTCAACCCTGGAGGCTAGAAGGAAAGTGCAGTAACATGCAAAACCCGAGCCTAGAGCTCTCAGGGCTTCACTTCATCATAACAGCTCACTTTAAAAAAATTTTTTTTCCTTTTTTTTTGCGATACGCGGGCCTCTCACTCCTGTGGCCTCTCCCGCTGCGGAGCACAGGCTCCGGAGGCGCAGACTCAGCGGCCATGGCTCACGGGCCCAGCCGCTCCGCGGCATGTGGGATCTTCCCGGACCGGGGCACGAACCCGTGTCCCCTGCATCAGCAGGCGGACTCTCAACCACTGCGCCACCAGGGAAGCCCTAAAAAAAAATTTTTTTTTAATTGTAGTTAATTTACAATGTTTCAGGTGTAATGAATCAGCAAAGTGATTCAGTTTTACGTATACATATATTCTTTTTCAGATTCTTGTCTGTTATAGGTTATTACAAGATATTGAATATAGTCCCCTGTGCTATACAGTGGGTCCTTGTTTATCTTTTTTATATACAGTGGTGTGTATCTGTTAAATCCAAATTCCCAGTTTATCTGTTCCCCACCCCCTTTCCCCTTTGGTAATCATATACTTAAGAGCTCACTTTTAAGAGCACTTGCCAAGCATCTGATACTGTACTAAGCACTTCACAGCCAGTCCTCCCAAATCCCCATGCCATTGTGAGCAGTATTGTTATCCCTGGTTTTACACACTAGAAACTAAGGTTTAGAGAAGGTACATGACTGCCTAAGGTCACAGAACTAATAAGTGCAAGAGCAGGTCTAGCACCAGTGACGAGTCCAGAGCCTGCGTTTCCATCCATTTGGGCTCTACCCTCTCCCTCCTGTATGTATCTGGAGGATGTTCATTCAGCTTCTCAAATAGTTGCTATGTATAACACACTGTGTTAAACCCCAATGGAAAATTGTGAGCACACACGTCTTCATTTAATCAACATGCATGTATTGATCACCTCTGCTGTACCAGGCACTGTGCTAAGCACGGGGCACAAACATGGTTAAGATACAGCCCTTCCCTCAAGGAATGCACTAACTGGTGGTGGGGACAGACAGGTACCAAGTACTGTCAAGTACTGAGTACCAAGTACTGTCAAGATAGAAGTGTGCCACGGAGACTGGGCCCTCTAAGAAGGTCAAGGAAAATCTCCAAGAGGAGGTGTCTCTGAGACGAGCCATGAAGGAAAATAGGAGTTAGCTGGGCGAAGAGTGGAGACCAAGGCAGTCTAGGCAGAGAGAGCATGGAGGCAAAAGCGTGGCATGGTCAGGAAACAGCAGGTTTATTGTGACTGGAATTTAGACCAAGAAGGGGACGTGGAAGAGTTGAAACTAAAATCTTACTTCACTTTTCAATTTAATGTTATTAATGCTTTAAGGTTCAAGTCCTCTTGGAACATTAATAAAGAAAATTCTCTGTTTCTTAAACAAGAGATTCAGTTTAGCCCAGATTCCAGTTGTCCATTTACTTCTTCAACCAATATTTAACTCCAGGCGAGTTTGTGCAAGGCACTGTGCTCAGCACCAGAGGCTGCAAAGAACAACCCAGAGTCCCTGCTTTCAAAGACATCGTGTACGGTTGAGACAGATACACAAACACGCAGTTATAAAATATGTCTTTACTGAGTACTCAACAGGATTACTTCAGAGGTTTGCTTAACAGAATTCTGAAATAGGAATTCTGAACCATCCTTCTTCAGCTCATAACCAAAAGTCCATAAACTTTTGGGGTCCCCAGGTAACTCTATCTCTTCATTACCAATATTCTCCTATCGTTATTACCTAGAGCACTCAGCATTCCCTATTGTATTCAGCTAAACTCTAGAAAATACTATTATCCAAAAGTAGCTACCATCTTATTATGGAAAATAAATTCCACGTTGATGTGGACACAATCCTACTGAGAACACTAGAAAGTGTTAAAATAATCAAGTAATAGTTTAATGAGAAAAAAACTTAAACCCAATGATTAACTTTCAGGGACTGTTTGCCAGGCCTCCCTCACCATGTACACATGGCGCCTTCCCCCACCCCTCAGTGCAGGGAGATGCTGTTCAGGTTGAAGGTCATTGCCACACTGCCTGGGTATCTCAGGCAGCAGTTTTCACCCAGCAGTTCCTCTGTGAACTTTTGTGAAACAGATTTTCAAGCATTCCTTTCATTAAGAATTTTTTTTTTTGCATGAAGATGATATTAAGACCTTTCAATGTTTTCCCCCATAAATTAGATGAACTAATTCCTCTTAAATTTTATTGTAAGACTGATTTCCTAATCCTTTAGTTGTTCTTCTGTCTATGCTTAGAAATTGTGCACAAAATGTAAGACTGGGGAGAATGATGGCAATGACTATTTGATTTCAATACTGCTATCCCTTCTAAGAGCTTACAACACAGTTTTTATATGTTTTGATTCTACCTTATGCCACCAACCATCTGTGGGCTCTTGAGCAAGTCATTCACATTTTGGGGCCTCAGTTTCTTCAACTGTTAACCAAGAGTTAACATTGGATACTAGATGTTCTCTAAGGAATCTTCCAGCCCTCAAACCCTACATGGTATGATGTTATTGTTAACAGTAACAGTAACACTTCTGCAGCCAGTATCACGGGATTCTTGAGGTACCTGTCATCTGGAACCTAAATTTGGCTAAGTTTATTGCTAAAAGTAACCTCTTGTGCAGACAACTCACTGATAAGGCTAATAAAAGAAATGCAAAGAGAATGAATGAATATGTTCATCAGTTTGACTGCCATAACTAAATTAAGCTTACCCCTAGAACACAATTTAGTACCATATGAGAAAAACCATTATTATGATAAATATCAACAGCATGATTTTTAAAAATCATGATGAGTTTATGAATAGATTCCTCAAAAAGACATTTAATAGAAATGTACATCTGCCTGGATTTTTTGAAAAGTAAAAATTTAAGCATGAAATGATTCTTTTATAATAAGACTTACTTAAAATTGAGTCACTATACTTAACAAAGACATATTTCAGACATTTCCAAACAAAACAAGAGTTCATTTTCTTGTACTTGAGCTTTCTGCATTATTTGATTCCTGCCATTGTAATAAGTTCAAAAAAGGGGATCAATAGAGAAATAAAGAGAGGACAAATATCACCATTGCAAACTATTCATAGCTAGAAAATCCAGAGTACTAAACTAAAAGCTATGCATTAGTCTGCTTGGGTTGCTGTAACAAAATATCACAGACCATGTGGCTTTAACAACAGAAATTTATTTTCTCACAGTTTTGGAGGCTAGAAGTTCAAGATCAGGGTGACATCAGGCTTGGTTTCTTTTGAGACTTCTGTTTCTGGCTTTTAGAGGGCTTCCTTCTCTTTGTGTCTTCACGCAGCAGAGAGAGAGAAGCTCTGACGTCTCTTCCTCTTCTCATAAGGACACTAGTTCTCTCAGATTAGGTCCCCACCCTTATGACCCCATTTAACCTTAGTTACTTCCCTAAAGGCCCTGTCTCCAAATACAGTCACACTGGGGGTTAGAGCTTCAACATATGTCTTCAGGGGGAGGACACAATGTAGTCTACAACAAGCTTTTAGAAAATTTAGTAGGAGGATTGGGTCAAGATGGCAGAGTAGAAGGATGTGCACTCACTCCTTCTTGCGAGAACACTGGCATCACAACTAACTGCTGAACAACCATCGACAGAAAGACACTGGAACTCACCAAAAAAGACACCCTGTATCTAAAGACAAAGGAGAAGCCACAATGAGATGGTAAGAGGGGTGCAATTGCCATAAAATCAAATCCCATAACCGCTGCATGGGTGACTCACAAACTGGAGAACAATTATACCACAGAAGTCCACCCACTGGCGTAAAGGTTCTGAGCCCCATGTCAGGCTTCTCAACCTGGGGGTCCAGCAATGGAAGGAGGAATCCCCAGAGAATCAGACTTTGAAGGCCAGCGGGATTTGATTGCAGGACTTCAACGGGACTGGTGGAAACAGAGACTCCCCTCTTGGAGGGCACACACAAAGTAGTGTGCACATCGGGACCCAGGGGAAGGAGCAGTGACCCCATAGGAGACTGAACCAGACCTACCTGCTAGTGTTGGAGGGCCTCCTGCAGAGGCAGGGGGTGGCTGTGGCTCACTGTGGGGACAAGGATACTGGCAGCAGCAGTTCTGGGAAGTACTCATTGGCATGAGCCCTCCTGGAGTCCACCATTAGCCCCACCAAAGAGCCTGTAGGCTCCAGTGTTGGGTCGCCTCAGGCCAAACAACCAACAGGGAGGGAACCCAGCCCCACCCATCAGCAGACAAGCAGATTAAAGTTTTACTGAGCTCTATGCACCAGGGCAACACCCAGCTCTACCCACCACTAGTCCTTCCCATCAGGAAGCTTGCACAAGCCTCTTAGATGGCCTTATCCGCCAGAGGGCACACAGCAGAAGCAAGAAGAACTACAATCCTGCAGCCCGCAGAATGAAAACCACAATCACAGAAAGATAGACAAAATAAAAAGGCAGAGGATTATATCCCAGATGAAGGAACAAGATAAAATCCCAGAAAAACAACTAAATGAAGTGGAGATAGGCAACCTTCCAGAAAAAGAATTCAGAATAATGATAGTGAAGATGATCCAGGACCTCGGAAAAAGAAAGGAGACAAAGATCGAGAAGATGCAAGAAATGTTTAACAAAGACCTAGAAGAATTAAAGAACAAATAAACAGAGATGAACAATACAATAACTGAAATGAAAACTACACTAGAAGGAATCAATAGCAGAATAACTGAGGCAGAAGAACAGATAAGTGACCCGGAAGACAGAATGGTGGAAATCACAGCCATGGAACAGAATAAAGAAAAAAGAATGAAAAGAAGTGAAGACAGCCTAAGAGACCTCTGGGACAACATTAAATGCAACAACATTCACATTATAGGGGTCCCAGAAGAAGAAGAGAGACAGAAAGACCAGAGAAAATATTTGAAGAGATTATAGTTGAAAACTTCCCTAACATGGGAAAAGAAATAGCCACCACCCAAGTCCAGGAAGCACAGAGAGTCCCAGGCAGGATAAACCCAAGGAGAAACAGGCCGAGACACATAGTAATCAAATTGACAAAAATTAAAGGCATAGAAAATTTAGTAAAGGGACTGGTCAAAAACTGAGAAATAATAAAGAAAAAAGGGTTCCACTTACTGTATCAATGAAAATAATAAATATCTGCTACTTAAGCTAATATGGCATTCTCCAACACTGAGCAGATAAAATTGCCAAGCCTTAATGGGAGAAATAAAGACCAATTTGAGTGAAAGCCAACATATACCTTGCTCCTGACTGTAATATTTAAGAAGACTCAAAGTTCAAATCCAATCAAAATATCAAAATGTAATGTCAACTTATAAAGAACTTAATAAAATGATTGAGAAGTGCAAAATATAGATGTATGTTAAATCAACTATTTTTAAATGGTGATAATGCTCTGTGGAGTGAACAGTTGTCAATATAAAGAAAAATCAATGCAACTCAAACTTTATACCATAGGCTATAGTAAGCTCCAGTTGAACAAAACAGCAAAATTTATGGGTTTTTCAGAAAAAAATGCAGTGGTATAATTGCTCCAAGTCTGAAAGTAAATATATTTGCTTTTACTTTTGGACCAACATAAGAAATAATAAGTAAATGAATTTTATTATTAAAATATTTAAAATATGTTATACTAGAGATATAATGAAACCAACATGAATGTGATAGTTATATTCACATCTAAACTTCACATTTAAAGAAAGCTAAAAGCACAATAACAAGTCCATATTTACAGATGGATATGAATAAATATCATTTAGGAAAAAAATGTTCACACTTGGCTGGTAATCAAGGAAATATTGATTAACCAAAATATGCAGTGCCACCTCACAACTACTTAAATTATCAAAAATAATGAAGTTCTACATTGACAGAGCTGTAGTGTATACTAATACATTTCAGGCAGTCATGTAAGTTTTATACAATCATTATGAAAAATAGTTGAAACTATGTAACAAGATCTTTCAAAATGACCCTATCATTTTATGTAGCAATATTACTAGGACTATGTAATGATAATTATAGCTACTACACTTACTGAGAACTTACTTGAGTAAGCACTGCACCAGACACTTTATAGATATGATTTCCCATCCTTACTAAAATACTCCAGGTAGATATTGCTGACTGTGTTTTAAAGATGAGGAAACTGAGATCCAGAAAGGTTAAATAAATCAGAGAGGTCAGAGAGGTTCAGATCTTGGTTAACCCAAGTTCTTTCTACCACACCATGCTGCCTCTGAAGGAATGCAAAGGAAAAATAGGAAAAGAAAAAGAGAAAACAAAGGAAAAGGGAAGGGAAAGAGGAGAACAAGGAAGAAAAGAAATAGGAAACTTTTTTCGACTAGTCTGTTTGACTCTTAAGGAAAACTAGATATAGCCAATGCCCAATGATAGCTATGGAAGCCAATTCAAAGTGTAGAAAAGCATCAATCAAAATGAGCACACCCCTTTTATTCAGTAATTCTTCTAAAAGTATGTAATGATGGCACTAATAATAATAAAAAATTGATGAACAGCAGGACTATGGATTATTCAGAAGTCATGGAGTGAGAGGAAGTATAGATTAGTGGAAATGAATTGCATGGGTGCAGGTCTGTCCCTTACTAGGTGTTGAACAGTAAGGTTAAACTCTTAAACTCGGTGTTACTTAATTTCCTCATGTCTAAAATGAGGAGAAAATAGTGCCTGCTTCATAGATATTTTAGTGGGCTGAATGAGTGGATAAATGTTGAGCAGCAAGAACGGTACCTGATCCGTGTGTGACAGTAGAAATAATTGCAAAATGTGATAACACGTTGAATATATGTTTTAAAAAATGCCAAGAAAACACTATGTGAACACATTCAGAAGGGTCATAAAGGCAAAGAAATATTTGCAGTTTTAGGTCGAAAATCTCCATATTTATCTTTCTATAACATTTGAAAAATGCAATTTTTTAAATTAACTTTAACTTGAAAAGACAGTGTTTTGCCAAGGACTTGTGCAGAATGTAAATATGAAATCAAACAGTAATTCTCTGAGAGGGTTAGAGATAATACACACGTTCAGGAATCCATAATGACTATCACCATCTTACCCCCCTGCCTTAACAACTGTTTATGCAAAAAATGTTGGCACTTCACATATTCCTGTAAAAGGCAACCAGTCAAGAAATGGAACTCAGAATCCTTTAATGACCTATTTAATGCCACATAATTCAGAAGAGAAAATAAATTCTAGTGGCTGCTTAATAAACAGAAGTAATTTGAAGCCTAACTAGGTGAAGTTTGGTCCAAATATCCATTATTAGGAATCAGATAGAGGGGAACAAAAACAGAATCACATACTTACACATTGTAAAATCTCAGTTTAATTTTATGAAAATTAAAGAATTTCCAAAATATCATGACAGAAGGGCTAAACTGCCCTGTCCTGAGCATCTCACCCACCACATAGTAATCTATTAACATTTTGGTGAATATACTCTTTATTCCTGGTACTAATAATGCACATTATTAAAATGCTATAATACACAAGTCAGTTCATATTACAATAAAACTACTCTAAATATTTGTTGTTTTGTAATTTATGCTGTATTAATTTTATTATTTATAAATGAGATCAAATTTGGTTCAGCATTATGCCCTATTTTTTACATGGTATAACTATTATTTATTCCATTTTTAAATCCTTAGGTAAACTATCTATATAGCCATAAAATGAAATCAAAAAATTTAAGATCTAATTGTAAATAATATTTTTAATCAGAAGTAAGACTTAACCATTACTACATTTAATCCTGCTTTTAAGTAACTAATTGAAAATGGCTTTTATTTCCAATTTTTAACTTTAAGTAAAGATTTGAGTCAGATTAAGAATGGTTAGTTGACCTACTCATGTTTATTTCCTCTCCGTCTCAAGAGTCCAGTAAAGTGATGAGGAAGGATTTTTTTAATGTACAAAGTACAAGGACAATGATAACAGGAGAGGCCATCCATGACTAAGAAAGTCCAATAAATTTTTGTAAGACAGAAGGCAGGAGGGATACAAGTGACTGATTTAACAGGAAAGAAGAAAGTCACAGTTTAAATTGTATAAAAGGAAGTTATGGGGCTTCCCTGGTGGCGCAGTGGTTGGGAGTCCGCCTGCCGATGCAGGGGACGCAGGTTCGTGCCCCGGTCCGGGAGGATCCCACATGCCGCGGAGCGCCTGGGCCCAAGAGCCATGGCCGCTGAGCTTGCGCGTCCGGAGCCTGTGCTCCGCAACGGGAAGGGCCACGGCGGTGAGAGGCCCGCATACCGCAAAAAAAAAAAAAAAAAAAAAAAAAAAAAAAGGAGGTTATGAACAAGAAAAAGCAAGGCCTTGGAGAGGTTCAGGATTTGGATGTACCAGGTATAGCAGAACATAAAGATAAGCTCAGCACCAAATACAGACATTTATTGAAAAAGAGCTGGCTCCTCCCACCTGCTTCCCACGAACAGAACATGGTTGCCCATGCTCCTCCCCCTAGGAGAAATTCTGAGAGCTCTTCTCCATGGAAATAAACCAGGAAAAACTCAAGATGAAACACACCAAGCATATTAGTTTGCTAGGGCTGCCATAACAAAGTACCACAGACTGGGCAGCTTAAACAACAGAAATTTATTTTCTCATAGGTCTGGAGGCTTAGACGTCTGAGATCAAAGTGTCCACAGGCTTGGTTTCTTCTGAGACCTCTCTCTCTTTGGCTTGCAGATGGCCGTCTTCTCCCTGGGTTTTCACATGGTCTTCCCTCTGTGTCATCTGTGTCCTAATCTCCTCTTATAAGGACCAGCCATACTGGATTAGGGTCCACCTGTAAGACCTCATTTTAACGTGATTACCTCTTGAAAGACCCTATCTCTAAATGCAGTCACATTCTGAGGTACTGAGGATGAGGACTTCAGTATATGAATTTGGGGGGACACAAGTCAGCCCATAACACCTAGTACAGCAGCCAAGGTGAGATAGAGGCTGAAAGTGGATTGAGAGCCTGGCCATAAGGTCCTTAGACCACGGCCCCTTGCCCTGCCCTGTGCACTGTGTCAGTGGTCAAGACCCTCTCCTCTGGCTAGAGATCAGTCACACCTCTCGAGAGAAACTAATGGGCCCCAATGAAGGATATTCTAATGTTTGAGAGATCCCTTGGCAAAATGGCCCACTCATGAATATGCCAACCATACCAGGGGAGAAGTGGGGGAGGGATATACCAGGAGATTTGGACTGACATATACACACTAATATTTATAAAATAGATAACTAATAAGGACCTACTGTATAGCACAGGAACTATACTCAATACTCTGTAATGACCTATATGGAAAAGAATCTAAAAGAGTGGATATATGTATATGTATAACTGATTCATTTTGTTGTACAGCAGAAAGTAACACAACATTGTAAATCAACTATACTCCAATAAAAAATTTTTTAAAAATACTCCGACCAAAAAGAATTTTGAGGAGAGTTTCCAGCATGAAAGCAGGTGCAATATACACAACAGAAAATAATGAATCTGGAAGGAATGGAGACATGCAGGAAATGAGAGAAAACATTAATAATATTCTAGTTACATCTTCAGAGCAATAGGAGAAAATAGTGTCACCACAGGACAGGAGCAAGATGCATAAGAAAGCATTAATTATTAAATGGAAAAGTGATCTAATATTATCGAGAGATCACAACAATAAAGAGGTGCAAAGAGGTGTAAGAGATAAATCCTAAAACTGATAAATCAAGAAATAGCAGTATAACTATATTATTCATAATTGCAATAACTTCCAGAAGAAACATCTAAAATAAAAATGTGTTTTACCTGCAAGAAAAAGTAGAGTGCTCCTTTTCACTAAGCCTTACAATAACGTATTCTTTTTCTTTTTAACTCTGGATGTACTGTTTTGATTTAATTATTTTTAAGTTAAAAAAATGATTTGGGGACTTCCCTGGTGGCGCAGTGGTTAAGAACCTGCCTGCCAATTGGGAGATTGGGATTGACACATATATATTAATATGTATAAAATGGATAACTGATAAGAACCTGCTGTATAAAAAAATAAATAGAATTAAAAAAATTAAAAAAATTTAATTTAAAAAGAACCTGCCTGCCAATGCAAAGGACACAGGTTTGAGCCCTGGTCTGGGAAGATCCCACCTGCCATGGAGCAACTAAGCCAGTGCGCCTCAACTACTGAGCCTGTGCTCTAGAGCCCACGAGCCACAACTACTGAAGCCCGCACGCCTAGAGCCCGTGCTTCATGACAAGAGAAGCCACCCACACACCACAACGAAGAGTAGCCCCAGCTCACTGCAACTAGAAACAAAGCCCACGCGCAGCAATGAAGACCCAACACAGACAAAAATAAATTTAAAAAGAAGATTTGGAATAGTCATAACCTTGCTTAATAGAATAGCTGTGTTCCTGGCAATACATGTAGATTAATTTTTATAAATCAATCAATATTCATTATCTCCGAGCCCTTTTAGTAAAGCCCAATCAATTATTTTAGGCTCTGTGAAGTAATATAGGATCTATAAGACAGTCCATTCCTTCCATGAGTCTGTGGTTTATTCAGAATGACAACACTGTAAGGCAGCATATTCCCAGTACTAAATAAAAGTAATGGACTGGAAAACCTCAGGACATCAGAGAAGAGATGGTCTGACGTGGCCTTCAGCTCACGGAGAAGGGAGGCAGAGTCGAGCAGTGGGAAGAAGCAGGCAGTGAGCGGAGGGGTGCCGAGGCCTTTCCCACGGGCATGACAGGAGGCAAGTGGGAGCAAAGGCAAGCAGCTCAGATGTGATGGTGAGATGGATAGTGTATTAGTTTGCTAGGGCCGCCATAAAAAAATACCACAGAACAGGTGGCTTCCACAACAGAAATTTATCTTCCCACAGTTCTGGAGGCCAGAAGTCCAAGATCAGGGTGTCAGTGGGTTTGGTTTCTTCTGAGACTGCTCTCTAGGTGGAAGATAGCCACCTTCTTGCTTTTTTCTCACATGGTCTTCCCTCTGTCTGTGTTGTCTGTGTCCAAACCTCCTTTGCTTATAAGGACATGAGTGATATTGGATTAGAGCCCATCCTAACGACCCCATTTTTATTGCTTACCTCTTTAAAGGCCCTATCTCCCCAAACAGTCACAATCTAAAGTATTGAAGGTCAGGGCTCCAATATTTGCATTTGGGGGACACAATTAGCCCATACCAGTAGTAAACCAGCTTGGCAGCAGTGTAAGATTTGTATATTTTTTAAATATTTATTTATTTATTTATTTATTTTTATTTGGCTGCGTTGGGTCTTAGTTGCAGCACGCAGGATCTTCGTTGAGGCATGCGGGGTCTTTCTTTGCAACACACGGGCTCTCTAGCTGTGGCACACGGGCACCAGACTGCGCAGGCTCAATACTTGTGGCTCACAGGCTTAGTTAGTTGTCCCGCAGCATGTGAGATCTTAGTTCCCTGACCAGCGATCGAACCTGTGTCCCCTGCATTGGAAGGCGAATTCTTAATCACTGGACCACCAGGGAAGTCCCAAAATTTGTATTTTAAAAGGGGGGTGTATACTGGGCATATACCCTGAGAAAACCATAATTCAAAAAGAGTTATGTACCTAAATGTTCATAGCAGCCCTATTTACAATAGCCCGGAGATGGAAACAACCTAAGTGTCCATCATCGGATGAATGGGTAAAGAAGATGTGGCACATATATACAATGGAATATTACTCAGCCATAAAAAGAAATGAAATTGGGCTATTTGTAATGAGGTGGATGGACCTAGAGTCTGTCATACAGAGTGAAGTAAGTCAGAAAGAGAAAGACAAATACTGTATGCTGACACATATATATATGGAATTTAAGAAAAAAATGTCATGAAGAACATAGGGGTAAGACAGGAATAAAGACACAGACCTACGAGAGAATGGACTTGAGGATATGGGGAGGGGGAAGGGTAAGCTGTGACAAAGCGAAAGAGAGGCATGGACATATATACACTATCAAACGTAAGGTAAATAGCTAGTGAGAAACAGCCGCATAGCACAGGGAGATCAGCTCGGTGCTTTGTGACCACCTAGAAGGGTGTGACAGGGAGGGTGGGAGGGAGACGCAAGAGGGAGGGGATATGGGAACATATGTATATGTATAACTGATTAAATTTGTTATAAAGCAGAAACTAACACACCATTGTTAAGAAATTATACTCCAATAAAGATGTAAAAAAAAGGGGAGGGGTGTAATGGGAATAATTCTGAAGGAGCAATCTGGAGAGGCAATGCCAAGTGTGGACTTTATTTCATAGGAAATAACATGTCCCTGAACATTTTTGAGCAAGACGTAGGCAAGATCAGCCTGGTGGTGGTATGTGGAATGCTACGATCAGGAGATCAGACCAGAGGTCGGTGAAGAATTAAGCAGTTATTGCAATATTCCAGTTAGGGGGTGAGAGTGATTTTAACTGTAACAATGGCTGTGGCAATGGAAAGGAAAGAAATTAGAATATTACAGATGGAAAAGCTTAGAGATTCACAATATTTACACCTCCAAGGAACTTTGAAAATTATTTTCATAGCATAGGGAACTATATTCAATATCCTGTGATAAACTAATGGAAAAAATATGAAAAAGAATGTGTGTATAAAAATTACACAACATTGTAAATCAACTATACTTCAATAAAATAAATTTTAAAGAAATAAAATTAATTTATCCTGTCACTGGAAATTTCTAGAATGTCATTACAACCAATCAGAGCCTTTGACTAGCATGAGCTAACTACTGTTACTTTACCTAGTTAACAAGGGCAAGCAAATAAACTCAAGGTGTTAGTTGGCTCTTTGAGAATTTTTGTGAATAAAAGTACAACCTCCATTAGGTATTCTGAAATACAAAATACCTAGAAAAGTAACTTATGGATGTTTATCACTGCTTTCTGAGACCCCAGGGAGACTCGCAAGTTGGAAACTACTGACTGGACCCAGAATGTCTCCATTTATAGGTAAAGAAATGTAACCAGTTACATCCCAAATCACACGTCAAGTTTATTAGCAAAATGGAGCCAGAATGAGCCTCTTGTATCTTGTTCAAAATCAGTTACATTCTGCTGAGAATTAGCAGGACCTGGTGTGTCTGCCTAGTTGCACTTTTAGGGAACAATCAAGTCGCTTGAAAAGTAAATAATAATCCCCTCATTTATCTTTTGCTTAAGACTAGATTTTCCATCATTAAATGTTTGCTTAAAGCAAGATAAACCATTATTTCTGGGTTAAAATTGGCTGCTAAAACCACCACCTGGATACTTTTTCTAACACTGATTTCCAAGCTACTTATTTTTTGATTATCCTGCCATTTTAAACAAGAACAAGCATTACTGATTCTTCATCCATTCTGACCTAATGGCACATTAACAGTCACATTGTTTAAAAGTTCCACTGTCTTATGCATACATAAATGGGGCTTTAACAAGGCCAAGGTTTGAATCCTTTATTCCACTCCATGATGTTTTTCATCTTCCATAACTCTGCCCACAGACTATCACAAGGTTTGGGCCTTCATTGCTTCTTCAGACCAGCCTCAAAGATCTCCATGGTGATGTCTGTATTTTATGGCATAAGTCAAGCTGCTAGATTAGCAGGTGGTTGTCATTAAAGGGGAGGAAAAGTGGATCAGAGATGCCCTGTCCCTGTTATATGCTACATTTAGGGAGAAAATTAAACTGTGTATTCTCTTCTGGATGATCACCACCCCTATCATTTGCTCTCTTGTTCGTTCCCTCTCTCTCCCTCGCTCTCTCTCTCTCTCTCTCTGTAAGCTGTTCTCAGCATTCAGGTACAGCCTTTGCTGCCAAATCTTTAGTGTCTCAGAGTAACCCAAAATCCATGTAGAATATTCTGCATCTTACCTTTCTTTTTTCACAGTAAGCATTCCTCATGTATGGGAAATGGTGATAATTTAGAATGAAACGTGGGAGAAATACTTTTAAATCTTGTCAGCTACATAACACCTGACATATAAGAGAACTCATTCACTACTGAAAACAAAGTGTGGGAAGGATGAGATCTATTTAATAAAAAGAAGAAGAAGATTGATCAAGCCTTGAGCTTTCTCCTCTTGGCCTAAAGGAGAATGGCCAAGTAGCAAGACGTTTTTGGTGGGGTGACCAGAAGAGTTGCTGTTTCAATAGACAGGCTGAGTCCCAGACCACAGATTAAGGAAGCAAATTCAGAATATCAGAGAATGTGGCAGAAAGTAGAGATGAACTGGAGGACTGGAAGGAAAAGGATCTAGCTCGGGGAATGAGAACTATCCTGTCTGGAAAATAGAAGTCTCAGTGATAACCGAATAGCATAATTAAGGATGTGTAAAGCTTATGTCGTTGATTACAGTAACTGACTTCTTTGACTAAACCAAAACCTGAGTTGCAATGGACTGTATTTAGAGGCCTGCCATATATTAAAGCTAGATAGCCTAAGGATGATTCTCTGATGTTCAGAGGGACACTGTAGAATTATTTTGATGTGATGCAGTATTGGTGAAAGTCAAGACCACATCCTCCTGAGAGAAGAAAATGGTGGAGATGGGGAAGGAATGGTGATGTTCAATTTTGAAACATGTGGGAAAGATATTTGCAAATTCTTGTTCCAAATGCGAAAGAAATTGGATGAATCTGGCTACCACAAGAAGAATTTCTGGGCCTCACTGACGAAAGAAGAAAGGAGAAAAAGTGGCATTATCTGGGGCACAGAGATTGCCTGGTGCAGCAGAAAGGCTGAATTATGTAAGTAAAGTACAGAAAAGTGACTGGAGGACGCAGTGAGAAGGGAGAAGACTACAGAAAAGAGGAAGATAGAGGAAATGAATACAATTTTACTTTTTAAAAGAAATTGATAAAGTGATTAATGTGAAATTGGGGAGGTAAAATCATTGCAAATTATTACTATTTTAACAATTGTCATTATTTTGAAAGCACAGTTCCTCTAAACTTCTTTTTTAAAACAGGATGATTTATATGGCAGGCAGACCTCAAACATGGGTCTTTGTGAATTCGAGTGAGAATTGGGCCCTAGCTGGACACTCGAGGTCTGATATAACCCTGTGATTCTGTGGTTTGGGGAAGGATCACCAGTTATAAAGGATAGTTAGCTATTTGAAAGGACACTTGCAGAATATTAAGAAGAGCATTCTGCTCTTGTCTGAATATCATACCCGGTTACAATCAGTTATGCTTAATTTCACAAAAAAACTTCTTTGATATAACGTGATCTCCAATAGGATGAAATGCCTAGACCACGCACTCATCTATAATTATTCATAACCTCATTATCTGTCGTAGTTTATAAAACAGAGATGTGAGGGCTTCCCTGGTGGCACAGTGGTTGAGAGTCCGCCTGCCGATGCAGGGGGCGCGGGTTCGTGCCCCGGTCCGGGAGGATCCCACATGCCGTGGAGCGGCTGGGCCCGTGAGCCATGGCCGCTGGGCCTGCGCGTCTGGAGCCTGTGCTCCGCAACGGGAGAGGCCACAGCAGTGAGAGGCCCGCGTATCGCAAAAAAACAAAACAAAACAAAACAAAACAGAGATGTGAAAGTTTTGACCAGAGTACGTTTCACTGTGTGAAACTTGTATTTTGCCAGACTGCTGTATGTGTCTTGGGTGGCTCATTACCACGTCATTAAACAGTTGATAAAACTGTAACACTGGACACTTAGGTGAGCATGTAGAGCCCAGAATTTGTGAAGCTAACAATCAACTTCTACACAGAATGACAAGCCCAGATCACTCATAAAGAGTAAAAGAAAAAATATCAATGGGAATAAACACTGAACCAGAGAGATGATCAAAATCACCAACCCATCCAAAAAAGAAGCCCTTTATTCCAGTTTTGAAAGAATGTAAGAAATAAAAACAAACCCCAAAATGTTTTTTATAAATTCATAAATAAGATTTTTGTTCTATTTACTTTATATCCATTTTACAGCATGATTTCTTAGTTTAAAAGTGAGGAAATTCTAAGAAAGCTAAGATTAAAAAAAAGGCAGAGTGAAGCCTTAATAAGAATACTTTAAAAGTACATGTTCAATCCCTTTAGAAGAACAATAGATTATTTTTATCTGTGTATTTTAAAGAAGTTCTAGAAATTTATGGTTAATCATTATTGGTATATTTACTTGAAAGCTGCATTATCAAAAGTTGTATATGAATAGCACATGGGCATGTTTTGTCTTGGGTTGGATTCTGCAGCAGCAGAGCTTCTGAGAGAGTCTGTTGAGGGATTGCTCTCAGAAGACACCTGTCGTTGAGTGAGGGGAACAGGAAAAGGCAGGGAAAGAAGGCAGATGCAAATTAAAAATTTCAGGAGCAGTCCAGGCTCAGCCTGATCTCACCAGAAGCTCCATACAGAGAATTGCACAGAGATGGTCCAGGTGATAAGGAGCTGCTTCCAGGCAGCACTTGTCAGCCAAGAGCAGTCCTCCAGAAAAGGGTCTGGGGGTGAGCTGTTAGCAGCCAATACTCTCAGCAGCTGGGGAGGGGTTTACCAACCTGGTATATATATTTGTCTCTCTCAGGACCTTCTTCAAATAAAAACATCCTCAGGCTATTGATGTGGCCCACTGTCTGTCCATAGCAGGTGCTCAATTAATAGCTGATGGGTGAGTAAATAAATGGATAGATGCCACAGGAAAGACACCATAAACCATATAATAAAAAATAGATAATAATAATAACTAACATTTATAAAACATTTGCCATGTGCATACACTATGCATGGATTATTTTTGTGAGGTAGGAACTGTTATTACTCCCCGTTTACACCTGCAGAAACAGAGATGATGTGTTTTCCGGAGTCACATAGCTGGTGTGATATCAGAGCTCACACTCTTAACCTCTTCATTGTACCAAATGCTCAGAAATGAGGAAGGTGGAATAGAATAAAACAAATACTGAAAACCACTGACCCTGGATCATTTATAGCTTCACAGAGTGGCTTCGTTTTCCTTGTAAAAGATGGAACTACCAGCTGTACCTCCCTGCTTCTAAAAGGCCAGGCATATCAACTCCAAGATGGTGCTTGAATAAAATAAGAAATTCTAGAATCCTTGGAACATGCAGAGTGGTTGAAATATCTAGAAGATTCCCAGTCTTTTTGTCTCTGCTATGTGACAGATGAACCACTGAATAAGCACATATATAATTATACTTTCTAAATTGGTTGTTTAGGTTTAGGCCTGGCTGCAATTAAAACTATACCATAAATACTATTAGACGGCATGAGAGATTAAAATGGATGTTAATTATTTTTCAGTGTTCCTCCAAGGAGCAAGTTTCCAGACTTAAACTCTCATGAATCTTATGGGGGAAATCCTCAAACACATTTGGGGCCGTTCTAATGAGTGGCTTTGCTCTTCTTCAGGGTAATTACTAGTTTGCTCTGTGCCGTTTATAAGCTAAGTGACTTAAAGTTTAAGCCACATCCCTCTGTAATTCACTTGACATGTTAAAGAAAAACTTAAAATAACACATTTTAAATGAATACTAATATTATCTTAAAGTGAGATAAGTATCTGGCTACTTACAAATCTTTAAAAATTATGTATCTGAATTTTAAATAGAGAACTCTTATTGCCTTCTCTTCAGTGTGTGCTCAGGGGATTATGTTTAACCCCCTTGGCTGTCGTCCAGCCGTGTTCATTGCAACCAGAGAAACGCAGGACCTGAATCTGCACATTCATAATCATGATTCTCACTCTCCTGACAAGACCGCTAAGTAGGTCATGATTTTATGCCAAAAGGAAATGGCCTTTTAGTGGCCAAAGGACTGTTTTTTATACTCCGTGGAAACCTGTTTTGGTGCTAGTATTAACGTCATTGCTGTAGTTTATCATTCCAAATTTATCACTTATCCCTCAATCTTCCATTTTTGCCTTTCCTACCAGGAAATAGTGATGGGACTTCTTTTTAAATATTTTAAAATTCAGGAAATCATTTATATTAGCTATTCCCAGCTTTTGGGGTAAACATAGAAATGTAGCCTAGTTCTTAAGGCATGATTTTTATGATACCTTACACTTCTTTTTGAGACAGAACTGTTGAGATCACAATTCATTTATTTATTCACTTATAGGATGTTTGGTCCAAAAAAAGATTGTGGAAAAGTGAAAGTGAGGCACAGATTGGGGTGATTTGTTGCTATTGTGGCTTTTATTTCCTTTATCAATGTTATAATGATATTTATAAAATAAATGTAAGCCAGGGAGATTTTTTATTGATTTTTAAAAATTTTTATAGGCATATAGTTGATTTACAACCAGGGAGATTTTTAAAAAGCAGAAGCAATGATGAGACCTAAGAAGTTGTCAGAAAGAGATGTAAATCATTTCGGACTTAAAAGAATTTATCCCATTTTAAATGCTTTCAGGAAATGTGATTCTACATAGACAACCATTTGCTACTCCCTAGTATAGTAATAGGTAACGCTTTTTGAGATTTACTATGTGCCAAGCTCTACAATAATAATAGATTCTCTTACTTAACCCTTTTAGCAGTCCACAACCATGTGATGTAGGCACTACGGCTATCACCTTTCTATGGATGAGGAAAGAGGCTTAGAGAATCACAAAGTCACACAACTAGTAATGGTAGGGCTAGGATGTGAATCTAGGTCATCTAGCTTAAGAGTCTTTCTCTACACCTTATCATTTCCCTTGAGGGTTACCTGTGGTCAAAGCAAAACAATGAATTATTATTGACATTATTGAGAAACCTAATTCTCCAACCAGATAAAGAATTGTGTAGATCTGGCTGCGTGTTTTCTGATTCCTAAATTGTTGTCAGATAAAGAAGAATATCTTTATTAGATCTGGGGCAGCCACAAACCCAGACAAGAATGTTTATGGGTCCTAAATATTTGGGACTCAAATGGCCTCATCTCCTCTGACACTTTTTCTAATCCTCAAATCCCATCTATCCACACATCCTTCTTAATCCCCCTTTCCGCTCTGAGACCAATTAATCCTCCTTTCTCCTCTGATCTCCCATGTACATTTCTCTATAGCTCTGTGACTGCCTTTATTCTATACTAATGTTAGGGTTCAAGTGAATGTCCCCTCACTGGACTATGAATTCTTCAAGGGCAAGAGTATTATTTTACCGAGCACTGAACCTCCAGTGCATGGCATATAGTAGGTGCACAAGATGTGTTTTTAATGAATAAATTAATAAAAGTTTCCACACACTCAATAGTGTCATTTTCCACACACTCAATAGTGTCATTTTCTCACTTATCTTTAATGGAGAGGACATTCATAACAGGGGAAAACGCAGTCTTCTTTATTCTACTATGTGATACTGGAGTGAAACATCTTTGCATACCATACCCACAGCACATGTTAGGTACTCAAATATTTGTTGACTAAATGAAAACCATCTATGAGGGCCTCCCTGGTGGCGCAGTGGTTGAGAGTCCGCCTGCCGATGCAGGGGATACGGGTTCGTGCCCCGGTCTGGGAGGATCCCATATGCCGCGGAGCGGCTGGGCCCGTGAGCCATGGCCGCTGGGCCTGCGCATCCGGAGCCTGTGCTCCGCAACGGGGGAGGCCACAACAGTGAGAGGCCCGCATACCGCAAAAAAAAAAAAAAAAAAAAAAAACCATCTATGAGAACCTTCCAATAGCTTGCAAGAGGTCTTGCAGGATGTGATACATTTCCTAAATATTCTACAAAGTCACTTCATCATTTTGTAAAAGCTGATATATTTACCTTTGCTTTTGTGTAATCAAAGCTGCCTTATTCTATGAGCCTGAAGGTTGCATTTGAAATTGACATTAGTTTTGGTTTTCTCAGGCTCAGCTTTTTGTCCTGAGGCTCTTAACAGATTCTTATTGGCTTTGGTCTCCACTGGCATGTCCCATGTGTACCATGTGGAATGCTGTCTATAAAATTTTGGAGAAGTCTGTTGCTTTGCAAATACTATGCACTTTTTATACCTTAGGTAAGTTTACCAGTTCCCAGCCCCTTTAGGAGGAAGCTCACCATGTCCACGATGGCAGAGATAAATCATAAAGAGAAGCAGACTTGGCTGGAGACAGCACGGAGGTTAATCACTTTTCAGAAGCTATGCTCATTTCATCTTTGAGGGAAGTCACACCTTCATAGAACAGAATCTCTCATTGCTGATATCTACGGGAGGCTAGACAGGATTTCTTCTAGGGTCTCAAGTATATCTGAAAATGAAAAAGAGGAATACTTAAACAAAAATTAGCCTCAAACAAACAAACAAAAGTGATGGAGAAGGTGAAGCAGGACACACATGGACAAGTTTCCATGGGATGAGATAGAGGCATATTCTGCATCTGCATCCCCTTTTTCACTCATCTTCATCCTCTCTAGCCACCCACCTCAGCTACTGCCTGAAAGATCTATCAATACCATACTTACCCAACAGAATCAACCCAGGGCTACACATGATTTGAATTTGCTGAGTGCAAGATTGGTTGAGTGATATGTGGCCAATGGAATTTCTAGATGACCCACTTCAAAATTCAACAAATAAAATATAGATATTGCTTATGGATGACAAGTAATCTCTTTTTCTACATGTTGCTTCTAGTCAAAGGTCTAATGACTTTAGCAGAGGAATGTGAAGAGTAACCATCCTTTTAGTTGAGTCAGCTAAAACCACATAAAGTCAGAATCAGAAGAATTTATAAGGATTTTTTATCCATTTGCACATTAATTCCTCTCCTCTGTCCATGGACCTAAATATAAATCCTATTATTATAAATCTGATTTCCATTCTCATAATTTTATTTTTCTTGCTTGCTTCATTTATATTTTTCCTAAAACTTGGAACAAAATTGCTGAATTATCCAAAGGCCCAATGGTATTAAATTGTTAAATAATCCTCCATTCTTTTTTTTAATTACTTTTTACCATCAAACCATAGCCATCTTGTTAATAAGTTAATTACTCTGAAACAAAGACCAGATTGGTTTTTTGGGAACTTGGTACTAACCACATTATCACAAAGTACTAAACCTGGGGTTAGTGCATAAAGGAAAAAATGAGGATGGTTTTTTAAATGACTCTGAAATTGGAAATGTCCTTAAAACTAAAAATAAAGGGGAAAAAGACGTATACACACTACCATGTATAAAATTGATAGCTAGTGGGAACCTGCTGTAGAGCACAGGGAGCTCAGCTCAGTGCTCTGTGGTGACCTAGATGAGTGGGATGGGAGGTGGGTGGGAGGGAGGTCCCAGAGGGAGGGGATATATGTATACATACAGCTGATTCATTTCATTGCACAGCAGAAACTGGCACAACATTGTAAAGCAACTACACTCCAATTAAAAAAAAAAAGAAATGAATGTGGGATAACTAACTGCATAGGATTTATTCTTCACAGAGCTAAGCAGCTTAGTTCTTAAGAGCACACGTGTAGTATAGTAAGACAAAAGTAAGACACACCTGAGTTCATACCCAAGCCCTGTTCTTCACCAGTTTTGACCTTAAATAAGTATTACCTGTCTGAGCTATTTCCTTGGGAGAGTGACACCTCGGGTTGCTCTGGGTGTTATTGAGATGTTTACAAAGTGCTTCGCCTATTGCCTGGCAGATAGTAAGTGCTTAATAAATGGTAACTACTGTTATGCCCATGAGCTCATCTGTCACCTTCCTGTGGACACAGCCCAGCACACAGTTAGTACATGCACATGCCCAGGGATTTCTGGTAGAGGAAGCAGCTACCAGATCAAAAACCTCAAGAAAGCCGTCAGATAACTTCAGGAAGCAAGAAGGTGTATCACCACCCAATCCCTTCTCAGAAGGTGAATCCCAAAATCTTAAGACAAAGTCACCTTCATTTTCTTCAAAGAAACTGTGGCTTTCATACCTTTATTCCTTGTCACTGAAAGAAATGCCCTTCCTTTCCTTTCTTCACTTCACTTAGTCTCACTTGTTCAGACTTTGACTCATGGATCAGCTTCTCCAGGAAGCTGTCTCTGACCCTCCCCTAACCCCACACTGCCCACCTGCACAGTCCCAACCCCCAGAACACCCCATGTACACCCCATCAAGGCCCTTCTTGCACGGAACTGTTATTAACGATTTACTTATCAGTTTCTCAACATAGACCTTTAAACTCCATGAGGGCAAAAGCACTGCCATATTTGACTGAATTAAATTAAATTATTTCCCCAAAGTCATATTTATAATATTTCTTGTCCATGTCTCCAAAAAGGGGAAACATTAGCATGATTCTTCTAAGAGCTTTTTTATTATCCAGAACAATTGCTGGCTACTCCAATAAAATCTGTTTTCATCAGTGTTAAATGCCATCCTAAAGAAATTTGTATAGAGAGACAATCTCTCAGTAGTGGTAACATAGAAAGTGTGTACTAACTAAAAAGGAATTTGATTTAAAATCCTAACTCTTTTTCTGCTTGTAAGCAACATGTTTCATCCTAAGGTCCCATGTTGACACTGCAAGATCCATTTCCCTTTGCTTTTCGTTTTCTGAGCTGATCTCTTTGATTCCACTTGATCTCCACTAAATCTCCCATGTAATTATGAACTGGCCACATTTGGCTAGGGTTGTTAAAGTCAACACCGCTGGTGAGATATTTTTAAAAATAAAAGAATGGGGCTTCCCTGGTGGCGCAGTGGTTGAGAGTCCGCCTGCCGATGCAGGGGACACGGGTTCGTGCCACGGTCCGGGAGGATCCCACGTGCCGCGGAGCGACTGGGCCCGTGAGCCATGGCTGCTGAGCCTGTGCGTCCGGAGCCTGTGCTCCACAACGGGAGAGGCCACAACAGTGAGAGGCCCGCATACCGCAAAAAATAAAATAAAATAATAACATAAAATAAAAGAATGAAGCATCTCAACTGGGAAAAAAAAGGAAAGGAATAAATTAGTGAAAGAAAGAATGAGCCTGATCTTCCCGAGGCCTAAATTAGTCCCTAGTCACACATCTGGTGCTTTGGCAGCAGGTAGTTTTTTCAGGCTTCCAGGGTATCACTTAGGGCTCTACAGAGGAGACACTTGAGCACTAGAGAGAATGGAGCCTGTAATTATGAAAGGTACCAAATGTCACGGGAGGCTGAAATTTGACTTCTGAGGCTCTTAACTAGTTTTAGTTTGGACGATTTCTTGGCAGAGGTTTAAATCTTTATGCCATCACCTTGTAGTTTTATAAAGTCTCAAATTTCTGGAATGCTGGGAGGAGAGGGAAAAAAGAGAAAATAGGAAGGGAAAGGGTACTCTAATTAATTGAATTTTCTGGTTAACTGAGTCTGACAAGTATTTGTTGTCTAACTGATGGGCTCAGCACCCTGCTAGGTGCAGTAGAGAAAATGTAGGAACCACATGATGTGATTCTTGTCTACAGTGAGTATATCTTGCCTATTTTCCTCCATTTTCTTCCTGTAACCTTTCTTTATCAAATCTTTTCAAAGTATTTTAATCCTTGTTTGTGCCTTAATAATTACAGAGAACCTAACATGATTTAATCCTCTTTTCATGTATTTTCAGTACCCAGCGCATACCTGGGACAAAGTAGGTGCTCGATAAATATTTACTGAGTTGAATTACATCTTGTAGATCCATCCTGATCCTAAGACATATTCGAAAACTTTTCTTATCTAACAAAATCCACTGTATCAACCTATTTGCTGGGTTGCAGATCTATTCCTTTAATTAACTTCTGAGTGAGAAGCAACGCATCATTTAGTAGTATCATCTTAAAAATATATTAAATCTGTTCACATGTACTAAAATAGGGTTTTTTTTTTCAGCTACACCTCCATTAGACTAATTACAGGTTCGATCTCTGGTCAGGGAACTAAGATCCTGCAAGCCACATGGTACGGCCAAAAACAAAATGAGTTCCCTGGCCTAGTGGTTAGGATTCCGTGGTTTCACTGACAAGAGCCTGGGTTCAATCCCCAGTCAGGGAACTGATGCCACAAGCCTCAAGGCAAGGCCAAAAAGAATAAAAAGGATATCTATGCCTTTTATATATATGCTTTCTGTGGCAACTTAATTTTACTTCACTTTTTTTTCCAGCTTGAGATATAATTGACATATTACATTGTATAAGTTTCAGATATACAATGAGATGATTTGATACACATATATGTTGTGAAATGATTCCCATGATAAGGTTGTTAACACACCCATCACCTCACATGATTACAGTGTGTGTGTATATGTGTGTGTGGTGAGAACATTTAAGATCTACTCTCTTAGCAACTTTCTAGTATACGATACAGTATTGTTAACTCTAGTCACCATGTTGAATATTGGATCCACAGAATTTATTCATCTTATAATGGAAATGTGTATCCTTTGACTGACATCTCCCCATTTCCTCCACCCCTTAGGCCCTGGCAACCACCATTCTACTCTCTTGTTTCTGGAGTTTGGCTTTTTTTTAAGATGCCACATGGAGCAACTTAACCTGAAAATTGTCCTCTCATAGTGCCAACAGATCCATGAGCAAAATATTGAGCACTTGATATCAGTTCATTATCTGGACATTGCTCAGTCTGAGGATGTCTGCTTTAGGGCTCCACTTTAGCCTGCAAAGTATTAAAAATCAGCTACTGTAGCCACATACCATTCAGCTCAAAAATTGTTCCAGAACCAGTTTCCACCACCAACTTGGATTCTTTATGCTTTGACTCTTCCCAGCAACCTTCTGCAAGTCCTGAGACCTAGTCTCTCCCCTCTTATTGCAGGCGGTCTGGCTCTGGATCCACCATCCCCTAATGAGACAACCCAGAGTAAGGAGCTCTGGGAAAGGAGTCTGGAATGCTGCCCCCTAGTCAGGGGCAGGACTGAAGCCCTGGCTGGGATGTGAGGAGGAGCAGCTGAGCCAAGGCTGTGCCTCAGGTGCTGAGGGATAAGGAACCCCTGGGGCAAAACCAGAGCAGCTTCTACAGGAAGTGTTAGACTGAAAATGGACCCAGACCAAAAATCTACTCTCCAACCCCAGAGAGGCTCTTAGAAGGAGGGCAGGCCTACTCTTTCTTTGATTACTGAGGAAGGATTGAGTGGTAATGAGAGGAGAAAAACAGAATCCACGCTAGATGACTTCAGTCCTCTTAACAAACTAAAGGGCAGGGTTGTTTAAGTTGTAGAAGGCTACTGGGGAAGGTACAGCTAGAGTCAACAGTAGACAAAGAGGATGGAGGAGCAGTAGCCAGCTTCACTGTGAAATTGATAACTTTAAGCTAAAGACCGCGAGAGAGAGCTCTATTTGGAGTTGGGACATCTTCCGCCTCTTGTGGTCAGCTTTGCCTGTCATTGCTTCTTCTGATGCTCCTGGCCAGCCTGCAGAGAGGTTCTTCTGCCAACAGACATCCATCTGGCAGGGTACACATATTATACAGAGAAATAAAATCACCTACTATAGCCTCAAAATGGAAAACAAGATCAAGAATTTTTTTCTTCTTTTTTTTGTGGTACGCAGACCTCTCACTGTTTTGGTCTCTCCCATTGCGGAACACAGGCTCCGGACGCTCAGGCTCAGTGGCCATGGCTCACGGGCCCAGCTGCTCCACGGCATGTGGGATCTTCCAGAACTGGGGCACGAACCTGTGTCCCCTGCATCGGCAGGCAGACTCTCAACAACTGCACCACCAGGGAAGCCTGAGATCAAGAATATTTGAGTATATTGCATCTGGACCTGGCTTGGCTTGGCTTCAGTCTGTCCTGAGAGTACTCCTTTAGGGCTTTAACTCTGGTTTGTTCTGCAAGAGCCCAGCTAAGATCTGTGGCTGCCCCATGGAGCTGAGAGCTGATCCTCACAGCCTTGGCCGTTCGATGTAGACAGATGTGGATTCAGATCCTGGTTCCACCACCCACGTGATATGGCTTTCCCAGACAGAATGTTGTCCCTACCCACCCCACCCCCAACCAAATCTACTTCAATGCTTCTCTTCAAATTTTGTGTTTAATTATGAAGCTTTAGAAACACAGTTCTGCGGAATAATATAAGCTGTGATTACTCCATCGCTCATAACTACAGATTTCACTCCCAGGACCACAAGTTTTTTAATGATCACTATTTTAGTACAAACTCCAATTTTTGTTGGAGGAAAACAAAGTACTATAAAGAGGACATGAACCAATCAATTCTTTAGAAGGAAGTCTCAAGACATATAAAAGAAAAGATTTGAAGGACCAGTGTTTTGCATGTTGAAGGATCTCCAGTAGCAAATGATGAAAACCATTTGATAGAGAGCATACTTAATTGAAATCCCTTGCAGGAAACCAGGGAGAAGTAAAATGTTGAAGAAGCTGGTATGATGCTCAGAGAATGAGACTTATGGGATATATAAAACTGAGACAATACTAATAACAGAGCCAATTTATTTCCTTTTCAAATATTGAAGCAGAGAATATACAGGAGACAGAGCTAAGTTTAATGAAAGTGGAATCTAGAAAGACTGAACTGTTATCCTCCCTTTTGAGTCCTTTTAGGATATTTTATACACCTAACATTTCCAGCTAGCAGAGCTAAGAATACAGAATGCCTTGTCTCTGTGGAGAGGATCTGGGCAGCCTCTTGCAGTCTGAAAATCAGAGCCAAAAGAAAACAAGAACTCATTTCTGCCATTAAAATTGCAAACCGTCATTGTTGCTTTCTCCTCAGATGGTGCCTAATTCTGCTCAATCTACTATAATTTCCTTTCCTAATCTAGATATATTTTGTATGATTTTGAAAGCTGTTACAACATTTGTTATTCAACTTAAAACATGTTGTGAGTGAACTGGGGAATTTGGTAAGCATCTAATTTTGAAATTTCCAATTGACCTCCCCAGCCCTCTTACATTAAATGACATAAAACAAATCATGCAGACTGTGTCCTCTGCGAGTTCTTTCCCTCAGAATAAGAAAAGAGGTTTGTTAAGATTGCTAGATATTAAATAACTATCACCAAAAAGATAAAGGGCCCACCTAATCACAGAATTTCAAAGCTGGGAACAACCTCGGACATCATCTGGCCTAGTGGCATAGAGTTACATCTGCCCCCAAAGCTTGTTTCTGCCCCACGAGATCTATAGAAACTGTTATTTCTAGAACCTTCATCACCCTATACCTATGCTACCCCTGCAGTATTATCACTTCTACTATTCTCTGTATTTTGAAGTTTACAGCACAGGTTCTTGCAGGTCAAAATCAGAGAGATAGAGACAGAGAAAGAGAGAGAAGGAAGAAAGGAAGGAAGGAAGGAAGGAAGGGAGGGAGGAAGGGAGGAAGGAAAGGAAGGAGATCATTGTTACTTGAGTTTCAAAACACTATTTAGAAACCCAAAAACTGAGAATGCTTTGGTGTAGATGAGGGTTTCCCAACTTCAGCACTATTGACATTTTAGACTGGATAATTCTCCGTTGTGAGAGGGCTGTCCTGTGCACTGTAAGGTAGTTAGCAGCGTCCCTAGACAATAGCCTCCCCCCTTCCAGTTGTGACAACCAAAAATATCTACCAGCATTGCCAAATATTGGGGCAGGGGTGGGAAGGGTGGACAAAATTATTCCTGGTTGAGAACCACGGATGTGTATGGTTTGTGCAAAAACAGATAGTAAGTAAAAGGTCCGATGATTGAAAAGCCACTTCTCCACTCACCATACACACAACCTCTCCAACACTGAATGTTACCAATTTGTAAAGATCTTTGTCCATTCAGTGGCAGTTGTCCTGATAGTACTCAATCAGAATGCTCTTCAAGGTCCGTATGCCACATAACTTGCCAAATGACTAGAGACAAGAATCCTATGCTAGTCCTGGAGCTGTCAAAGTGAGATGTTACAGAAAATAAAGAAGACTAGGTTAAATTCTGTGGTCCTGATGCAAGAGTCAGTGGGCTTCAACAACATCTGTATAATCCCAGAGTTGAGTTGGCTGTGTGGGTGTCACCTTCCTTCCTTGGGGCTCCTTGTTCGTGGTCCAATCACTTAAGAGTGGTCCGTTGAGGAATCTACTTAAGACATAGTAGATACTCAGCAAATATTTGTTGAATGCTTTCATGAATGATGTTTTACTTTTTGCATTTTGCCTTTTGGATTGGACAGTTAAGTACTTTAGTCTGCCAGAGCTAAACATATCCTTGTTCAAATCAACTGGAGGATAGAATATCTCCTAGAAAATCTCAGAGTCAGTTGTATTCCTTATTACACAATCCCCACGTTTAAAAAAAAAGTGTATGCATGTGTGTGTGTGTGTGTGTGTGTAGCATACACACACCTTGTTCAAAGTACAGAAGCGACCAAAGGTCTATAGAACATACTCCCTCAGCCTTAAGGAGGAAAAAGAAGGACTGCAGTTATGCCAGGCTCTGTATTGGGGTATTAAATACACCATCTCTTTAGTCCTCACAATAATTGTATATATGCTAAGAACAGGGAAATAAGTTGTTCAAGATCAGACTGCTGCTACAGGGAAAGCAGAAATTCAGATCAAGCTCTGGTTGAGTTTTAAGCTGCCTAAGCCAGTTTACAAGCTTCCCCTGACTCACTTGGCCCATGTGCCCTGGGCCTCGGTCACTTGTTGAATGGAGAGCTGTCCACCGATGCCCTGCCTTCCAGCATGGCTGATGGACCCAGCCAGCCTCTTAAGGATGAAGGCTGGGCTTCATTGTCCCCAGCCTGGTGGGAGCCTGTGCAGAGATGGCTCCCAGGCCCAACCAGACCAGACCTGCAGGGGGCTGGGCACCTTCCAGCACTTCTAGATCCAGATGCTTTGCCACTCCCTGGGGCATGGGATCTGGCTTCCCAGGGGCTGCCCCGGGGTCTAGGAAACACAACCAAGAGGTGGGGGGACTTAACTCTTCATAAGGAAAACTTGGACCAGTGGAAGCAGGAAACTGAAAAGACAGCATATAAATGCCTCCCTCCTCAGACTGTTCTGAGATGTACTGGTTCCATTTAGCCTTTCTGGAGACCAGCTGTGACTTTGTGAAGCTGGGGCCCAGATCAGTAACATGCCACCTTACATTTGCTTTGCTTCCTTCTTTGTCTCACTTCCCTTTTTCTTTCAAACGTACTGCCCTGGGGTTACATGCATACGCGTGCCCCCAATAAAGTGTTAACCTATAAGTTTTGCCTTAGTTTCTGTTTTCTGGGGAACTACGGCTAAAACATAAGCTTATGCTTTTTTATTTATAAAATTATATGCTGCCACCCATCTTTCAAAAGCCCAAGAAAAAAATAAAAACAAACCCCCTCTTAGTAGAACTTACCCCTTACTGATGATAGCTGACAGACATTTTGAAAGAAAAAAACCAGCCATGGTCTATGGGTGTGGGAAGCAGTGCATTAAGGTGGCACTAATCTTGCCTTGGTGGTCCCCTCGTATCTGTCCTAACCACCATCTGCTTTTCTCGCCCTCGCGTTTAGACAGAAGGGCTGTTAACACTCATTTGAGCAGCAGGGCTATATCTGTCTGACTATGATGATCACATGTAGCCTGATAGGATAGAAAGTGTCAGTCATCCTAAGTGCAAGTCCTACTTCTCCTGCTTGTTAGCTGTTTGACTTGAGAAAGTCATAGTATCTGAGTAGGTATTTCCTCACCTGTAAAATAGAAACAAGACGATCTGCCTCACCTTTCCCGTGGGCTGATGTGACATAGTGAAAGTACTTTACAGCACCATACGATGAGCTTTAACTGTGTAAGGGGAGATTAGGTAATAACTTTCTAGTCTGGGCTTCTAAACTCCTCTCACTAAAAATAATGAAGCACTTCAGTAGGAAAATATAAAGGAATAAATCACTTAAATCTTTTCAAATATCTTCAAGATAATAATTAAGATTAAAAACCAAGATGGAATAAAAAAGACTATTTTCCCTCCCATGAACAAACAAAAATAAATAAACAGAAAATATATATTTAAAAAAAAAACAATTTTAAGACACTGGACATCAGACAATGAGGTGATTCCCTGAGAGAAAGGAAACAAATGTGGTGGGCCCTGTGATTGTCCCCAGCTTATTACTGGAAACTTTCCAGCTACAGTGCAGGGAGAAGGAAGCCTTGTGGAGATGGGTAGACTCCAAGAGTTGAGGAAATGGAGCTGAGAGTACAAGAGACCCAAGGTGGATGGATTGCAGAGGACAGAGTACCAGAGATGCACAGAGAGAGAACTCTGGAGATCTGCAGAGGGTTCCCCTCCAGCATCCAGCAGAGTACTAATCAGGGCATGCATATGAGCAAACTGCTCAAAACTGAGGGAAAAACCACCCAAAAGGATCAGCAGGAATAGTAGCTGGGGCTCACACCAGCCTGAGAAGAGTGCTTGTTTCTACAGCCAGACTGGAAAATCCCTTAATTCACAAGGAAATGGGTAGAACACTTCAAAGTGTCTTGCCTCAACAGGGCGGAATAATTAACCCTAAACTAAACACTGCTCTGGTCCAGTCCAACAAATCTTAAACACAAGACCTGAAATGATCAAGTTGTTTCCAAGTAACTAAACTACATTCCAGAATGAAACTCAAGAATATAGAAATACAAAAACACCTACCATCCAACATGGTCAAATTGTCAATGCCTGGCATCCAGTAAAAAATTACCAGGCATGCAAAGAAACAGGAAAATATGCCCCATAATAATGGGGGAAATCAGTCAAAACCAACTCAGTTGTAGGAGTTAGTAGAGAAGGATATTAGAAGTTATTATAATTGTATTTCATGTGTTTAAAACCTTAAATAGAGACATAGATATTTCTAAAGACTCAAGTCAAACATCTATGGATAAAAACTACAATGTCCAAGATGAAACATATCCAGGATGGAATTAATAGTATATCCATACAATGGAATACTACTCAGCAAGGAAAAGGAATAAACTTGATAAATCTCAAAATAATTGTGCAGAGTGAAAGAATCCAGACAAAAATATTTCATGTTGTACAATTCCTTTTACATGAAATTCTAGAAGATGCAAATAATCTCTAGTCACAGAAAACATATCAATGATTACCTGATGGGGGGGGCAGGAGAAAGGGATTCCCAAGGGGCACAAGGAAACTTTGGGGGGAGGCGATGGAGATGTTCACTATTTTGATTTTTATGATGGTTTCACAGGTGTATACAGATGTCAAAGCTTACCATTTTGTACACTTTAAATACATGCAGTTTATTGTATATCAGTTATAACTCAGTAAGCCTATTTTAAAAAAACAAAGAGACAAAAGTGTATTTCTAAAAACCACTGAGGGACTTCCCTGGTGGTCCAGTGGCTAAGACTCCACACTCCCAGTGCAGTGGGCCCCGGTTCGATCCCTGATCAGGGAACTAGATCTCACATGCTGCAACTAAAGACCCCGCACGCAGCAGTGAAGATCCCATGTGCTGCAACTAAGACCCAGCACAGCCAAATAAATAAATATTTAAAAACCACTGAACAACTTGGGAAATAGAGGATTTATAAATGTAACCACATTTTTAATATTTAAAATTTTGTAAATTTTAGAGAATGGTAAAATATTTGAATGCATAATTTTTGTTACATCTAAACCTATAGTGTCTGTAGACTATACCTAAAGAAAAACATCTATAGTATTTGTATAGTAGCTAAAATTTGGTTTGAGGGTCTCTTTTTTCTTTTTTTAACAATAAATTAGAAAATCTATCCCCATGTTGTTTAGAAATATTTTTTTATGAAGGAGGCGGCGGCGGGGAGGATTTCAAAACAAAACTAAGGGCCAGAAAAGCACAAGTTATGGGTTTTTCCAAAGATTGTTTTAGAAATTAAGAAAATTCTACACAATTTTCTTAACTGTTAGTGACTGTACACTTACTCCCTAACACCCCTCTCTGTTTGATATGAGGTCCGGGCTTGAAAAACCCTCTAAATATCTGATTAAAGACTCAGTTCCTGTTGTCCTGCTTCATTAGAGATACAGTTGTGTGATGCATGTTCATTATATTTTGGAATGAATTAATTTATGTATCCTCACGTTCCCAACTTGTCTGTCCTGATTTCTCCCAGTTTGATGCTGACCGAGACGAGGATGAGGTGTTCTATGACATCAGCATGGCAGTTGACAGCAAGTTATTTCCAAACAAAGAGGCTGCAGCAGGTAAGTCACTGTGTCCTTTGGGCTGCAGTATACCCTGATCCCCTGCCAAGCGTCTAGGACTTTGTAGTAAGGTTGGAGCTCAACAAACTGCTGTAAGGTCATAAGGATGATGTAGTCCTCAGGTCTTTACACCTCCTGGTTTAGAAATAAAGGCACAAAACGACATAGAAAAGAGCCATACATCCGGCTCTTAACAGTTACTGCCTGTCTTCCAGTCATTGAAAATGCAAATTAGCAGGCAGTCACAATGTAACAAAGGACCTCTGTTACTATAATTTTAAAAAACTGATCTAACCCACAATTTGTGCAACAATAAAAGTTACAGTTTCTCCAGAACTCCCTAACTCATACATGTCTCTCCTGTGCCACCTGGGAAAAGCCTCCTCTTTGGTGTGTGATAGCTGCTCCCATCCCGACCCACAGCCCCTGTTGTGGCCCCGCCCCTTCTCTTCCTATGTCTAGAAGTTTGACGTTGGACAATCGTGCAGGGTAATCATACCCCTTTAAGTAGGCGGTACTCACATTTCTGTCCTTGACCCTTCTCTCACTCTCTTTTACTCTTTCTCTGGGTCAGCTCCTTGTCCGTCCTGGTTTCAACCATCAATTCTACGTGGATGACTCTCAAATCTTTCTCAGTCCTCACCTTTCTTCTCAGTTATGGCCTCAGTGAATAAAGACCAAAAGTTCCGGGCCGTAAAGAAAAAGGCTAAACACCTAAAAGTTTGAAGCCGTATTTGAAGCTCACTGCGAGTAGGTTCGAAGAAAGACAGAGTTTTTTAAAAGGCAGTAGTCTTTCTGGACAGACCCGCTGAGCACAGACAGCTGACGTAAACTCGCCTGCCTCTTTTTCCAGTGATATTTACAGAAAGATGGCCTACTGCAGGGCAAGAGGGAGTGTTGTTGAGAAGCATGTAAGATCCTGTCAACAAAAGTACCACTGCTCCGAAAACTGCTGTGACACCTGTGCTTTTATTTTAATGTTTCATGTAGAACATTCATTTAGACCTCTAACAACAAATATCTATCGACTAGATACCCTCAGTTTCCAAACCGTGGAACAGAGGAGAAGATGTAAGCGGCCCCTTCTTTAGAACTCCCGGCACTTTATGGGTCTCAAGTAGCATTTCTCCAAAGTAGCCTCGTCCTATAGTGATGTAGCTGGGCTGGCTTGTGTGCAATTCAGTAACTGTGTCTTTGTCCTCTTCATGTGCACGGTGCCTGGCCCATAGCAGAGGTTTCCAGGAGACCACTCCTTCCTCTCTACAACTCTGAGCTTATGAACACAGGGGTCTGTGCTCACAGCCTCAACTCCCCCTAGCTCCCTTCCACTTCCAAGACCCCTGAAAACTGGGTTCTGCTCCAGCCTTAAAGTAAACCTGTTCTATCTGTAACAGCCCTGGTGAGCGAAGGGAACCCAGGAGGGCTTGTGGTAAGCCAGAAATAAGCCATACCTCCCCTTCCAGAGGCAGCCACTTCACAGCCCCATGTTACTGTGCCATTAAGGAATGGGCCAGTGTTGCTGGATCCTTCTCTCTCTCCAGAGAAAACAGAAACCTGCACCAGCAGGTGCAATCTCCCATCTTGTGAATGTTGGTGACTCAGTCAATTAAATAAGCCATGTCCGTGGCCTCTGCTCTGTGACTCGGCAGCCCCCAGGTTTTCTCCCTTGGCTCTTCCCTTCTCCTGAATCCTCTCTCTGCAGTATCTCAGCTGCCCCACTGCTCCCATATCACCTCCACGTGAATAGCTTTCAATTCCTTTAAATTTTTTACATAAAAATCGTATATGTTTAAGATGTACTACACGATGATTTGATTTGTGAAATGATTACTACAGTCCAGCTAATTAACATACTTCGTCTTCATATAGTTACCATTCTTCTGTGTTTGATGAATGAGCATCTGAAACATATTCTCTTAGCAATTTCCCAGTATTCAATACATATTATGAACTGTCATCACCTTGCTGTGCATTGGATCTCTAGGCATATTCTTCCTATGTAACTGCAACTTTGTACCCTTTGGTCACAATCTCCCCATTTCCCCCACCTGTGTGTCTGTGGCAACCACCATTCTACTCTCTGCCTCTATGTGTTTGACTTTTTTAGGTTCCACATGCAAGGGAGATCATGTAGTTTTTCTCTTTTAAGAGAGCCAGACAAAAGTGTCCCTGCCCTCACACCTCACACCGATCATGGATCGTCGTTCCTCAGACACCTTGGGAGTCCAGGCCTCCTTCACTATCCCTAGCGAACTCATCGAAACCTTTGTCATTCCTGGCCCTCCCGTCCGTCTGTTAGGAATCCTGTTGCTGCTATGGGGATCCTCCCTGAATGCAGCTCTGATCACATGACAAAAACCAAAACAAAGCAAAACCTTCCATGACTTTCCTGCAGGCTGAGCACCAGGGTTCTTACCGTGACAAAAATATCCTTAGCTTTCCTGCAGTGGTCCTGTCCCCGTCAGAGCGTCACCTCTCCCCTCCCTCACACCAGCTTCCTCCAGCTCCTGAATGCCTCAGGTACCTTCCTGCCCCTGGCCATTTGCACAAAGTACTGGGAACCACTTATCTCCATTTGCATCCCTCTACTCTCTCACCTCTTCATCCCCGTCCTTCACCTGGCCGGGTCCTGCTTTGTATCTCAGTTTAAAAGTGATTTCCTCAAGGAAACGTTCTCAGACCCCATCCCAGACTACATCCCTGTGTAGTCCTCTGCCCTTTACCTTCAGGGCATTCATTGCAACTATGATTATATAATTAGGTATAGGATTGTTTGTTAAAAATCTATTTCCTTTACAAGAGTGCAAGACTTCATGAGTACAGAGAGTATACGTGAGCGTTGGTTTGAAACCCGGTATGAATCTCATGCGAGATGCCACATTAGCCCTTTCTCTACTAGCTGGCCACCTCAGCTGGGCTACTCACCTGGGCCCGTCACCTCACAGCCACACCAAATTCCCTTTGGCTCCAGAGCAGAGTGTGCATTTGCTTGCCTCCAGGCCAGAGAATGCCAGCCCCTGAACCTCTGCACCCTGTCTGTGGTATTTCCTCCTCCATGGAGCCCTCCAGTAATACTTCTAGCAGAGTCATCTGCCTACATCACTCAGTGCCTCTGGGCCTCAGTGTCCCCATCTATAAGGAAAGAATATTAGCGCTACCTCATAGGACGGTTGTGAAGAGTAAATGGCTTATGTGTATGAAGCATGAGGCTGTCCCGTTAAAAAGGTTAAGTATAGGTTAGTATCTTTGCTGAGGATTTGAGGGGTCGCAGGGAGAGACCACATCTTATGCAGCACAGCCTTTCCCCATTTTCCTAGGTTGACTTCTACCCTCTTCTCCCTCTCTTCCTCCCTTCTGCCACTGCTGTCATGGAGTAACTAAGAAAAAAAAAAAATTCCCCCTTCTCTTCTCACCCAGAACAGTCCCCCAAGTTCCCTTGAGGAGCTTCCTTCTAGTCCCAGATACTGCCAGGATATTTTTTTCCAAAGAAATACAATGCCCTCCTTCAAAGGAATTCTAACACAAACTGCTACTAACACTTCCAAGTCTGTTGGAATTAGAGCTGGATTCTCCGTGCCTAATGCCTAAGGCGCTTAGAAGGGATTTAATGTTCGAAGTGCGCATGGAGCGAATGATTAAGATTGAGATCCACACCACTGTAAAGCAATTATACTCCAATAAAGATGCTAAAAAAAAAAAAAGGATTGAGGGCTTCCCTGGTGGCGCAGTGGTTGAGAGTCTGCCTGCCGATGCAGGGGACACAGGTTCGTGCCCCGGTCTGGGAAGATCCCACATGCCGCGGAGCAGCTAGGCCCGTGAGCCATGGCTGCTGGGCCTGCGCGTCCAGAGCCTGTGCTCCACAATGGGAGAGGCCACAGCAGTGAGAAGCCCACGTAACGCAAAAAGAAAAAAAAAAAAAGATTGAGATCCACAAAAGTGAACCGTAACTGTCCTTTTATCTATTTTTCAGTCATTCAGCATATATGTATCAAATGCATAGAATTTCTAAGTTTTGTTCTTAGATTCAGAGAAGAAATACAACCCCACCTAAAGCTGCTGACGGTTTAGCAGTAGAGACAGGAGAAGGGAGAGACCGCTTTCCTCAGACAGGGCAGGAGAAATGTGAGAGGAGCTTTATCTGCAGACGCCTTTCACCGTGCAGGAAACCCTGCCTTGCAGGAGTCTCCTTCTATCTGGTACTCCAAGTGGGAAGAGGGCCTTCCTAAAACTTCAGATCAAAGATCCACTAGGAGGAAACAAGTCTTTACCAGTGTCCCAGAAGGCAGTATGGTTAGCCTTCCTGTACCTCTGAAGCCAATTTGTCATCTTCCCACTTAAATTTAAGGAGACGACCTGAAAATATTTCCGAAGACCATTCAATGTCTAAAACTAGTGACAGTGAGTGCCCCCTGTGGGGTTCTATTTCATACCTTCCTCTGTTATCTATGGGAAGTATACTTTTAAATCTGAAAAGAAATCAAGAAATTCAAAATAGGGGGAAATGAAAGCCATACTATCACTTTTGCAAAAGGTCCTAATTTGCTGTCTTCTTTGAGTAACAAGATCATTGCAGTTGTTTTGGTTAAATTATCCAACGAAAGATGGCAAAAAATATGTACATATGGTTACATTTACCTCCCTATTTTGTATGTCAAGCCTTAGACTATTATTAAAGGTCCCATTTTCAGCAAACCAAGCAACCAATACTAAAAGAAAATGAAAGCTATTCAATCATTATCTGAGCTGATAATGACATCCTTTTTCTATGCCTTCTATGATCTATTAGTACTGTTGCCAAGAGCAACAGCATGTCAAGAAATTCCACCCCTTGATGATACAATAAAATTTCTGTTAAAAACATTTTATTAGGAAAGCCAATCTCTTCTTCCTTATAAGGAGAAGTTGCTTTTTAAACAAAGACTTCTTCATTCTACCATCGCTGAAGATAGTTTTCTAATAATCTTGTTCCATTTTCAAATATTAATGTGTAATATCTCTGTTAACTGGGTTGTCTAAGAGTCCTTCACGTTGTACTTTATTAAAACGACCAAAAGAACAGTTTCTAATTAAATAAGTAGGACACAGGAACTGAAACAGCTATATGTTTAATGAGCTTTTGCGTTCAGATCACGTTGCTCACTGCACATGAATCACTCTAGATTCCAAGGGGAGGGTATCATTTGACTATCTATCACCACTAGTCAGTGGTGAATAATATCCATATTGTGGAAGTAACGAAAGCTAGTTAAAATTGGCATTGCCTTTAATGGTGCTGTCACTAGCAGCCACCTTGACTGTCACAGGCTAGAGTGACACCTCTTTATTGCACTTTCTATTCTTCCCTTTCCTCAGCCACCCAGTGACCCACTTCATCATCGGCCATTCACTGTTCCTATTTTCTCAGAATGTAGAAGAGATAGCACACTCCTCCAAGGTCCTCCCCTGTAGAGCACTGTAATGAAAGGTCATGTTTATAAAGCCATTTGGATTTTGCCTGCTTACAGCTTGGAGTCAGCAGGCTATGTTAAAAATGGGAGCAGTGACTTCTGTCTTTGATCTCAGTCACTTTCTGCATGACCTTGGCCAAGCTATATAACTTCTCCACAGCTCATTTTCCTCTTTTCTAAAGTGACAGGGTAGGATTCTATGAAATATTAAATTCTAAAATGTCCATGATCTTAAAATGGAATAATGCACGTTTTACTTCTGACATCTTTACTGTCTCCCAACACATAAGTGCAAAATGGTCTTCCAACTGGGTTCTGAGACATCAGGTAGTTTGGCCCTAAGGTACACCTTTTATTTATAAGGTGCACCTTATAAATAAAAGTATTTATCTGAAAAATACTTAAAACACAGAGACAGAAAAATTACAAGTATATAATCCTTCTACTTAAAAAATTATATATAAAATTAATGTTTCCATATCACCCCTCTAGCCTCACTTTATTAATAGTCCTCCCGACTCCATTCTACAAGCACCTTATTAACACTGGTGTTGCCAAGGGCATCACCAAGAATTGTGCAGTACACATTTATGCAACTATACATGGTAGCTCTACAGTTAGTTACTTGTCCAAAATTGTTTGATGGGTCAGGTATCTCCATTTTGAAAGCCTTTACTGTACTTAAAAAAAATTTTTTTTTAAATTACAAACACAACAAACAATGGTGTTACTGCTTAGTACTTAGTCGATTTGATAATGGGTTAGTACTTAGTCAATTTGGTGAACAGCAGGGGTAATGATGAGAAGAGTAGAAATGATGAAAGACTGTGTGGGGACACACCTTGATTCTTTTTCTTGAAGAAAGTATGGAAGCAGCATCTCTGGGAGAGGTCCATATCTGAGAAGTGTGTGAGATGCTTGACATTTTTTTGAAAATTCATCTTCATTAAACATTACTCATTGCATATTCTGAACAAGAGTTATTTGGCAAGGGCAAGTTTACAATGAAGCATGGAGTGGTTGGTTTCTTCACAGGGTGCCTGCCTTTTTATGGACAGCACTGAATTCTGTCTTTCTGGCTAGTTAGGTAATATATATTTCCCAGCAAGAAAGAGTCATTAGATGAGGACGATGAATCAATTGTGCTTCAGGGGTCCCATTAAGAAAATTACTGGTTTAAGTGTGAGCCTTGGGGATTAATGGGAACGTAATTCAGTGTAACTTGTAGTACCTAAGGGGGAAAAACTCTATATTAATATGTTAAGTTAACCTGATTTTTCTCACCTTCGGGGACTAAGGTGACCCAAAGGCTAGAGGAAAAACTTCTCAGGTTCTCATGGAATGAGCAAACTCAGCCCTTCTTTTCCTGGAAACCCCTTGCTCTACTCTCACTCTGTACTTTGCTCCTGGTGTTCCTTCTTCCTCAGCCACCATTGCACACCTTTAAACCACTTCTCCTCCTGGACCACCCGTATTCACCCTCACAGTTTAGACTCACAAACTATTTCCTTGTGAAGAATCCCACCCCCATCACCTCCTCTAGTAATAATCAGAATTAGTCTTTCTTTTTGGTTTCTGAAACTTACTGTTGATAAATTCATCTCCTCCACAAGATCATTGTCTTCTTAAGGGTGCAGACAGTGTCTAGGTATCTGTGTTACCAAACCGTACTTGGGTCTACTCCCCCACATGCAGTAAAACCAGTCTACTGACACCGCATTGTGGTGAAGGAAAGTGCAGCATTTATTGCAGGGTGACCAACAAGGAGTTCAGAACAGCTAGTGCTCAAAAAGCCCAAATTCTCTGTGGATTTCAACAAAGTATTTTTAAAAGCCAGGTGAGGGAGAGGTGTCCCAGGGTATGTGATCAGCTTGTGCACAATTCTCTGATTGGTTGATGGTGAGGTAACTGGGCAGTGTCACAGGGGTTAACATTATCAATCCTTAGGCACTAGTAGATCTGGGAGCTAGGTGTTCATGATCGTCATGTAGTTAATTTCTTCCATTTGGTGGTGGTTTTAGCATCTATAAAACAACTCAGGAAATGTGCATCAGATACTATTATCTAGGTATTTCAGAGAGGAGCTGAAGCAGAGGATATGGGGGAGGGGGTCTGTCCTGGGAAGGCCCCATAGGGTCCTGCTCTGTTACATCTGCATTTTCCATCTGCAGGCCAAACAGTGCCTGACAGATGGGAAGAGTCTGGAAATATTTGTAAACAGGACAATATGGAAACTTGGTGGGCATTTGTTTGCCTCAGAAATGTACACGGATGGCCTCCATCAGGTAATCTTTATTTTTCTAACCTTAGGTTCAAGAGACCTTGATCCTTTGATGATGTTGGACACTGGAGAGATCACTGATACAGGATCTGATTATGAAGATCAGGTACTTAGAATCTAAAAATATTTCTCTATTTAAATGTTTCTAATTTTAGTCTTTATAAATGTTTCATGAAAATTAGAATTACAAATCATTCTGTGAAATGTTTACAGAGAACTAAAATAATCTATCCCATGGTAAATCATACAGCTTTTATACATTAACTTTGGCCCTTTAACCCTCCCTTATCCACAGATTCAAAGTGGCAATTAATTAAGGAAAGATTTGTGGTCAAAAGTTACATGAGATAGAAGTGAGGTTACATGAGGTTCTTTTGGCCAAGAATTTGCCTGTGTCTCTATCCCTTCCCTGTAGTAAGCCCACGGTATTTACTAAGCATTGGTTACAGGTTCAGGGCTCTGCTTTTCTCTTTCTAACCTTTGAAAGGACTGATGACCAAGGACAACAGAGCCAAGATATTAATATATTTTCTATTTGAATAAAACCAAAGAAATTTATCTGGGTCATTTTTTTCTCAGCAGAAGAACTCTTCCTCCTGCTCTATTTTAATGATCCAAAATAGTTGGCAAATGATCCCAGTCTCTAATTAGGCCTTATTTTTTAAAAAGCATCATGTCTGAAACTTCCTTCCATTCTCATCAGTGCTCCTCTGTGGTGGCTGAAAGCCAAGTGAGCATGTTCTTCTGGAATTGTTTTTCCCCCATTTTCAGCCAATATGTGTAACAAATAAAGGGGATAGATCTGACCAGTGTCCAGATGTAATGGCTGTCTCTCTGTTTCACATACATATTCAAAAGCTATTTTCACAAGCATTATGTTTCTTCCCTGATATCACAAAGCAAGGAGAAGATATTGACAAATCTTTAAAATATTTTTTGGCATATATTAAGCACTTCATACATACTAAACATTGTGATAAGTTCCTTAACTTTACTATCATACTAATTCCTCACAACATCTCTAGTATATAGGAATTATTATCTTTATTTCATAATTAAGAGAATTAAGACTCCAAGAGTAATTTGCGCACAGTTATGCAAATAGTTTCACAGTGGGGAAGTGAACTCAGGGCACCTTCCTTAACGCCTGCACTCTGCCACGCTCATCCTCACCTCCAAAGACAGGCCATTCAGTGGTGCTTTTTTGGAGCCTTTTCAGTTGCTAACTCTTAAGACCCCAGCAAGGGCAAATGCCAGACAACCACTGTGAAGGGTGAGCTCACCATCCAAAATTACAGACCGCAACAAGGAACGAACCGTAGCAAGAAATCCAGCTGATTAAACAAATGGAAGGGTTCACACTCCAAGGACTGGGGATAACAGAAAAGCCTGAAAGAAATCTTAATCTGGGAATATTTAAAATATCCAAGGAGATAAAGGGAAGATTAGAAACCATGAAACAAGTACAGGAAAGAATGGAAAGGAAGAAGCAGGAAGGAATAGGAAGGAAGAAATAGAAATTCTAGGCACAAAAAAATATTGTCATTGCAATAAAAATTCAATTAACAGGTTGAAGAGTAGACTAGACACAGCTAAAAAGAGACAATGATAGGGGTGGGGGTGGGATGAACTGGGAGATTGAGATTGACTTATATACACTAATATATATAAAAGAGATAACAAATAAGAACCTGCTGCACAGTACAGGGAACTTCACTTCACTGTACAGTAGAAACTAACACAACATTGTAAAACAACTATACCCCGATTAAAAGAAGAGAGAGAGAGATGATGATAGAGCTGAGGAAATTTCCTTCAAATGAAACAGAGCGCTAAATCATTGTCAAAGAAAGAACTTAGGAGACACTGAGGATGGAATGATTGGGTCAACATATTCTAACAGGAGCTGCAGGAGAATAAAATGGAGTGGATGGGGCACAGCTGCATTTTAACAGATAATGGTTGAGAACTTTAAAGAGGTGAGAAAAGACAAGTCCCCAGATTGAAGGAGCACATCCAGTCCTGAGCAGGAAAAAAAATCCTCGCCTATTCTTTTTCCGTTTAGCTCCTCAACAAATATTAACAGAGCACCTACTATGTGCCAGGTACCATTTAGGCGCTTGGAATATCTAACTGTATAAAACAGGCAAGAATCTTACATACAGGTGGGGAAGACATATAGTAAACAATAAACATAATATATTAGTAAATTCTCTAGATAGTTAAGTGCTATGAGAAGAAAAAAAAGTAGAAAACGGTAGGAGGGTTAGGAATGCTGGGTTGGGGAGGGCAGATTACAGTATTAAACAGGAGAGTCAATATTAACTAGGATGGCCTCATTAAAGAGGTGAGATTTGAGCAAAGACTTGTAAAACATAGAGAGCACAGAGGACAAAAATAAAATATTAATAGTGAAAAGGCATTACCTATAAAGGAAAAGCAATTTGGGGGACAGAAGATTAAATGAAGCAAGGGTTTGCATTTATTGAGTACTTACTCTAAGCCAGATACTGTGTTTTATGGTTTACATGCATTATTGCTAATCTTTACAATAACTCAAGAAGGTAGCTCAGGGCTTCCCTGGTGGCGCAGTGGTTGGGAGTCCGCTTGCCGATGCAGGGGACACAGGTTCGTGCCCCGGTCTGGGAGGATCCCACATGCCGCAGAGCGGCTGGGCCTGTGAGCCATGGCTGCTGAGCCTGCGCATCTGGAGCCTGTGCTCCGCAACGGGAGAGGCCACAACAGTGAGAGGCCCGTGTACCGAAAAAAAAAAAAAGAAGAAGGTAGCTCTGTTTATCCCCAATTTACAGCTCAGGAAACTGGAGCTCATAGAGGTTAAATGACTTCCCAAGACCAAACAGCTAACAAGCAGTTGAGTCAGGAATCAAACTATGATCACCCCAACACCAAAATCTAGTTTATACTTTCACACTCCAAATAAAGCCATTATGAAGGTCACTGGTAATCTATCACCAATTCCAGTTAACACTTTTTAAAAAATAAATTAATTAATTTATTTTTGGCTGTATTGGGTCTTTCTCTAGTTGTGGCGAGCAGGGGCTACTCTTCGCTGCAGCACACAGGTTTCTCACTGCAGTGGCTTCTCTTGTTGCGGACCACGGGATCTAGGCACATGGGCTTCAGTAGTTGTGGCTCGCAGACTCTAGAACGCAGGCTCAGTAGTTGTGGTGCAAGGGCTTAGTTGCTCCACAGCACGTGGGATCTTCCCAGACCAGGGCTCGAACCCATGTCCCCTGCATTGGCAGGCGGACTCTTTTTTTTTTTTTTTAGTATTAGTTGTTTTTTGTTTGTTTGTTTGTTTGTTTATACTGTAGGTTCTTATTAGTCATCAATTTTATACACATCAGTGTATACATGTCAATCCCAATCGCCCAATTCAGCACACCACCATCCCCACGCAACCGCGGTTTTCCCCCCTTGGTGTCCATACGTTTGTTCTCTACATCTGTGTCTCAACTTCTACCCTGCAAACCGGTTCATCTGTACCATATTTCTAGTTTCCACATACATGCATTAATATACGATATTTGTTTTTCTCTTTCTGACTTACTTCACTCTGTATGACAGTCTCTAGATCCATCCACATCTCAACAAATGACTCAATTTCATTCCGTTTTATGGCTGAGTAATATTCCATTGTATATATGTACCACAACTTCTTTATCCAATCCTCTGTTGATGGGCATTTACGTTGCTTCCATGACCTGGCTATTGTAAATAGTGCTGCAATGAACATTGGGGTGCATGTGTCTTTTTGAATTATGGTTTTCTCTCTGGGTATATGCCCAGTAGTGGGGTTGCTGGATCATATGGTAATTCTATTTTTAGTTTTTTAAGGAACCTCCATACTGTTCTCCATAGTGGCTGTATCAATTTACATTCCCACCAACAGTGCAAGAGGGTTCCCTTTTCTCCACACCCTCTCCAGCATTTGCTGTTTGTAGATTTTCTGATGATGCCCATTCTAACTGGTGTGAGGTGATACCTCAATGTAGTTTTGATTTGCATTTCTCTAATAATTAGCGATGTTGAGCAACTTTTCATGTGCTTCTTGACCATCTGTATGTCTTCTTTGGAGAAATGTCTATTTAGGTCTTCTGCCCATTTTTGCATTGGGTTGTTTGTTTCTTTAATATTGAGCTGTATGAGCTGTTTATATATTTTGGAGGTTAATCCTTTGTCCATTGATTCATTTGCAAATATTTTCTCCCATTCTGAGGGTTGTCTTTTCGTCTTGTTTATGGTTTCCTTTGCTGTGCAAAAGCTTTGAAGTTTCATTAGGTCCCACTTGTTTATTTTTGTTTTTATTTCCATTACTCTAGGAGATGGATTAAAAAATATCTTGCTGTGATTTATTTCAAAGAGTGTTCTTCCTATGTTTTCCTCTAAGAGTTTTATAGTGTCTGGTCTTACATTTAGGTCTCGAATCCATTTTGAGTTTATTTTTGTGTATGGTGTTAGGGAGTGTTCTAATTTCATTCTTTTACATGTAGCTGTCCAGTTTTCCCAGCACCACTTATTGGAGAAAAGACTTACTGTCTTTTCTCCATTGTATATCTTTGCCTTCTTTGTCATAGACTAGTTGACCATAGGTGCATAGGTTTATCTCTGGACTTTCTATCTTGTTCCATTGATCTATGTTTTTGTTTTTGTGCCAGTACCATATTGTCTTGATTACTGTAGCTTTGTAGTATAGGCAGGCAGACTCTTAACCACTGTGCCACCAGAGAAGTCCCCCAGTTAACACTTTTTAGTTATCTTTCTTGGCCTTTGCTGCCTTTGATACACCACACTTTTACTGTAAAAGACCAGGTAGTAAATATTTTAGGCTTTGTGAACCATAAGGGATTTGCTGCAGCTACTCAAACCCTGCCATTGTAGTGCAAAAGCAGCCACAACTATATTTAAACAAGAGTATGGCTGTGCTCCAGTAAAACTTTACTTATGGGCACTGAAATTTGAATTCCACATATTTTCCTGTGATTTATTTCAACTGTTCAAAAACGTAAAGCCCATTCTTAACTGAGAGGCTGTGCATAAAACAGGCAGCAGAGTGGATTTGACCTGGAGGCCATAGTTTGCTGACCGCGGCTATAAACCATCCCCATTTCTCTTTTTTTTTTTTTTTTTGCGGTACGCGGACCTCTCACTGTTGTGGCCTCTGCTGCTGCGGAGCACAGGCTCCGGACGTGCAGGCTCAGCGGCCATGGCTCACGGGCCCAGCCGCTCCGCGGCATGTGGGATCTTCCCGGACCGGGGCACGAACCCATATCCCCTTCATCAGCAGGCGGACTCTCAACCACTGCACCACCAGGGAAGCCAACCGTCCCCATTTCTTGACAGTGTCCTCTCCATTAGCTTCTAACACTTCTATAATATTTAATACTGTTCTAAGTGTTTCACATTTATTACCTCATTTTATCCTGAGACAATTATGTGAAATTGATATTATTATCCCCATTTTACTGATAAGGAAAGTGAAGTACAGTGAAATTAAGCAGTTTATGTAAGGTCACACAGCTGGCAAGAGGTAAAGACAGAATTCAAACACAGCCGTCTGACTGCAGAGCCAGGATCAGGAAAGATAGGTGACGCTCTGCTATGGTAACAAATAAAACTCAAAATCTGAGTGTTTTCCTTCCAGTGAGACCTCCAGAGGGATCGTGGATGGGAAAGGAAAAAGCATGGGAAGGGGGACCTACTCTTCATTGCACATTTCTTCCTCCCACGATCATTTGACATCCCTAGTCACTGGCTCTCCCTCTGTGTGAAGAGGCAAAAGGATGGAAAACAGAGCTTACTCAGGTGCCCAGGAAGAGAGAGACGGGTTTAGTGAGTGTGAAGCCAGCCTGGGCCACAAAGCTCTGGCCCCCACCATGTGTCCTCTCTCTGGCATTCCTCCTACTTCTTGGCTCACTCTTTCTTGCTTTCCTTGCTGAGCTGCACTCTGTTGGTCTATTATTTCAGTGCGGGTGCCCACCAGCATCCTGGCCAGGGACCCTTCAATCCTCACTGCACATATTCATTCTCCTTTGAGAAGCTTGACCACAGCCAGTTTCTCTTTTCCTAAGAGAAACCTCAACATGGAAACATGGAAACCTCAACAAGGTTGGGGCTCTGTTCACAAGGAATAGTGAGGAAATGTGAGCATTTCACTTCACTCAGAATTCCCTGGTGGGCTCCCAGCGCCTACGTCTGCCTGCTAAACAGCACTGGCTGGATTTCCCATGTGCATCTCAAACTCAACATGTCCAAAACTGAACTCACCATCTTCCCCCACAAAATCTGTTCTTCCTTCTGCTTCCCCTATTTCTGTGAATGATACCACCATCCTCCCAGCTGCCCAAGCCAGAGACCAAGGCATCTTCCTAGTCTCCTTCCTTTCTCTCCCTCCCTACACCAGTTTGATCAAGAAGCTGATCAGCTGGTCAGTTCTCCTTTGCAAGCATCTCTCCTTCCCTCCCCAGTTCCAATGTCACTCTCCTGGTTCACACCCTGACCCTTCTTCCCCAGGACCACTGAGACAGTCTCCTAACCAGTCTCCCTTCCCCAGGCTCCACACCCATCAAAATCATCTTGCTGAAAAGCCAAGCCAATCATCACATTCCACTGCTTAAAACTCTTCATGGCTCCTCATTGATGTCAGAATTAAATCAGAACCTCTTATCATAATACATGGGAACTTTCAAATTAGAGTCTGACCCTCTCCCCTCCTTCCCCAAACTCTTCCCTTGCCGATCACTAAAACACACTGAATGCTCCAGCCACACCAAGCCATTTACAGTTCCCCGCAAGTGGGTTGTGCTTTGCACAGTCTCTTTCCTCTATATGGAAGCTTCCGCAACCCTATCACCCCTATTCCGGATAACCCCTACTCATGCTCCATCAGAACCACGCTTCTCCCTGAGGAAGCCCTTCTCATTACATGCCACCTTCTTGGGGGATCCATGAGACCCTGTGTTGTAATATCCTCTTGCATTGCAGGGACTGTGTTCTGCTCTCCTGCCCGGCACACAGTATGTGCTCAATAAATGTCCATTTTTTTAAAAAGTCAATAAAATGATTTCCAGTTCTTCTAATTAATATGTAACTTTTTGATAACTTGCTAACTCCTTCAAACCTGGGTTTCGTCTTCTCAAAAGTGATGACAGTAACCCCACTTAGACATGCTGTTTGAAGAAGTAGGGAGTATAAGGTACCTTGTATGGAACAAATGCTTCATAAATGTGAACCCCTTTCTATCCTCCCCCAGACCCAACTTTTCAGCAATCAGTGTCTTTCTGTAGCTGACAGAGGCCACCATTGCTTTAGTTAAGTGAATCCTAATGGAGCACTTACGGTTTTTAGTCTGGCATGTAGGAGCTTAAAAATTACCACTGTCTTAACAAATAAAAAGCTGAACAAACTGAAAAGTCTCTTCTTAGAAGTGAGGTCACAAGGCAAACTGCTGCACCTAAAATTGGAGAAACAGGCAGATTCAGCGAATCACAACTTACCAGAGCAGAAAACCTCCACAAGAACCAGGGCCAGGGTAAGAAAACCTAAACTGTAATTGATGAATTGCTGGAGGTTCAATGTAGGCAAGTCTGAGGATAAAAACTCCATGGACATCCAGTCATGGGGTCCCCAAACTTTTGTGGGTTTTACCACTAGGAGCTCTACCAGATTCTCACAGTGAATATCAGTCTCCTCATGCTTCCAGCAGGCAGAGGTGAAAAATAAATCATTTTGAAAGCCACCTGAGCACTCTGTTCTTAACAAGGCCTGCTGTCAAGAGAAACTAACCTACTGGGGTTTTATTAGAGCCTAACCTACCTAGGAGACTGGAAATACCCAACTCCATCCCCCTCTAGCCATCCTGTCTCATCTAAGGGGGGGGAAACCTGAGAAGCAGTGGTCAAGTTCACAGTCCAGGGGCACAGGCTCACCAAAAGACTGAGACCTCATCATAAGACTATGTACACTTCATAGAACATGTCTCCTCCACCCACACTTTACCACTACAGTAATAAAAGCTTATTTACTGCAGTTCCTTTTACTTAGTACATCACATACATCTTTCAACAAAAAATTATAAAACATACTAAAGGTAAAAACAGTTTGGAGAGACTGAACAAGCATTAGAACAAGAGTCTTCAGATAAGTCAGGAATACTGAACTTATCAGAATAGGAGTTCTTTAAAACTATGATTAATATGCTAAGGGCTTAAATTGAAAAAGTAGACAACATGCAAAAACATATGGCTAATGTAATCGAGAGATGAAATTCCTAAGAATCAAAAAGAAATGTTAGAGATCAGAATCACTGTAACAGAAATGGAGAATGTCTCTGTTGGGCTCAATAATACACAGGACATGGGTGAGGAAAAATATCTCTGATCTTGAAGATATGACAAGAGAAAGTTCCAAAACTGAAAGTCAAGAGAAAAAAGACTGAAAAAAAAACCCCAGAATATTCAAAAGCTGTGAGACAATTACAAAAGGTGTAATATATCAACATATATAATGGGAATATTGGAAAGAAAAGAAAGAGAGAAAGAAACAGAAGAAATATTTGAGGCAATAATGATGGGAATTTCCCCAAATTAATGTCAGGCACCAAACCACAGATTCAGGAAGCTCAGAGAACACCAAGCAGGTTAAATATAAAAACAATCAAAAACTACATCTACCCATAATCATATTCAAACTGCAGAAAATCAAAGACAAAGAAAAAAATCTTGAAAGAAGCAAGAGGAAAAATATATCTTAACTACAGAGAAGCAAAGATAAGAAAAACATCTGGCTTCTCCTCAGAAACCATACAAGCAAGAAGAGAGTGGAGTGAAATATTTAAAGTGTTGAAGGAAAAAAAACCTAGACTTTAGTATCCTGTGAAATTATCCTTCAGAAGTGAAAGAGAAATAGACTATCTCAGACAAACAAAAATTGAGGCAATTTGTTACCAGTAGACCTGCCTTGCAAGAAATGCTAAAAGAAGTTCTTTAGAGAGAAGGAAAATGATATAGGTCAGAAATTTGGATCTACATAAAGAAAGGAAGAGTATCAGAGAATGAATAAGTGAAGGTAAAATAAAAACTTATTTTTCTTATTCTTAATTGATCTAACCAATAATAGTGTGTTCAAAATAATAGCAACAATATATTTTATTATGTGTGTTTATGCATAAGTGAAATGAATGACAGCAAGGGATGGAAGGGAGGAATTAGGAATATTTTGTTATTACACGGTACTTATACTGTCCACTTATTTGAAAGTGGATTTGGATTAGTTTAAATATATATTGCAAATTCTAGGGCAACCACCCTTTTTTAAAAAAGGTTTAAAAAGAAATATAATCGATATGCTAAGAAAGGAGAGAAGATGGAATCATATGAAATGTTCAGTTAAAGCCACCAATGCAGAAAAAGTTTGGAAGACAAAAATAAAAACAAAGAACATGGGCAATAAATAGAAAATAGTAACAAATATGCTAGATGATAATCCAACTATATCAACAAACAATTTAAATATCAGTGATCTAAATACTTCAAAGACAGAGTTTTTCAAAGTAGATCAAAATACAAGATCCAACCACATGTTGTCTACAAGATACCTATCTTAAATATAAAGACACATATAGATAAATGTAAAGGAATGGAGAAAGATATATCATGTTAACACTAATTAAAAGAAAGCAGGGGGCTTCCCTGGTGGCACAGTGGTTGAGAGTCTGCCTGCCGATGCAGGGGACACAGGTTCGTGCCCCGGTCCGGGAAGATCCCACATGCCATGGAGCGGCTGGGCCTGTGAGCCATGGCCACTGAGCCTGTGCGTCCGAAGCCTGTGCTCCGCAACAGGAGAGGCCACAACAGTGAGAAGCCCGTTTACGGCAAAAAAAAAAAAAAAAGAAAAAAGAAAGCAGGAATAGCTATATTAATTTCAGACAGGGCAAAACTTCAGAGCAAGGAAAGTTATCAGGGATAAAGAAGGGCAGTACATAATGATAAAGGGGGGTGGGGTCAATACTCCAGGAAGACATAACAATTCATAATGTATATGCTCCTAACAACAGAGTTTCTAGATGCAGCATCTGCCCAAGTCCTTGATCCCATTCCTTCCATTTGCCCCAGGACCTTGAGCCATTAACTGATACTGCTTTATCTTTCTAAAGTTCTCATCTTCAGAGTATCTTTTTTCTCTATCTAACAAGCCACCATCCCCACTTTGAAGAAAGAGGTAGCCATCAACAGTGCCAAGTGTCATAGAAAGACCAAGTAGGATACTGTCTTTCCTCACCCCTTTCCTTCAACACCGTATTTGGTGAAAGAGATGTCAGCTGCCCTGCTCCTACGTCCTCACCTTCCATTCTGTCCTATAAAACAACTTCTGCCTACCTATTCCCCTAAGAGACAATTAAGAGCCATCTAACTGATGTCAAGTCAGGAGAACATTTCCTGTTTCTTACAATGTCTGGGGCTCCAGATGCTTGATGGCACTTCTGCTTTCTCAGAAGTCTTGGTTCCCTTGGCTTATGCCACCTCTATGGCCATTATTTCTTTGTCTCCTCCCCACCCCCCAGCATGGTTTTTCTTACTCTGCCCTGCCTTTAAAATATTGTGTTGACCAAGTTCCTTTTTATTGTCTGTTTGTTTAATGCCAGCTTTCAAGGAAGGAAGAATATGTTTGACACTGTTATATACTCATTCTGTTTAAAACCTGTCTAGATGCCTTAATGGGCTCTGTCAGGAGTGGGAGGGTCCCTCTTCTTTTACAACTCCTTCAGCCATGCCCATGACTTCTACTTTATTAATTTATGTATTCATTCAACTAATGTAGAGACTATCTGATGTGCCAGATTTTTAAATGAGTTACTGAAAATATATGGGGAGCAAAAGAAGACACAGTTCCTACTATCATGGCTTTTATGGTAGAAATAGATAATAGTAGAATAATCACATAAATATAATAGTAAAACTGAATTAAGTATTTGGGAGAAGAAGTACATAGTGCAGTGTGTATGATCAAGTGGGATTTATCCCAGGGATGCAAGGATTTTTCAGTATCCATAAATCAATCAGTATGATACACCACATCAACAAATTGAAGAATAAAAACTATATGATCATCTCAACAGATGCAGAAAAAGCTTTTGACAAAATCCAACACCCATTTATGATAAAAACTCTCTAGAAAGTGAGCATAGAGGGAACATACCTCAACGTAATAAAAGCCATACATGACAAATCTACAGCTAACATCATTCTCAACAGTGAAAAGCTGAAAGCATTTCCCCTAAGATCAGGAACAGGACAAGGATGTCCACTTTTGCCACTTTTATTCAGCATAGTTTTGGAAATCCTAGCCATGGCAATCAGAGAAGAAAAAGAAATAAAGGGAATCCAAATTGGAAAAGAAGAGGTAAAACTGTCACTGTTTGCAGATGACATGATACATAGAAAATCTTAAAGATGCTACCAGAAAACTACTAGGGCTCACCAGTGAATTTGGTCAAGTTGCAGGACACAAAATTAATACACAGAAATCTTTTGCATTTCTATACACTAACAATGAAAGATCAGACAGAAAAATTAAAGAAACAATCCCATTTACCATCACATCAAAAAGAATAAAATACCTAGGAATAAACCTATCTAAGGAGGCAAAAGACTTGTACTCCAAAAACTATAACATGCTGATGAAAGAAATCAAAGATGAAACAAACAGATGGAAAGATATACCATGTTCTTGGATTGGAAGAATCGATATTGTCAAAATGACTACACAACCCAAGGCAATCTACAGATTCAACGCAATCCCTATCAAATTACCAACGGCATTTTTCACAGAACTAGAACAAAAAATCTTAAAATATGTATGGAGACAAAAAAGACCCTGAATAACCACCTAGAGGGGTGGGATAGAGAAGCAAGAGGGAGGGGATATAGGGATACATGTATACATATAGCTGATTCACTTTGTGATACAGCAGAAACTAACACACAATTGTAAAGCAATTATACTCCAATAAAGATGTTAGAAAAAAAAAAAAAAAGACCCCAAATAGCCAAAGCAATCTTGAGAAAGAAAAACGGAGCTGGAGGAATCAAGCTCCCTGACTTCAGACTATACTACAAAGCTGCTGTTATCAAAACAGTATGATATGGCACAAAAACAGAAATATAGATCAATGAAACAGGATAGAAAGCCCAGAAAAAAACATACGCCTATGGTCAATTAATCTACAGCAAAGGAGGCAAGACTATACAATGGTGAAAAGCCATTCTGTTCAATAAATAGTGCTGGGAAAACTGGACGGCTACATGTTAAAAAATAAAATTAGAACATTTTTTAACACCATACACAAAAATAAACTCAAAATGGATTAAAGACCTAAATGCAAGACCAGTTACTATAAAAATCTTAGAGGAAAACATAGAACACACTTTGACATAAATTGCAGCAATATCTTTTTTGACCCATCTCCTAGAGTAATGGAAATAAAACCAAAAATAAACAAATGGGACCTCATGAAGCTCAAAAGCTTTTGCACAGCAAAGGAAACCATAAACAAAACAAAAAGACAACCCACAGAATTGGAGAAAATATTTGCAAACAATGCAACTGACAAGGGATTAATCTCCAAAGTTTACAAACAGCTCATTTGGCTCAATATCAAAAAAACAAACAACCTGGGGCTTCCCTGGTGGCGCAGTGGTTGAGAATCTGCCTGCCGATGCAGGGGACACGGGTTCATGCCCCGGTCTGGGAAGATCCCACATGCCGCAGAGCGGCTAGGCCCGTGAGCCATGGCCGCTGAGCCTGAGCATCCGGAGCCTGTGCTCCGCAGCAGGAGAGGCCACAACGGTGAGAGGCCCGTGTACTGCAAAAAAAAAAAACCAAAAATAACCTAATTAAAAAATAGGCAGAAGACCTAAATAGACATTTCTCCAAAGAAGACATACAGATGGCCAAGAGGCATATTAAATATGCTCAACATTGCTAATTATTAGAGAAATGCAAATCAAAACTGCAATGAGATATCACCTCACACCAGTCAGAATAGCCATCATCAAAAAATCTACAAACAATAAATGCTCGAGAGGGTGTGGAGAAAAGGGAACCCTCCTATGCTGTTGGTAGGAATATAAACTGGTACAGCCACTCTGGAGAACAGTATGGAGGTTCCTTCAAAACTAAAAATAGAACTACCCATATGACCCAGCAATCCCACTCCTGGGCATATATCCAGACAAAACCATGGTTCAAAAGGAGACATGCACCCCAATGTTCATTGCAGTGCTGTTTACAATAGCCAAGACATGGAAACAACCTAAATGTCTATCGACAGATGAATGGATAAAGAAGATGTGGTACATATATACAATGGACTATTACTCAGACATTAAAAAGAATAAAATAATGCCATTTGCAGCAACATGGATGGACCTGGAGATTATCATACTAAGTGAAGTAAGTCAGAAAGAGAAAGACAAATATCATATGATATCACTTATATGTAAAACCTAAAAAAGTGATTCAAATGAATGTATTTACAAAACAGAAAGAGACTCACAGACTTAGAGAACAAACTTATGGTTACCAGGAGGAGGAGAGGGATAGATTGGGGGTTTGGGATTGATATGTACACCCTGCTGTATTTAAAATAGATAACCAATAAGGACCTACTGTATAGCACAGGGAACTCTGCTCAATATTTTGTAAAAACCTAAATGGGAAAAGAATTTGTAAAAGAATAGATACATGTATATGTATAACTGAATCACTTTGAGGTACACCTGAAATTAACACAACATTGTTAATCAACTAAACTCTAATATAAAATAAAAATTAAAAAAATAAAAGAAGTACATAGTGCAGTGCATAGATGTGGTCAGGTGATCAGTGAGGTGAGGAGAGGCTTTTCTAAGACAAGAGATGCTTCAGTTGAGATCTGAAAGATGAGTAAGAGGTAACCAGGTATGTGTGAGAAAGTGAAAGAACAGGAAAGGATGGGGAGAACAAGGTATGTTCAGAAAGAGGAGATAGCCTGTATAAGCAGGAAGAGGCACAGCATGTGGAGTGAGGCCAGTGTGACTGATTGCAGAGTAAAGGGGAAGGGGGTGTGAGATGAGCCTGGAGAGTGGGGCAATGGGAAGTACTGAAGAGTTGTTTTCTCTTGTTTCAGGTAGAGGAGGGTGTGTTAACATTATATTTGTGTTTAAATTTTAAAAAAAGATTGTGCTGGCTGCAATATGAAGAACATTTGGAGGAAGGTGAGAATGGATCTGGGAAGTCCAGGGAGAGGCTGCAGCAGTCCAGGCAAGAGATCATGAATGGTACCTTGGAGTGGAGTAGTGGAGGAGATGGACAGGAAGGGATGAATTTGAGAGGTACTTGTGAGGTAAAATCAACAGGACTTTGTGTTGGAATGGAAATAAGAGCCAAGAGGGAGTAAGCTGTTGAAGATGATGCCTGGGTTTTTAACTTGTACAGTTGGGTGGATGGTAGTGACATTCACTGAGCAAGAACAGTAAGAGGACACCAGCTCCATAAGGAAAGAGCATGAATATCATTTTAGACATGCTGAGTACAAAGTGCTTTAATGCACCCAAGTAGAGAATTCAAGTGAAGAGTGAAATATACAGGTCTGGTGCTTAGAGGAAAGATCTGGGCTGGACATATAAATTTGTGAGCTTCTGAATATAGGTAGAGCTTGAAACTGAGTGGAGATGAGATACTTAAAGAAAGACAGCAGAATTGAGAAGAGAGAAAAGAGGGTCTAAAGCTGAGTACTGAGGAAATTTAAAGGCTGGGTAGAGGAAGACAAGGCAGCAAAAAAGATGTGAAAGAAGCTGTTAGAAAGATAGGAGGAAAGTCAGCAGAATGTGGTATTCTAAAAGGCAAAGAAAACAGTATTTCAAGAAGCAGAGAGTGTCAAGTGTTGATTCAAAGATTAGAAAAAGGGAGAATGAAAAATGGCCATTGTATATAGAAACGAGGAAACTGTTGACCTTCCAAAGAGCTGCTGGGAGAGGCTGTCTTGTTTGTTTGTAATAGAAGACACTTGAACATGTTTAAAAACTCATAGGAAGGATCCACTCATTCATGAGAAGGATAATAGACAACAGAGAGGCAGTTTCCTCTGAATACAGGAGGAACTAAAGCACAGGGTTTTCAAGCACAGGTGGAGAGACAAGCCTAAGAACAGAAGAGGGACCACATGCACGTTGTAACAGAAGGAACATCGATTGGATGGGAGTGTGGGTTTATATGTTTAATAGTGGGATGCTCATGAGGCAAAACCATCTGTTAAGAGTGCAAGATTTGAAGCGAGTGGAGGATTGAAACATTGTGGAATCCAGCAAAGAATGAACTAAGGAAACCTAACAGGATTGGAGTCTCATATAGAGTATGATAGCCCATTTGACATTAGTCCTGAAAATTGGTTTTTGACCAATCGATCCTTTTCATTTTTTTCCATTTTTTTAGCAAATGTTAGTTGGGTGTCCCAGAGGTGCCAGACACTCTTCTAGGACTAAAGATACTAAAGAAAGCGGAGGAACTCCCAAGGGGCACAGAGATTGTCCATAGTATGCTTCACTCAGTAATGGAATTTTACCGAATATGCTAACAGGGCAGAGCATTAGCAGTGTAAGGGATGGTGCACCAAGGACAGGGAGGGAAGTGGACAGACCACAGTTAGGGAGCAAAGCCCAGAAGACCTAGAGGTACATTTGACTTCTTTAAAAATATAACTCTGGGGGCTTCCCTGGTGGCGCAGTGGTTGAGAGTCCGCCTGCTGATGAAGGGGATACGGGTTCGTGCCCTGGTCTGGGAAGATCCCACATGCCGCGGAGAGGCCAGGCCCGTGAGCCATGGCCGCTGAGCCTCCACTTCCGGAGCCTGTGCTCCGCAACGGGAGAGGCCACAACAGTGAGAGGTCCGTGTACCACAAAAAAAAAAAAAAACCATATATATATATATATATATATATATATATATATATGTATATATTTATAAATATATACATACATATATATATATATATATAACTCTATGCCACAAATATGAACCCGCTCTTTATTAAAAAGAATATTTGATCCTAGCAATCCTACAAGGATCATTTCAAACCCTGCTTCTTCTTCCTTGAGACCTTCTCTAATAATTAAAGAAGATATTCATTTCTTGCCTGTCCCACTGAACACCCAAAGCACTTGAGGTTCATACCCTGTCTTTTTTTTTTTTTTTTTTCTGCGGTGTGTGGGCCTCTCACTGTTGTGGCCTCTCCCGTTGCGGAGCACAGGCTCCGGACGCTCAGGCTCAATGGCCATGGCTCACGGGCCCAGCCGCTCACGGCATGTGGGATCTTCCCGGACCGGGGCATGAACCCGTGTCCCCTGCATCGGCAGGCGGTCTCTCAACCACTGTGCCACCAGGGAAGCCCCATACCCTAAGTCTTAACACTTGATTATATGTAATTTTGTATTTCATTGCACACTGACTCTTATTACTCCCTGATTGTCTCCTTCATGCATCCATTATGAGAAAGAGCATTACTGTGGAGCCAGACAGACCTAGTTCAAATTCATTGCCACACTTATGGGTTGTAAGTTACTTAACCTCTTCAAGCCTGAGTTTCTTCATCTGTAAATACAAACATAATACCCCCAGGCTATTTGCATTAAAAGACATGATCCACGTAAAAGCACCTGACACAGTCGACCATGCAGTAAATATTTCCTCTTCTTTCTTTCCTTCTTGAGAGGGAGGATGCTATCATGTACTTCTTTTGTGTCTACTACACTGTGACAGGGACAATGTCAGGATCAAAATAGACTTACTGAATAAAATCATAATGCCACATTCCCCAGTCAGAACAGATAACAGACTTTAACGTGTGTGTGCACACATGTGTATTTCAAAAGAATTTCCGTAGAGATATTCAGCTTCTAAATCAAGAAATATTGCACTAAGCCAAAACCTGTGTTAGGTTGTATGTGTAAAGCTGATTTAAAATAGTGCCATTCCCAAAGCAGTATATTTCAACAATACAGCACTGATCATAATTTGGAGATTTATCAGGTTGTAGCTGACACCCTGAGTCCTATTCTAATGGGTAAATCAGGTTTTTCCGGCAAGTTCTACAAGGACTGACTGAAGCTGGGAAGCTGGAATGGCCTGGTTTACCTCTCACCTCTGTAGGAAGTACCTGTACTTGGTAGTGAAAACTATTGGTGGCCTCTTGGAAGCATGAAAGCAGGGACTTAGGAGAGGGAGAAGGACCCAGGTCAGAAAGATGTAAGTCTAGCTTTCCCGAAACACTAAAACAAAAATATCTGCTGCACGTTCAGGCAGCCAGCCCTTCCTGACTGTCTCCATGGGCCATGGGCCGTTTGCAGCTAATTGATTCTGTAAGAAGAAAGACAAGTCCCATTTTCAAACCTCATAAATTATATAAGGATGTATTTTCACCATTCTTCACTGAAAAGTCAGGGGAATCCTTCACATTTTCAGTATAGATATTAAACACTAAACAGCAACATTGTGACTTAGGTTACCAATTTTGAGCCAGAAGTTCAGTATATTTCCACACTCTGAGACATAAAAGTGAATGCCTCATCACAATGCAGGTCTGGTGTGACCCATCACAGGACTAGAGGAGAAATCTTTGAAGAAGGAAATAAGAACTGATAGAATTCCTTATTTCAAAGCAATAGGATATACTCCAGGGGTAAAAACATATGAAGGACTGATCAGTAGAGACCGTTTGCTTTTCTCTTTTCAAAAACCTTATTATTCTTGTCAGACAGGTTTCAAAATTAATTTCATGAGCTCCTGTGACATCTTATTAACCGGAATAACCTTGAATGCCCTGTCATTTTGAAGGCAAAATGAAAATATTTGTGATAACATAATAGCATCCCTGCATAATAAAGGAAAGGAAATAGAACTCATGTGTGATCCGTGATGTGATGTGCCTTGGAGCCTTAAAAGACAGGAAACTGTTGTTAATGGGAAACCAGATAACCTTCTGGGCTTATTATGTATTTACAGAAGTAAGGGTGGGGAGAGTGCACAAAAGCCTGAAAACCCAATCTAAAAGCAAACACAGGCTCATACAGACTTAAATGCGAGTGGCAAGAAAGGGATGTGGGGAGGCTGCCCTTTGCTCCTCGGAGTCGGTTGCCAAGGAGCGAGGTTACCATTGTCCACCAACTGATGAATTATCTGTCTTTTTCTATGGGGTTTCGGGAATTTTTGTGTCAAATCCATGGTTTTATCAGGAATGGTGGTTGCAGCTAGGCAAATAAAGGCCCCCAGGCTTAGAGTCCTGGACAGGTTTGAATTCTGGTCCTACCACTTAGTGACTTCGTGCTGTTGACACATCCGCTTACTTCCCTGAGCCTCAGTTTCCAAATCTATAGAATGAAGAAAATAATGTGAAGATTAAAGAGCTGATTTCTCTATCAAGGCATTCTAACAGATGTAAAGCACTATACATGTAGTTACAGAAACATAAAGTCTTAACATGATGATTGTTTACTGTAAGTTTCTCATATCCTCTTTTGAATGTAGATAGAAAATACTACAGAACACCAGTTTTCCATTCAGGATTTTGGAAGGACCCCTCCCTTCAAAATACATTAAATAATAGCACAGAGAGGAAGAAAATAATAAAACAGTGAAAATTTACTTGGGATTCCAGTCCCATCCTGAAAGGTTTCAACAGACTTGCCTTACTTTTACCAGCACTTATTCCTATTTCTGTCATAGCACTCATCACATGTGTTATGGTCATTTGTATACATGTCTTTCTCCCCCAGGAGATTATACCTAGGGACCCGGACAATGTCTACTTCACTATAATTCCTCAATTCTTTGCATAATGCTTGAGAAAGTATAGGAAGGCAATTCAGAAATATTTTCTTCACAAACAGAATAAAGAAGAATCTCAAAGGGATGTACAAGGAAGAAGCCTGATATTCTATAAACTATAAACAGAGAACAGGAATTAAAACAAATCTACATGCAATGGTGACATTTTTTTAATTTACATGTTTTCAAAAGAGGGTAGCAGGATGTTAAGGGATCTAAAAACTATCAGACGAGACGTGGATGAAGGATCTGGAAATATCTAAGCGGAGAAGTATGTTTTCCCGAGAGTATGGCCTGCCCGCTCCATGGTGGGCGGGGCTTGTGGTCTGGTTCACAACTCTATTTCCAGTGCCTTGCACAGCACCTGACTCATGCTCAACAATTAACTGTTCAGTGAAGAAGTTCGGTTATCTGTAAGGGACTATATTATTTTAGAAGAGAGAACTAGACTTCTATATTACTATGTAAGAAAGAATCAAGTCCTAGAGATGGTAATTACAAGGTGGAATTCAGATCAATAGGAAGGAGTTTTCTAACTAGTGTTATCCAGCTGAATACCTCACTGAAGATATTCAAACAAATTCTAGGTAGCCATTCTTCAGGGATGCTTACAAAAAATGATTTTTGTACTGGGTGGCAAAATTATATGCCTCCTAAGGTCCTTCCCATCTCTGAGTCTGTTTGTTTAAGAAAGGGCTAAAGTGTGTGTGTGTGTGTGTGTGTAACATCAACTCCCACCATCATTATCCCAGAAATATCTAAATATCACCCCCACTAGCCTGCTTCAGTACCTAAAATCCTATCTCTATGGAATCTAAAGGGGGGTGATATTGTGTCACTAGAAGGTCTCTCTCAATTTTTCATCATTAGCTTATATCATTTAACCAAATGTAACTAACTGCAGCTGAATAAAATTTCTATCATCTTAGAACATTGTTAATTGTACAATCCTTCTCAGGCTTAAATTCAGACCAGTAAAAATTATTGTATTATGAAATATCAAAAATCATAGGAGTTTTCTTTTAAAAGATAACCCTATTAGGAGGAGTAGAAACATATTAAGTAACTGTTGGCCATTGACCCTGAAGCACAAATGAGTTCCTTATCATTAAGCAGAGCTGGTGTTGTGCAGGGGTGTACTGTGGTTAAAACCATGGGTTGGGGTGTTAGACTATCTGGATTTAAGTTCTGGTTCTGCCAATTACTACCCGTGTGATCTTGAACTTCTCAATGCCAAAGGTTCCTCACTTGCAAAATGGGGGTTTTGTGAAGACTAAATGAGATAATATATACCATACACTTAGAACAATAATAATTGCTAAAATGTATCAAGTACCTACGGAGAATCAGGCACAATGGTAAGCAGTGTTCAGTTATCTTAACAACCCTACCTGCAGCCCCAAGTTTCACTTGAGACTTAGAGATACTAAGCAACTTTTCCCAGGTCACACAGCGGGAGAGAGGCAGAGCTGTACCACGCTGCACCCTCTCCATCCTCTCCAGTGCCAGAACCTGTGCTCCTAGCCTCCACCACCTTCTCACTGAGGACGGCGCTCTCTACCCTTGCATTTATGAGGGATTTTTAGAGTAAGAACCTGCAAGAAAAGTAATCATAATAATAGCTAAAATTTCTTGAGTGCTTTCTATGTTTTAGGCACGATTCAGAGCACATCACATGCATTAAACCTGGCCACAATCTTGTGAGGCTTTTTTTTTTTTAATTCCCATTTTACAGACGTAGAACTAAGACCCAGAAAGGTTAAGTAACATGTCAAGGATTCAAAACCAGGCAGTCTGACATCACTGAGACTAAGTTTTAACTACCACACTATGGTTCCTCTTCAGGATAGCCCTTGAAGGGGACTTTGGAAAACCAAGAAACCATGTTCAGTTCCAAGATCTAAAGGAAGACAGGGTGTTGGGGTGACGAGGAATCAAAGACAGTTGGAGCTCATTTACCCTTAGATGATTTTGCTAGAACTCCCCACGAGGTCAGGCGTGGGAATGGGCCCAGAGAAGAACAAACGAGATGGACTTTGGAGTCACACCATGTAGTGCTAGGGATGGGGCTTCTGTTTGCTTGTCTTGTCTTTTTTTTTTTTTTTTGGCTGCGTTGGGTCTTCGTTGCTGCGCACGGTCTTTCTCTAGTTGTGGTGAGTGGTGGCTACTCTTTGTTGCGGTGCTCAGGCTCCAGGTGCGCGGACTTCAATCGTTGTGGCTCGCGGGCTCTAGAGCGCAGGCTCAGTAGTTGCACGGGCCTCATTGCTCTGAGACATGTGGGACCTTCCCAGACCAGGGCTCGAACCTGTGTCCCCTGCATTGGCAGGTGGACTCTTAACCACTGCGCCACCAGGGAAGCCCTGTTTGTCTTGTCTTTGATTTAGAGGTTTGCTGACTCATGAAGAACACACTTGGTTCTAAACAGTAAATGCAACAACACTCCTTTTAAAACCACTTTGCTTTTTGATTAATCTTGTCTAGAGGAAACTGGCAGAGAACACAACCTAAAACTTGCAGTTTTTTACTGTATGTTCATAACCTTGAAGAAAATTCAGAGTCAGCAGCTTTTATTAAGTGCCTATCCTGTGCCCAGAGCTCTCATGATCTGGCTTCATCTTAACCACAACCCTGGGAGGAAAGTATCATTATCCCCAAGGTCACACAACTAGTAATGTCTTCACTCCAAGTTCATCTCTTTCCAGTAAGTCATGCTGCTGCCCCAGAATCTATAATAATGATCCTCAGAAAACCGCTCCTCACACACACACACACAAACTAGCTTATATTTTATCCTAGTATTTGCAATCATAGGAGTTAATCTCTTCACAGGCTTATATAAAATGAGCAGGGCCTCCCTGGTGGCGCAGTGGTTGAGAGTCCGCCTGCCAATGCAGGGGACACGGGTTCGTGCCCCGGTCCAGGAGGATCCCATATGCCGCGGAGCGGCTGGGCCCATGAGCCATGGCCGCTGAGCCTGCGCATCCGGAGTCTGTGCTCCGCAACGGGAGAGGCCACAACAGTGAGAGGCCCGTGTACCGCAAAAAAAAAATAAAATAAAAAAATAAAAATAAAATGAGCAAGCCCTGTAAACAAATGTCTAAGATTGTAAAAAATGTCAAGTCTGTCAAAATGTCAAGATTGCTTCTCTTTCAGTACATAATATGCTTCCATTTCCTTTTTTTTTTTTTTTTTTAGTTTAACAACTTTTTTCTTATTTATAAAATCAAAACTACATGCCAGGGAAAGTTTGAAAAATTACAATGAGTATAAAAAAGAAAATTAACATTAATATTTTGGAGCATTTCATTGGTTCCTAGATAGATATTTAATCAAGTTATAATCAAATTTTTTCATTTAATAATATAGACTTTCCCATGTCATTGAACCATTTTTGTAAACACATTTTTAATGGCAGTATAAAATATAATTCTACTATTCTACTACAAATATGGTACTAGGTGTACTATATTTATTTTCATCATTCCCCCACTGCAGGGCACTTATTTTTCATCTTTTCACTGCTATAAACATTGCTGCCCTGGCATATCATTACACATCAACTTGGCCCAAATCTCTGATCATTATTCTAGGAGAGATTACTAATAATGGGATTATTGGGCCAAAGTGTATTAAGGGCAGTATTGCAATATTTTCACTTCTTTTAATTAGATACACTTCAATAATAAAGCAAGGATTATTGATGGGACAAAAGAATTCTAAGGAGGAAGATTTTCAGATAAGGCTGTTTATCTAAATTGTTTGAAATAAGAGCTGTCAAACTGGGTCAGATTTAGTCCCACATGACTCAGGATGCAGAGTGTACATTAAATACTAAAATATCTGCAGTCCATTGATCAAGAGGCCAGTCCTCCAAAATGTCAGTCACCCTCGTGGCCAGGCTAGGTTAAGTCTCTAGGACGTGTAGCAGAACCCCTCCCAGGCTTTTCCTTGCAAGCAAGTTAAGTCCACAATCAGTCCTTAATTTCACAAGCAGTTGCTTAGTTTCTTTGGGCCCGGCTCTGTGCTGGTGTTTCCATGACCTTCTTCCTTTCTCTAGAAACAATATTATTCAAAATGTCCAAGAGTTTGTGTCATTTCCAAACACATAGGCTTTCTTAAATATTTAAAGCTAGTTCCCAGAACATCTCCATTAATCTTCTTATGTTTCATTTGACCTTCCTATTACCTATGGAAGAAAATGTGTTTTTAAAGGAACGAAAGAAATTTGTAGAAGCAGAAGTAGGAAACAGAACTAAATTGATTTCTATAAGATATATAAGACAGACTAAAAAATATAGAGAATGATATAGCAAACACCGTTTACCCACTTTCCAGCTTAAGAAATAAAATATTGCAAATAATTGAAGGCTTCTGTGCCCTGCCACAATCACTTCCCCTGGCCCTTTCCAGAGGTGTCTACTATTCTGAATTCAGTCTTTATATCAATCCCACATCTGTCTTTATATTTCTACTCTGTGTGCAGCTATGTCACTAGAATATATGTTCCAGGAAAGCAGGCACTTTGCTTTATTCACTGCCATATCACCAACACTTAAAATGTTTAGGGCTTCCCTGGTGGCGCAGTGGTTGAGAGTCTGCCTGCCGATGCAGGGGACGCGGGTTCGTGCCCCGGCCTGGGAGGATCCCACATGCCGCGGGGCGGCTGGGCCCGTGAGCCATGGCCGCTGAGCGGGCGCGTCCAGAGCCTGTGCTCTGCAGCGGGAGAGGCCACAACAGTGAGAGGCCCGCATACCACAAAAAAAAAAAAAAAAAAAAATTGCATCTGGCACAGGGTAGGTATTCAATAAAGATTTATTTTATGTAAAATAGATTGTGTATTTCCAAGCAATGTAGGTTTTTTTTTTCATGTTTCTGACCCTTATAAATTGTTCCATGTTGCACACATCCTCCTCAATGTATGCTGATAACGTAACTCTGCTTCATTCATTTTTACTGCAACATAGCATTCCAATGTAAGACTATAACACAATTTAGTTATCCATTCTTCTGCCAATGGGCATTTAGGTTGTTTCCAATGTTTAATTCTGTAAATTTGTTGCAGTGAACATCCTGGCACTTTCTTTTTCAATTGTGTAGGAGTTTCTCTATAACAAATAACAGGGGAGAAAGTGGAAAGAGACTGGCCCTTGTCTTTCCTAAATCTCTTCCTCTTCCAAATCTCTGCTGGGGTGAATGGAAAGATGGGAAATCAGCACAGCCCTCTGGGCATCACAAGTAAAATGGAGCCAGTTGGCCAGCTAATCTTTCAATGGGTTTGTTCATCTTCAACTTTACTACGCATTTCCAAACTGCTCTCACCAAACTGATTCTTTTAAATATTTAAATGTAATAATTATATACCCAAAGTAATTGGATTTATGCAATTCTGTCACTTTGTGCAATTCTATCAGTAAAAAACTGTGTAAGCACAGTTATACTGTACTTGAAGTATACATATCAACTCTAACTTAGAAACGTTTTTAGCAACAGTGGTACAGTAGTTAGGTAAGGACTGTAGACTGCCTCCATGTAACATTTCTGTATCTTTCTAAATCAGGCCCTGTCCTTGTAAGTAATGGAAGTTTCATTCTCAGTCATGGCATGAGAAACCCCTTCTTCCTCTCCTTCAGGGTCTTACTAGAGTCTGAGAAGACTTACCTGGTCCAAAAAGTTTGAGAAAGAGTCTTTGGTTTTCAGCCCTTTATGGTCCACATGAGATGGCTTATTGTTCAAGCCTGTGTTTATCCACTCAAAAGTGGACTGCTGCACTCACAGCAGGCATGCTACTGTGACCAGCTGGACCACAGGGGCAGTTGAGATCCCAGCCATCCACCTTCCAAACCCACTATTGGTCTTGGTGCTTCCTGGGACTGTTGGTGTAGGAGTGGGGTCAGGTCCCCTCAATTCACAAACTACCAACCTTTTTGTTGGAATATTTGCACTTTCCTGTCTGGGAAGGGCAGTACTGGCCCATTCCCCTCTCCTCAATTCCTACTTTAATCGTACCCTTTCTTGGACAATGCTACTCCTAGCGCTTAGCATTCTCTTGTTTATTTATATTTGTTTTTGTAATGAACCAACAGCAGAAAATAAGACATGATTACTTCTTCATCACATATCTGACTAGCTTTATTTCTAGAGATTTTTAATCATTTTGATTTTCATCAGCTTTTATTTACTCTGAGAATGATTGCAGTCAACTGATGTATATTTAAATTCTATAAACCAGACCATAGCTATCTGGTTGGCTTTATGTTTTCCAAACAGATTTCAAATAGATTTACCAAAGCAGGAAATTAATATTTATTAATTTATTAATAAAGAAAAAAACATTGTCAGTTGAATGGATAGCACTTCTTTCTACTTGCAGCTCTTCACTACGGAAAGTGAAGTCTGGGCAAAACTATGTTTTAAAAGCTCTCTAGGAGATTTTAATGTGCAGTTGGCATGAGACCCACGGCCACTAGCTTAGAAGGCTGATAGCTGAAAGGGATCAAGTGCCCAAAAATAGTAGAGCAGATCAAAAGCACCAGGAGCTTTCCAAAATGTAAGAAAATATGATCTTTTCAAATTTGTTTAAATGTGAAAAATGTGTGCCAGTTCATGAAGGTGACCCCAGTCAGAGTAAGTGTAAGTGGGGTGCCAGGGATTTTGCAAGTTCTGTACTTGCAAAAGTTTTTCAGCAAAGTGTCTGGTGGAGAAAACAACCAGAGAAGCTCCTAAAACAGCAAATAATTTCTCAAGATTTACAGTTTTTAAATACCTACAAAGATTAGACTGTAGTCCCTGAACTTGCAGGAAAATGGGGCTAAACCCCACTCCAAAAGCTGTTTCCCCTCTGAGCAGGGAGAGGTCTCATTTGACATCAGCCTGAATAAAGACTTCTCAGGGGGCTTCCCTGGTGGCACAGTGCTTAAGAATCCACCTGCCAATGCAGGGAACACAGGTTCCATGTCTGGGAAGATCCCACATGCTGCAGAGCAACTAAGCCTGAGTATCACAACTACTGATCCTGCGCTCTAGAGCCTGTGAGCCACAACTATGGAAACCCCTGTGCCTAGAGCCCATGATCCATAACAAGAGAAGCCACTGCAATGAGAAGCCCACGCACTGCAACAAAGGGTAGCCCCAGCTCACCGCAACTAGAGAAAGCCCGCACACAGCAATGAAGACCTAATGCAGCCAAAAAATAATTAATTAATTAATTGATTAAAAAAGACTTCTCAGGAGGTTAACAGACTGTGTTCTGGTATTACACCTGCTGGAGCAGAGCCACCTGAACATGGGTACATTTCCCCATCTCCAAACTTGAGCTGGGGCCTAGAAGGTGAGTAGGATTTGACCAGGCAGAGAGCGTGTGTGCAGGGAAGAGAGAAAACATATGAAAGCACAGACTTGAAAGAATGAGCAGGGCCCACAGTCCCAAGTAAGATTACCAAGCATCACAACTTGCCTGGCTCTGTCTTGATTTAAAGGCTGAAAGTTCCACATGCTGGGAACCCCTTGCTCTTGGCAAACAGTGATGGTTGGTCACTCTAGTCTCAAAGAACGATGAGGAGTGGTGTGCAGGGCATCACTGAAGTCTAAAGCCTGCTCTTCTCACCTGTCTTGTGCAGCTTGTTCTGAAGGCCTATAAAATTCCTCTACATGGGCCTGTTTGACCCTCTTTCCAGTGTCTGGGGTCTGATGTCTTCCTCTCTAAAGTTTCTTTTATTTTTCTAGAGCACATCCTATAATAGCTTCCCTAAAAACAGCTGATGGAAGGTAAAAATGTTTGTCTTCCAGTACTAAATGGTTTTACTCTTTCCTCATAATTTTCTGATGGGTTACTGGGTATTTAATCCAAGAGTGGCAGTCAGCTTTCCTCAAAATGTTGAAGGCTGGGCTTCCCTGGTGGCGCAGTGGTTGAGAGTCCGCCTGCCGATGCAGGGGACACGGGTTCGTGCCTTGGTCCGGGAAGATCCCACATGCCGTGGAGTGGCTGGGCCCGTGAGCCATGGCCGCTGAGCCTGCACGTCTGGAGCCTGTGTTGTGCAACGGGAGAGGCCATAACAGTGAGAGGCCCGTGTACCGCAAAAAAAAAAAAAAATGTTGAAGGCATCATGCCATTGTCTTCTACCTCACCGGACTGCAGTCTGGGGTTATTCTGATTTTCCATCCTCTGCCATTGTGACCTATGTCTTCCCATCCTCCCTCCATCCCTGGAAGTTTTTAAAGATCTGAAGTTTCACAGTGATGTGGCTTGGTGTGGATCTTTTTTCATTCATTGCACTGGGCATTTGATGTGACCTTTCAAGGTGTAGACTCAGGTCCTTCAACCTTGGAACATTTTATAATCTTTTTTTTTTTTTTTTTTGGCTCATTTTCTACCTTCTGCTATTGCTGTTCTTGCTTTTTAGTTAATCCTTTTTTTTGGCCACGCCCTCGGCATGTGGGATCTTAGTTCCCCAACCAGAGATTGATCGTGCACCCCTTGCATTGGCTGGGCTGAGTCTAAACCACTGGACCACCAAGGACGTCCCCTGTTCCTGCTTTATTGGATGTTAGGCTTCCTGAATTGACCCTCTCATTCTCTTCTCCCATTTTCTCCCTCTTAACTTTTCTATTACGTTTTGCTTTCTGGGAAATTCCTTAACCTCACATTCCAATTGTTCTACTGAATTTATTTCAGCTATTATATTTTTAATTTTCAAGAGCTCTTTCTTCTTTTCTAACTGTTCCTTTCACATGTCATAAGTTTTTATTTTGGGCTGTAATATTTTATATATTTTCTGAGAATAATAATGTTTAGATTACTTTCTAAATTTTCCTCATTTCGTACATTATTTTTATTTCTTTTGGATGTATTTTGTTTATTTGGACCCCTTTCTTTCATATTCGAAGGTTTCTTCCTAAATTTTGGGATCCACAGCTGTCCATTTATATTAAAGGCGAGGCAGGTTAACAGCTCTGTGTGCATGGGGGCTCTGAAGTAGGAAGCTTTAGTCCAGCATGGTCAGGCAGTGTATTAGTTTCTTAATACTGCTATAACAAATTACCACAGACTTAGTGACTTAAGACTGCACAAACTTATCACTTATAGTTCTGGGGGTCAGAAGTTCTTAAAGTCGAGATATCAGCAGAGCTGTCTGCCTTCTGGAGGCTCTAGGGGAGAATCTGTTTCCTTGCCTTTTCCAGCTTCCAGAGGCTCCCTGCATTCCTTAGCTTGTGGCCCCTTCCTCTGCCTTCAAGGTCAGCAATGTAGCGTCTTCAAATCTATCTATCCCTCTCCCTCCCTCCTTTCTTCCCTCTCTGACAACTACTACTTTCTTACATCTCCTATTCTGACTCTGACCATCCTCCCCTCTCTTTAAGTGTTCATGTAAGGGCTTCCCTGGTGGCGCAGTAGTTAAGGATCTGCCTGCCAATGCAGGGGACACTGGTTCAAACCCTGGTCCGGGAAGATCCCACATGCCACGGAGCAACTAAACCCATATGCCACAACTACTGAGCCTGAGCTCTAGAGCCCACGAGCCACAACTACTGAGCCCACATACCACAACTACTGAAGCCCATGTGCCTAGAGCCCATGTTCCACAACAAGAGAAGCCACCCCAATGAGAAGCCCGCGTACCACAGCAAAGAGTAGCCCCCGCTCGCTGCAAATAGAGGAAGCCTGCGTGCGGCAACAAAGACCCAACACAGCCAAAAATAAAAATTTAAAAAGGAAAAAAAAAAGAATTCATGTCATTATATCTACCCCTACAGCTTCTGAGTCAGTAAGTCTGAGATACAGTCTGAGAATGTGCATTTCTTACAAGTTCCCATGTGATGCTGATGCTTCTACTCCAGGAACCACACTTCGAGAACTACATACAGATCTAATGCATACCTATGAGCATTGTCTTGTTCACCTCTACACCCCCAGCACCTAGCACAGTATTTGGCACATAGTAAGGCCTCAATCGATGGGAGCTATTATTATCATCATTACTAATATAAGGAGCTGGGACAGGAAGAAGAGATACTATTTAAATTTGTCTTAAGTTTCTTGAGCTAGGAAATAGTTGCTTAAATATCTGTGACTTTTGAATCATTAAAATTTTAATTTTATTTTAAATTAAATTAAAAAAAATTTTATCCTATTTTAAAGAAATAAAGCTTAAAATCTTTTATCTGGTACTGTGCACGTACCAAGTGGAAACACTGACATTCAGAGAAATCTGTGAAGGCTGTAAATCTCAGTCTTCCAATAAGCAGAGTGATCATTTCAGGCCTCAGGTACATCTAGAATCTCAAAAATACGACACAGTTCTAGATCTTGTCCAAGAATATAAATAAAAATTTCTTTAATAAAAGAGTCATCAAGGGCTTCCCTGGTGGCGTAGTGGTTGGGGGGCCACCTGCCAATGTGGGGGATGCGGGTTCATGCCCCAGTCTGGGAGGATCCCACATGCCACGGAACGGCTGGGCCCATGAGCCGTGGCCGCTGAGCCTGCACGTCCGGAGCCTGTGCTCTGCAACGGGAGAGGCCGCAGTAGTGAGAGGCCCGCGTACAGCAAAAAAAAAAAAAAAAAAAAAAAAGTCATCAAGACAGAAAAAAGAACACATTCAAATGCAGGGACTGTGTCCAATGGATGCTGATAAAGTGACTCGGACCTTAACAGAATGGGTCACCATATGCACAAAATAAGCAAAGGGGTAGATAGAGATTATATCATTCCTAGCTTCATTGCAAAAAATGAATCAAATGAAGAGCTTTTAAAATGATAATAAATGTCACAGGAAATATACAAAGCATGACAAAGAAAGAATGGATATTTTTATGTAGACACGCTCCTCCATCCTTTAAACAGGGATTTGTTACCAAACCCAGATTAGAACATTCATTTATTTGCTCATGTACATTAGCACCAGTAAAAATGAAAAAACATAATACCCATTGTCTTTTGGAAGTTAATTTGCCAATCCTGCCAATCTACATTTCAAGTTGGCTTAAAATGATTCAGGGGGTCAACCAAAATATACTAGGAATATCATTTGAAGAACAGAAAATTTTCTTTGTAGAAGGACAAACAGTAAGTAGTCTTTGTAGAAGTACAAACAGTAATTTTCTTTGTAGAAGGACGAACAAAGTAGAAAGCATTTCTGACTTTCTACTTTCTAAGACTATTTCCTGTCTTTCCAAGGTCCATAAGCTCTTATCCTACTAAAAAGTTGTAGACAAGAGACAAGATGGTCTATATTATCCACATCATAAACTTTACCATTACAGCTTCCACACAAGAAGATGAACAGGCCAAGGAACACTTTCACTGTCTTGATCTGGGTTAACTTGGCCTGGCACGTTGTAGGTGCTTAACAAATATTTGTTGAATAACTGGATGGACGGATGGATGAATGGATGGGTGGATGGGTGGATGGGTGGAAGGATGAATGGATGAGTTATATGTAAGTCCTGAATTTTCTGTTTAATATTTTTTTTACTTGAGTAGTACATGTTTATTTTATAGAAATTATAAGATGTATTTAAAAGGAAAAGGAAGGGTAAGCTGGGATGAAGTGAGAGAGTGGCATGGACATATATACACTACCAAATGTAAAACAGAGAGCTAGTGGGAAGCAGTTGCATGGCACAGGGAGATCAGCTCGGTGCTTTGTGAACACCTAGAGGGGTGGGATAGGGAGGGTGGGAGGGAGATGCAAGAGTGAGGAGAAACGGGGATATATGTATACGTATAGCTGATTCACTTTGTTATACAGCAGAAACTAACACACCACTGTAAAGCAATTATACTCCAATAAAGATGTTAAAAAATAAAAAGACAAATACTGTATGATATCATTTACAGGTGGAATTTAAAAATTTTTTAAAAACCCAAGTTCATAGATACAGAGAACAAATTTGGTGGTTGTCAGAAGCAGGGGCTGGGGGGAAGTAGGTGAAATGGGTGAAGGGGGTCAAAAGGTACAAACTTCCCAGTTATAAAATAAATAACTCCTGGGGATGTAATATATAACATGGCAACTATAGTTAATAATGTACTGTATTGCATTTTTGAAAGTTGCTAAGAGAGTAGATCTTAAAAGTTCTCATCACAAGAAAAAATTATAACTATGTATGGTGACAGGTGTTAACTAGACTTATGTGGTGCTCATTTTGCAATATATATAAATATCAAATCATTATGCTGTATACCTGAAACTAATATATGTCAGTTATACCACAATAAAAAATAATAAAAATATTTAAAATGAAACAAATAAAAGGAAAAGGATCTATAACCATGGACCCACATTTAAACCATTTAATATGCTAACATTTAAATTTTTACAAAGAACTTTTGTGTATACATACATTTTTATAAAAATGGGATCACAGTATTTCTTCTCTTTAGTTGCCTATTTATTCACATAATACTATGTTGTGAACCTCTTTCAATACTAGTCAATATGCTTCCTCATCATTTTTGAGTAGTTGCATAAAAGTAGAAAAAAACACAATAATCTTGGAATTTTGTAAGTCTCTATACCTTAAAATAATAAAACTGGATTTGCTGAAAATATTCTTGAGATAAGCTAGGAATATTATTATTAATAACTTGAACCCTGCTTTAATGAAGAAAAGTAATTTATATCAATTCTGTGGTAAACTGCATTGCCTCAGGTTATCTGAAAATCTTTTCTCTTGACTAATTTAATTGTATCCCTGCTGCCTTATCTGAAGCTTAACATCAAATCCTTTCTTATGGCATGCAAAGAATTCTGATCTTAATGGATAATCCTGTGGGATTATCATAAATATGGATTAGTTGGGTGTGAATTAATGAACCATTTCAAAAAATTACAGGAGAATGTGGGAGGGAGGACCTTCTTCTTCCCTCCTAATGTTTGAGGGAGGCCCGATAACTAGCACCCCTTCTCCCTGCCTGACTTCTGAACAGTTGAGAATTCTCCCAAACACTCCCCCTCTCCTCTGGAGAGGAGTAAGTGGCCAGAGCTCAGCAGAGTTAGTCTGTTAATAATAAGTTAGGCCCACATTGATTTAGTGCTTTTATAAAGCATCTCATGTGAGTCAAGAAATTGTCAATATGTCAATTCAACAACTACGTATTTAACACCTACTAAATTCCGGACACAGTGCCAGATTCTGGGGTTACCAAATTTAATTAAGATTCTCTTAGTCCTTACCTTCAAAGATCTCAGGCTTGTGGGAAAGATAATTATGTTACAAAAACATACCCTCATTATGTGTGTACCTTAGTTAAGATTCTTTTGGTTGCAAGTTACAAAAACCTGTTTAGCTTCAGCAAAAAGGTAAACTTATCATAAAGCTTTGGGGACCTCTCACACATCCAAAGAAGAATGTACCCAAGCACTTGGAACAATGCTGAATTAAGTGCTGAAAGGCCATTAAGAATTTCCCTCCACTGTATGTCTGCACCCCTCTATGCATTACCTTCTTTTCTCTCTCTGCAGACCTGTTTCTTTGCTAGTCGTATTTACATTGTGGTCTACTAACTTGTCCAGCCAACACAGAAGCCAATCTCTCTCCATCTGAATTCATAGGGAAGGATGTTAATTGTCCAGACTTGGTGTGGGTGCACTGCTGATCCAGTCACCGGTGGCTAGAGTCACATTTTAGGGGCAGGATGAGGGCTGAGCAGAGAGTCCAATAAATGTTCATTGCATTGAGAAATTATAGAAGTGCTATGAGTTAGTGAGGAGGGAGCCACTTACTATGTTCTATGTTCAAGGCACTGTGGAAGATGAAAAGATAAATAAAATTCACAACTAACTGAGAGTATGATGCGGTGTGCACTCTCACAGAGATATAACATGCTCTGTGAGCACATCGGAGAAGGAGATTAATCCCAATGAGAGGAAGGAGAGAGATTCTTGAGTTCAGTCTTAAAATGGGCCTTCTAACAAGAGGAGTTGTAGGAAGCTAGGCAGGTCATTCTAGGTAAAAATAAAAGGCTGAGTATCGAGGTTGGAAATGGCTGTGCACACAGGGGAACAGCCAGGAGGGTATGTGGGAGCAGACAATGACACAGATGAGCCGGGAGGGGTATTGTTGACTGGCTGGCAGGTCCAAATCCTGATGAAATTTCTAAGCCCTCTCTCCCCAGGACATATTTTTCTCATTCATGAAAGCAAAGTGCCGCCACTTCAGGTCCCTATGGAGAGAGAATACTGATATCAGGCCAGGAAAAAAAGCAACAGCTCAAGACTACCTTTTTTTTAAAAGCTCACTGCCACTTTCAGTAGATGAAAAATGTGTATCCGCAATTCACTGAAGGCAGTGAGTAGTCTGTTCTTGAGTTGCTGTGGCAACTGCTCAATTAAGTGAAAAAAAGGAAGAAAAATGTACTCTAGTTGTTCTTGAGCTTAACATTCTTTTTTTAAAAAGAAAGAAAGAAGGTAACGTGTGGTGAGATATTTTCCCCAAGTCTTTCCTAAGACTCTGCGCCTCACTTTGCATTTCAAGTAGCGTGTCCTGCTTCCCTTTCCCTGCCAAGCCAGATGCTAGGCCTGCTGTCTTCGTGGTTGGGAACGTGAGCCCCAGATTTCATCTCAGAATTTTCTGAGGTAACATTTGCTTACTTCCAACTTCCACAGAAGGCCGCTTTTATAGATTTCTATTGTTAAGGTAGTGGAGTGGATCCTGTAAGGGAAAAGTAGGTGGGAATAGTGGGTGGGTTCTAGCACCCGAGACTTAAAACATTAAACAAGAGATGTGACTTTTCTGAAGACACAAAAAATAACTCCTGCCTGATATACTAAGAAACAAAGGATATAATAAGAGCACCTTAGATGTGTACAATAATTTGCTATTTATAAAACTTTTAATTGCCTCATTTCCTCTTAGCCACCACCCTCTGGTGTGGGCATTTCTCTCATCACTTTAGACAGAAGGACACCTCTAAGCCATGGTTCAGGGAATGATCTTTTTGTGTGTGTGTGTGGTACGCGGGCCTCTCACTGTTGTGGCCTCTCCCATTGCGGAGCAAGGGTCCGGACGTGCAGGCTCAGCGGCCATGGCTCACGGGCCCAGCCGCTCCGCAGCATGTGGGATCTTCCCGGACCGGGGCACGAACCCGCGTTCCCTGCATCGGCAGGCAGACTCTCGACCACTGGGCCACCAGGGAAGCCCTCAGGGAATGATCTTAATACAACACGGAACCAATCATGTCACGTCTCTGCTTACAGTCCTCAATACCTCTCTGCCCTTTGTTCCTGGGGTAAGACCTGAGTCCTCACCGTGGCCCTGAGGCCCCACAGGATGCCTCAGCGTACCGTCCTCCCAGCCTCCCGACTCTGTGTCCAGCCCTGCTGGCCTCCCGCGGCTCCTCTAGGGTGTGGTCTGCTCCTCCTTTGCAGCAGCTGAGGGCTCTTCCTGCTGAGAGAGGCTTGTCTTTCCCCACCCACCGTCCCCTCTTGCCCACTTGGCCAACTTAGCGCCCAAGAAGCTATAGTTTTAAATGTTGGTGCCCAGGTTTTGGAATCAGACGGACCTGAGTTCGAATCTCAGCCCTCACATTAGCTCCATGACTCAGGCACCTCCCTTAACCCCTAAGACACAGCTTCAAATATGTAGACTGGGAACGATAGCACCTTTTTCAGTAGGCTGAAAATGAGAAAATGCCCAATAAGTGTATTTATTGTTATTATAACCAATATGATAAAATGATGGAAACATTAGTTCAGGGTTTAGAATGCACTGAAATGCTTTTGTTTTTTTTTTTTTAATAAATTTATTTACTTACTGATTTTTGGCTGCTTTGGGTCTTCATTGCTGCACGCAGGCTTTCGCTAGTTGTGGCGAGCGGGAGCTACCCCCTTCGCTGCAGTGTGCAGGCTTCCCATTGCAGTGGCTTCTTGTTGCTGAGCATGGGCTCTAGGTACACGGGCTCAGTAGTTGTGGCTCGCGGGCTTAGCTGCTCCACGGCATGTGGGATCTTCCCGGACCAGGGCTCAAACCTGTGTCCCCTGCATTGACAGGCAGATTCTTAACCATTGCACCACCAGGGAAGCCCCTGAAATGCTTTTTTAAAGTTGTCTCCACTGCCTACTTCACCTGTTAGCACTTTCCCCCCCAAAAATAACTCTGCACATTGGGGTGTTATTGCACCAGCGGGTTGGGATGTTTAGAGACGCAAATTCTGTACCTGGAATAGTCTGGAAGTTTATCCGTGAACCATCGAACTTGCTGATCTTAGTCTGTCCCCAAAGACTGTCAATGCAAAGAGGTATTACCACACAGGGTAGCATTAAGTAAACAACTCACAACTTAAGTGGATGATAAGGAATATAAAGGAATCATAATTTGTAATGGAAAAGCAAGAAGAGCAGCAACAAAGCATCCTTCCTGGAAACTGTAAGACTGCCAGTTTCAGCATGTGTACATGCCGGACCTGTATAGCGGCCAAATGCTTAGAGTACTGAACTAGAGTCCTCCAAAAGCTCTAAAAACATGCTGATTTTAAGTCTGGATTCTGAACATTATTAACCTTTAATAACTTCTGTATCAAATTAGTGGTAAATGCCTTCAGGTAGAGGCAAAAACTGAAATTCTATATACTTGCACCATTGTTCACCCAAGAAAGGATTTTGCAACCGTGAATAAATTCAATAGGATTCAGTGAGGTTGCCTGCACGTAACCTAACTACAGTTGGCTTAAACAATTTAAAAGGTGGTTTTCTCTCTTAACCACAGTCCAGGGATAAATGGTTGTGGGGTTGGTGCAGCAGTGGCCACACACAGTCAGACCGGTTCCCTCTTTCCTATCCGTCCTCCTCAGCGTGTGGGCAGACCTCCCTTCAAGGTCGCAAGGTGGCAGCAGTGCCTCCAAACAGCGCTTTTCCCCACACAACCATTTGCAAAACTGGAATGGGTGAGTGAGGCTGATTCTCCCCCTGTGTGTCCCTCTCTCTTCTGAATAGGGAGGAAATCTCTCCTCTGAAGCATCCCCCCGCCAAAGATTGCTTTTTACACCCTTTTGGCCCAGATTTGGCCACAAGCCCGTACCCATCATGCAGAGGATGGGAAAGCAAGGATTTGGCATTTTCAGCATCCGAAGAGGGAGGTGGCTGCAGCCTGCAAGAAGAAGGTGGGCTGTTGAGTAGGGGTCTAGGGGTGTCTGCCAAAGGGCTTAGGGAGGAGGGCAGAGGAGGTGGCCCTGGAAGAGCTCTGGTGCCTTCCATGCCACCTCCACCCAGAGTGGCTCCATTCTTCTTCCACATAGAATCCTGCTCAAATAAAAGCTTCCGTGGATAAACATCATCTGTAACCCTTCGCTGCAAACTCAAATACCTAATATACTAATACCTGATATATGTCAGTGAGTCAAAATTATTTGTTCACTAGTACATTCCCAGCATCCAGAATAGTTCCTAGCATATAAGAGGAGCTTGTATTTATTTCCTATTGCTGCTATAACAAATTGCCACAAACTTGGTGGATTAAAATAACACAAATTTGTTATCTTACAGTTCTGGAGGTCAGAAATTCAAAATGGGTTTACAGGGCTAAAATCAGGGTACCAGCAAGATAGCATTCCTTCTGGAGTAGTTGGGGGAAATCCATTTCCTTGCCTCTTTCTGCTTCTAGAGGTTGACCACATTTCTTGGCTTGTAGTCACCTTCCAGCAATGGCATCACTCCGACATCTTCTGCTATCACATCTTCTATGATTGCGTCCATCCTGCCTCTCATAATGATTCCTGTGGTTGCACTGGGCCCACCCAGATAATCCAGGATGATTTCCCCATCTCAAGAACCTTAACTTAATCATATCTTCAAGTCACTTTGGCCATGTAAGATAACATATCCACAGGTTCCAAGAATTAGGAGGTGGACATCTTTGAGGATGTGCGTATCATTCTGTCTACGACAGAGCTCAAAAAATATTTGTAGAATTGTTGAATGAGCAGTAGAATCTCAGCATTGGAAGCTGCTTTAGATAGCATGTAGTCTAACCTCTTACAAGGTCTAGGAATCTCCTCACTGGCAGATAGTGTTTCCATGTCTGCTTGAATACTTCTGGTGCTGGGGGCTCTCTACCTTCCAAATTAACCTTTCCACTGTCGGACAGCTATAGACCTTAGACATTTAGACCTTTCTTCCTTAGGTTACTTCTGCCCTTCTGTACAGAGAAATCTACACATTGTATCTTCTATATGACTCTTCTTCCCCAATTCTGGAGAAAAAAAATGACTTATTGTCTTTATCATTTACAAATCTTCACTTAGCACATCTCCATCTCAGTAACTGGGGTTACAAAAAGATGAAAGACAGCCTCCAATCTTCAAGGGGGTTATTGTGAAAGTGAATCCTACACATAAGAAGTTAAATAACAATACAGTTCAATGAGTTCATCCATGTTAAGTGCTCAGTACTGTGCCTGGCATGTAACAAGTGATCCAAAAACGTTACCTGCTCCTGTTGCTGTTATTACCATTCACAGATGCTCTGGGTCAAATTACTGATGCACCTGGAGTTCGCTGATGCAGCAGTGACTGGAGAAGGCTCAGGGAGGAGGAGGGATGGGAGGAGAGGCAGAATGTAAACAAACTCAGGGTAAAGGGGAAGGCATTCCAAACACAGAAGGCAGGTGTTCAGAGGCCAGATTAAACAGGTCAAGTTCTAGGAAAATGAATAGATTTATTTATCTCATGTAGGGTTTATCTTAACTAGCTTGGGCAAAACAGCATGAACTTGGGCTTCCCTGGTGGTGCAGTGGTTGGGAGTCTGCCTGCCAATGCAGGGGACACGAGTTCGAGCCCTGGTCTGGGAGGATCCCACATGCCGTGGAGCAACTAGGCCCATAAGCCGCAACTACTGAGCCTGCGCGTCTGGAGCCTGTGCTCCGCAACAAGAGAGGCCACGAGAAGTGAGAGGCCCGTGCACTGCGAAGAAGAGTGGTCCCCGCTTGCCACAACTAGAGAAAGCCCTCGCACAGAAACGAAGACCCCACACAGCAAAAATAAATACATAAATTAATAAACTCCTACCTCCAACATCTTCTTTAAAAAAAAAAAAAAAACAGCATGAACTTTATCCAAGTTGTAGATAGCAGCTGTAGATAGCAACTGCCCCGCTGTCTCTCCAAGCTCTCTCCTCCTGAACCCTTCCTGGGACTTGTAGAGACTTAAGCCCCATGGTCTCAAGTCTAGTGATTGCTTCTAGTGGAAAGAACACTTCTTTCGACCTGCCTCTTTGATTCCCAGCTCCAGCCTGGAGATCATCTTTAGCTCCTCTTTGCTCTATGCTCCACAGCCACTAACTAACCCTGTCCCACTCCTCACTCAGCCTTACCCCCTAAAACCTGAAGGAACTGAACACAGACGTTGAAGCTGGAGAATAACAAAAGTGAGAGAAGTAGAGGCAAGGTCAGAGCTAGACTGTAGATGTATGGGTGGTCCATGGAAAGCTGTTTGTTGCATCTGTAATAGTGATAAGCATGAAGTACTTCAGGCCACCGAAAAAGCAGGGGGCACACCCGTGACGAGCAGAGGACTCAGAAGGAAGAGGAATCAGCAGGAGTTTGCAAGGAGTTCTTCCAACCCTCCACTTGCTCACCCCATCCAGATACACTTTCTCCCAACCTTACTTCCTTTTTAAAGAAAGATGGTGGGACAAAGGATGATGAATGATTCTGTGCAATATTTTCCTCTCTGAAAAACACATGAACACACATACAGTATGCTTTAATCTAATAATCTGATTTGCCATTTTGCTGAGGCTGTCTCATAAAGAGCCTATATCCTCATAGCATCTACAAAAGTACCCAAGACAGGCCAATATGCTCTGTAATTCCCAAAGATTCACACTAAGCTTTGCCATTTTATTTCTGTTTCATAAGGAATCAGAAAACAAAAGTGGTAAAGGCCAAATAACTCTCCTTGGTAAAACTCTAGTCAGGAGTGACTTTATGGCCAACATTCACTTTAAATGAGATGAAATCAGAATGAGAACTTTGGTCCCTTCTTTAAACCACAAGACTTGCAAAGCCCTAAGGCTAAATCTGGCACATGAAGCCAAGACCAAGTGTTTCCTCTGTACTCTTCCAGCAATGAGTTGAGTTGGATGTACTTTTGAGATGATGAAAACAGGAACTTACAGGAAAACATCAGGGAAAAACTTCTTTCTTTAAAATTTCTTACTAGAGACACAAACATTTCAATTTATACATAAAAGAAGAAAAATACCATTCCTCCTTAAGAACTAGATCTGTAAACCACTATTTAAAGTAGTTCATGTAGAGAACCTGCAATTTAATAAGATGAGGAAAAGGCTAGCCTAGCATCCCCTATATTTTTTCCTCCCTATTTACTCAATTATACAAATACTTCCACAGCAAGACCTCTAATTGTGTAGACATCAGTGAAAGAGAAATGGAACTTGCAGTAAAATAAATTATTGGGTGTAATTAAATTACATACCATTTCCCATACTTTTTTTTTCAAATTGCCCATTACTTTAAATGAAAACATTTTTAGAAAAGAACTGTAAACACTCAAAGCATTTCTCAAGGACCATTCTCCCTTCTTCCTGCTGATACAATGTAGGTTTTGTTCCATTTTCCAATATTCTCCTGCTGAAGATCTGAGGAATTTCAAAACTTCATTCACCAGTAAAACTCGAGAGTTCCACTTTCAAATCACCTGATGAACAGGATCCAGCTTCAGTCCCTCTTTTAGCAGATGAATCCATCTTCATCTCTATTCATGTTACACCATGAGCGTTCCCTACCCTTGTGTAGTGCAGTCGCTCGATACACTCTGTCCTCCTGCACTTGACACACAGACAAGTCATCATGCTCCTTCTGGGGCAGCAGGAGAGGTGTTTAGAACACGAGCTTGGGAATCAGAAAACCCCACTGGCTGGAGCATCCTGAACAAGTCACATAAGCTTTCTGAGCCTGAGTTTCCCCATCTGAAATATGGGAAATAGCAAACCTGCTTACCTGCTAGTGTTTTCTGGAGGATCCGATGAAATCACACATATTACAAACACTCCAAATATTACCCAAATAGCAGTTCCGATAACCATTTCTAAAATTGTTTATGTGAGGTGTTTTGCTGTTTTTGTTCCTTAACAGGCATAAAGAAAGAGAATCCAAAAGTCTCATTTTCAGGTTCCAAAATGGGGAAATGGTACTATTTTATATATTCTTTTTTACTTATTCTTCTTTCCTGTTAAGATTCTGGTTCTCAGTAAAGATGAACCCTTCTGAGAACTGCAGGACCTTTTGAGCCTCAACCCCAGCCCTACTTCCCTGCTATTGCTTCTTATAATCAGAGATAGTGTCTTTAGACAAATTTAAATAGAAAATCCTCATATGCTAGCATTTCATGGTTCATGATTCTCCCAGAATTTGGATGATCTGCTTAGAACTAGTTGAAGTAAGAAAAAGTTAGAAAACACTGCTCCTCACATTGTCTCAGAAACTACAGAATCTCTTTGAAATCAATTTTTTTTGGATTTTGAAAAGAAATTAAAAATGGATTGTTATCTGTGCTCAGTGCCAGAGAAAGAAAATAGTTTTTTCTTTGCAGTATTTGTGAATTTTAGGGCCAAAAATTAATCTTTGCTGTGGCATTTTGTTGTTATATAAAGCCTCTTTCTCATAATCCCACTTGAAGCTATACACATTTTTTATGCCAAGAAACACACACACTGGTTGTTGTTTTTTTTAATTTATTTTTTGGCTGCATTGGGTCTTCATTGCTGCGCACAGGCTTTCTCTAGTTGTGGCAACCGGGGGCTACTCTTCATTGTGGTGCGCAGGCTTCTCACTGCGGAGGCTTCTCTTGTTGTGGAGTATGGGCTCTAGGTGCATGGGCTTCAGTAGTTGTGGCTCGCGGGCTCTAGAGTGCAGGCTCAGGAGCTGTGGTGCAAGGGCTTAGTTGCTCTGTGGCATGTGGGATCTTCCCGAACCAGGGATTGAACCCGTGTCCCCTGCATTGGCCGACAGATTCTTTTTTTTTTTTTTTTTTTTTTTTTTTTGCGGTATGCAGGCCTCTCACTGTTGTGGCCTCTCCCGTTGCGGAGCACAGGCTCCGGATGCGCAGGCCCAGCGGCCATGGCTCACGGGCCCAGCCGCTCCGCGGCATATGGGATCCTCCCAGACCGGGGCACGAACCCGCATCCCCTGCATCGGCAGGCGGACTCTCAACAACTGCGCCACCAGGGAGGCCCGAGCCGACAGATTCTTAATCACTGTGCCACCAGGAACATCCACACACACACTGTTTAATACAAACAAGAACTAGGAAAACACTCCCCAAATGACCTACTACTTCCCTCTCCTTCCCAGGGGAGGTTTGTTTTGTGGTCCCCAAAAGGATTTTAAAAATCAACACCGTCTACTCAAGGAGGGGCAGTAGAGGATCTGATGACTGCCCCCCACACACACACACACACACATAACAGTAAGAGGATGCTGATGAGGAAATGTAGCTTGGTATCAGGGCACTAGGTCGGTCCTCAGCCCAGCTCTGTGCAGCAGTGGAAGCTCAGATACATCCCAATCCAGTGGTGCAACAGAACTTTAGTTACATCATTCCTATCAGGATTGCAGCAAGGATCCAGTAAGATTATATCTGTAGAAATGCTGCCAGAGCTGTAAAGCACTGTTTAAGTGTCAGCTTCATATTATGACATGATCTGCTTGTGACAGGGGCGCTGGTCCCATAACCAGGAGCAGATGCTGTGCTGACATCAAAGCAGGATGAAGAACTTCACCATAGATGGAGAACCATCTATGAAGTTATGTTGTTTTGATCTTGCTCACCAAAAATTCAATAATTCAAGGCACTGGGAGCGACAAAACGTCCATATCTCAAGGTGAAGATAATAGGACCTCTGATCCAAAAGGAAAACACAAACACACACCAATTAGCTGCTCTTCCTACAAAGAATACCAGAATCCAGCCTTGCAGAAGTAGTTGCTTGCCTACAGATCCATGCAGGGAAGTAAAGTTGAATTCAGGTTGCTTTTACTCTCCTTATGGCTCTGGCTTGACTGGGAATGAGGGATAGAGACCAAAACCAATCTGTAGTCCAAATCCAGCTTCCCCATAAAGCCACCAATCCTATCCTGAGGTTCTAAATGTGTTCAACAGGATTCTAGATTTCTCACCATCAACTACCAATATATTATCAAATACCTAGCACAAAAAAAATGTGGCAATGGGCTTCCCTGGTGGCGCAGTGGTTGAGAGTCTGCCTGCTGATGCAGGGGACACGGGTTCGTGCCCCAGTCTGGGAGGATCCCACATGCCGCGGAGCGGCTGGGCCCGTGAGCCATGGCCACTGAGCCTGCGCGTCCGGAGCCTGTGCTCCACAACGGGAGAGGCCACAACAGTGAGGGGCCTGTGTACCACACACACACACAAAAAAGTGGCAACCTGAGTTGGGTTTTGGGGGCTAGTGGTTTTACTGCAGGCTTTCCTACCTTCACCAGTATTAACAGCATCATTGCAGGCTGTGTCTGGGTTCCAGACTAGTGAGTCACAAATGGCACTTACATAAATCTGTGCCTGTTTTTGTACTACCTCTCTTTGTAAGTTTCTTCATATTTGGTATGCAGCTTCATGCCCCCAAAGCCTAGTTTTACACTGCAGAAAGTCTTCTATGTCTCACTGTACCAACAAAGCCTAACCCCGCATTCAGACTTAGAGGCAACAAAGGGCTTAGTGGATGGAGCAGCAACAAGGTAAAAGGCTGCAACCCCCAGAGGCACCCACAGGTACCCAGGGTGGAACTCGGTTGTTAGTGGGTTGTGTTTTCTCCAAGAATGCCTCACAGAAGATGCAGCTACAGTGGAACTGGATATAAACACCTTATCAGCCATTTCTCCAAGAAGCTTATCTAACATTTTGCACCTTATATAACTGACATTCTGAAATTAATGCCTCTTATTCAGAACACACCTAGCATTTGAAAAGAAAAGAGAAAAGAATTAGGGCCCCCGGAGGCTGTATGACATCTTTTCACCAAAACCAGAAGTGTTTGCCTTTCACTGGTTGTTTCATGTATGTGTGTGTGTTTAAGATGTCAGATAAATTTTATCTACAAAAGATCACTTGTGAAGTTTATTGAGCATCACGGGAAAATAACACCCTGCAATCAAACATCCCATTCACCTGGGTTTTCATGTCAGTGAGTGCAGTGCAGCACTTTCCTGATGGAGAGTTTTTGACGGCTGCATCTATGCTCCAGAAACTTGTTCACTATCAATGCATTCATGGAAATGAATCTGGGGCTCATCTGAAGCACTTGGGCAAAGCAGAACAGAAGACTGTGAATAAGAGCTGTGGATAAAAGCAGGTCAGACTCAAGAAGCCAAATAAAGGTCAGAAAGGCCCTTTTACAACCTGGCGCATTGTTTTATGAATTCAGAATAACCCTGATCAAACTCCCAAGACATAATAGCCAGGTACAAGAAAGACTGTTACAGTTTGGTCTATAAGATGGGTGTAAGTCTGATAATTCAACAATAGTATTAAAAATTGAGAGAAAAGACCTCATGGTTTCCTCTTAACATTACCTGAATATATTCAATAGCTGTTTGACAAGCAATAAGCAGAGTGATTAAACGATTCTTTTCCAGCAAAGGCTATTGAGCCTCTTTCTATGTAGCTGCATCTTAGGCAGACATATTAATTTCTTCAAATAGGTCCCTGTCTCAGGTGGGCTTCCCTAGAAGCAGAGGCTAAGATGGGGATTCTTTGCAAGTGTGTTATTAGGTGTGCTCTTGTGAGACAGGGAGAGATGCAGGATAGGGCAGGGGGAGAAGCCAGCTGGATATTAGCTTCAACTTGATCTCAAGGGGACCCCTGGGGAACAACTTATACCAGAGTCATCCCAGCTTGAGGGAGGGACCAGACTCCTGTGTGCTTTTAGCAGCAGCTGGGGGATGGGTGTACCAGCCAGCTGAGCAGCAGGACACTAACAGATCCACTATGGTAGCTAAGATGATGGGACTAAATCTCTAGGAGCCAGACTGTGTGATAGGAGATGTGGTTCTCATTCCAACCCTGGCCTCACTAAGGACATGATGATATGGCCACGGGGCCCTCACATGGCATCTGCAACTACCAATTTCCTCATCTGTAAAATGGGAGAGCAGGGGTGGTAGAGTAGGATTAGACGGTCCTTGCATAATGTGAAATGCAATGATTTCAGTAAGGGAAGTGGGGGGAGGCTCACTGAGGAATAGTGGATGTTTTTTTCTATTCATGGAAAGCGGAGTTAATTAATGTAAATGTGTCCCTGAATAACTAGTCCATTGACTACTCTTCCCTCACCTGGAATAGCTCTGGATACACAGGCAAATCTAGGAAGACAGGCAACAAAGTTGCCCTGAAGGCGTATGTTCTAAAAAAGGATGGCAAGTTTCTGTTTTCAAATAAAATGCTTTTGTGGCAGTTTACCTAAAGGGAGCATTAATACAACAAGGCAACCTCATTTAACTGACTCCTGTATCAAAGCAAATTAGAGGCAAGAGGCTGGAGTAAAGCATGAGCCAGAGGCTGTCCCTGAAAAACTACACAGCCTCTAGGGAGAGCAGTTTGGAAACATCTATCAAAATTATAAATACGTTTATTCTTTGCCTGCACAGCACGCTCTCTGAGAATTTATCCTACAGGTATATATGTGTGAAATGACATATATATGAGTTTATTCATTGTGCTACTTTTTCAAAAATAGTCCAAGATTGTGAACAACTCAATGGTCCATCAATAAAGAACTAGTTAAAAACAATAACAACTATGGTACCTTCCATACAGTGGAATACTGTATAACCCAAGAACATCTGTATGGATACAGAAGGTTCTCCTGGATATATGGATAAGTGAAAAAACAAAGGGAAGAACAGTATTATCATATTAGTATGTATATTATAAACACATATGCATATATAATATGTCTGCTTCTTTCTGTGTAATGGAGGTAATAAGATCATAGAGTTATACTCAAGTGTATCCTTAGATATCTAGAAGTCAGTTTTTGTGTATCTGGAAAGATAACCAAAAAAAAAAACTTTTATGAGTGGTTATCTCTAAGGGATGAGGGAGTGAGAAGGTGGGATGGATAGAGACAGAGGTGGGAGTGAGAAATCTCACCAATGCCTTTTTACAGATTTCCTTTCTGGATTTTTTTTCCCAACCATCATGGGTTTTTCTGTAAGGAAAAGGGAGGAGCTGTTTGATTAAAAAATAAAATGGAAATTTAAAAGGCAAGCATCAATCAAAGCTGGCCATCCCAACCTCCCTTATTTCATGCTTTCATTCAGGGATTGGCAAACTGAGGCTGTTGGTTAAGTAGTGAGACCATATGGCTCACAATGCTGAAAAGGTTTACTATCTGGCCCTTTCCAGAAAGTTTGCCAAGTCCAGCTGTAAATCATGGAGTTGTCTGTAAAATAGCTGTACTCCTCCTATCAGTGAGCTTCAAGTACTTCTATCAGTTTTGTCTTCTTTACATCAGCTTTTCTGACCACAGAGAGTTATACACCAAGGAAAAAGGCAGGATATTGCACCTATTACAAAGAGCATGAACTCTGGGGACAGACAGCCCAGGTTTAAATCTGGGCTTTGTCCCTCACTACTATGTGGCCTTGGGCAACTAACTTCTTGAACTCAGTATGGTTTTCATCTGTAAAAGCTGGGTAATAATGGTACCTCCTTCACAGAATCGTTTTGGAAGGTTAAGTATGTTAATGCTGGCAAGAAGTTTAGTACAATGTCTGTTAGTATTATCTAATATTTTGATTTTTTATAAACAGGGTGATGACCAGTTAAATGTGTTTGAAGAAGACGCCATAGGAGGTGAGCTTTCTTTACTGATCAGACCAAAGTTGTCATTTTAGTAGCTCTGAGCATGTCTTTTTTATTAAACACCACTAAGAGATAATAATCTACCAACAGCTTGTACTCTTCCCTTAGCCAGGGAACATGATTAAGATTGGGACTCTTTGGCTCTCTCTCCTCTTGATCCATGTAAAGAATCAAAGGGACACCTTACTAAGAGGTGCATTTCCTTACTGCCCAGAGAACATGAGTCCCAAGACGCTCAATGAACAGAGGATGCTCGGTTAAAATACCCAATCCCCTTTGGAAGATTCAAATGTATAAGAGCACAGCAAGACTTCCACATGTCCTGTAGGAAAGAGAGCTGGCTATCTTTAATTCACCATTCTTCAAATTTTATTGGAACACAAAAGTCTTTTTCCTGCATCGTGGTTACTACTCTGCAGTGTACCATTGGGATGCAACCTAAGAAACACCCAAATTATACTGCTTCATAATTTTGTCATGTTAAAAGTCTTGCCAAAACTAAAAAATACAACCATAATTAGCTACACATGGAACTGAAAATAGATAAAATTATGTGAATTTGAGTTTGTTCAAAAAAAGATAAGTTTCATGATTGCCCTAGAAAAAAATACCTTCTATCATTTCCACTCTGAAGTAACTGTTGTTATAATTATGGTCTGTGGAAATATATTTACATTGACTGGGAGCATATACAAGTAAGTGAATTGGCTTTCTAAATAACCCCAGCTCTAATCCTGCTGCTCCAGGAGCATGAGGTAGTAGATAAAGTGTCATTTGATGATGATGGCAAGAGCAGTACGTAAAAATTGCAGTCACCAAATGACATAATGGTGATTCATGAGGAAAAGGCACATAAACATGAGCCAAGTACAAATAATCAACTCAGCCCCAACTGGATGGGGATTGACTGATTGCTGAATAAAGTTTCCTTTCTTCCTGGTTATAAAATTAACACACATTCGCGTGGAAATTTTTTTAAGGTAGAAAATAAGAGCCATCTAAGACCTTATGACCTCTAAATAATCATGGGTAACATTCTGGTTTATTTTATTGCAGTGTATTGTCTATATACCTATTTCTACCTAGTTGAGAATACATGTGTATATACAAACATTATCTCCAATATTTTGTACCTATCATAACATAAGCATGTTCCCATGTCATTAAAAACTCTCTATAAACTTAATTTGTAATGACCACATTGTATGAATGTACTATCATTTTATGAATGTACCATCATTAATTTTTAAAAATAGCTAGTAATTTTTAAAAAATAACTATTTTTTTAAACTGGAATAAGATAACCATACTAATACTAACAATAATAACCACTTTCCTAGATCGCAAATACATTAAATGTTGCTCAGCTTCATAAAAGTAAACTAGAAGAAAGAAGTAAACTAGAAGTATGGAGAACATGAGATGACCATTTGGCTCCACATGTTAAAAGCATCAATCTATCTGCCTTTAACAGAAAGCTCCAGATAATACTCGATTTTTCCAGTCACCATGGGCTACTCTGTAAAGAGACTGAAGCACCTGTTTGATTTCAGAGAACAATAACAAAAAATCCTTTCATGTGAAAACCAAATGGTTCCAAAGACCCCCAAATTCACCTCTTTCCTCTGTTTCCAGCTCTTTTCCCCTTGTCTTCTTCTTCTTCTACCCCAACTCAATTCTTCACGCCCTATTCCCTCTCTCTCTCTCTCTTCTCTCTCTCTCTCTCTCTCTCTCTCTCTCTGTCACCCTCTGTCTCTATCTCTCTCTGGTAGGGTTGGGCCTTTCACTCAAATAATAATGGATTCCTGCAAAAATGTAGCATTGTGTATATAAATGAACCACTTCGTGATTACCTACTACATCACGTGACAACTGGAAATCTTTTAGGGCTCCACAAACTCTGCAGAGTTTTGCACTTTGCCAAAAATCCCTAATCATTCCTTTGCCTTCAAGCAGTGGTTCCCAAGATTCAGTTCTCACTGACCACCTTCATGACTTTTATCTCTATGCTATCTATTCTATATATATTATATAGAATACTGTATACTATAATATATAATGTGATAGCATATATTATACTATACTATATACTATATAATACTATATACTATATAATACTATATACTATATAGTATAAAACCAGGGTTTCAATACAGTTTTTCTTTCTGTATAACTTAAATTATTCTTATTTTAAAGGTTTCACGGAAGATTTGAGAAAGTGTAAAATTATCTTCCTGATTGGTGAGTAACAGCCCTCAAATTTTCAAACGTAATTGCTAATAATAACAGTGTGGTAAGGAAAAAAGACTACTCATTTCTCAACCTGTTTTGAAGTCTTGGCCCTTTTTTAGTCAAGATTACACCCCTGAGGCTTCCGGATCATTCCTTTCATTTATACAGTTTTATATTACTTTGGCTTTGTATCTTTTCAGCATAGGCAAAGCAGGACTCTAAGGAATATCAAACTCCTGAGTTTAGCTCTATGATAATAAAATGCATTATAATCCCACAGGTAAAAGGATGCCTATGTCTGTTAAAATCTAACACCTTTTCTGTTTGAACAATGACCTGCTCTTCCCTAAACTAAGTACATCAGTAACCACATATTCAAGTATCCCTTAATAACCATACCCTGCATTTCATACAGCTAACAACAAAAACAATCTCGTTTGTTTTATGCCCTAGTACAAAGAAACTCATTGGGAAACAAATTGTGGGATAAAATTCATTTCGGATTAACCAGCATTTTCTGAGCACCTATTATGTTCCAAGTTATCTCCTTTAATCCTTACACAATCTTATAGGTTGGCGGTCCATCCCTATTACATATCTAGTACACAGACAAGAAAAGTGAGCCTCAGAAGTTTAAGCAACTTGTCCAAGGTCACAGAGTTTATTAGTATGAGAAACAGATTTCCAGTTTTTCTCTTGGGAATAAATGGGACTAGTTGCACAGCAGTAAAATTACATAGAATAGGACAAAATATCGTTACATCACCTCCCAAAACTTAGTGCTTTTCCCTCTAGCTAGTCAAGTCTATAGAAAAGTTAATTCACTCACTTAACACTGTACATTTTTCAGAAAATACCTTTTTATATTCAGAAATAATGAAAAGGTCCACGCCTCCTCAATGAGTGGGAAAAAGAATGGTTATCAGCACCCTAGAAATATATTCAGATATACTTAGAATCTTGCACCCTAAAGTCAGGATTCTTCCTTGGAAATCTCTCAGTAAACCTCCCTCATTTTCAGATGAAGAAACTGAGTCACAGAGAATTTAAGGGGTTTGAGGCAGGTCGTTCAAACAACTGGTGGCAGAGAGGAGACCAGGGCCTATGGCTGTGGTTCCCCATTTTCGGGCCCTCCTCACCCCACCACTGAGTTATGTGGGTTGTCACCCTAGACGGTCCCCCACATTTAATCATGCACCAACTACTTACTGAATATTGGACCCATGCTGGGCAGTACAGTGAGCAGGGATCAGAGAGTTTCCATCTTAGAGGAAAAGGAGAACTAATCAAATTATTATCACAAACCTTGAAAAGCAGTGGGAAGGAAACAAAGAACTGAAACAGCGAACAAGCAGGGTGAAGTGTTCGGGGTAAAAATGGGTGATCAGGGAAGGCCCTGTGGAAAGTGACATTTAAGCAGGGAACTAAAGGAAAAGATGGATGACTGAAGAGACTAGTGGGAGGTGAGAGGAAGACGAAGTCTAGCTAAAGTGAACAGCGTGTCTAAGCAGTGAGAATTCTTGAGCTCAACTGAGTTCTGTTTCTGACCTGCTTGTCTCTAGTTGACCTTAGCCTTGGGAACTGGATGGACTATTGCCGCACTTAGTTTACATTCTTTTCAGAAAGTAAAAGTACATTATGCCTACTCCTTACTGAAAAGAAACTCACCATCATAATTTCAAAGAAAATTCCCCTTTCCACACAAATTTTAATCAATTATCTTGGCATCTAGAGTATACACAATAAATTATACTTTCTGTCCAGCTTTTATCTTAGAGGCCAAATTAGGAAAAGGGGAGACTCTTTAAACTTGAAGTTCAGGAATCCAAAGAATGAGGCTTTATTATCACATAGCAATCTGTGTTTTTAATAATGTGGTCCAAAAAAAAGCTTTTTAAAATAGTACAGCATGTTTTGTGGTGGTTGTTATTGTCTCTAAGAATAATATTATTTCAAATTTACCCATTGTTTGGCACCATACTTGAATTTTGAGTGTATTTTCAAATATTGCTTCTATCTAACCAGGCCTAAAGATCTCAGCTCACCTGTTACTAAGCCCTGTGCCCTTCAGAAGGTGAAATAGCACAATATAAAATCTGGCATCAGGACTTCCCTGGTGATCCAGTGGCTGAGATACCGTGCTTCCGATGCAGGGGATGCGGGTTTGATCCTTGGTTGGGGAACTAAGATCCCACATGCCATGCAGTGCGGCCAAGAAAAAAAAAGTCTGGCACCAGACAAACCTTAAGACCCTCCAGGGTCCACAGACCACACTAAAAACTGCTGCTCTGAATAAAGTTTTTCTTTTTTATATATCAACCAGACTCTCCTGCACTTCAACTTGTTAGTCAGTCACTATTCTAGAAAAGAAAGATTTCAGCTTACTGTTTGGGCCATGTACAAAGCAATAAGAAGAAAAATGATGGATTCTGCTTGAAAATTAAGGCTTTAGTTCTAAATATACTTACGCCTTGAACAACATGGGTTTGAATTGCACGGGTCCACTTACACGCTGATTTTTTTCAATAGTAAATACTACAGTACTACCCGGTCCAGGTTGGTTAAATCCATGGATTCAGAACCATGTATCAGCAGGAACCAAGTATTCAGAGAGCTGGCTATAAGTCATACATGGATTTTCAATTGCAGGGAGGGTTCGCACCCCTAAGCCCCGCATTGTTCAAGGATCAACTGTACTTTCTCAACAGATGGCAGGATGGTATTCTGAGGCTGTATTATTGCAGGTCAATTTGAAGCTCATAAAAATACTCGGGATGTCGTCGACACACCCATAGCAGTTTTGATGAGCTTTAATCAACAACAGTCAGCTGATTTCAGTAAAGTAAGTGTGGTTTTGTCTATATGAGAAGATGGCTGAATTTTTCATTTTTCAAATTATTGTTCTGACAGCTACCAAGACAGGTAGGGTTGTAGTATTAGCCAGAACCTAGGTTGACATTGTCACTGTTAGTCTTAAGATAATAATATTAATATTCCTAAAGTATCCTGTTTTAAAGTCTCCTGGTTCCCTTTTGCCCACAGAAGGGTCCAACTCCTTAGTTTGGCCTCCAAAGCTCTCTCCCTACTGGCCTCAATGTGTCTTCCCCTTTTCCCACACAGGAGTCTTCAGCCCCAACCTCACCTGCACCACTATTATCTCTTGAACTTTCCCCTGCTTTTGCCAGTCCTCTCACCTGAAATGTCTTCTCCCCTGACTAATCATGCCCCAAGGTCAGGTTTAATTCTTAGGTCTCTGTGCGGTCTTCTCTGATCTCCAGCCTTCCTCCTCTGTGCTTCTCCATCCCTGTGTCTGCATCACTCATTTAGATGCCCCAGAATGACTAGAACAACAAATATTTGTTGGAATAATGAATTCTTTAGGAAGCAGTGTGGTCAGTTTCCGTAACAACTGAAATAGCAATTGGAATTCCTGGACCAGAACTGACAGGCTGCTTCTGGCAGGATGGTTTTCAGGTTAATTATGAACCCAACCAGACGCTTCTTATGCCATGTGGCTGCTGCCTTCTCACAGAGGACAAGCCACACAAATCCTCCCCATCCCAAGCTGCTGCTATTTCCTGCGCATTTGCAAAATAGTTTTAAGTGGGGACAAATAATTGCACTGACTGCCCTCTGAGTTGAAAAATGTTCAGAGAAAGTGTACCGTGTGGATCAAAGGGAAAAGTGACAAGGATGGACCTAGTTGGCCCTTTGAATGTTGTTGTGAAAATTATTGCCTCTATGTTCATGAAGAAGGCAGCTCAGTAGCTATTTATAGAGAAATGCCTTCCAAAGAACAGATAAGAGATCTCACAGGATAGGGCCTGGTGATCAAAGGATTGAAAAGGGTTCTATGGTTGTTCAAAAACAAGATATAAGAACTGTGCTGGGGACTTCCCTGCTGGCGCAGTGGTTAAGAATCCGCTTGCCAAGGCAGGGGACACAGGTTTGAGCCCTGGTCCGGGAAGATCTCACATGCCGCGGAGCAACTAAGCTCGTGCGTCACAACTACCGAGCCTGTGCTCTAGAGCCCACGAGCCACAACTACTGAGCCTGTGAGCCACAACTACTGAAGCCTGTGTGCCTAGAGCCCGTGCTCCACAACAAGAGAAGCCACCGCAGTGAGAAGCCCGCGCACCACAACGAAGAGTAGCCCCCGCTCGCCGCAACTAGGGAAAGCCCGCACACAGCAATGAAGACCCAACGCAGCCAAGAATTAATTAATTGATAAATTTTAAAAAAAAAACAAAGAACTGTGCTGATGTACAAGACTGGGACGCAATCGTTGCCGAAAACAGAAAATTATTTGAAAATGCAAAAATATCTTAAAGGGCCTCGTGACATCCCATTAACAGGCTCCTAAAGTTTTTCACAACCTTTTCTGGGACATTTCTTTCCTTTTTTCTTTTTTTAAATCTCTTGATCATTATCTTGCTATTATCCAATCTATTTTGGCTTCTTTTTCCCTTCTCTGCTTTTCATGGCCTGCCTATCCCCCAAATGTAACATAACCTGAATTCCCATTAATTCCTATCCAAAGTCTTGGTAGAAGTTCTTCAGTTTGGAAAATCATCTGACTTTACAGGAGAAGGGTGAGACTAATGACATAATGATCAAGACATCATTCAATGGCTGTAGCTTTCAGTGTAGCAGGAACACAGAGGGCCTTGTGTACCTTGGCATTGGTGCTGATCCACCGCTTTTAAGTAGTAAGCTTTGGGAGGTACTTGTATAATATTTTGTGTTATTCTGTGCATTTTTTCACCACCGCACAACTAGTCCTATTTATTTCCTGGAGGAAAACTAAAGAAACGAGAAGTTTTGCTTAAAACCCAATATCTCAATGCCTGTCATTATTTTATTAAGGTCTATTGCCATTTCATAGTTACCCTGTTATTAAAGAACTATGAATAAATCTAATTTTTAGAGAGTATTTCCTTGGAGATCAGGTTAAACATTTTTGGTGGAATTGACCCATGTATTTGGTCAAATTACAAATGAAAATGAAATTTGATTGTTTTAACTTGATGTAGCTATGATAGAAGCCAATGTTTATTGAACACTTACACAGCAGGCACTGTACAAAATGCTTTATAATGTTATCTTACTTAATGTATCTGCTCTATGGAGTATTATCGCCATCCTATTTTTCAAGTAAGACATCAGAGAGTTAAGTAATTTACTAGTAAATGATGGATCCAGGGCTTGAAAGCTTGGATTTTATCATTAGCAAAGATGCTGCCCGTTGTTTTCCTTGAAGTGACAGGCTCACTTTATTACTTTTCAAGAAAATGTTTGCCAGACACTCAAGTCTGAAAACACATAGTTTTATCTGTTATTCAGTCTTTCAGAAGGTAAAAATGGTGTTCAACTAAAAAACAGCTAGTTCAACAACTCAAACGATCACACAGTGCTTTTCTTGAGAAAACTATTAAATGTACCTGGCTGTGCTGAAGTGCCTTACACATCTTCCCATTTTGTCTCACAAAATATTACAATAATATGTACTTAAGGTCAAAATTAAACTTTTTCATTGCTTCATCAAGAGCATTCTTAAGTAACAATGGCATTGTTTTCTTTTTCTTTCTTTCTTTCTTTCTTTCTTTCTTTCTTTCTTTCTTTCTTTCTCTCTGTTTTCTGTGAGTTCATGGTGGTGAAGAATACTAGAATAATTGGCTTTGATTGGCACCGCAGGTTTACAGCCATTGCTTTTCCACCATCAGTGAAAAGCAAATAACCTCTTAGTATTGTAATGAAAATAGGGGACCAGAGTCTGTGGACAACACTATGAGAACCCTAGGGTTAATTGGATTTGGGGGTGTGTTGTTGGGCAGCTATATGAAACCCCAGACTTAGCGTTTGGGAGATCTTGTAGGGAAAAAGTCTCTTGTGCTTTGTTTTCACCTGTCCTTTCAAAAGCAAATAACCGGGACTTCCCTGTTGGCACAGTGGTTAAGAATCTGCCTGCCAATGCAGGGGACACAGGATCAATCCCTGGTCCAGGAAGATCCCACATGCTGCAGAGCAACTAAACCCGTGTGCCACAGCTACTGAGCCCGTGTGCCACAACTACTGAGCACATGCGCCTAGAGCCTGTGCTCTGCAACAAGAGAACCCACCACAATGAGAAGCCTGTGCACCGCAATGAAGAGTAGCCCCTGCTCGCCGCAACTAGAGAAAGCCCGAGCGCAGCAACGAGGACCCAAAGCAGCCAAAAATAAATAAATAAATAAATAAATAAATAATTTTAAAAAAGCAAATAATCTCACAAATGTGAGGAAGCAGTTGGGGAAAGGGGTGCATCTACCAAAAGTCCCTGTTTCTCTGGGCTTCTGTGGGCCTGGAAAAGTTCTGAACGTTTCTCTGTACCCCATGGTGCAAGGGGTGCCTGAAAGGAAAGTCTGGGTGCTAGTCAGAACTGGCAAAGAGAAATGCATCTGGAGAACCAGGAGGAGGCTCCAGAAAAGGGGCTGAATGGAAGGTGGAGGGGACACACCCCGGGGAACCAACAGCACCGGGAAGACCAGGACTGAAGGAAGGGTGAAGAAAACCCTCCAGATGGGAGACAGCCCTGACTTGGAAACTGAACTTCGAGCTTGTTTAAGTCCATTTGGGCTAACAAAATACCATAGACTAAAAAACAGCAATTTATTTTTCACTGTTCTAGAGACAGGAAGTCTAAGATCAAAGCACCGACAGATTCAGTGACTGGTGAGAACACATTCCTGGTTCCTATACAGCCATCTTCTCACTGTGCCCTCACATGGTGGAAGGGGCTAGAGAGCTCTCTGGGGCCTCTTTTATAAGGACACTAATCTTATTCATGGGGTCTCCACCCTCGTGACCCACGCACCTCCCAAAGGCCCCACCTCCTAATACCATCACATTAGACTTTAGGATTTAACATAAGAATAGGGGGAGGGGGACACAAAGAACTGGACTATCAGGGTTATCAAAAATGATTGGATTAGGCTAAGAAAACCCAGCCTAGACTTGGTTGAGTTTCCACCATGAAGAGAAAACAGGCAGCTCATGAGCTAGGCTGAGTTCACATAGAGAAATGTTTCCATCTGACTCCAAAGCCTGTGGCTTGCCCTAACTGTGAAACATCATCCCTGCTCTAGACACCACGTGATTGCCACAGCTCTTTCTCCCCTGAAGGGGTGTAGTTACTAAGGGCCCCTTTGGCACTCACCCTGGCCAATACCTGTTTTTCAAAGTCCAGGCCATTCAGGATGGAAGTAACAGGAGACACACTGGGCCTCTTTCCAAGACAATCTCAAATATATTTACAAAACAATGGGATATCTTCTAACGTTGGAGAAATGCAGGCATTGTGTGCTGACTATGAACCTACTTAATTACATAAACCTTTTCACTGCAAAAAGCTCTAAGTATGTTTGACTAGAACAAAACCCTTTCTTCATTTATACAGACCAAATTAATAAACCTTTATCAAGGGCTCACTATGCTTAAAGAACTGTGAGGTTCAAAAAGACATTAAACAATACTTGGAACACTGCATGACATGGCAGAAGGGATTTTTTTCTCCGTGTTTTTAAAATTATTTCCTCAAAGAAAAGAATGTTGCTGAGTTAAGTCATCCAGAAGGGCAAATTATTGCTAAAAAGAAAAGAGCATAAGTGAGTAAGTTTTACCAGGTAAAGTGAAGGCGACCTCACAGCCTCACACTCATTGTCTCCCTACCCATTTGTTGAGTTCTTTTTGGAAATGCCATTAATTCACCAACAGAGTCACCTGGTGAAGCTTTAGGTACTGAGCCTGTTCACTCAGTCAAGGCCACATCTCCAAGCTTGACTCACTGAAAGCCCCTTTTGCTTGTTCCAAGAGCCATGAAGAATGATCACTGGACACTGGCAGATGCTACAGACCCAAGACCCAGCACTGGAGATGAGAGAACACCCAAAATCTTATGTTTGTATCCCAGCTCTGTGTGCCCTTGGACCAATCCCTTAGCCTCTCTATAACATAATTATTCTCCAGTTTGTGGGTCACCCACCCGAGTATGGGATTTGATTATATCTCTAGTCTGTCCCTCCTACCTATCTTGTTGTGGTTCCATCTTTATGTCTTTAGCTGTAGAGGATCTTTTCTAGTAGGTTTCAGTCTTTTTCAGCAATGGTCATTCTGCAGATTGTGATTTTGGTGTGCTCATGACAGGAGGTGAGCTTACGGTCCTTCTACTCTGCCATCTTGGTCACTCACCTCCTAGCCTCTCTGAATTTCTTTTAAATGGCAAAATAATGTATGTCCTCTATTCACCCCAAGTTTGAATAGCCAATGAGTTGACATGTTGCGAACTGTTTTCTTAATTGGAAGCATGTACAACAGAGACATGGCCGCAAGGAAATGAAGTGTGAAGACAACTGACTAAGCCAAAGTTCCCATCCTCTACCTCAAAAATGTTTATTTTATTTACCTCATAAAAAGATTAAAACTGGCATATACTGGGGACTTATTTTGTTCCATATACTGTGCCATCTTTATACATATTATCTTATTTTATCATCAGACCAGTCATCTGTACTCATATACTTCCCCATTTTACAGATGAAGAAATGGAGGTCCATAAAGGTTAAGTAAATTTCCTAAGGTTGCACAGTTAGTAAGTGACAGAGTTAAGACTCAGACCAAATTTCTCAGACTTCAAAGCTCATGCTATCTAAGGGTATGTAAATATATAGTGAGGAGGCCAAAATCTAGGTGTGGTTGTGAGAATATGGTAGATGAGGGAAGGGTTTGCCATAATTCTTCGAATAAGTACCTCAATTTTCTATTTTACTTTGCTCCTGTATATCTAACTATTGATGTCTGAAAACAATGACAAAATAATAAGACATCAAATGGGTATCAATGAAAAAGACCTCTGAGTGCCCCAGCTATGTCTCTCCCAGTTATGTGCAATTCCACATTAACTTCAAAAAAGGAGGGCTTCCCTGGTGGCGCAGTGGTTGAAAGTCCGCCTGCCGATGCAGGGGACGCGGGTTCGTGCCCCGGTCCGGGAAGATCCCACATGCCGCGGAACGGCTGGGCCCGTGAAGCCATGACCGCTGAGCCTGCACGTCCGGACCCTTGCTCCGCAATGGGAGAGGCCACAACAGTGAGCAGGCCGCGTACCGAAAAAAAAAAAAAAAAAGGAAACAATTTGACCTCATATCTGAAGCATTACTGAACCCCTCCCAAAGCACACTGATTTCAGAATATATTGACACATTGCATCTTTTACTAAGACATATTGTGGGCACCTTTTTGTGAGCTTTACCAAAACTATTTCAGAAGGCTAAGGGCTGCAACTAGCAAATGTCTGAGGATGTGGTGCTGGTTGGATGTGAGGAAGCTCGGTGCTTCTGGGGTGTTCTTATGGGTTGGATGGAGTACCCTGACTCCATATTGATCTCAAACTATGGCTGAGTATGGAGGTGGAGGAAAAAATGGCCTAAGCTAAAGGATACATAGACTTTAAGGGAGCTGCTTAACTCCCCGAATGATAAATCTGTTCCCTTGCTGCTATATTAAATTCTTCCATTGGGTATATATTCTTTTGGGTTACTTTCATTAATTCATTTGGTACATTTTTTGAGTTTCTCCTATATGTCAGCAAAGAGATAGACTTCAGTGTACAAAGAGAAAAGACAAGGCTCCCTAATCTCAAGGAGCTCACGTTGTAGGGAGGGGACAAAGAAATGGTACAGCTGGTACATGCAATGGCAGAAGCATAGGTGATGGAGAGAAAGATGAAGTGGGGACGTGAGGGTGGAGAGGGGAGAGTCAGAGCTGAGTCCTGAGGAAGAAAAGGAATTGGCCAAGTGCAAGTGGGAAGATGACTGGGGTGTGCCCACACAGAGAGAGGGAACAAGTGTGCAAGAGGAAGCCCCAGAAGTGAGGGGGTGGGAAGTAGTGCGAGGCAGAGCTGGAGACAAGACAAGGTCTGGATCGTGACCAGGCTAAGAAATATGAACTTAATCCTGTAGCAATGAGGAGCCGTCAGGGCTTTTCTTCAGTCACGTGTCATCCGATGCAGGTTTCAGAAAGAGCACCGTGACAGCAGGGAATGGGAGCCAAGGCTACGGTGGGGAGGTCAGTCCACAGGCCATCTGGATGGTCATACAGGTGAGGAACAAAGAGGCAGTTGAAAGGGAAAAGAGGAAACAGATCCAAGAGATTGTAGGACATAGAATCAACAGGATTTAAAGATCCATTGTGTGTACAGGTGAATTAGAAGAATTAGCATGACTCAAGTGGCTGGTTTAGACCACTGGGTAGACAGAGGTGCCATTCAAGGTGATAAGGAATGTGGGGTAGAAGTGGGTTTTGGGGAGCCATAAAGAGTTCAGTTCTAAACATTTCAAGACTGAGATGCTTGTGGGACATCCAGAGGTAATGTCCATTAAACAAGAGGTTTTTGAGATCTGGTACCCAGAATACAAGTTCTGGCTATACGAAGAGATGTAGAATTCACCAGGATATCAATCATAGGTGAGGACATGTATGTGGGAGGGATCACCCAGTGAGCTTGGGTAGAGGGAGGCTAGAGGAAAGCTGAGATCTGAAGGCTTGGAAACACCCATGCCAGAGCCAAAGGAGGAAAGAGAGGAAAGCAGAAAACAAGAGCAAATAGTGTCATAGAAGGCAAGGGAGGAGAGAGTTTTCATCCAGGAAAGTTTAAATAAAATGTAATGAAAATTGTCTGTTGGATTTAGCAACCAAAGAGCTATTGGTAACTTTGGTAAGAGCAATTCCAGTGGAAAACAAGAAAGTAAAGCCAGTGGGTTTGGGGTGATTAAGAGGTAAGGGAATGAAGATGTACTCAATTCTAAGAGAAAGAAAAGACCTAGGGCAGTATCTAAAGGAAAAGGAAACTCCAGAGTGAAATATTTCTTAAATATAAGAGAGTCAAGCACATTTGTATAAATAGACAGTACAGAGTCTAGTTAAGAGTATGAACTACTTGAGTTCAAATCCCAGCTTTCCCATGTCCTAGCTGTGTGACCTTGGGCAACATCCTTACACTCACTCTTCCTCAGTTTCCTCATCTGTGATGTGGAAGCAACGATAGTACCAAGGTCATAGGGTTGACGTGAGAATGAAATGAGTTAACATGTGTCACAGTGCTCTTAGTAAATACTCAACAAGCATTAGCCATCAGTATAACTACTGTATATTGAGTTAGGGGAGACAACCAATAATAAAGAGAATATCTTGATAAAAGGGGGATGAAGATGGAATCAGAAGTTAATTGGAACCTACAATTGGAACCCATCAGCAGCCATGACAGATATTTAGAGATTGGTTAAATTCCTGTATCTGCTTCTGATGTCGTTCATTCAAATTAAACACTCCCTAAGGGATTGATTGTTAAATGGGGTTTTACCTAGAATAGATGTGGTTGGCTAGGATCAGGGTGAGTTGAGGTGAGAAAGTATCTATTAAACCTTTGGCTTAAGCCTGCCTATTGGCTGCCATTTCCTCTTCTGGACACATTCCTGAAGTTGTTTACAACAACACAACAAGTTTTTACTGTGGGAGACCATATTTAGCCTTGAGGAACGAAGCAGAATAACAAGCCAGTGATTAAGGGGGCAGTGACTGTTTTGGACTTTGGCCTTCCTATATGTAACATTCCCAAAGTATTTCCCTCTCATTTTGCTCCAAGCTCTAGGACCGAGAGTCTCAGAGCACCTTTTTAGCTGTAAAAACATGTTCATTTGTTTATTTATTATTTTTGGCTGCGTTGGGTCCTCGTTGCTGCACGCAGGCTTTCTCTAGTTGCAGCGAGCAGGGGCTACTCTTCATTGTAGTGCGCGGGCTTCTCACTGCGGTGGCTTCTCTTGTTGCAGAGCACAGGATCTAGGCATGCGGGTTTCAGTAGTTGTGGCTCATGGGCTCAGTAGTTGTGGCGCACGGGCTTAGTTGCTCCACCACACGTGGGATCTTCCCGGACCAGGGATCGAACCCATGTTTCCTACATTGGTAGATGGATTCTTATCCACTGCATCTCCAGGGAAGTCCCTTTTTAGCTGTAAATGAAATATATTTAAACCATCAGATGGTCAAGGCAATGAAGGACTCTTTCCTCGTAAGCGAATGCGGCTATTTTGCTTTAATGTGACAGGTTCCTGTGACCCAGCTGATATTTTCTTCCCATATTTTCTGGGGCACTCCTGATGGTCCTACCACACCTCGAGGAACGTCTTCTACCAGAAAGCTGATCACCATGTTCACACCACACACTTGCCCAATGACCTTACTTTAAAGGGGAAGGAACATATTTGGTCCAATTATATATTTCCCTGCTTGGACTAACTCCTGGAGTAAACACTTGGGAAGCTGACATGGGCAGAGCAGCATGCAGAGCACAGTTGTGTTTTTCTTGGAAGTCCTCAGCTTGGTCTTGGGGGAGGCAAGCCCCCAGACTGTCCCTCATTCCAACATCTATTGTTGAGAATGGAAGAGAATGTTAAGCAGTGAGAAACCTGGCACTTAGTAGGTGTTCAATATAAGTCTTTAGAATGAATGAATGAATGAATGGGAAAGCAAGATGATGAGAGCTAGGATTAAGTTATTGTCCCCACATTCCCCAAGCTCAGCTGTGGTAAATAAAGACACGGTGTCAGAAATAACAGTATTAACCTGTCTTCTACTAATAACCATTTTGGAGTCATAATGATAAGAGCAGAGGTTTTAAGTAAAACTATAAGGCTTGGCCATTTTTAAGAACCAGCTATAACTAAGAGATTCTTCCTCTGGATGGGTCCTGAAAGAGCAATATGGACTCTTCACGAAGTCTTCCTGGCCCCTTCCCACCAAACAAAGACAAAAACAAATATGGCTTTTGCTGGGTAAGGTAGCATGTGGCTTCTGTATCAGAATCAAGTTCCAGTCACCACTATGTAGCTAGCATAGATGCCAGGAAGCAAAATACAAAACAAAGAGCTAGCAAATCATTCCATTGGTTGTACTGATTCTGACTGTCACCATCCTTCAGAGAAGGGAGTATGGACTGGAGTTCATATGTTGCTAAATTGTCATTAAAGATAGGAGAGCAAAGGGCTTCCCTGGTGGCGCAGTGGTTAAGAATCTGCCTGCCGATGAAGGGAACACGGGTTCATGCCCCTGTTCGGGAGGATCCCACATGCCGCAGAGCGGCTGGGCCCATGAGCCATGGCCGCTGAGCCTGCGCGTCCGGAGCCTGTGCTCCGCAACGGGAGAGGCCACAACAGTGAGAGGCCCGCATACTGCAAAAAAAAAAAAAAAAAAAAAAGATAGGAGAGCAAGAAAAAGCTGAATTATGCATCATCACTACAGTAAATACAAGGGAGATTTTTTTTTAATTTTTAATGTCATCACCCCTCAAGGAGCGTATAATCTATCTGATGAAGCAAGAATTAATGCTTATGAAAACTTTAAAACCAATACAGGACAGGTACACAAAGGAGCTATTCAGTGAGTGTTAGCAGGGATGAGGGGATGAAGAAAGCACAGTGGCTGAATGGTCGGGAGCCCCTTTTTGGAGAAGCTGAGAACCAAGGGGAGCCTCAGTGAATGGATGGGGTCCCGTAAGTTTGGGAGAGGGTTGGGGAGATGGGGGGCTCCAAGAAGGGAAATTTTAAGTAAGGAACCAATCACAGTGGTAGGAGTATGCTCCTCCTGGCCCAAGAACAGAAAGGAAATGGCCAAATCACAGAAGCCCTGGATACTGAGGAATGATGTGATCAAAGAGGTGTTGACCAAGGACCAGTCCAGGGCTTGTAAACAGGCAAGGAAACACCAGGAGGGAAAAACTTCCCTTGATGAATCTGCCCATACACCTCTCATATTTACCTTCTAGTTTTACAGGACTTTTTTTTTTTTTTATGTTCTCAGGGAAAATAGGGGTAGGAGGATGCAAACTTGGAAAAGGTTTGTGGGACTTCCCTGGTGGTCCAGTGGTTAAGAGTCTGCCTTCCAATGCAGGGGACGTGGGTTCAGTCCCTGGTCGGGGAAAAGACTACACATGCTGCGAGGCAACTAAGCCCGCATGCCACAACTACAGAGCCCACTCCCTCAAGCCCCCGCACAACTAGAGAGCCCGCACGCCACAACTACTGAGCCTGCATGCCGCAGGTACTGAGCCCGCGCACTCTGGAGCCCGAGTACCACATCTAAGGGCCCAGACACCGCAACTAAGACCCGACGCAGCCAAAAATAAAATAAAATAAATATTTTTTTTGAAAAAGAAAGAAAGAAAGAAAAGGTTTACATCTCCAGTATCTCAGATTGAACAAAAACAACTGGTTAGAGCCCTTGCTTTCAAGTCCTCTCCAAAGAAGGAAGAGCCCTAAATTAAAATGTTAACTCCAACGCTGCACAACATCACTGGAAGGGGCTATCCTAGGCTTGAGCCCCAGTGGAGAGAACTGGCTGCATGTGCTTGGTCTCCCTGCAGGTGAGAGGGTCTTTTTCTGTTGCACAGCTACTGTCTTTAAGAAGGTCTTCCTAAGACCTAGTCAAAACCTGCTCTGTCAAAACTTCCACTGTTTTGTTTAATCCTGCCCTGCAGAGCAGCACAGAACAAATCAGCTTCCTCTCCATCATTGTAGCCATTCAAATATTTGAAGACATGTATAACTTCCCTATGAGTCATGTTTTCATCTGATTAAGAACATCCAGCTTCTTCTGTTATTCTATAGGCTGTAAGTTCCTTGAGAGCTGGGCACTGTCTTATCCTTGTGTCCTCAATACTGAAATACTGTATTGCTCATGTGGATTCTCCATATTAACTTATGGAATGAATGCACAAATTCTAATTTCATCATTTTTCACCCCATCAGGTCTCTTGAACACATGTAGCCAAAATTTCTCCAGAATTTTTGTTTAACTTAAGGATTTTTCTTTTTACAAAATATTACATCTTCATTCTAGAAAATATGTATCAACAACAACAAATCACCCAAAATCCCAAAGCCTGGGAGTGAATAGTATTAAGATTTTGACTTACATTCCTCTTAGATTTTTTTCTATGTATATATATTTTAAGTATACGTTTTTCATCAAAATGAGAGCATGCAATTTTGAAACCTACTTCTTATACTTAACAAGATATCATGGGCATCTTTCCAAGACTGTAAAACTGAATAAATGATTTAATTTTTAAAGGTTTTTTTGTAACTGAACTGAAACAAAACAGAAAAGCAGTTGGATCATAAGTGTTTAGCTTGATGAATTTTCACTAAGTGGACGCACGCATCTTACCAACACGCAGATCAAGAGATTAAACATAACCAGAATCCATGGTTCTGAAGAACCTCGGGGCAGGACAGGAATAAAGACGCAGATATAGAGAATGGACTTGAGGACACAGGGAGGGGGAAGGGTGAGCTGGGACGAAGTGAGAGAGTGGCATGGACTTATATATACTAACAAATATAAAATAGATAGCTAGTGGGAAGCAGCCGCATAGCACAGGGAGATCAGCTCGGTGCTTTGTGACCACCTAGAGGGGTGGGATAGGGAGGGTGGGAGGGAGACACAAGAGGGAGGAGATATGGGGATATATGTATATGTATAGCTGATTCACTTTGTTATAAAGCAGAAACTAACACACCATTGTAAAGCAATTATACTGTAATAAAGATGTTAAAAAAAAAAAACATAACCACAATCCCAGAAGCGTCCCTGTGCCCTCTTCTATTCACTGCCCCCTGCAAAAAATGCCATAGATATTTTTGAACTTTATGTAAATGGAATCACACTGTATGTATTTGGTTTTATCTGTCTTCTTTCAATGCATCATTTTAATGACCGCATACTATTCCTTTGTATTGCTATATTATAATTTATTGAGTTTATTCCTATTGTCATGCATTTTTACTAAATTTTTTGCTTTCATTAAAAATGCTGTGAATATCTATGTAACTAAAACATGATTTTCTCCCCTTAGGATAAATCCATTGACCTGAAAACTTTTAAAACTTTTGACTTATATTACCAACTTGCCCTTTAGAAAGTTTACACCAATTTTATATTCTCATCACAGTGCATAAGACTTCCAATTTCCATGGTATGGCCCAAAATTGAACACAAAACCCCAGATGGAATCCAACTAACATTCACTGCAAATGTCCCTAACCATCTTAAATATCCTCACTTCCTTTTACAGTACAAAAATAGACTGCAAGCACAAATATTCTCCAAGTTCTCTAACAAAGACAAAAACATAGAATGGTAGTGTTGGAAATGACCTTGGAATTTATCTAATCCAACAAGCTCATTTTCACATGAGAATACAAAAACCCAAAGAGGAGAAATATCAAAGCAGACAGATTCCCAACAAAAACCAAACCAGAAAATCATATGTAGAAAAAAAAAGCTGCAAAGAAACAAAACAAAATGTATTTTTGGCAGTTATATTTGGGGAGTGAGACCATGGGAGATTTTTCTTCTTTTCACTTTTTCAAGTTGTCTAAATATTCAATAAGGAGCCTATATTTCTTATACAGTCAAGAAAAATTATTTTATATAAAAGAAGGGAAAAAATAGAGAGGAGAAGCTGGATTATAAATTGTCTATTATAGTCATTTAATGTGTGCCTAAGATCATAGTGTGAAGGGTCTACAAAATAGGGGAAAAGGTGGCTTGATAAGTTTAAGAATTTGGAAGAGGAGGAGTACTCTAGAAGAATGAAGTCCAAGAATTCAGAGACCCAAACAAGCAGAGCCTGATGAAGCAACTATTAGAAGGCTCCAGTCTGTAAGTTTGTTGTGTCTGGAATAGACCTTGGAGATCTCCGGGTGAAGAAACAGAGGACAGGGTTTTTAGTGGCATTTACTTGTGAGCAGTTTGGAAATCTTGTCTCTGTCCCTGTTGGGATGAGATGGGGTTGGGGTACTATGAGCTGTAGGAGCATCATGGGGTGTAAATGTTTAGGAATCACCATCACGGTGCCTGTGATTTCCTCTCCCCCAAGACCTGAACCTTCCTTGTCATCTGTCTACATAAGAGCTAGAGTTGTGGAATCCAGTTTCAGCGTCTTGTCTTAATTAGACATTTCACATGTCTTGCTATGGCTGTGATGGTATTAGCTGAATGAATTGCAGAATCACAAACCATTAGAGTTGTCAGAACAGAGATGAAATTATGTCTCCCAAAAGTCTCTAAGCTAATAACTGGTGGGGCCTGATATATTTGACAGGTTTAACAAATAAAACTATGAGACAAAATTAAATTTGGATTTTAGATAAGCAGTGACAGTGTTTATTATAAGTATGTTTCATGCAATATCTACTGGACAGCCTGTATTTCAGCTGGCAACCCTAGGGGTCCATGATGAAAACCCATCTCCCAGTGACCATTCTGATTGACTGAAGACTGTACAGTGCTTTTCTGCACAGCAGGTTGGTCTGATTTCCAGGATGACCTTACATATGAGAGGCTGTAGAGCTTAGTGGTTACCAAGGTACAGTTGGCCCTTGGGCATAGTTTTTTCATCTGTATAATAGAGTTACAAAGAGCACCTACTTCATATAGTTGTAAGCATTAAATGAATTATTACAAATAAAACATATAGATAGATACTTATTAGGGTCAAATATCAAGCCAAAAGCACTGTGAACCAGATACCTTTATCTGAACGGTCTGCAGTGACCTCTCGAACTTGTCTCTGACCCACTCTGTTGGTATAAAATAGTCCATAGTCCCCCTCCTGTTACCTCCAGCTCGATGCTGAGAAAACAGAAAGTTCCCTCATCTGCAACAGAAAGGATAGCCTTGCTTTTGATAAGGCAATGCGGATTCTCATTAACTATTATTGCAAGTATTCACTCATGATAGAATCATCTCAGAATTACATTGTAAATATTAAAAGAAAGATCAACACTACAGACTCCCTGCGGTGACCACTGGGGCATTCACAGCAAATGGCCTTCCTTAGATTATCTAGTCTAGAAGTTCAAATCAAGCTAACCATCAGAATCACCTGAGGAAATATTTTTAAGATCTTTTTTATTTTGAAAATATTTCAAATATTCAGCAAAGCTGAAAGAATTTTATAGTGAACACTAGTAAACCCACTGCCTAGATTCCGCCATTAACATTTACAATAACTGTTTTATCACGTATCTTTCCCTCTATCCACCCCTTTATCCATCCATCAATACATCTTTTTTTCCTTACATATTTCAAAGTCAATTGCCAATATCTGTATACTTTCCCTGGGGAACTTTCTAAAACTATAAATTCCAAGGCCTCAACCCCAGAGGTTCAGAGATCTACTGATTCAGCAATTTTTCAACCTCCCCAGGTGATTCTGATGCACAGTCAAGTTTGGGAATGTATCAGTCAGAAGAAGCTAAGTTATGCTGTAGTTAGAAGCATAACTAAAAATCTCTGTGATGTAGAACAACAAAGATGTTTCTTCTTTTTCTTCTTCCTCCTCCACCTCCACCTCTTCTTCTTCTTTTTCTGGACTAATGCTACATGTTTGTCAACAGTTGACTGGGCTTCACTCTGGTAACCATGCTGATGGAGCCCCTACTATCCAAAATATTGCTAGTTTCATGGCAAAGAGAAAAGAGACACAGAAAACCATGCATTGGCTATAAAAACCTCTGCCTAAATATGACACACATCCACCTCTGCCCCCAGTTCACTGGCAAAAGCAAATCACTTGGGGACTTTTAAGTTCAAAAGGTAGGGATGAGTAATATTTCCTCAGAGAGAAGCACTATTGAAGAGAAGCTGGAATATTTAGGAAATGTAATATAAAATAGCACAGGAAACCACTAATTTAATCCAGACTCTGATTTACAGACTAGGAAGCTATAGCATCTGAGGAGGCAGAGTGACTCTCCCAAGATCTCTCGGCTAGTTCAAACCAGGAATGGTCTAGAACCAAGGTCTCCTAACTCCCAATATTAGGAGGCTACCTCCCTGAAGCTCCCAGATCATTCACCATCCATTCATTCAGTCATTTATTCATTGATTGATCTGATAACTATTGCGTGCCTACTATACACCATGTACCGATAAATAAGGCACAGTCCCTGCTATCAAGAAGTTCCCAGTCCCGTGTGAAATTCTTCCACATAACCTTCAGCTGACCCTATCACTGGCATTCTTCATCCTATTCAGCAAATAACCTGAAGCAGCAGTGCATTTCAGAACGAATAGAGATACTGTCTTTGAGGATAAAGATCTATTTTTCTTAACTGTTTCTGGTCAGAGAGAGCCAATTCCCAGCAACCCTGCTGAAACTCTGCATGGTGACACAGCTCATCCAAGATACAGGATATTTAAAGTGACTCATGGGCCCACAGTGGTTGAGGATCATTCCTAGGGCACAGTCATTTCATGATCTGATGGCAGAATAGCTTTTCCCTTAAAGGAATCATTCAGTTACAAAAACCTGAACCCTATCTTGAAGCCCATTTTCATTCAGACAGAAAGAAATATTTCAAGAGGTAGAAATCTGATAGATTTTTAAAGAACACCGAGGACTATCTAAAAATAGGATAGTTTGATTTACAGAAGATTTGATACCTTCACAGACTGTGACTGTGAAGACTATCTGTCTTTAAAGATGTTAAAATAGTACCACAATATAAAATGATGTATCTGATCTTTGTAAAAGCACAGAATGTTAGAGCTGGGAGGACTTCTAAGCAGCAGTAACACGAGCTGCCTCATTTTACAGACAATAATCATGATGCTTATTGAGTATTTCACTGTGCCAGCTACTGTTCCAAGCAATTTATATGCATTATCACATTTTGTCCTCACAACCAATAGGCATTTTGATCATCTCTATTTTGTAATTGAAGAGGTTGAAGCTCAGAGAGGATAAGTGACTCCATTAAAGTCATCTCACCAGATAAAGATCTGGGGTGTGAACCTAGAATTCGACTCCTTTGGTCCAGGGTTCCTTTAATGGGAAAAGGAATATAGTTGTCACTCTTGTGGGGGCATAAGGCTCCTAGACATTGACTCTATTCAACAATTGCTTGTGATACTTCGCAAGGTTCTGTGGGGAGACCAACATAAATAAAGCAGTTTCTACTCTCTGTGAGTTTCTGCCTGGCAAAGGAAGGGAGAGAAAATGGGCATATTATGTGTCTGGAAATCAAGGGCAAAGAGAATTTTAAGATGTTTATCAGTGGTGTTAAATGCTACTAAAGAGTCAAAGACAGTAAAGACTAGAAGAAGGTCATTGAATAAGATGACAATTATGCAATTGCTGTTGAACTTTAAAGATCAATTTCAGAGAGTGATGAGGGTAGGAGGTAGCTTGCAAGAGGCTAAGGAGTCAATAAAAGAGGAGGAAATGGAAATGGGCAGTTTCAGGCTACTGGAAAAAAGCAAAAGAATGTAAAGATAACTAGAGGATACAGACAATGGTGGAAATATTTTTATTTGGATGGGGAAGAGCTAAGCATGTTGTTTACAGAAGAGATGGTGCCAACAGAGAGGAATGAATTTAATGTGGACTAGAAAGAGAGGATCAAGTTTTTGGAGCAGGCAGGAAGAAAGGATCCATTCACCATTAAAGTATTTACTATTTCAGTCACTATTATAATGTAGACAACCTATAAACACAGTAGACAACTGTATTTGAGGCACTATGTTTGGGCACTGTGGTAAGCAAAGCATACCCATATCCTGTAGAGTCTAATATGGAAGACAGACTTTAAGTAAATTATAGATGATAGATAGGTAGATAAATAGATAGATAGGATAGGTGATAGAGACAGTAGATGGATAGATGATAGGTAGATATAGATGATGGATAGATATAGATGATAGATAATTGATAGATATGATAGATGATAAGAGATAGGTGAAAGATATAGACAATGGATATATAGATAATAGATGATAGATAGATAGATAGATAGACAGATAGATAGTAATTATATTCTGTGAAAAATGCTATGAAGGAAAACGCTGAGGTGCTACAAGAGCCAAAGCAGAGAAGTTAGCCTTAGGCTGACTAGTTGTATAGCATCTTCCAAATGAGAGAAAGGAGAGATGGAGGACAAAGGATAAAGATACATATATTTTGCAAATATTGAGGAAAGAAGATAATCTTCACCTTCTTAGTGACTAATAGGAAGATGTTAAAAGTGAGAGGAGGGAGGGTGGGAGGGAGACGCAAAAGGGAGGGGATATGGAAACATATGTATATGTATAACTGATTAAATTTGTTATAAAGCAAAAAAATAAAATTAAATTAAAAAAAAAAAAGTGAGAGGAGGGGCTTCCCTGGTGGCGCAGTGGTTGAGAGTCTGCCTGCCGATGCAGGGGACACGGGTTCGTGCCCCGGTCCAGGAGCATCCCGCATGCCGTGGAGCAGCTAGGCCCGTGAGCCATGGCCGCTGAGCCTGCGCGTCCGGAGCCTGTGCTCCACAACGGGAGAGGCCACAACAGTGAGAGGCCCCCGTACCGCAAAAAAAAAAAAAAAAAAAAAGTGAGAGGAATAAGAGTAGGTTTGAGGATTTACGGACAATGGGGAAATATATTAGAATCCATCCTTGGACATCAAATTTGGTATCAGCAAAAGAAGACTATCTGCCAAGAAACATTCAAAGCTATTATGAAGTTAGATAGAAACCCAGTTGGCTCGGTTTTCTGACCTTCTTATGGAATTCTTAGCAACCCAGAGTAGATACAAATCAAGTAAATGGTGGGTTGGGCAGAAAGCAGGCTGGTGGTTCTCATCACAGTCACAATAGAATTCAAAGGGTGCAAAGGATTCAGAGTTACTAGAAAGGGGCTGGTGTCCAGCTGGTCAGGGAGGTAAGTGGAGCCCAAAGGGAATGGACCTACTCGATGAGGTCACAGTGAGAACAGAGAACAAGTTGAGAAGAAGTGAGGTCAAGAGAAAAGAGACAGGGAGAAGAAGAAGACATGAGCAGGGTGGGAGGACAGACCCAAGTAATGATGAACTTTCAAGTTCATCCAGATCAAAGGTGAGCTAAAATTGGGTTAGTGATGAAGGTCATTGGTGCTAAAGAGGTTTAGAGAACACTGAGGCTGGGGTGGGATGGGAATTAAGGCCTGAAAAGCTTTGTTGATGACATTGGAACCTGTAGAATGCTGTCCCCTCTGCTTTGCCTTAGAGAAAATAAACTTTATGAGTTTTCCAAACCAGATACATATATTTGTAAATGTACAGTCAAATATGTGTGTGTGTGTATCAACACACACACTAATACATATCTTAATTACCTGCAAGTGGTCTGGACGTCTCAGAGTGATGGCTAGTCCCCATACTTGTTGCTGGATTATGTTTGATTCCAACCTTGATATGCTGGATGACACCCTGCAGATGTAACTCAGGAAGAACTAACGGGATGAGTAACCTCCTCTCGTTATAAGTAGCATTTATCAAGCACCAATTTTTCTTGGCAGAGAGATGTGACAAGGGAGATTTGGAACAAAGGGACAGATTTCAGAAACTTTTCGAATGTAGACTCAACTTTTCAAAGTTGCTTAGTGACTGGTCAGGAATGGAAGATGAGGAGGAAGGAGAGCAAAGGTAGAATGAGGCAGCGAGTTGGTTCTTATTTCCCCCCATTTTACAGATGAGGAAACTAAGACTCAGAGAAGTTAAAAGACTCACCCAGAACCACTCGACTAGTAAGTGGTAGAGCCAGGGGTTATTACTCGACCCATCTGTCCTGTGCCCTTCCCAGTACACCATGCTCCCTGTCCCACCGTTCTCTGCAAGACCTTTTCATGTTCCAAGTCACTTTGCTGAAGATACCAAGCTCAGCCTTCTGCTCTTCTTTTCCACACTTCCCAGGCATTAGCAAACGTAATCATACGTGTTTTCCCCTGCCTGAGCGAGGAGTCTCTCCCAGTGGCCCTGCAGTGGTGTTGACAGGCCTGGCTTGTAGCCCCCTCACACTGCTGTGATGCTGGGCTCACCTGTCGGCTTCCCCTTAGAGGGTGAGTTCTCTGATGGAAGACAGGGCCTCTGAATCTTTCGATTCCCACCTCTTAGCACAGTGTCTGACCCACAGTAGCTGGCCAACAGATGCTTGTCAAATGAAGAGCAGTATTAATAGGCCTCATGCTTAGTTCCAGGTTGCATCCTACAGTTAACAAGATGCAATAAAATGTCAACCAAGGACACTAGAGCCTGCTCTACACCATTACTATTCAAAACACTGTTAAGTGTAATAGAAACATGTCCATGCATTTGTCTGTATTTGGGATCCAGCTAATTATCAACCTGACATCAGTATTTACTTGGGCTTTCTTTCTGAGTGCAGAATGTGCTCTAACACACCAGCTTTGCTGTTTTGTTCTTTTCGCCCTGAGGCCAAGCACCCTGCAAAGTCACATAGGAGGCAGGTCTTCTCCTGCAGAGCCCAGCTAATGAATCCAGGAGCTGTCCCCTGAGAGGACAGAAGATAAAAAGCACGCTGGAAAAGGTGGCTCAGGCGGGCATGCTCAGGTGATGCAGCTTGTTTCACTTCCACCTCAGAGAACACCAGGTACCAAGGAGGATGCATGAGGGAGAATCCAGCCATGGACCCTGGGCTCCCAAATCCCCTGCAGGCTCTTCCCCTTCCTTCGGTGCAGCGTTAAGGGAAGGGATGCACTGAGCTGGAGGTTCACAGTATCTACACTTCTCACAATATAGCACCTTTGGCCTCACATGGAAAAGAATTTTGATCACATTGGTTGAGAATAAAGATTTTTCACTTTTTTTTTTTTTTTTTTGAAGTGTTGACAGACCATTTCGAACTGGAACCTCCTACCCCAGGCTGTCTTTGTGAATCACACCAAGCAGTATTGTGTATAGGTTTGTTCAGGGGTTGAGCCTTGAGTAGTGATACAGGAAAAATCAGTGAGATGACAGTAAATGTGACAGCTCCTCATCTCTGTCAGCCGTCTCGTCACCAGAGAACACAGCCCACTTGTTCAGATAGGTGGCACCTCGAAAGAGTTTTTCCCATGTAACAAATTATCCCAGAAGGATATCAAGGCTCCATTGCTTTTAATTTAAAAGTCATAAGTGAAGGCCTCAAAGAAATGTCAGAGACAGTGTATGAAAATTCATACGTCTCCTAGCAGTTTTTGTGCCTTCACGGCAGTGACAATCATCACTTTGTTCTCGGGTTTGGAGCCGTGGGAAGAATCAAACCTTTGTGTAGATTACTTAAAATTCCACTGTGCCTGCACCGTTTGCCCAAGAATGTTAAGAATTTGCAGCTGTCGCTCCCATGAAAGGTTTCTAACTGGGGCAGTGGCTGCTGTTTCACACACAGCTGTGGTGAATTTGAGCTGAAGATTTTTAATTGCCTTTGTGTTGAGATTTATTAAATAACATTTTAGAGAAGCAAAAACTGTAATAGTCATATTAGTAGGTTGCTGAAGGAAGAAAATAATTGGAACGCAGCATTTCTGCCCTGTAAGCCAAGTCTGAAAATATCTTTCCCATGTGACTGGCTTCCAGCCATCCCAGCAAAAGAGTTTCTAGGTAAATCCGGCCACAGAAGCCCTCGTGGCCACTGCAGGAGCCTAGCCCTTTGTTCCCCTTACTGCTTTATCTGGAAGCACTTCTCCCCTGAGTGGCCTTCCCTTGTTTCCACTCTCCATTTCCATTATCTCAGGAGACAGGAGTCATAATGCTTGGAGCAAACATAGCAGTAGCTGGCAATCGGCTGCTCCTGCTAAATGGTCTGCATTATTTTTGCAAGCCTTTGTAATTGCTGTTTTCCTACTACATCTAGGCCATCCATGACAATACTGTGAGGGGTCTGAACCCTCCCCATTTGGCTGAGAGCAGCTGTAAGGATGAGCAGAAGTCAGAAAACGTGGACCTTTCCTGGATTTCCTGCCAAGGCAAAGGAGAGGGAGTGAGAGGCCCTTCTACTGATGAGGGACCACAGCTAATGCCCCTCAAGAGGGGTCTTGCCAATTGTTCTGAGAAAGGAGTTTTGAAGATGAAGAGAGGCCAGCCAGGAAAATTGCAGAACAAGTCGTAAATCCTCGTTGCTATGCTAAAAACCTCAATTGTGTTTTACATTTCAGTTCAATATTTCCTTTTAACAGGGAATCCTCCAGGCATTAAGAAGCACCTACAGTGTACAGGTGCTGTGCTATAGGCACTGTGGGGGCAGAAAGTCGAGTGGGAGACCTAGACCAAGCATAAGACAGGCCAAGGGCACCCCAGCTCTGGTTACATCACTCACCCCAAGGGAGGTGAGGGGGACAAGCTGATGCCAGAAGGGGACAGCACTGGGTCCAGGCCTAAGATATAAAGAGGATCTTGATAGTTAGAGGGGGAAACAAAAGCCTTCCAGGGTGAGGACCCAAGAATAGCAAAAGCACGTTGGAAAAGCATATCTTGATGTCTAAGGTTCCATTTATATAATTTTCTCAGAATGACATAGTTATAGACAGATTTAGTGGTGGCCAGAGGTTAAGGATGGAGGGGTTGTGTGTAGGAGAGAAGTGGGTGTGGCTGTAAAAGGAAAACATGAGGGATTCTTGTGGTGATGGAAATGTTCTATATCTTCATTGCATCAATGCTAATATTCTGGTTGTGATATTGTGCTGTAGTTTTGCAAGACGTCACCACAAGGGAAAATTGGTAAAGGATACATGGGATCTCTCTATATTATTCTTACGATTGTGAATCTGCAATTATCTCAAAGCAAAGTTTTTTCTAAAAGTTTGTCTTGAGGAAGGGACAGTCTACAGTTGGACATGACAATGTTGGGTGAGGATAAGAAATGAAGAAAAATGTTGGAGAGGTTGGATGGAACTAGATTCTAGAAGCTAGAAATGCCACTCTAAGTAGTTGGGATTTCATTCTGTGAGGAATGGCAAGCCACTGAATGCTCTGAGCTGGGCAGTGACATGCTTTTCAGGCAAATCATCCTGCTAGCAGGTCTGCTGGACCTCAAAGCCTCACCCATTGCCCAACGCAGAGGCAGGATGGCTGCTGCACACCAAGAGCATGAGGACCTGAACCATGGAGGTGAATCTGGGCACAGAAGCCAAGAGAGGTGGGAACACCTCTGAGAGCCAGAGTCCAGGCTTCGGATCCTAGACTGCTACTTACTTGCTCTTGCCACCTAAGGCAGCTAACTTCTCAGTGCCTCTGCTTCCCCATCTGTAAAATGGGAATAATACCAGGGTCTGCCTCTCTTAAGATCATTTAAAATTAATATACACAAAATGCTTAGAGCAGTGACCAGTACAGTAAGCACCTGGCAAAGGTTAGCTATTATTATTTTCCAGACGTAAAAGCTTACAACTTAGCAACTAGTTGAACTTAGGGAGGGGCAAGGAAAGAGTCAAGATGTAATGTTCATCTATGGGAGATCATCAGTAATAATAGCTAGAAAACAACAGGAAAATTCATATTGAGGGACATTCTATAAAATAAATATTTATAATCTTCAAATGTGTCAGGGAAACACGGAGGAACTGTTCCTTCCGGAAGAAGACCAAAAGGACATGACAACCAAAGGCAGCACATGATTCTGAACTGGATCCATCGGCTTCAGAGGACATTATTGAGATGATTGGGACAATTCCACTGAAATGTGAATGGGGTCTGAAGATGTAGTTATTTAGGAGGATGTGTTTGGTTCCTTGTCCAGAGGAAATGACATTAAAGTGTTCTGTAGCCATGAGGCATCAGGTTGGCCGCTGATTCTTAAATGTTTCAGAAAGTTCTTTGTACTCATAACTCTTCTGTAGGTTTGTGTTTGAAAATGAAAATAATTTTTTTATTGAAATATAGTTGATTTACAATGTTGTGCTAGCTTCAGGTGCACAGCACAGTGATTCAGTTATATATTTATCTTCTCTTTCTCAGATTCTTTTCTCTTATAGGTTATTATAAAATATTGAGTATAGTTCCTTGTGCTATACAGTAGGTCCTTGTTGGTTATCTATTTTATATATAGTAGTGTGTATATGTTAATCCCAAACTCCTAATTTATCCCCCTCCTCTTGCCACTTTGGTAACCATAAATTTGAAAACAATTTATTTTTAAAGTAATGGCTAGCATTTGTTGAACATTCACAGCGTAGCAGGCACTGTGGTCTGTGCTTTGCACATGAGCGGATTCAGTGCCCCAGGAAACGTCTCTGACATGCATGTCTACCAAATTGGGATTGTGGAGCCCTACTCTGCCCCCTGTAACAGCTGGAAGTCCTCCCCACTAGACCACCTATAGTGACTGCTATTTTTTGTCTACAACACCATCTGCCGTCCATGGACAGTAAGCTTGTTGAGGGCAAGGTCTGTGTCCCATTCTCCACTGTATCCACAGCTCTGGACATGCTCCCGGTAACTCATCACTGTTCAGTCCATGCTGGTGGATGAAGCACTGAGGCCTGCTCACCACAGTGACTATAGCCCAAAATGAGGCACCAGATTTGGGATGGATGTCTGATACATGACTTCTTTTCTAGGTGGCCCAGGCTCTGGCAAAGGCACACAGTGTGAAAAGCTGGTGGAAAAATACGGATTTACACATCTCTCAACTGGCAAGCTCCTGCAGAATGAGCTGTCATCAGAATCTGAAAGAAGTAAATTGATCAGAAACATCATGGAACGTGGAGAGCTGGTGCCCTCAGTAAGCAAAAGCTGCCTTCTCTGGCTGGGGAGAGATTTGGGAGTGTTGCAATTAATCTAAGCTTCTGGAACAAAGAAACCCAAAAAGTACGATAGCTGTATTTCATTTCTTTCTTATGTAACAGTCCAGAGGCAGGCGGGAGGTCCTCAGCAGAGACCCATCTGCCAGACCAAGTTGTCCAGGCCCAAGTTCCTTCTGTCTTGTTGCCCTGCCAGCCCCTTGAATGTTACCTTGTTTCATATTTTCTTCTCAAATTGGTCCCCGCTTTAGAGTTAAAATCTTCAAAGCAGAAGTGAGCTTGGTGCAGCAGAACCTAGAATTAGAACCCACTGGAAAATATAAAACAACATTTTGGTCTAGTTCTGAGAGGTATAATGACATTAACTTGAAATTTGGTATCTTTCCTGTGTGGCTGAAGTAAAGAATATCCCTTTTATTTACCTTTTCTTGTTTGTTTTCAAGTCACTGTCCATCTCTGAGAAGCTAAATGCCACTGGTATCAAAAAACATTCATCCCTTCCAGACTAGGTCCCACACTAGGCTCTGTAGTCAGGGCTCTTACAATGCAGCCCCTATTAGCTAACAGAGCTTTATGCTTCCTCTTCAACCAGCTACAGTCTGCTTCCCACCTGGAAGCCAGAATGGTCCTCATGAAAGGAAACAGACCATTGCAGTTGACTCTCAGTGGGCCTCCTTCTTGCCCATTCTTTCCCCATACAGTTTACTCTTTTCACAGCAGCCAGAGTGATTTCTTGAAAACGTTTATCCCCTTCCCCAGAAGCTTCCAACAGCCCCTCACCACACTTAGAATGAAATCCAGAGTCCTTCCCGTGGCTCTGGACTCCAGCTTGCTCTCTGACGCTGTTTCCCACCACTCTCACGTTTATTCTCAGCCAACCAGTCACTTCCTCATTGTTCCTCCCACAGGTCAGGCTGTTCCTGCCTCAGGGCCTTTGCACTTGCTCTTTCCTTGGCCAGAGCCCTCTTCCTTCATATATGCATATAGTTTGCTCCTTACTTCATCCAGATCTCTACTTAAATATCACAATTTATCAGAGGCCCTTGCTGAGCACCCCATCTAAAATAGCACCTGTAACATTCTGCTTCTTCTGTCCTGCTTTAATTTTGTTCCTAGTAGTTCTCTCTAGCTGATTATTTCTATATATTTACTTGTTCGTCTATTATCTGTCTTTTTCACTAGAATGTAAGCTTCATGCAGATTTAATTCATTATTATCTAGGGATAGTTTCTGACCGTGCTTACGATGGCTGCATTCCCCAAGTCCCTGCCAAAAGTCAGAGGATGCCTGGGACCCAGAGAACCCAAGGAATTCCCCCCAGTTTGGGCAGCTGGTGGCATTTTCCTACATCCATTCCCAAGCTTCCATGTATCCCTCCTTCCTTATTTTCCATAAGTGCAAGTTAAATCAAATTTTTTAACAAAGTGATATTGCTAGAAAATGCTACTTTTTATCTACTGAAAGTCTCCTCAAGTCAGTGAATGTCAAATTTTATAAAATATTTACTGGAACAGATCAACAGTGAAGCACATTTTATACCATGTTTTGTCTAGTTTTAAACTGGCATTAGGCCTAATTCAAGGAGTGCTACTGTATGAAATATAGCACTATATTTCACCTAATCTAAGATGTCATTATTTTTAGACACCTCAGTAAAATATAACCAATAAAAATATACTTGTAAGAAAAAAACACTATTAAACTATGACCCAGCACTGACTGTAAGGTACCTACCAATTCTATAAACATTAAAATGGGGGGCGTGAGATTTGGAGTTGATGAAATACAGTATATTGCTGCCTGCTGTTAATCTTTTTTTAACTAATTTTTATTGGAGTATAGTTGCTTTACACTGTTGTGATGGTTTCTGCTGTACAGCAAAGTGAATCAGTTATACGTATACATATATCTCCTCTTTTTTAGATTTCCTTCCCACTTAGGTCACCACAGAGCGTTGAGTATAGTTCCCTGTGCTATACAGTGGGTTCTCATTAGTTATGTATTTTATACATATTAGTGTATATATGTCAATCCCAGTCTCCCAATTCATCCCAGTCCCGCCCCCTTCCCTCCTTGGTATCCGTAAGTTTGTTCTCAACATCTTACTGTTATCTCTCTCCCTCCCATGATGGGATGGCTCGGGAGAACTGTGCTGACTCCAGTGTTGCTCTGTGGAAAAGCTCAGGTCCTGACTGCTCTCCCTCTGCTCCAGGGCATCATTCTGGAGCTCCTGAAGGAGGCCATGGTGGCCAACCTCAGAAACACCAAGGGTTTCCTGATTGGTGGCTATCCTCAGGAAGTGAAGCAAGGGGAAGAGTTCGGACGTAGGGTGAGTGTTGTTATGGGGATCATACCAGAAGAAAAGTAGGGGACATCATCGAGGCTGGGGGATAAATTTGAAGTCTATGCCTTTCTCAGTTACATTAAATAAAACTTTCTATTACAAATGGCAGAAACTCAGCATGCAGGCCAAAAAAATGGTGGAGGGTGGGAACGCTGGTGGTGGATTTATGGGTTCAAGTAACTAAAACTTCCAAGAGCAGTTCACACTTGGTTGGATCCATGTATTCAAATTTGTTCATCAGTGATCTGAAGTTCTCCATCTCTTGGATAGTCTTTCTTTGCGTTGGCCTCACTTTCTTCCTGTTACAGGCTTATATTCTACCAACTAAGTGATCTCACAGAAAAGTGTTTCTATTCTCCAGCAAAAAACCCAGGATTTTGTTTCATTATCCTGGATTATCAGGTCCTGGGCTCATCACTGAACCAGTCACTGTGGATATCCAGGAATATCCTGGTCCAGCCTGGAGGACCAGGGCAAGGATGGGAAGAAAGGAGGGAGAATGGGCACCACACCTGAACCATGAAAAGAAAGGGAAGGGAATTACCCAAAGAAAAATAGGATGCCCTTAGAAGAAGGCAAGGAGAAAGGTTGCTGGACAGGCAGAATCAGATATATGTCCCCCTATGACCATCCCAGGATCAGATATATGTCCCACCCTCTTCACTAGGAGGCCACTCACAGGGGAACAGCAGGAAGTAAAAAATATTGTTCCTATCATTTATTGAGCCTACTCTGGGCTAAGTCCTGGTCTACACATTTTACACACATTATCTCTAATTTTACAAAGTCCAAGCAAGAGGGAAACAATTGTCCCCATTTATTAAACAAAGATTCCAGAGCCTACAAGAATTAATATTTATATAGAGATCTCTTTAGACTAGTTTTAAAAACATTTTTATATATGTTATTTCATTTGATATATTTTTAATAACCTTTTAGATAGAGAGAGGAGGTATTTTCTTCATGGTAAAGGTGATGAGTTAAGCCCAGAGAGGTTACATGGCTTCCCCACAGCCCCACAGCTAGTAAGTGCCAACTCACTGGTAAGTGACAACTACTGGTAGGACTAAGATTTGGGGGGCCCATCTCCATCCATCTCTAACACTGCAACGTTGATTAGGGGTAATGGTACTTGTGTGTCCCCTGGGAGTTAGTCTGACCTCCTTCTGAGTCTCTGTTTTAATTAATTTCCTTAGATGGTGTCTAAATACTTAAAGGACAATTGCTCACCTTCCCTTGCATTTCCTATTTACAACCAGAGCCTGAGAAGAAATTCCCTGGCCCAGTTGCCAAGGGTGGGCCTTAACCCCCGGGTCTGACTTTCTGAATCTCAACTCAGGAGGCTTTATCAACAAGATGGGGGTGGGCAGAGAGAAATGGATTTATGTGGCAGCACCTGGGACTGTGGCAGTTCCAGGTGGTTCCTGATGAACACTCGTACCAGAAATCTAAACAGCCTTCTCCCACCAAACAAACCACTTTAAGAGATCAGACTTCTATATAATCAACCACTTTTTTACAAAATGGAATTGGGAGGATTGTTCTAGTTTTTAAAAAAATCATGGTAATATTTTATCATGTTCTGTATATTTACAGAACATAAAATTTACCATCTTAACTGATTTTAAGTGTACACTTCAGTCATGTTAATTGTATTCGTATTTTTGTGCAACCAATCTCCAGAACTCTTTTCAACTTGCAAAACTGAAACTCTACACTTATTAAACTCCTCATTTCCCTGTCCCCTGCCCCCTGACAACCACTGTTCCACTTTCTGTCTTTATGAATTGACTACTCTACATACCTCACATAAGTGCAATCAGACAGATATGTCCTTTTGTCACTGGCTTATTTCATTTAGCATAATGTCCTCAAGGTTCATTCATGTTGTAGCATGTGTTAAAATTTCCTTCCTTGTTAAAGATGAATAATATTTTGTTTATCCATTCATTCATTGATGGCTACTTGGGTTACTTCAACTTTTTGCCTATTGTAAATAATGCTGCTATGAATGTACGTGTACAGATTGTTCTTCAAGACCCTGCTTTCAACTCTTTTGGGTATATACACAGAAGTGAAATTGCTAGATCATATGGTAATTCTATTTTTAATTTTTTGAGGAACAAATACATATGCATACATACTGCCAGCCATAGTAGCTGCACCATTTTACATTCCCACCAGCAGTGCATAATGGTTTCAGTTTCTCTACATCCTCACCAACACATATTGTCTGTTTTTTTGATAGTAACCATCCTAATGGGTGTGAAGTGGTATCTCATTGTGATTTGGGTTTGCATTTCCCTAATGATTAATGATGTTGAGCATCTTTTCATGTGCTTTTTGGCCATTTGTATGTCTTCTTTAGAGAAACGTCTGTTCAAGTCTTTTGCCCATTTTTAAACCAGGTTGTTTGGTTTTGTTGTTGAATTGTAGGAGTCTGGGGTATGTTCTGGATTTTAACCCCCTATCAGATATATGATTTGCTAATAATTTCTCCCATTACATAGGTTGCCTTTTTACTCTGTTGATTGTGTCCTTTGATGCACAGAAGTTTTTAATTTTTATATAATCCAATTTATCTATTTTTGCTTTTGTTTCCTGTGCTTTTGGTATCATGTCCAAGAAATTATTATCAAATCCAGTGTCATGAAGCTTTTCCCCTGTTTTCTCTTAAGAATTTTGCAGTTTTCACTCTTACATTTAGGTCTTTAATCCATTTTGACTTAATTTTTGTATGTAGTGTAATGTAAGGGTCCAACTCTATTCTTTGCATGGAGATCACCAGTTGTCCCAACACCACTGATTGAAAAGACTTTTTTTTCCCCATTGAGTGGTCTTGGACCCTTGTCAAAAATCATTTGACCGTGTATCTGAGAGTTCATTTTTGGGTTCTATATTATATTCCATTGGTCTAAGTTACTGACTTTATGCCAGTACCACACTGTTTTGATTACTGTAGCTTTGTAATAGTTTTTAAATCAGGAAGTAAGAGCTCTCCAACTTTGTTCTTTTTCAAGGTTGCTTTGGCTATTCAGGGTCCCTTGAGATTCCACATGAACTTTAGGGTGGATATTTCTATTTCTGCAACAACAACAACAAAATGTCATTGGAACTTTGATAGGGATTGCATTAAATCTGTAGATCACTTTTGTAGTATTGACATCTTAACAATATTAAGTATTCCACGGATTCTCGTACATTTTTGTTTATTCTGATCTTCTAGCCAGTGTCCATGCTGTAAATAAGTCTCCTGGGGATACTCTTGAACTGAGGAACAAGGGCATCTTTCCTGCACCACCTCTGAATTAGGGCCTCTGCAAGGCCAAGGGTGAGGGGAGATCCAGAGAAGAGGAAGGGGTGGTCGGGGGCCCTTGAGGGGCTCCCTGCTTATTGGAAATTGGCAGTTGTGTAAACATGCCATTAAAACACAAGAGGGCAAAACCTTAAAAAAAAAAAGAAAAAACACATATACACAAGGGAGATGAGCGCTAACTGCTGCCAGTGAGCAATGTTGGTTGAGGTTCAGGCTTCAAGGTGGCAGCACCCCACCAGATTATCTCACACTTGAACTTGCCCATGAACTTAAGGTCTGAGAGTCCTGGCAGTGTCTCTGGAACAGTCAGAAAAGGTCACGAACTTGCTTGGAAGTGCTGGGGAAAATATCCTTTTCAATGTCCTTTTTTTAAATTGCTCTCGGTGGTAGTAGAATATTCTTTGAAACCCCCAAGTGGCCAAGTGTAATAAATAAGGTGTAGGGAAAAGATAAGCATCTTTTTTGTCAACTACTGTGTGCAAACAACAACAAAATTATGATCTTTATTCCCCTTTGGGAACTTTTTAAACTGGGTCTGAAGGCAAATATCTGAACTTAGGCCTATGGGGTCCAAACTGTTTGGAGCAGTGACAGCACTGTTGCACTCATGTAGAGCCTCCCAAGGTGACATCTTTAAAGCGCATCACTTATGCTGTCTGGAGTCAAAAAAGCTGGATGTTCACCTTGGTCATAGATTAGTGTGACCCTGGTCATGTCACTCAACTTCAGATTCCTCCTCTGTAAAATAGAGAGAATAATGTAGCTGCCAAATCCTATTTAGAGGGTTTTGTGAGGATCAAATGATGTAACACACATAAATGTGTTTCCTAAGCTATAAAAGGTTATAAAATATTATCTACTTTAGGGTCACCCATTTTTCAATCACATTTCATTCAAGCCCATAAATTCCTGCTCTGCCACGCCTTTCTCCTTTGCTTATAACCCAGGATGGGTGAGTTCAGGACTTTAGATGGCCAACCAGTCTATCCCTGGCCTTTGGGTAAATATGAATTCAAATCATCCATACGATCTTCCTAAAGTAAAGCAAAACTTCCTTCCCCACTGTGGGTCCCATTCAGACAGGTTTTAGAAAGTGTCAGATAAGAGGCTTAACTAGAACTTAGGAGTGAGAAGAGTCATTAACGTGATGACTGGATAGTTTCAACCAATGCTAAAATTCATGACACACTTCCAAAAATATACAAGTGCCCCTTTCATTTATGAACCGGCGACCTTCAAGTGAGAAGTCTACGAAGACAGTCTTTTGCATTCTGCTGGAAGGAGTTTTTGCAAAGATCAAGCGTGATCCTGATTTGTCCCTGGGTACAGCAATTTAGAAGATTCTAATATCAATTTGGCTTGTATGCAGGAGAACACATCCAGCCCTCCAAAACAAGCACTGCTTTAAACCTGACCAGAACAACAAAGATGCTACAAACACGGAATGAGCCACTGTTGATTCATTTATGCCCTGAAGGGACCCAATCATTTGTACAGCCCCGTCCAAATTACAGGCAAGCATTTCATTTGAAATTTGGCAAAGACAAATAGAGATGTATGATTTTCCCCAGAGATTCAGAGTAATAAGCCTGGCTGAGAGCACAGTGAGTGTTTTTTGTGTATCTGTCAGGCCTGCGACTCTATTTGAAGCCCATTCAGGCCTACGGATGGTTTTCCAGCCCATAGACGCCTCACCAGCCCTTCTGTATCACAGAGACTGATGCGTCTGATGCTTGGGACCATCTGTGGCTGAAAAAAATCCAGTTCAGTTAGTTAGGCTGATGTTTTTGCATACTATAGCTGATTGCTCTGAAAGGCAGGTCCTTTGAGGATCTGCTTGGCTACCATACACAACACCATTAAGACCAAGTACAAACTCATGTCCATAGCTTAGGGGTAAGTCTGTATGTGCTTTCTCTATTACCACCCTATCTTCTGTTCCCAAGCCTGCTTTTCCCCCCATAGAATTAATGATCTGTGCCTTCAGTATCCAACATAGTATGCTAAGGAAGGGAAGGTTGTCACTGTGTGTGTGTGTGTGTGTGTGTGTGTGAGAGAGAGAGAGAGAGAGAGAGAGAGAGAGAAGGAATATGAAGGAGGAGCTGGGGTTTCTAACCACCATCCCCAGCTCCCACCCCATTTGCGAACCCCTGGTTATAGTCACTTCATGGCACAGGCCTGTATTTAGAGCCTGGGTTTATAAGTCCAAGACAAGTCATTTGACTCTACATAGTTCAATTTCCTCTTCTATAAAATATAGGTGGAAAATAGCTACCTCCAGCCATTAAAAAAAAAAAAAAAAGAAAGAAAAGAAATCTTGTCATTTGCAACACCATAGATGGATTTAGAGGGTATTTTGCTAAGTGAAATGAGTCAGACAGAGAAAGACAAATATCTCATGATCTACTTATATGTGGAATCTAAAAAACCAAACAAACAAACGAAAACAAAAACAGACTCATAGATACAGAGAACAAACAGGTGGTTGCCAGAAGGGAGGGGGTGAGGAGTGGGCAAAATAAGTGGAGAGGATTGAGATGTACAAACCTCCAGTTGTATAATAAATAAGTCATGGATATAACATACAGCATAGGGAATATGGTCAGTAATATCGTAATAACTTTGTATGAGGACAGATGGTAACTAGACTCATCATGGTGATCATTTCATAATGTATGCGAGTGTTAAAGCATTATGTAGTACACCTGAAAGGAACATAATATTGTATGTCAACTATATTTCAGTTAAAAAAAGGAAAAATTGCTACCTCAGTGCTTGTTGGGAGGATTGGCTGAAATCCTTGAAATGTGCCTTATATATGTATAAGCCTGCATATGATGTTCAATACATTGTTACAGTTTTTTTTTCAAAATTATGTATATTTTTTCTGATTATAGAAGTAGGAATTATATAGATATGAAACAGTACAGGAAAATGTAAAGCAAAGACTAACTAACCACCCAGAGAACACTCTGATGTCTGGTCTTCCGGTCTTGGTTCTACCTATCTTCATGCAGTTAAAATCATACAGGATACATAACTATCTGAATAATAGCTGTTATTTTTTGAGCACTTAAAATGTGCCCAGCACTGAACCAAATGCTTTACCCATGTCATTGTATTAATCTTTACAGTCCTATTCAGGATTGTATTAATTGTATTAATCTTTACAATCCTATTCAGTAGGTATTATTATTCCCACCTTATAGATTATTCTTATCTCAAGGAGGTTGTGTGCTTAGCCTGACTCCCTGGTGTGAAATGGAAACGCTTTCCTGTGTTAACCCAACATTTCAGCAGCCAAGCTAAACACATGTTAACAGAAGTGAAATGCCCGGGTTTGCTCTTGCCTTTTCCTCCCACAAGCCTCTTAGCTGAAATTCGGCCCTTAGCCTGACTATGCAGATGAGTTTCCTGGATGTGTGGATAATGACAGTGTATCCCTCTGCCTGATTGCTCTGAACTGTCTCATAACACTGTTCATCTATAGAATCAGTGATTCTGTTTATAAGTGCATTCTAATCTTTGGAATGAACTCTTAGCAAAAAACAAACAAAAAAAGGGTTATGAGTCTGGCCAAAGAACTTTCTAGTTGGTGTGTCCTAGTGGCTTGGAATTGTGGCAAGCCTTGGGACCACCTTGGGATTTTCCACTTGAGATTTTCCACTCTCTTTTTCCAACTTGAGGTTCATAGCAGAACTTTTTTTTTTTTTTTTTTGCGGTATGCAGGCCTCTCACTGTTGTGGCCTCTCCCATTGCGGAGCACAGGCTCCGGACGCGCAGGCTCAGCGGCCATGGCTCACGGGCCCAGCCACTCTGCGGCATGTGGGATCTTCCCGGACCGGGGCACGAACCCAAGTCCCCTGCATCGGCAGGCAGACTCTCAACCACTGCGCCACCAGGGAAGCCCCAGTGCAGAACTTTTGAGCTATGTAATGGCAGCACCAGGGCAGATGTTAAGGCGGCGATGGGGTGGTATTATTATCAGGGTTGTGTGTTCAGCAATGCTGGAATGACCCCATCATCCCTCCTCTACTGAGGTTCCCCAAGGGGATAAAGCTCAGGAGTGAGAACAAATGGGAAATAGGCCTGTGGCTCTGTTGTTAGCCGGGCCTTACCTCCCAGCGCAGTGAGGCTGGTAGACGCGTTGGAGAGTACGACTTAGGCTAAAAGCACGGGTGGGGCCTCTGACTCTTTCTAAATTCAAATGTGACCAACAGGGGCTTTTACGAAGTGCAAAGGGATGAAAATGAATCTTGCCAGGCCCACATTAAATAACAGTAGCTCACATTTATGCAGTGCTTGAAATGGGCCATGTATTAACTCATTTAATCCTCGACAGCCGTCCTATGAGGCAGAGACTCTTGTCATCCTCATTTAAAATGAGGCAACTGAGGCACCCAGAGAGAACAAGAAAGCTGGTACTCTGAACTGTCGAAAGTTCCTGAATGGCAGGACCCTGCACACTGGTAATATGGCCTAACCCGTGTCCTGACTTAATCAGAAGAAAACTAAAGTGGGGTGCAGAGGAGAGCAGGGAAAACGCCTCCTCCTGCTCTACCTGCTGGAATTCTCCAGGCAAAGCCATCATCACAAGTCAGCTGACACCCTCATCCTGGTGGGCTGCTCTCATCTGGAGTGAGTGCGGATCCCAACTAGATCCCCAGAGGCAGCGAAAGCAAGTTTCCGCAAAAGAAAACTAAATGGCCTCTGACACCGTCCACTTCTTTTCCTACTACCCCACCCTCCTCTCCTGGCTCCACTTGGCCCACCAGGCATCTGGCCAGAGTCCCATTCTGAAGGCTCTGGCACCTTCCACTAAGGTGAAGTCACCAGGCTTTGGAGTTACACGCAACTGGCTCAGGACTGTCCCTAACTAGTCCTCAGTGATTGGGGGCAAGTTAACCTCTGTGGGCCTCCATTTCCTCCCCACAGGGGTTAGGGTGATGGCACAGTGCGCCCGCTGATGAAATGTTCTTACATATCTCAGTGCCCTCCCAAGGGCACTTGTGCTCTAATAAGGGCCCCCTGAATACCCAAAGGCCATGAAGAGCCCAGCACTGCAGTGGCAGAATTCCAGGGAGCCAGCAGGGGAGTGCTGGGGACATGGAGTTGTCACCAAGTCTCTGTGACTCATCCAGACAAGGACAGAGTTCTCTGTTCTCCCCTCCACGGGATGTTAGAGCAGGGGTCCCCAGCCCCCAGGACGCAGACTGGTACGGGTCCTCAACCTCTTAGAAACCGGGCCACGGCAGGAGGTGAGTGGCAGGTGAGCGAGTGAAGCTTCATCTGCCACTCCCCATCACCCCCCATGGCTCCCCATCACCCCCCCCGTGGCTCCCCATCGCTGGTATTACCACCTGAACCACCCACCCCCTCCGCCCCATATGTCTGTGGAAAAATTGTCTTCCACGAAAGCATCCCTGGTGCCAAAAAAGTTGGGGACCACTGTGTTAGAGGCTAACCATGGTCCAGGGAAAAAAGGCAGAGCTATTCCAAGGGACTTTCTAAAGAAATATATCAAAGCATTTTGAAAAATGATTGAATGGTATTTCACTCAAACATTTCAAAAACTTTTAGATGTTAAAAGCATCAGTGGAAGAAATGAGCTCTGAAGCCATGAAAGGACATGGAAGAAACTTAAATGCATATTGCTAAGTGAAAGAAGCCAGCCTGAAAAGGCTACACACTGGATGAGTTCAACACTATGATATTCTGGGAAAGGCAATTCTATAGAAACAGTAAAAAAAAAATGATCAGTAGTTGCCAGGGTTAGAGAGGAGAGAGAGGGAGGAATGGATAGGAAGAGCACAGGAGATTTTCAGAGAGGTGAAAATATTACATATTATGCTATAATGGTGGACCATGACATGATCCAACTGTCAACCCATAGAATGTACAACACAAAGGATGAACTTTAATGTCAACTATGGATTTCAGTTAATGCTTCAGTATTGTTTCATTAATTGTAACAAATGTACCACCCTAAAGACATCATAGGGGAATCAGGGGAGGGGAATTATATGGTAACTTTCTGTACTATCTGCTCAATTTTCCCGTAAACCTAAAACTTAAAATCTATTAATTAAAAAAAAAAAAAGAATCAGTGGTACAGGCCACTTCCAAATGGAATGGCTGCTCGACAGCTTTTTATGTAGGAAGGGAGAAATAGGTTAGGTCAAACCCCAATCTTGGCACGAGAGCAGCTTCTCAAGGTATTATTTTGTGAAGAATCACCTGGGGATCTTCTTAAAATCGAGAGTCAGCAGGTCGAGGATGGTGCCTGAGCATCTGCATTTCTAACAAGCTCCCAGATGAAGCCTTTGCTCCTGGTTCACAGCCCACACTTTGAGAATCAAGGTGGAAGCTCCCTCTCTGTCCTGCACTTATTTTGGTTCATTTATTGCCATCTCCTGCTCAGACACACATTATCTCTGTTTGTACCTGAATGAGTCCCTGAAGTGTCGTCCGTGTCCTCACAACTGGCCTGAAAACCGCCACAGTAAGAAAAATCACCTAGTCTCCAAGCACAACCCCGGCCGGAAACTGCTCCAGGAGCCAAACTCTGTAACTGAGCCCTAGGCTGCCTCCCAAGCTCGCCCTCTGCTGGTGGATAAGGGTCATTGTCTTCTAAACTTTCACCCAGCTTTCTTACTGCTCAAATGCTCTTTTTTTTTCTTCCAATGAATAAAGACAGAGAGTTAGATGACATGTTCCAGAGGTTTATTTCACTCTTCTAGATTTTGGAGAATTTTTCCACTCTGTTTCTTAAAGTACATCCTTCAGAGGGGGTAGATAAATCATTGAACAGCACTTACTGACAACTTAACGGCTCTGCGTGTTGTCTTAAAGTCCTCCCCTACCCTGACTTTGTTCCCATCCCTCCCAGGAGCTTTCCATAGTGGGGCGGTAAACTTTCGTTTACACTGCAAGATCAGAAGAGAGCAACAATTTCTTTTGATCCAGGGTTGAGATTGGTAGTGGAGGCAAGGTTGGTATCCTCCAGAGACAGACATCAGAAGCAAAAGAACACTTTAAGGGAAGGATGGGGAGATAGGGAGAGACACACTACCGATCATACACTATCACTCATTCATGAAAACATTTCTTTGTTACCTACTATATACAAGACTTGGGATCAGGAGCTGAGCATTCCTAACGCCTACACACAAAGAGATCATAGCCTAGTACGGGACATAACATAGTGACTGATACTTACCAAGTGTTTCCATATGCCAAGCAATCTACTTACATTACCTTATTTAATTGTATTTAACCCTCACAGCAATTCTGTGATCATCCTCATTGAACAAATGAGAAAGATGGGGGTGCAGAGAAGTTGAGTGACACCTTTAGTTAATTATGAAATCAGGTAACTTAAAGAAACAATTTGTTATTTTCTCTCATAGGGTTTTGGGTGTTGATGGGCTCAGCTGGCTGGTTCTCACTTGAGGTCCTTTATTCAGCTGCAGTCAGATAGTTGATAAGGCTGAGTAGACATGTCTGGAGCAGGGGCTGGGATGTCTACAACAGCCAAGGTCTGGTCAGGCATCTCTGTCCACATGGCCTCTCTGTATGGCTAGCTTGGGCTCTTCCCAGCCTAGCAGTCAGAGTCATTGGACATCTTAGATGGCAGTTGACCAGGCAGGAACTGCAAAACTTCTTATGATCTTGCTTCTAAAAGCATGTGGCTTTACAATAGCCAGGACATGGAAGCAACCTAAGTATCCATAGACAGATGAATGGATAAAGAAGATGTGGCACATATATACAATGGAATATTACTCAGCCATAAAAAGAAACGAAATTGAGTTATTTGTAGTGAGGTGGATGGACCTAGAGACTGTCATACAGAGTGAAGTAAGTCAGAAAGAGAAAAACAAATACCATATGCTAACACATATATTTGGAATCTAAAAAAAAAAAACAGGAGCTGGAAACAACCTAAGTGTCCATCATCGGATGAATGTATAAAGAAGATGTGGCACATATATACAATGGAATATTACTCAGCCATAAAAAGAAACGAAACTGAGCTATTTGTAATGAGGTGGATAGACCTAGAGTCTGTCATACAGAGTGAAGTAAGTCAGAAAGAGAAAGACAAATACCGTATGCTAACACATATATATGGAATTTTAAAAATGTCATGAAGAACCTAGGGGTAAAACGGGAATAAGGACACAGACCTACTTGAGAATGGACTTGAGGATATGGGGAGGGGGAAGGGTAAGCTGTGACAAAGCGAAAAAGAGGCATGGACATATATACACTACCAAACGTAAGGTAGATAGATAGTGGGAAGCAGCCACAGAGCACAGGGAGATCAGCTCGGTGCTTTGTGACCGCCTGGAGGGGTGGGATGGGGAGGGTGGGAGGGAGGGAGATGCATGAGGGAAGGGATGTGGGAACAGATGTATATGTATGACTGATTCACTTTGTTATAAAGCAGAAACTAATAAAAAAATAAAAAAATAAATAAACAACAACAACAAAAAAAACAAAAACAAATGGTCGTGAAGAACCTAGGGGCAAGACGGGAATAAAGATGCAGACCTACTAGAGAATGGACTCGAGGACACGGGGAGGGGGAAGTGTAAGCTGGGACAAAGTGAGAGAGTGGCATGGACTTATATATACTACCAAATATAAAATAGATAGCTAGTGGGAAGCAGCCACATAGCACAGGGAGATCAGCTTGGTGCTTTGTGACCACCTAGGGGGTGGGATAGGGAGGGTGGGAGGGAGACACAAGAGGGAGGGGATATGGGGATATATGTATATGTATAGCTGATTCACTCGTTATACAGCAGAAACTAACACACCATTGTAAAGCAATTATACTCCAATAAAGGTGTTAAAAATAAATAAATAAATAAATAGAAGTTAAAAAATAAAAGCATGTGGCATCATTTCCACCATGTTCTGTTGGTCAGTTACAGTTCAGCTCAGATTCAAGGAGGTAGAGGAATGGGCTCTATGTCTCAATGGGGGGAAGAGCTTAAAGTACATGGAGGTAATGAATCAATGAAGACCATCTTGGAGACAAGTCACCACACCAGGATTTGACCCTCAGCAGCCTGACTCGAACCTTTGTGTGCTCAACCATTATGCTCTACTGAGCACCACGTAGTACAGCCACAGCCACATTGTGCTCCTGGTGGCTCATGTAAGATACAGTGGTGGACAAAGAAGGAGGTGATTAGCTTGTCTCAGTAGGTCAGGCAGGGCTCCCAGCAGGAAACACCACACACACACACACACACACACACACACACACACACCTCCCCTCCCCTTAGTGTGGAGGACAGATTGTGACTGCATTGGGTAGCATTCTATACAATCCCTGCATTACAGGAGGTGACCTAAAAGCTGAGGCCAAGAGACAGCTCTGAGGCAGCCTGTGGAGAGCCGCTGACGTGGAAATAAGGAGCCGTGATATCCTGTCCCAACTCTGCCACAATGTAGGTCTGGGACCCTGAGAGGAAGCAGAAGTAAAGAACTAGGGATCCCAGGTCTTTCCAGAACCTCGCTGAGTGGAATTTCTGAGCATGTTGTGCCCCCTCCCCATCCCCAGATTGGAGACCCTCGCTTGGTGATCTGTATGGACTGCTCGGCAGACACCATGACCAACCGCCTTCTCCAGAGGAGTGGGGGCAGCCCGCGCGCGGACGACAGAACCGCTATCACCAAGCGCCTTGAGACCTACTACCGGGCCTCCATCCCCATGGTCGCCTACTATGAGACGAAAACACAGCTACGTAAGGTGAGTCACCTCACAGCCCCCCAAAATGAACCAGCCACCCACTTTTTTTTCAAAAAAGAGAAAAAATAGGAAATTTCGGTTAAGGGATCTTGGAATTAGAACTGCATATAGCTGCACAATTTGGGCCAAAATATGAGTCCCTTACTCTCTTCACTTTTTTTTTTTTTTTTTTTTTTTTGTGGTACGCGGGCCTCTCACTGTTGTGGCCTCTCCCGTTGTGGAGCACAGGCTCCGGACGTGCAGGCTCAGCGGCCATGGCTCACGGGCCTAGCCGCTCCGCGGCATGTGGGATCTTCCCAGACCGGGGCACGAACCTGTGTCCCCTGTGTTGTCAGGCGGACTCTCAACCACTGCGCCACCAGGGAAGCCCTCTCTTCACTTTTGTATGTCATATGGACCATGAAAAGCTGACCATACAATGTTTATAGATGCCATTATGGTTGCTGGAAACCGGTCCTATTTCCAAGAAAGAGGGAGAGAAGGAAGGAGGAAGGGAGGGGGGAGGGAGGGAGGGGGAGGGGAGAGGGAGGGAGGGAGGAGGGAGGAAGGGAGGGAGGATGGGGGGAGGAAGGGAGGGAGGAAGGGAGGAAGGGAGGGAGGCATGGGTGAGGCATAAGTTCTGCCTCCCAGACCTCAGCTGCATAGGAGGATCCAGAAGGTCTCGTCTAGATCTAAAATTCAACAACTTTGCATTTCTAGACTTTTGCCTAGTTCATAATTGGCCCTTGGCTGCCTCGGTTTCTTTTTTTTTTTTTTTTTTTTTGCGGTATGTGGGCCTCTCACTGTTGTGGCCTCTCCCGTTGTGGAGCACAGGCTCCGGACACGCAGGCTCAACGGCCATGGCTCATGGGCCAAGCCGCTCCGCGGCATGTGGGATCCTCCCAGACCGGGGCACGAACCCGTGTCCCCTGCATCAGCAGGCAGACTCTCAACCACTGTGCCACCAGGGAAGCCCCTGCCTCAGTTTCTTGCAATGACTAGTGTTATTGGGCAAAGCAGCATATGGGGCCAGGAGAGCAGATGAGGTGAAACAGTGAGGAAATGGGTGGTGTCAACTCAGTCATCACGAGAGCTAATCCATGTTGAGTCCCTGTTAAGTTCACGAATTTGGGAAAACTACCCAATCCCCATTCATTCACTCATTTAATAACTATGTACCAAGCACCTCCTATGGACCATCCACTGCCCTGGTGGTTTAGATGCAGGTGATAAGATGCGGTTCTTGCCTGCTAGAGCCTTGGGTTTAGTAGGGGAGAGAGACACATCTGGGATCACCATATGGGGTCAAAGCGAGCACAGAGTGAGTTCCAAGGGCCCTTTAACCTGGTCTGAGGGGAGACAGAAGGCACTGAGGAAGGTCACCAGAGGAGAACTAAGCTGAGCCCGAGGTGTGGGTGCCGTACGGGGAGCAGAGCTCCTCACACAGAAGGAGCTTGGCTGTGACCTATAGTGGCCAGGAAACGAGGGACAAGGGGTGGAGGTGGAGAGGCAAGCAAGGACCAGATCAAGATGAACCTGTCATAGGAGCCCATAATTATCCTGAGGATGATGACGGGAACTACCAAAGGGGACAGACATAGTCAGGGTTTCCATTTAGAAAGCTCCCTCCATCAGCCTTTTGGAGAATGGGTCCCAAGCAGGTCAGGCCAAGAGACCACTGGGAGGCTGGGGCGTATCCAGGAACCAAAACCCTAAGGACCCAACGCAGAGGAGAGAGAGTGAACGGCTACTATCTGCTTTTCCCAGGAAGTTACAAGGAGACATCAGTCAATCAATAACAAACTTGTCTCGGAGACAGCTACATGATCCATTCCTTGGGGGAAACCACTGATAATGAATTCTTATCTTCTGAGCCTGTAAATGGTCCATTTTCCAGACTCCTACGAACTTAGCCCTGTGTCGAATCTGAAAGGTGCTCCATGATTTAACTCAGAGATGTCATGTATGGGACATGAGAGCTATCATCCCCGCCTTCTGCACCCACAGCAGACACTGCTACGGCATCGTGGCGCTTTCCTCAAGACCCAGACGTGGCCTCGTGAGGTTGATAGCACAGCGGGCCAGGCATCTCCTTCCGATTGCTAGGACTTGATGAGCAAGACGAATCCTATTTGCTGTACATCATGTAACCTCCAGTGGCTACATAAAAACAAAGACCTAGATCATTAGAAACAAGCAAACAAAAAGTGCACTATGTAAGAGCAGGGTTGTAAGAATTCAGGTGGCAGAGGCCTTTCCAGGATTGGTGATTTCCACCCTTCGTGCCGCCTAGAACACACATGGAAATGACCTTCCACTTTCAAGATTTGCAGAGGTGAGAAAAGTCCCTAAGAAATTCAGAGTCAGAAAAGCCCTTTTACCTCTCTCCTGTATTATTCCAACCTAAATTCTACACACTCACAAGTGATTGGCACGTGCATGCGGGGCTAAGCGAGTTCTCAGATAAAGCTGATTTCTGGAATCCTCCTTAGAAATTTAATATCTAAGTTAACGGGAAAGGGAGTTTCCAGTCCCACGCGGCTCATCTCTGCAGGTCCCCGCCCCGGATTTTGGAGATGCTGGCTGTTGGGTCTGTGGTGAGGTAACATGTATGATCCACTTGGCAAATATTTAAAACCACTCCAGCCCTGACTCCAGAACAGCGTGGGCTCCAGCCCTCAGGACTCCCAGAGGGCCTCTCTGAAGAAGCTGCTTTGTCCCTGCCTCTGCCCCGGGACTGTCCTCACCCATGCAGCTGCAGAGATGAACAGCCTTCCTCCCCCACCTGGAGTAGAGACAGCACAGGGCGGCCTAGTGCTAGCCCAGGGGCCCAGGGAGGTGACAATGTTTTGCAGGTGCCCCATGGGGCTGGCCAGCAGCTCGGGCCACAGAGGGGGACTGGAGGAGAAGCGAGAGAGCAACCCGGCTTGGTTTCCATTGGAGGTGAAAGTCTCTGTCCCTTTGCGTTCTCTGGCCTTCTGGGCTCTTTCCTGGTCTCCGAGCATCAGCTTAATTGCCTCCTGATTTGAAGTGACGGCCTGTGTCTTGTTCCCGCAATGCTCTTTGGATTCTTAGTAACCATTCCCTGTCTCGTTGGTTATTGAGCCCAAGGCGGGGCTGCTCACTCTCCAGGTGGGCTCCTGGATCATTTAAGGAGTTTTCTTAAACTAGATGGGGGTGGTGAATGCACTTCAAGATGCAAGTGAGATGAATCAGTAGCTCAGTGAGATTTCTTTAGGAATTAGAGCTGCCCAGTGGTCCAGCCCAGAAACAGAGGACCCTCCAAAAGCACTTCCCTCAGACCTCAGTGTTGCCCAGTTATGTTTACGGTCGATCCATCCCCTGACACCTTTACTGCCTAATGATAATCAGCCCTTTTGGCCACCAACTAGCTGGAAAAGTGCAATGAAATTTCAAACAAAAGTAATAAAAAAGCAAAGCAGAACTTTTTTTTTTCTTGGTCTATCAGTTTTTTTGTTTTGTTTTGTTTTGTTTTTGCAACTTTATTGGAGTATAATTGCTTCACAATGGTGTATTAGTTTCTGCTTTATAACAGTGAATCAGTTATACATATACATCTGTTCCCATATCCCTTCCGTCTTGTGTCTCCCTCCCTCCCACCCTCCCTTTCCCACCCCTCCAGTCGGTCACAAAGCACCGAGCTGATCTCCCTGTGCTATGCGGCTGCTTCCCATTAGCTATCTACCTTACGTTTGGTAGTGTATATATGTCCATGCCACTCTCTTGCTTTGTCACAACTTACCCTTCCCCCTCCCCATATCCTCAAGTCCATTCTCTAGTAGGTCTGTGTCTTTATTCCCAAAGCAGAGCTTATATAGCCACTGCCTTATTCTTTGTCTTTGTTATGCCATCATCATACAATAAAGTTAGAGCTTCTTGTAACATAAACCAAGGGATAGAAGCATATGTGATCCAAATGGATCCCCTGACCTTCCGTTTTCCTCTCTCACAACACCAGCTTTGCGCTGCATCTAAGAAAGAATTAGAACTTTCTTCCATGTCACTCCATTCCTCCTTGCACTCAGGGCAGACATCATTAGTCAGCTGTGGTACTACCTTCCTACCCAGTCTGGACGCTGCCTCAGAAACTTTCTCAACACAGCAATACAGGTAGTCACACACAACTCACTAGAGTTGACCTGTAAGAGAAAGCTTTTTTCACCTTGAGGGAGAGAATTTATTATTGAAGAAATAATTGAAATGTAGCATTTTGAAGTGAACAGCACAGTAATTGTCCAGAGGTTGCCTGGTAGAGAGAATACTGGCCTGGGTATAAGAAAACCCAAGCCACAGTGGTGTGAATGAGCTTCGGGAACTTGGTGAGTCATTTCACAGCTAAACCTCTCAGCAGAATAAAATGGATGGACAGGATGGGATCTCCTGGAATACCCTAGGTCTCTCACTCCATGCTTCTCAGGGAAAAAAAACAAAAAACAAAAACCATATATTTGTAATCATAAAAGTAACACATACTTGTTTTAGAAAATATAGAAAACTAGGTAGTCCCATCACTCAGAGGCAAACATTCTGGATTATTTCCTTCAAATATTTTGGCTATGAATTTTAAAAGCACGATGGTGACCACAGGTATATTTATGAGGTTGTAGGTAAGAGGCACCAACCCTAGCTGGCCTGACCTGAAACACAGAGCTTACTTGTAAGGTTATGTGAACTGAGGCTGAAACGCAGCAGGTCCAGGAAGCCCGTGGGACCAGGCTTCCTTAGGCTCTTCACACCTGTCTTTCCCTCCTTCTCTCTCTCATCTTGATTTTTCTCTTTCTCTGGCCCAGAAGCTAGAATATGGCAAACGTGCAGCTTCCATGTTCATGTTACCACAACAGCTCCAAATTCCAGAGAGAAATATTCTGATTGGCCTTGTTTTGCTCCAGTCCCTGGTCCTATCAGCTATGGCCAGGCAGGCGGGGTCACGTGGGGCTTTTTTCACTTGTTGTGGCTGTTTTATTGAGTGCATAGCACGTGTGGAGACACAGCAATAAACAAGACAAAGTCCCTCACTGAAAAGAGAAGAGCAGTAGACAAGAAAATAAAATAATTGCTAATAGGATTAGATCTATGAATAAGACAAAACAGAGTGACTTGTTAGGGGTGGGGACTTTAGACAGGTGTTTGGAAAGTCTCTAAGGAGGTAGCATTTGAATGAAGACCTGACTAATAAAAACATGGTTGCATGGTTGCCTGGGACTCTTCCCTAAAAACTGAGGGGAGAACAAGGAATTTCCAGAAAAGAAGATCTTGTGAACTGGGAGAAATTCCAGAAATAGCTTCCTCAAGTGGCATGTACAGAAGTGTATAAATTGATATTTAAAACCTCTCCTTTTGCTAAGGATAAAAGTAACAACTACTTTTTAAAAAGAAACTAGAAAATTTAAGAGCATAGAGATAAAAATTATCCAGAATTCTTCGACCAAAATATAATCATTAATGAACATTTTGGTATATTTTCTTACATTTGTGCTTCTTCATTTTTTTAAAATAAATTTATTTATTTTTGGCTGCTTTGTTTCTTCGTTGCTGTGCAAGCTGTGCCTGGCTTTCCTTAGTTGCGGTGAGCAGGGGCTACTCTTCGTTGCAGTGCGCGGGCTGCTCATGGCAGTGGCTTCTCTTGTTGCAGAGCATGGGCTCTAGGTGTGTGGGCTTCAGTAGTTGTGGCACACGGACTCATAGTTGTGGTTCGTGGGCTCTAGAGCATAGGCTCAGTAGTTGTGGTGCACGGGCTTAGTTGCTCCGCGGCATGTGGGATCTTCCTGAACCAGGGCTCGAACCCGTGTCCCCTGCATTGGCAGGTGGATTCTTAACCACTGCGCCACCAGGGAGGCCCTCTTGATTTTTTAATGTACTTTTTGCTCATGGCATCATAAGCCCAGAAATACCCCCAGGCCATAGAGGAAGTGGTCCTGGTAACAGATGATATCCATCCCTGGGTTATTTATTAGTCTTAATCAATTTAACACATAAAAAGAGAGGCCAATGACTCATTAAACATGCATTCAACAGATGCAGAAAATCCAGTTCCTTGGCAACTTGGCTATTGTAAAGGAGAAAATAAGTTATTCGTTCAACAGTTCTTCTGCTGCAGTGTCCCAACTTCATAAATAGCTTAGCCATTTTTAGTAAGTCCCAAAATACAGCTGTACCCATTTATTGTTCTGGGTAGTCATCCAACCTGGCAGGAGACTTCCTGTGAACTGAGGGATAAAGAATGAGAAATGTAGTTGCTGCAACTTCCATGAAAGGAGTGGAAGTAGAAGGCAGCATCGAATCAAATTTTACCCCTTGGATGCAAAATCCACTTGATAGCCCTTAGCCAAGTGCATTCCTAAGATAGGAGGCAAGGAAAAACTCAGATTACTTTTATACCTTGAATTCTCTGTACTCAAATTCTTCTTTCAATTGGCTAAAATAACTCTTGACCTAATTTTTAGTTCAATCTCTCTACGAATACCTGAGAATGTCACTATGGTGGTTTGTTACACAAATAACTGTTTCACTGTATATAAAATTTAGGTCACAATATTTCTCTATGGCAAGTCAGTAAACATTGCCCCATTGTTTTGAAGCATTTAGTGTGCTGGAAGAAAGGCAAAAACAAATTTGGAAGTAAACTTTTTTCAACTAGTATCTTTAAGGAAAAAAATTTAATGTTTTTCCATGTAATTTAAAACTGGAGTCCAGATATAGATCTGCTTTTCAGTGATTTTCAATGGCATGACAGTTTTTTTTAACTCAAGAACGTTTGCTGTATTTTTTATGTACCACTGTTCCTTGTTTTTCTCAAGAACACATAACTCTCTTCCTTCTACCCCAGTGCCATCCAATGGAAATTAAATGTGAGCCATATGTGTAATTTTAAATTTTCTAGTAGCCACAATATAACATTAGTTTCAGGTGTACAACATAGTGATTTGAAATTCAAATACATTACAAAATGCTCACCATAATGAATCCAGTAACCATCTGTTCCCTTACCAAGTTACTACAGTATTGTTGACCATATTCCTTAGGCTGTATATCACATCTCCATGACTTATCTATTTTATAACTGGAAGTGTGTACCTCTTAATCTCCTTCACCAATTTGGGCCAACCTCCCGAACCTCCCTTCCCCTCCCTTCTGACAACCTCCCATTTTCTCTCTGTGTCTATGAGTCTGTTTTTTTTTTTTTTTTTAAAGAAGATGTTGGGGGTAGGAGTTTATTAATTTATTTATTTATTTTTGCTGTGTTGGGTCTTCATTTCTGTGCGAGGGCTTTCTCTAGGTGTGGCAAGCGGGGGCCACTCTTCATCGCGGTGCGCGGGCCTCTCACTTGCGGCCTCTCCTGTTGCAGAGCACAGGCTCCAGACACGCAGGCTCAGTAGTTGTGGCTCACGGGCTTAGTTGCTCTGCGGCATGTGGGATCCTCCCAGACCAGGGCTCGAACCCTCATCCCCTGCATTAGCAGGCAGACTCCCAAGAACTGCGCCACCAGGGAAGCCCCTATGAGTCTGTTTTTATTTTGTTTTGTTTGTTTGTTTTGTTTCTTAGATTCCACATATAAATGAGATCATGCGGTATTTGTCTTTCTCTGTCTTGACTTATTTCACTTAGCATAATATCCTCTAGATACATCTATGTTGTCACAGATGGCAAGAGTTCATTCTTTTTATGGCTGAGTAGTATTCCATTGTTTATGCACCACATCTTCTTTATCCATTCATCTACTGGTGGACATTAAGGTTGCTTCCATATCTTGGCTATCGTGAATAATGATGCATATATGTTTTCAAATTAGTGTTTTTGTTTTCTTCGGGTAAATACCCAGAAGTGGAATTGTTGGATCACGAGGTAGTTCTGTTTTTAATTTTTTGAGGAACATCCATATTGTTTTCCACAGTGTGTGCAGTGATTTACATTCCCACCAACAGTGCACAAGGGTTCCCTTTTCTTCACACCCTCGTCAACACTTGTTATTTGTGGTCTTTTTGATGATAGCCATTCTGACAGGTGTGAGGCAATATCTCACTGTGATTTTGATTTACATTTCCCTGATGATCAGTGACATTGAGCATCTTTTCATGTGTCTGTTGGCCAACTGTATGTCTTTTTTGGAAAAATGTCTATTCAGAGCCTAAGTAGAGGTTTTTTTTAACCCATTAATTTTCACTTCCCTTTCTCTCCTTGTTGCCCTGAGAAGAGTTCTTCAACATGTAGAAAAACTTTGGGGTTCCCTGGATGCCTGGCCTCTTCGATCAATGCCCCACCTCAGCTGAGTTTATTTCTCAGTTCTGAGTCTGAAGCTTTCCTTAATTCAATCTGGACCTGCCCTGGTTGAGTGCTACTAGCAACCTGGATTTGGAGAAAACTCTCCCTCCTGCCCGCTGGCCCAGGAGAAAGGAAGGTACATGAAGGAGACAGTGATCTAGAGGAGTCCTGAGGTTCTATCCTCCCGCTTGACAAATGAGGCATAAATCTTCCATCTGTCTCTGAGAGACTTAAGAAACCCATTCCTTATGAGTCTGTTTGAAATACTCTTCTCTCCACCCCGCTCCATTCCTGATTGTCAGGGCTTCACTAGATTCCCGCAAAGAGCTTTTGGTTTGATACAGTATTCTTTGCACCCCTGTGGTCCTGTTGAACTGAGCTGTGCTCACTGCAGCCTTGTCTCCTCCCAGGACAGCAGGCAGAAGAGAACGCCAGACTTTTGTTCTCTTCTGTACACATTCCTGATTGTCTTCCTCTGTGGTTGCTCTCATCATACGGCGGGTTTAGGTTTTGCTTTTATCCAGCTCAGGGCAGTCCTTTCACTGGGGTCCACCCTAACTCAGAACCTCTGCGGTAGTCACTGCCACGGATTCTACCAGCAGAGAACTGGTGCTGTTCCATCTAAGGTCCTTGATATAGTCCGAAGACATTTATGGGGCATCTCCAACGTCCAAATGCTGGGTGGTTAGTGCTGGGTATTCAGAGAGGAAAAGAGACAGATGAAACTCTGCACCCACAGCAAGGTTGTAATGTATCAATAGTAATAGGATTTACAGAATGCTCCAGGTCTTTGGGAGCAAAAAAGCTTGGGTCTGGAAAGGTAGGTAACAGCTTCAGAAAGAAGCAGACATTTGAGCTGGGTCCTAAAGGATGAGCAGAAGTTCGAGCCAGATGGAAGGGAGCAGACCAAGGCTCTGACATGAGAAGGAGACCAGTAGTGCTAGCACAGGACGTCGTGTGCACAGATGGATTAAAGTGGGGGGAAGACTTGACTAAAAAGCAAAGTAGAGGCTTCATTCCTCCTTCATACAATAAATATTCGAGATCAGCATTGTCCAACAGGGATATAATCTGGGCCAAATAGGTAATTTACAATTTCCTAGCAGTCGCATTAACCAAAAAAATGTAAAAAGAAACAAGTGAGATTAATTTTTAACCTAATATAGCCTAAATGTTATCATTTTAACATGTAATCAATATAAAAAATCATTAATGTGATGGTTTTATATTCTTTTTTCAATCTATGTCTTCAAAATCTGGTATTTAAGCATATCTCAATTCAGACTCTAAATTTTCATCAGAAATACTACAATGGTATTTGTATGTCATAAAATTTCCAGTTGAAAAGGTAGATTTCTCATACCGAACGTGTTCAAATATATTTTTTAATGTTCCAGTAATTGAGTCAAATATTAGTTTTAAAAGTTAGATTCACTTTAATTATAGAATATCAAAAACTTAATTCCTCATTTATACTAGCCACATTTCAAGTGTTCAGTAGCCACCTGTGGCTAGTGTTTACTGTATCCTGGATAGTTCTAGCCTCTTCTAGAAAGTTTGAACTAAGTACTGCAAGTAATGAAGGGAACCACTAATTTCAAGCAGGGACATGGCTGATCAGATCTGTTTTAGAAAAGTCACTTTAAGAAAGGACAGTTTTTTGGTTTTTTTTGTTTTTTCATGTCTGTGAGAGGATCTGTTAGTCAAATTTAAACTACAGACAGAATTGAGAGGAAGAGAAAGAAGGAAAGGGAGCAGCAGGTAACATTTTAAATGGACAAACTGCTGGTACTTTGGGAAGTCCTGTGTATAGAACCATCATTAATGTGCAGATTATGAATCATCCTTGTATTTTTGCTAAAGCTTGTCCTTAAAGCTCTCTAAAGTAAAGGTGTACATAGTCCTCCTTCTTTCTAAGGCCTTGAGAGTGAGGAGGAATGTGTGGCCTGACCAGATCTCTGAAATGGACGACTCCCCAGGGGCAGCCTTTTCCATGACCCCGACTTTGGAAAAGCACATCTAATGATTGTCCAGAGACGTGCACAAGTGCTGCATGTGAAGGGCTTGGCCATGGCTGGGCACCACGCTCTCCTCTGGCTGTGAGGGATCCCTGTGATGTAAGGCTCTGTCTGGTTGAACAGAGGACAGGGTTAGAAGAGGAAAAAGGTGGCCAACACCCACACAATCATCATAAAACACTCAATAGCAGCTTGGTTTTTTCCCAGGAGCCCCATGGCGCCAATGAAACTCAAGCAATGTTTTGACAGTGTGGGAAAATTCAGGAAAAACACCCCATCTGGGCAGTGTTTGAACCAGCCAACTGTTTTTTCTTTTTTAACATCCTTATTAGAGTATAATCGCTTCACAATGGTGTGTTAGTTTCTGCTTTATAACAAAGTGAATCAGCTATACATATACATATGTTCCCATAGCTCTTCCCTCTTGTGTCTCCCTCCCACCCTCCCTGTCCCACCCTTCTAGGTGGTCACAAAGTACCGAGCTGATCTCCCTGTGCTATGCAGCTGCTTCCCACTAGCTATTTTATATTTGGTAAAGTATATATGTCCATGCCACTCTCTCACTTCGTCCCAGCTTACACTTCCCCCTCCCCGTGTCCTCAAGTCCATTCTCTATGTCTGCGTCTTTATTCCTGTCCTGCCCCTAGGTTCTTCGGAACCTTTTTTTCTTTTTTTAGATTCCATATATATGTGTTAGCATACAGTATTTGTTTTTCTCTTTCTGACTTACTTCACTTTGTATGACAGTCTCTATGTCCATCCATCTCACTACAAATAACTCAATTTCATTTATTTTTATGGCTAAGAAATATTCCATTGTATATATGTGCCACATCTTCTTTATCCATTCATCTGTCTATGGATACTTAGGTTGCTTCCATGTCCTGGCTATTGTAAATAGAGCTGCAATGAACATTGTGGTACATGACTTTTTTTTTTTTTTTTTTTTTTTTTTTTGTGGTACGCGGGCCTCTCAATGTTGTGGCCTCTCCCGTTGCGGAGCACAGGCTCTGGACGCGCAGGCTCAGCGGCCATGGCTCACGGGCCCAGCCGCTCCGCGGCATGTGGGATCCTCCCGGACCAGGGCACGAACCCGTGTCCCCTGCATCGGCAGGCGAACTCTCAACCACTGCGCCACCAGGGAAGCCCTACATGAATTTGAATTATGGTTTTCTCAGGGTATATGCCCCAGCCAACTGTTTTACGGTTCATAAATTCATAGAACTAAGGAGTAGACAAAACGTGCAATTCCCAAGGTGGTGTAACTACTTTCCTAATTTGCAATCTGTTCTGCTGATGGCTGGGCAGAAATACTATCTCTGACTGCTCTACTTTTCCTTCCAGAAATCAGGTGAAACCTCAGAAATTTAATCATATTTCCTGTTCACTTGCCTTTAGTTTTTTTATTTAAAAAAATCTTTTGTATATTGATCAGGGTATCACTTACTGCAGGATTTTATAAGTCTCAGACCAAAAGTGATAAATTCTTCAAGTCAGAAGCAAATCCACTCACCTGGTTTTCAATTAAATTAAATATATTAAAACCTCATATATTCTGACTCTGCTGATTCAGAATTGGAGATCCTTTGGGAAAAGATCACGAAGCTTACTTTTACTCTCCATGGGAAAAGAGGGTTGCTGTAAATTAATATTATCACATTGATTACGGGGTGAAAACTTACCGTATGTGGGAGGACATCTTATTTTCGAGTTTGCACAATTGCTGAGGAAGTTCTCTTCACACTGTACAATTAGTATGCTAATTACACAGGATTCTTATCTGTTCATCAAGGACTAAACACTAGCACCTTGTGAGCTCATTTAAATTTGCTAAAGTTGTAAGCACCGAGAATAGTTCCTATAGCTTAGAAAGCACTTAGGAAGTTGGTTCTTTTCCATTTCCTATGAGTTCCACAGTTATATATGAAAATATAAAAGCCACTTGTTGTTCTCTTAAAATATTCCCCATGTGGGAATTAGATGAGATTCAGGAAATGATCAGGTCATCTCTGAAGAACTGAAGGAGAAATCTGGAGAGTAGACAGAGGGCTTTGATCCCACTCAGTTCAGTTGGGCTCTCTTTTGCTCCATAAAAATCCAGTCTATACCTCCCCCACCACACACAGAGCTTCTATAAGAAAAAAGATGTTATCTCATTGCCTCTCAATTTTTGTTCTCAGAATTCTGCTTCTTGGGCCTAATGAGGGTATCAGATTAACTTCATATATTTCCCACTCACCCAAGTCAAAGGCTGCTTTTTCCATCTAGAAAAGTTTGATTATTTGATTCTGTCTTGAAACCTCCTCATGTCTGTGGGCTCCACAGAGGCACACACCACAGCACGTGACTCTGGATGGCAATGAGCAGCTTTCTTTTATTTAATTAAATAAATAAAGGCCTGGATTTAAGCCACAAAGCAAAATGAAGAGGGAGGTTTTGGATGGAAATAGAAGCGGGAGATGGCCCAGCTAAAGCTCCGGGGCATGACTCACTCCTTCAGCCCAGCTTGCAGCTTCCCCCAAACATCAGCCTTGGCCTGATTGACAAGATCCCGCTGCAAAGCCTTCTGCCTCCCAGTCTCAGACGTCAGAAAGTATCAAGTGTCGCCCTTCAGATGCTTGTGCTCATTAGCCCTTGTTTCTGAAACCAAGTTGCCCAGTTTTTACAAGAGAGAATCCATATCTTTCTATAAAGTCCAGATAGTGGGTCAGAAAATGGGCTCCAAGAGTGTGTTTCTGCTCCTACAATAGCCTGTTTCTGTGAGGAAAGGGAAGAAGGAATGGGAAAATGAGGGTACTTTTTTAAATTGAAATATAGTTGATTTACGATGCTGTGTTAGTTTCAGGTGTACAGCAAAGTGATTGTTATACATATATATTTATATTCATTTTTTAGATTCTTTTCCATTATAGGTTATTACAAGATATTGAGTATAGTTCCCTGTGCTCTACAGTAGGTCCTTGTTGGTTATCTATTTTATATTTTTAATTTTTAAAAATATTTATTTATTTATTTATTGGCTGCTTTGGGTCTTAGTTGCGGCACACAGGATCTTTTGTTGCAGCACGTAGGCTCTTCATTGCGGTGCGTGGGCTTCTCTCTAGTTGTGGCACACAGGCTCTCTAGTTGTGACACCCGGGCTCAGTAGTTGCAGCATGAGGGCTTAGTTGCCCCACGGCATGTGGGATCTTAGTTCCCCGACCAGGGATCGAACCGGGGTTCCCTGCATTGCAAGATGGATTCTTAACTACTGGACCACCAGTGAAGTCCCTGGTTATCTACTTTACATAAGGTAGTGTGTATATTTTAATCCCAAACTCCTAATTTATCCCTCCCCTGTGCCTTTCCCCTTTGGTAGCCATAAATTTATTTTCTATGTCTATGAGTCTATTTCTGTTTTGTAAATAAGTTCATTTGCATCATTTTTTTTAGATTCCACATATAAGCGATATCATATGATATTTGTCTTTCTCTTTCTGACTTACTTCACTTAGTATGATAATCTCTAGGTCTATCCATGTTGCTGCAAATGGCATTATTTCACTCTTCTTAATGGTTGAGTAATATTCCATTGTATATATGTACCACATCTTCTTTATCCATTCATCTGTCAATGGACACTTAGGTTGCTTCCATGTCTTGAGTATTGTAAATAATGCTGATGTGAACATTGGGGGGCATGTATCTTTTCGAATTATAGTTTTCTCCAAATATATGCCCAGGAGTGGGATCACTGGATATCTAGAGGATACTTTCTAGATACCTATCTAGAGCCAATCTCTGAGGAAACAAATGTTTCTGTTTGATTATGTCAACCTATTCCTTAAAAACCATTACCCGACTCCCCATTATTCTTATATAATAGTCTATTAGCCTCTTTATAGTCAACCTCTTTTTATTATTCCAGCTTCACTCCTTGCTACTCCCACTAAGTTCAACCATCCAGCTATTTTGAACTGGTGGATGTAATATACAAGGATGTAGTCAACAAGTACAAGGACTTTGGAGTCAGAGACCTGGGTTTGAACCAGGTGTCTGACACTTGCTTAGCTGTATGACCTTGGGAAATTTAATTCATCTTTCAGGACCTGAGTTTCATCGTCTGTGAAATGGGGATGACAATACCTGTCGCCTAAGATCATTGTTAGAATTACCTGTTTGTTTAAAAGCACTTGTGCTAGGGAGGAGGGGAGGATGGAGCAGGGGTTGGAAGAAGGGAGCAAGTGAGAGGAGAGGGAATGAGAGAGGAGCAGAAAAGGGAGGGTGTGATAGATGGAGGGAGCCCAGTAGGGAGTGAGGGAGTGAGCAAAGCAGGGATGGAGGGATGGACGGGATTAAGAGAGGGCAGGAGGGAGGGGAGAAAAGGAAGGGAGAAAGTAAAGCAAGGGTGAAAGTGAAAAAAAAATAGCACTTATGCTTCATTAGTAGCAAAGTGTATTATTTTTCACCATAGTTTTTTGTTTTTGTTTTTGTTTTTTTTCTGTGGTACGCGGGCCTCTCACTGTTGTGGCCTTTCCCGTTGCGGAGCACAGGCTCCGGACGCGCAGGCTCAGCGGCCATGGCTCACAGGCCCAGCCGCTCCGTGGCATGTGGGATCTTTCCGGACCGGGGCACGAACCCGTGTCCCCTGCATCGGCAGGCGGACTCTCAACCAGTGCGCCACCAGGGAAGCCCTAAAGTGTATTATTTTTAATGATGATGACGATGACAACTTTCCTCAGGAAGCTTCCTGCCCTCCCAAGATTGTGTAAAGTATCCCTTTATCCAGAGCTCCTGTGCTTACCTGACAACAGTGTGAAATCCTGTTGTCTCTACCCTTGAGCTGTGAGCTCCTTGAGAGCAGGACCATTATGTCCATTTCACCGTGGTTTCTCCAGCATGTAATATATTGTTGGCAGCCAGAAGATGTTTGTTGGTTGAAAGAGAAAGGAAGAAGAGGTAAAGCAACAAGCAAGGTGCTTTGAGGGACAGAAAACCACAAAGTCCCTGCCCGCCAGATGGAGAGCCGCCAGCCAGGGAGACAAACCAACTGCGGGTTGCTCTTTAACCCTCCTGTAAGGATCAAGTATGATACGTTTATGGGGAAGAGGGGGAGAAGCCTAAAAAATGTTTTTAGGTTTTATTTTTTTCCTTGTTGTGAGATACAACATACATACAGGAATGCATAAAAGTTATATGTAAAATTTGAAGAATTATAAAATGAACACCGTGTAGTCATCATGCAGGTCAAGAAACAGCAGTCACAGAAGTTCTGCCACATGTCTCTCCCTCCCAATCAGATCTCCCTTCTTCTCCCCAGGAAGTAACCACCATCCTGACGTGTATGATAATTATTTCCCTGGTTCACTGTGGTTTTATCATCTGTGTATGGATCCCTAATCGATATAATTTAGCTTTGCTCATTTTTGAACTTCATATAAATTGAATCGTACTGAATGCATATTTTTTCAACTTGTTTCTTTCCCTCAACCTTGTGAGATTAATCCATGTTGCTGGATGTAGCTGTAGTTTGTTTGTTTTTTCCATTACTATAGTATTCCATTACATGACTATGCCACAATTTATTTATCCATCTACTGCTGATGGACATTTGCAATTTTTCCAGTTTGGGACTACTACAAACAATGCTTCTACAAACATCGTTATTATCTATTTTCTAGGATATTTAAATGTGTACTTTTTTTTTTTTATCTGGCTGTGCCGGGTCTTAGTTGTGGCACACGGGATCTTTGTTGTGGCGTGCGAACTCTTAGTTGCGGCATGTGGGATCTAGTTCCCTGACCAGGGATTGAACCCGGGCCCCCTTGCATTGGGAGTGTGGAGTCTTACCCCCTGGACCACCAGGGAAGTCCCTAAATGTGTACTTTTTTTTTTTTTTCCTTTTGAGCATTCATTCTACCTCTGGAATCCCAGGGGTTGTGAAATCAAAACTCATTTGCACAAAGAAGGTAGACAGGAACTGAAGCAATCATCTAGAGTTTCTCAAAGTGTGGTCCGAGATGACCCACATCAAAATCATCTGTAGAACTTGTTTAAATTCACGGATTAGAAGGCCCAGCCGAAACTCACCAAATGAGAACCTCTGGAGATGAAGTATGAAAAAGCTGCATTTTAGCAAGCTTACAACCCCACCCCTTCCATGAGTCTCATTCGGATCACCAGGCCTCTACTTTCTATGGATGCTACATGTGCGGTGGGACAAATCTCAGTGGTTGGCACAATGTTAGGAAATGTTGAGAGGAGGGGGTGGTGGTGCCTTCATGCCCGGGAAATCAGCTCCCTCCTACTTCCTCTGTTGTTGGCTCCTTGCCCTGGCGTATCAACAATCTCCAAGAGGGCTCTGCCCTTAGCACTTAGCACACCTGCAAGTTGAGGTCTCAACTTTTGCTTTCTTTTCCACACCCGTCCTTCTCATCCCCCAGCCTCTGCCCTATTCCTACCCTGCTCCAAACACTCCAGAACACTCAGAAGTCTCATTTTAACTAACTCAAAGCCTTTCCATGACCTTTAACAATACTTTATCTACCTCAATAAGCACCCAGCTCTTGCTGTTGTTGTTAGACAGGCTGTAGGTTCACAGCAAACTTGAGCACAAAGTAGAGTTCTCATATTCCCCGTGTCCCAAAACACACACAACCTCTCCCACTATCAACATCCCACATGGAGTTCCCCGGTGGCCTAGCGGTTAGGATTCTGAGCTTTCACTGCAGGGGGCCTGGGTTCAATCCCTGGTCAGGGAACAGAGATCCTGTAAGCCACGCGGTGTGGCCAAAAAAAAAAAAAAAAAAAAAAACCCAGAACAAAAATATCCCACACAGGAGTAGCACATTCGTTATAACTGATGAACCTACATCAACACATCATTACCATTCAAAGTCCATAGTTTACATTAGGGTTCACTCTTGGCGTTGCACGTTCTATGGGTTTTGACAAATGTATAGCGACATGTATCCACCATTATAGTATCACACAGAATAGTTTCACTACCATAAAAATCCTGCATTCCACCTACTCATTTCTCTCCCCCCAGCTCTCGATCTTTTTTACTGTCTCCACAGTTTTGCCATTTTTCCATTATGTCATATTGTATGCAGCCTTTTGAGATTGGCTTCTTTCATTTAGTAATATGCATTTAAGTTTCCTCCAAGTCTTTTCATGGCTTGAGAGCTCATTTCTTTTGAGCACTAAATGATATCCCATTGTTTGGATGTACCACAGTTTATTTATCCACTCACCTAAGGACATCTCGGTTGCTTCCAAGTTTTGGCAATCATGAATAAAGCTCCTATAAACATGTGTGCAGCATTTTGTGTGGACATACGTTTTCTACTCCTTTGGGTAAGTACCAGAGCACAGGCTGCTGGATCATATGCTAAGAATGTTTAATTTGTAAGAAACTGCCGAACTCTTTTCCCAAGTGACTGTACCCTTTTGCATTCCCATCAGCAAAGAATGAGAGTTCCTGTTGCTCCACATCCTCACCAGTATTTGATGACGTGTTTTAGATTTTGCCCATTTTAATAGGTGTGTGGTCGTGTCTTGTTTTTTTGATTAGGCACATAGTTTTTAAACAACTACTCTTTTCTCTGTGATTTTGGAGTCCCGTGTTTTAAAATTTTGCACAGCAACTTATAAGCGGGTAATCTTTTTATTACTAAAAGTGGCCTTATTTACAAACATTTCTTAAGACTAACTTTCTCTTTCTTTCCTTAACATAGATAAATGCAGAGGGGACGCCAGAGGAAGTTTTTCTTCAACTCTGCACAGCTATTGACTCTATTTTCTGAAGGCAAAAATGCATGTATGTTAAGGAGAGTGGAGACAGAGAAAAATATTGAAAGTTCATCCCATAACACTGTATGTTTCCATTTAAACCTTTTGTATGCCCCCCACCCCCAAATCCTGACATTGCTGTTTGCTTCCCAGCTTGACCCAAGAGGTGTCTGGAAATCATGCATGGTGTATTTGGTATTATCCAACCTTTTCTTCCTAAGGCAGACAGCTGTCTGCACTCACAGCAGCACACTTTTCTATCACCTCTGAGCTAGATTAGTACATGAACAGCAGTGCAGTGCCCATCTGTGTCAGTTGTGCCTTCAGGACTTACTGGAGTCTGATCATTCGGTTCTACTCTCGCAGATAGGGAGGAGTTAGCATCCCTAACGCCCCATCACATCTTCCTTCCTCTTCTGAAGATTTATCTCTTGTTACCTGATTAAGGCCCTTAAGATGGGGGGCAGGCCTGGGCCTCTTCCTCTGGACGCTGTTTCCTCAAGTCTCATCCAGCTCAGAGCTGAAGAGATTGGGTTGACGAGACCACCCATTGTTCATAACAAATTTGATTAAATTTGAAAAAATGTGATGAGCTTTTTTATATGTGAAATTGTATAGCTTTTCCAAGATAGCAAAATCTAGACTAGTCACCGGTAACATTTCTCTATTCATTTCTATGATACTGGCTACTTGGAATAGTGTCGTATTGGCTAAGTGAACAAAATGAATAAATTATCTAATAACCTAGTCTCTTCTATACCTGGTGGTGCATTGGGGGAATTATACGTTAAAACCAATGACCACACAGAATTTAAAAGCATGCGGTGGTTTGTTATCACATTCACTGGACTAATGTCAACTTATGGCTTTGGTTTTAAATGATTATCTATTTAGTTACCAAGCAAGTAAGAAATATAGTAACAAAACTGACCTGGGTGGAAAGGGCATGTCAGTACACCATGTTTAACAGATCCTAATGCTGTATCTGTTCCATACAGGCCTTTTCCAGGGGTTTGCAAACCCTTTATCCGTATGTAAAATTGTGTTTCCTCAAATCAAACCGGTGAAGTTTGGTTTCTCTTTTGTGCTATCAGTTGCCAAATAAGAGTTTCTTATATATTCTACTGGAATAACTGCATCTTCCACTCAGTCACTAAAAAAGACCATAGTTTCCGTTTGCATGATTTTTTTTCTTCAATGGTTGTGCAGATAAGGATCCATTTCTGGGACAGAATTGTATTTTTTAAATCTTTTTTTTTTCTTGAAATGGATATGTATAAATAAAGTAAATGGAACACAGGATAACTCTTTTTCTATTTATTTGTAACTCACATCATTCTGGAAAGCATTTGAAGCCTTATTCCAAACAGAATTAGAAGCAAACACAGTAAGAGTTGAGATTTATGATATGCTCATATGGTTTTAATTTTGGCCATAGGCCAGTTTTGAGCTATTACAGAAAGAACTTCCAGTGTAATTCATGATACATGGTATTTCCTTTTACTCTAGCAGTCATTCTTAAACAGAAATGTCAGTGTTTGTTAAAGAAGAAATTAAATTTCTTTGGTTACAATTACGCCTCTATTAACAAAAAGGGGCATGTTTCTACAACTCACACAGTTGTCAAATACTTCATTACTACCCCGAGTTGTAACACTCTCTACAGGGGAGGACAAGGAGTATTTGAGCAAATCAGAAAAAGAGAGTTACAGGATGAAAATTATCAGTTGTGCCAGAAAACACAAAGTGACTCTTTGTAGGAATTAACATTCTTTAAACACATACCACATATTGGTCAACAGCCCATGCCCACCACAGCTTTGATAGACAGCAGGGCAGCAGACAAGCCCAGCCATGGCTTTTACGGCTGCAGTTGGCCACCCTCTTGAAAAAGATCAGCAGGGGTAAATGGCTTTGCCCGGAAGAAGAGTATCTAGAGGTGCAAAGCAAGTCTTCTACAGAACTGTTAAAACAGGTTGACTGACTTGAATGGCTTGATATGACATCACTGAAGTCACTAAAGCAGGAAATGACCTTAGAGGTCTCTGCCCCTCGAAGAAGACCTTGTCTGTATGTAGAAGACATCAGAACACAGTCCAAACTCCTTCACAATGATCTACATTCAAGGCCTCACCTGATCTGGCCCTCTGCCCTCTCTCACCTCAACAACTACCACTCGCCTCTTACTCATTTGGTTCAAGCTACACTGGCCCTCTTAACGTTGCCTGAACAAGCTAAGCTCTCTACTGGATCAGGGCCCTTGCCCTTGCTCTCCTCCTGCCTCTTCCTCCAGATTATCCACAAGCCTCATTCCCTCACTCCATTTAGGTCTCTGTTCAATTTTACCCTTGTTGTTGAGGTGTTCTTTGATTATTCCCTCTAAATGGCAGGCTGGTCCCGATCCGTCCATCATTTTTTTTTCAAGCATTATTTTTCTTCACAGCATTTATGTCTGCGTAAAATTACATAGTATTTTTTATTTACTTGTTTACTGCAGGTCTTCAGCATTAGAATATAAGCTTCAGAAGGGCAAGGCTCTGTATCCTCAGTCCCACACATAGCAGTCATTATGGAGAGCTAACATTTAAATCCTCTGAACCTTAGTTTTCTCATCTGCACCATGGAGGTCACAATAGTAAGCAACCTCATAGAGGTGCTGTGCTGATTAAACAGGTTAATAATACATGTAAATCATTTACTAGTTCCCAGTGCTCAATAAGAGGCAGTTCTTTGTCAACATTTGTTGAGGGTCTCACTTCCACAACTGAGACTAGGACCCAGAATTTCCATGCTAGTTAACATTACATCACTCTAAAAACATGGCAGAAAATGGGGTCCCAGAGAGAACCAAAATCTCAGCCACCCAGGTTTGAACCACATCCTCCAGATAAAATAGGATGTAATGATCCTTTATTCCTCCCAGAGCCCTGTAAAGGAGATCTCCTGAGGCAAACCCTCTAAGGGTCCCACAGAGGCACTCACAGACACACTCAGACATAGGTGGTTTCTCTAACTTCCTAGAGAAAAATGTAACCAAAACATTGGTCCTACTACCAATAAATATTTATTGAGAATCTACTAAGAGCCAGGCCCTAAGGATAAAGATAGACACGGATGGTCTCTGTCCTCATGGAGCTAAATGTGACACCATGCTCAAAAATCCATTTAATCAGCTACTTGAACTGTAGGGGAAAAGGTTGTTTTTTTTTGTTTTTTTTTTTTTCTGGGATCATATAAACAGAAGCCCATTTTTCTTCAAGATGTGAAATAAAAACAAACCTTTAGAACCTAAATAGGACATAATCTTGTGTAAAAATCTACTTGTTATCTGGAGGCTTTCAATCTACCCAGTGTACCTAGAATAATGCCCTTCAAACTTTGTTATCCACAGTAAGAAGTATAGTTTATATAGCATGCCACTCTTATGTTTATAACTAACATAGAAATTTGCGAAGTATTTATCCTTAATACATGTCATATATTATTTTTTTAATTTCATAAAAAAATGTTCCTCATACCTCAGTAAATTGTTGTGTTCTGCAATTTAATTTAAACAAAAGAGAAAAGGAGAGAAAAATGGACACAGCATACTATTAGGTTAAGTGAGAGGCACCAAATATGCAGGGAAACAAATCGTAACTGAGGCAGATGACCCAAGTCTTCAGTCCCAGCTTCACCTAAAGCCTCATGACCACATGTCTGCTGTCAAATTAGAATATGTAAATTATGTGTTTTCCTAATTCGTCATGGGGCAGACGATTTCACAGATCGATGGGTTTCTCCATCCACCGATATGCTGCTCTATTCTGAGCTATAAACCTGGACGTGTGCTCACGTTTGTACTCTAGGGTGCATACCGCACCAGAAGAAAAGACAGAAAAGCAACTCCTGCACACCTCCACCTCCACCATCTCTGAGACCCCTGACACAAAGGGAATATTCTTGCTCAGACGCTGACTCTGAAGCAATCTGTCTGGGTTAAAATCTAAGCATCACCACTTTACTAACTATATGACCTTGGGCAAGTTACTTAACCTCTCTGGCTAGATTTCCTCATATGAAAACAGGATAAAAATGAACCTGCCTCATAAGGTTGTACGGATTAAATTCGTTACCGTATGCTTGCTTGGCACATAACAAGCACCCTATCCGTGTTTGCTATTATTCTTAGCACACATCACACACCAACCAAAATTCCCTCTGCCTAAAAACATTAAAGCAGTGGTTTTAGGTGTCATTAAAAGTTCCTTCAGTTCTTAGCAAATAACTTGAGCAGAATATTTCAGGAAATACAACTGACCTACTGAATACTACTAAATAAGTGATGCTTTAACAAGTAGGTCTATGTTGTCTTTTACAACCAATGCTTCTGTGTAGGAGATGGAAGACCTACTTGCAAATGAGAGCCCTGTGCATTCCTGCAGTCCTCACATTAAAACAACAACAAAACACATTACCACTACTACTACCCTTTTAAAGCCGTGAGGACTATTTGCTTGGAGCTGAAAAATGCAAAATAAACACATCTTTGCTCAAGCAGAAAATAATCCTCTTTGTTACTCAAAATTCTCAAAATCTTTGTCCTTAAAAAAATACATTTAAGTGGATTTATTTTGTCTATTCTTCTTATATAAATATCAATTGTATCACTCTTTCAAAGCATACTTCATACTTTATGGGATTTTTGAATGGCTCTGAATGGCTCTCCAAAACTGACTGGTATTACTTCTATGCAAACACAGAAGTTACAGAAGTTACCATCAAGTGCTACTTCAACTTTACTACAAGTTGAAGGTAGATCTCTGGCATATTCACTTGTAGTTTAATAGCCAAATGCCCAGAATGTTAATGATTCCCCTCTTCTTGCCCCAACTAATAATTCCAGAGCAAAAACTCTAACTCAAGTCCATTTCCTTTTCTTCTGATGTGATATATTTTATCAAAATCATCAGTATTCTTTAATCAATATATTACTTTAAAATTCTCATATTTCTATAGTTAAAATTATATTAACTTTTCTCAATTAAAAAAATTCAGGGTATGATTTCAGTACCCTGCAATGTATTGAAGAGGACTGGTAAATAATGTCCCCTTGATTTCAAATTGGAAAAAACAGGAGACTCTAAAAATTGCATCAGTATACTTAATCAATCTTAGAATATTTATATTTTCTTTTCCAGTAGTCAATAATAATTTCCACGGAATACAGTGATTTTCAAAAACCACTTATTTAACACAAGGGGGGCTTATTTCGTCAGAAAGAATGATGGTTAGGTTACAAGTTTTCAACCTAAGTTTAGTTTTCACATCTGGACATTAATAATTGTCTTTTTCTTTAACCATGGTACATATTCTTTTTTGTTAACCTAGTTTAGTGTTTCAGCACACACACTGAGTGAAAACATTACCATCTTTTACAGAGCTTCTCAAGTTTACCTTCTTTTCCATCATATAGCCCTTACTCTTTTTTAAGGGACAGATAGGTAAAAGAAAAAAGAAAAAAAAAACCTTAAAAAATTGTTTTGGTTTTAATACTAGTAAAAATAAAATCCAAAATCTAACCGAAGGAAGTCACAACAAGCATTCTATAATATAAACAGACAGTATCCACATAGTTTATTTCTCACAGTTCTTCTGACAAATGAACATTATTCAAGAACATACTGTATACACAGATAAGAAGAAACATACAAAATGTTTTAAATGATGCACAACAAAATCCAGCAGTATAAAAGAATGCATGTGAACTCTTGCTCACTGCACAGACTAAATTTAATCACTTGTTTAAATAGTAATAAAAATACAATCTTTTATGGATCTTGTGCAGACTACAAAAGAGGGAAATTATTACCATATATATGATTTTTCTATTAGGCAGTTTTCTTCAATGAGTTGCACTGACAACTCCAAATACAGAGGCAGAAGGCTGTGTATTTTAAAGGAATTAATGTTGTGAATTAGAGACTTTACACGGTTACTACCACTGGCACTTTTCACCATAGTTTGTACACATCACATGATCATCTTATATAACATTACATTTAAAAAATATATCTGAGTGACAATTTCATAACATTCACACACCATGAGTTGGTTAAGGAAGCAATGCCACAGTTGCCTCCTGTAGTGCTTCACTGTTGGTAATAAGGACAGTTCATTGTGGTTAAAAGAAATTAGACATCAATATGGTTAAGCAGCTCCAATTTACTAAAGGCCATCAGCGGCCACCACTGGGACAGTGAGTTCTTTTAAAGTGTATATACCCTAGAAGCAAACACCATCATTGGTTAAAACTTTGTCTAAGGAAGTCAGTTTCTGTGCTGGAAACTATTTTCACAAAACTGAAAGCTACTAAACTGTTTTAATATAAATACTTTGTCTTCTCATTAGCATAGTTATGAGCAAGTTCTTTGAAACCTTTGGAATTTACTCTCTCTTTAATATGTGCTCTCATTTCCATCTCACCCATTTAAGATCACCACCTAAAAGGCTTTAAGGTGGTGGTGAGAATTTCACCAGGGAAACCCTTTTGCTCACCAGGAATGTTCAGCTGTTGAACAGTGATCTAGAGCCACAACGGTGCAGAGCTGTTGACGAGAACACTCAGGAAGCTGTCATGCTGTGAGTGTCATTTCAGGGAAAGTAGAGAATCTTTCCAAACTGTGCACATAATTCACAATGATACCATTGCTATGTGTTGAAGAGGACTAGTATACGATGTTCTCTTCCATGTCATCTGTTTGCTGGAAAGTAGTTTGGGTCAAGGTAATTATAACTGGTGCCCTGGGACACACAGTAGTCTCTGTCTAAGAATGTCTCTGACCTATAAACAGGTTCTAGTTGGTGATCTTCCTTGTGAATATCTGTTTCATGAAGGCTGAAAAGAAAACACACACACACACACAAACACATCATTACATGGCATTGGATGCATTTTGGTCTAGATATTATCAAACTTCCTCACAGCTCTACCTGTTTAAATCCATTAATCTATCAAAATCTCTAATGGAAAGTTACTTGAGATATGGTGTCATTAAGGAAAATTTCTTAATTGTCTAGAATAGCAAAGTTCAACCCATTAAATGTGGTGATTTTCTAAGCAGTTTAGAAATCAAACTCACTAGTGTCTGAGAAGCTCTTGTCAAAATTTAAGACTTACAATGAAAGATAACACTTACCAGTCTGAACAAGAATCACAGAAATCCAAAGACATTTCTGGAGGACAATCCTGGCAGTGCCACCGAACACCCTGGATAGGTTCTATGCCACAGTTATCACACTATTAAAGATTCAGAGAGAAAAAGTATTAAACTATATCGTTCTCAAGCTTTCTTTATTCCTGCTGGGCAACACATAATGTGCACATAGACATTCTCTCCTCTCTCCCCATGCACCATACAGTGGGATAACACAAAAAATGGTTATAAATTAGGCACAATTTCTAGCAAACTAGCTGAAACTCTATCCATTCAAGATTGAGCTACAATACAGATGGGTGAGAGGAACATCATAATATGCTTTAATTTATTTTTAAAAATCTTAAGTAAATCATCGGCAAACTTGGGCATTTGGTTATTAGTAGCTATTGACTTGAAAGGTACCTCAGACCAGTGTACAATGACTGGGATTGAGAACCACTGACTTAATACCATAGTTAAAACTATCCAAATATGTTACAGAACTACTTAAAACAGGCTACCACAGCTAACATAAACCCAAGTGAACACAAAATCCTCTCTGAACTTTCATCGTACTGAGTTACTTTCCAAAGCCTTGAAGGCTCCTAATAACCAATGCCCACCATGAAGAAAAGGCAAATTTAGCTCTTTCTCAGTGTTGTGGCAGTGTGGTAGCCCTCGGTGTGTTCTGCGCAATCTTGGAAATCAAAGTAAACCTCATTTCTAGTTTCTTTGATCATCAGGCCAACTAGAGTGGCTGACAGACTGGCAAACAAGCCACAGCTGGGTCTTACAACAAAATTATGAGAAGCGGAGAGAGTTTCTTCCTGGAAAGACATAGCTGTCAATTAGGAAAATCTCTAAATGGAGAAGCAGGACCACTGAAAGATCAAGAAAATAAAATCATTTAATATAGTCTGGCTAATAGCCACTCCAGAGGATCAGAGGTATAAGAATTTTGTTTTAAATTTATTAAGTCACAGCATACATCAGTATTTTTATGTGTACCACTACCAGCAAATCTGTAGTTCATGGTCTCAATTTTACTTCCTCCAATCCCACCAAGTATAGCCAGTTCTAATGTCTAAGGTGTTCTCAAACCTGTCAATCTCTCTATTTCTGTAGCCACCAGTCAAGTTCAGGACATTCTCATCTTTTGTCTAAATTAATGAAGAGAATCTCGAACTAGTCTCCCTGCCCTCAGCCTTGCTTTCTTCCTATCCATTCTCCATACTAATGCCAGAATGATCTTTTTCCCCCTTCACTTAATTTTTTTTCAATTACATAAAAAATATACATGAACAAATTATTATTTAAAGAATTTAACAACACTGTAGTCAGAGATTAAGAGTTATCCACTCTAAACCCACTGCCTTCCTAAGGGTTGTAATTGTTTAAGGAAATAGAATGATCTGTCCAAAATGCAAATTTCATGTTACTCTGCTTAAAATCCTTCAAAGTTTCTCCAACATTTTAGAAGAATTTAAACTCCTTAGCAAAATTTCCAAGGCAACTAAATAGCCTCTCACTACTCTCCAGTATGCAGGCTAGTCACACTCAACTAATTCATTCATTTAACTTCTCTAAATCACTTATGAGATGAAAACAGAATAGGGAAGGATGTGAGTCCATCTTGTTTACTGCTGAATCCCTAGCACTTAGCAAAGTGCCTGGAACATAAATGGATATTTCAAAATTTTGTGGCATGAATAAATGTATTTCTACTAGCCCCTCAAAAAACAGCAGAGATAACTGAATCTGAATGGGGAAAAGAAATTTCTGATCCATGAACAACAGCAACAACAAAAGAAATACCTCTATGGATGAATGGATAAAGAAAATGTGTTCTCTCTCTTTCTCTACACACACACACACACACACACACACACACACACACACACACACACACAGGAATATTATTCAGTCATAAAACAGAAGGAAATCCTGCCATTTGTGACAATATGGATGAAACCTAAGGACATTATGCTAAGTGAAATATATCAGACACAGAAAGACAAATACTATATGATCTCACTTAAACGTAGAATCCAAAAAAGTTAAATTCACAGAAGCAAAGAATTAGAATGGAGGTTGCTGAGGGTTGCCAGGGGCTGGGGGGCGGGGGGGAGGTAGTGGTGGGCGTGTTGTCATTGGTCAAAGGGTACAAACTTTCAGTTATAAGATGAATAAGTTCTGGGGGTCTAATGTACAACACGGTAATTATAGTTAATAATACTGCATTGCATACTTGAAATTTGCTGAGAGAGCAGATGTTAAGTGTTCTTATCTCAAAAAAAAAAAAAGGTAACTATGCGAGGTGAATTTTCTTTGTATCTTAAATTTTTTGTACACCTTAAATATGTACAGTTTTTATTTGTCAGTTATATCTCAGTAAATTTGGGGTGGGGGAATAGCTAGAAAAACTTCTCATCTCATATATTACCTCAAAGTATACCTGTATATTTTTCTTCTCTATCTTTACTGAATCATAAATCTCTTGACACCAGTAACTGTGGCACACTACTTTGTATAAATGAACAGGACAAGAGCTAAACTTACTTTTATCTGTGTGCTTGAAAGTCGTGGAGCTTAAAGCTCCGAAAACCACCTTAAATATATCTTATCATCCTTTCAAAAATTAAATGAATAGAAAAATTAAGTAGAATTTACCTTGAAGCCCACATGTTGCACAAATCCACTTTCGGCTTGCATTTGCTGAAGTTTCTGTTTTTTTAACTTTTTAAACTGTAATAGTTCCTTATATTCAGGTAAATTCCTATACATAATAGGAATACTTTCTTCATCCTATTGAAAAAAACAAAACACAAAACAAAAATGTTAGTTTCATAATTAAAATGAACTAGTATAAGAAATACTGATAAAGAATATTTTTCTATGGACAAGATATTTTTCACATTTAAGAGACCCTCAACCTTTTAGGGCTCACAGAAATTCAGCACTACTATCAGCAGTATTTTAGACTAATACTTCTGGAGGTCTTCTTTTTTTTTTTTTTTTTTGCAGTACACGGGCCTCTCACCCTCTCACTAAGAAGTCCTAGAGGGCTTCTTAATGCAATAGTAATACTGAACTGTAGTAGGCATCTTCATAATGCAAGTACCAGGGGAACAAGGCGTGACTCCCACCTCTGTCATACACTAACGCAGTTCAACCCCACCCCAACGAGTTCATGGCGACTTGGAAGACTCCTTGTAATCTGCTTCTTCCTGATCTGCAGGAAGCTCCTCTTCTCCAATCTAACAGATTTTTAAGCTTCCTCAGGTAAATATGACATTTTCTTTTTTTTTTTTTTATAGATACAGTAATGTGCACAAATCTTTTTTTTTTAATTTTTATTTATTTATTTATTTATTTATGGCTGTGTTGACTCTTTGTTTCTGTGTGAGGGCTTTCTCTAGTTGTGGCAAGTGGGGGCCACTCCTCATCGCGGTGCGCAGGCCTCTGACTATCGCGGCCTTTCTTGTTGCGGAGCACAGGCTCCAGACGCGCAGGCTCAGTAATTGTGGCTCACGGGGCTAGTCGCTCCGCGGCATGTGGGATCCTCCCAGACCAGGGCTCGAACCCGTGTCCCCTGCATTGGCAGGCAGACTCTCAACCACTGCGCCACCAGGGAAGCCCCGACATTTTCTTAACAACAAGCAAACTAATCTCTGCTCTGTTTTCTGCTCAGTACTCCCAATGATCAAGACAGTACATTCCTCTTACTCAAAAGGATAAACTTAAGTTACAAAGATTATTATTTACAATAAAGAAATGAACAGTAAAAGCTATATGAATTTGAAGTTGACAGATGAATAACTAACTGCTTCCTATTTTCCCAATTTATTTGTGCTCTGCTACCCAGGATCCATTTCTTCCCTTTGCTACCTCATGACTGATCCCATGGTCACTGATTTCCACAACCCTCCAAAAAGCATCCCCAATTCATTAATCCCGTGGTTCCATCAATTCCCAATCCTGGACCAGACAACCCCTGCACCCCCCGTTCCTCCTGCTCTCCATGTTAGGTATTATTAACTACTATATTTATATTATATCAAGGAGACTGATGTTTATAGAAATTATAACATATGCCCAAGCTTACATAGTTAATTAGTTGCAGATTCAAGTGATTTGAACCCAGATTTGTCTATATAACTAACCCCTTACACACCTAGCAGCCCAAGGCCTAAATCTAAGTGTTATCCTTAATTTTATACTGTCATATCTAATATAACATAATTCTGTCACTATTTAATACTACCTAAAATCTCTCTCATATCAGTCCTCTATAGCATCCACTCCCTCCTCTGTCTCACTGTTGCTAAAAATGGCTTCCTCGCTATCTACAGTGTCAAGTCCAAAGTCCTCAGCTGGATAATGATTCTTTATAATCTCACACTTCACCTACCTTATCTCCCACTATCTTTCATCCATTTCAAATTCTTGTCAACTAAAGATGTTAAATTATAGCTACTGCCTTCCTATGTTACCCCTGAGAAAGACAACATAAATAATGTAATAAATATGTAATACCAATAAATATGATGTAACCCATATAATTAAATAATGTAGTAAGAAATTTTATAATAAAATGTATTAAATTTAGAGATTTTAGGCAAATACAAAGAATACAAATTCTGCTAAATTTTTTAATTTGCATTTTAAGTCTAAGGGTATTATTAAATTTGGTCAACAAGATTAAGTTAGATATATGTATACATATAGCTGATTCACTCTGTTATACAGCAGAAATTAACACAACATTGTTAAGCAATTATACTCCAATAAAGATGTTAAAAAAAAAAGTTAAATCACCTCACACCCACTAAGATGGCTACTATCAAAATTAAAAAATAGTAATAATAAATGTTGGCAAGGATGTAGAGAAACTGAAACTTTTGTACACTGTTGGTGAGAATATAAAATGTTGTAGCCATTATGGAAAACAGTACTGTGGTTCCTCAAAAAATGAAACAGAATTACCATATGATCCAGCAATTCCACTTCTGGGTATATACCCAAAAGAATTTGAGAGCAGAGACTCCAACAGATATTTGTACACCCGTGTTCACAGCAGCATTAGTCACAACAGCAAAAAGGTGGAAGCAACCCAAGTGTCCATTGACAGAAGAATGGATAAATAAAATGTGGTATGCACACTCAATGGAATATTATTTGGCCATAAAAAGGAAGGAAATTGTGACACATGTTACGTGATGGATGAACCTTGATGACATTATGCTAAGTGATATAAGCCAGTCACAAAAGGACAAAAACTGTATGATTCTACCTATATGAGGTACCCAGAGTAGTCAAATTCAAAGAGACAGAAAGTAGAATGGTAGTTGCCAGGAGCTAGAAGGAGGAGGGAATTGGGAGATGATGTTTACTGGATGCAGAGTTTCAGTTTTGCAAGACATAAAGAGTTCTGGAGATTCGTTGCACAATAATGTAAATGTACTTTAACACCACTGAACTGTACACTCAAAATTGGCTGGTAAATTTTCTGTTATGGGTATTCAGCACAATTAAAAATTAAAATTCCATACTATTCAGCCATCAAAAAAAAAAAGATAAAATCTTGCCAGCTGTGGCAACAAGGATGGACTTTGAGGGAATTGATGCAAAGTGAAATAAATCAGAGGAGAAAGACAAACACCAAGATTTCACTCTTATGTTGAATATTAAAAAACATAAAATAAATAAACAAACAAACAAATTAAAACAAAAACACATACAGGTACGGAGAAAAGATTGGTGTTCTTTCCACAGAGGGGAAGAGTGGTAGGGGGAGGGAGAAATGGGTAGAGGGAGTCAAATGTATGGTGATGGATAGAAACTAGATTTTTTGGTGGTGAGCACACTGTAGTGCATATATATTAGTTGAATTACAATGCTGCACACATGAAACATATAATGTTATAAACCAATGTTACCTTAAAATGAACAAAAAAAAACAAATAAATATTTTTAAAATGCTCACCCATAAACAGATTTCCTAGTTATAATCATTTTAAATTTACTTAAAGGAGAAATACTATGACCAATTTCAAGGGGGTCTAAATGGTATACAGATTGTCTCTCTAGCTACTGGTTTTCTGAAAAGAGAAACTGAAATCTATACATTTTACACTAGAGGATTCATAAATATACATTTAAATAGCTATTTTAAAGTAATCAGAATGATGTAAACTGGTGCTCATTTTAAAATAAATAAATAAAATCAACCAAACAAAAGCTAAATCAAATTCAACCACCTATACTATACTATATTTTGCCAATTTTCTCAAAATGTACTTCTTTTAAGCAACCCATCATCACTCCTCACCTAGCTAAGTTTTATTCATCCTTCAATGGCCAACTTGACTATCACTTCCTTGGGTCTTCTACTTAAACTCTCAATCTGAATTAAGTACCTCTAAAATAATTACAATGACAACTACTTTTGAAGCATTTTTAAAATTTTGTAATTTATTGATGTGATTACACATTTATCTCCTCCCACAAAACTAAGCTTTATGAGAACCCCAAGATCATAGATATTTTATTCATAACTATGGAGCTGACCTCTAGCAGAGCCTGTTACATATTAAGTGTAAATAAACATTTCTCAAATGAGTAATTCTAATAGTCACAAAATACAAAATTACACACAAATGCCATATCTTAAGACACAGCAGAATATAGCTGTTTTTCAAAAAGACAAGTTTAAAAAGAAAAAAAAATTTAAGAATACAGTCATTTTACAGTAGTTTCATACCAAAGTATACAATCAGTGTTTGATTAATCTAGAAACAGAACAAAGGAGACTTATTTTTATCTGCTGACTTTTCATTAAAATCTCCTTTTCCAGTTACCATATATAATTAAAGTATTAAGGAAGATATAAGGCAATCTTCATGTCCTTTAAGCAAGGAATAAGAATCATGTTACTTATTGAGGAAGAATTTTAGCATAGTAAAATAAAAAATATTAACAGCAATAAAAAGGAATCTCTGAATGTAAAGTAAAATGAAATGAATTAACCTAAATTAGCATCCAGTTGATGACAACACAGAGAGGAATTAGTCCAAGAGGATTTAAAAAGTATAATTTATATGGGAACATATGTATATGTATAACTGATTAAATTTGTTATAAAGCAAAAAAAAAAAAAGTATAATTTGACTTTATTTCTGTAGTTGGGTATATCCTAAGGCAAAAACAGTGCTACCCGGGGCTTCCCTGGTGGCGCAATGGTTGAGAGTCCGCCTGCGGATGCAGGGGACATGGGTTCGTGCCCCGTTCTGGGAAGATCCCACATGGCGCGGAGCGGCTAGGCCCGTGAGCCATGGCCGCTGAGCCTGCGCGTCCGGAGCCTGTGCTCCGCAAAAACAGTGCTACCCCAAAAACCTGTTTTCAGGATCATATTGTTGATGGCAGTGTTAGTATTATTAAATTCTGAGACTACTGTGGGCAGTGTGAGACAAAGAAAGTAAGCATTATGTTGATGTCACTGATAACTGGAATTTTCAGCATGGGAGAAAAATGATACATATTAAAGATCAACACGGGTTAAGTAAAATTCCCACAGTCCTTAAGTTGAATTTGAAATAAAATGATGAATTTATGATGTCTTTTAATTTTAACAAATATATAACATATTTCTCAGCTCTGTCCACTATATAGGCTTAGATACAATGATCAATCCAGTAGCAAGTAACATCCTATATCAGGATAGAGCCTACAAATACCATTTCTCAATAAAAGAAAGCAGAACTGACTCCAGGTCTGAAGCAGGAAATATACAAGATGAGCCTGGAATTTCCTTGTGCTACCGGACAGTAAGGAAGCTATAAAAGATTACTAGAGTCTTGTCAAAAGAACTCAAAATCCAGCTTGATTAGGTTACAACCAACCAATGGGCCAATTTGTACACTAATAAAGACAATAATATCAATGCACTGAAACACATTAAATATATTTTAAGTCCAACAATTCATAAGACTACAAAAATTTTAAAACCTCATGAATCAATCTGGAGGATATCAGAGAACAAACTCATTATTTTAAAAACAAGAAAATAAAGGGAAGAATCAAGCAGTTATGCTGCGTTTTCTGTATGTAACTTAGGATAATCAAATAGTTGATGGGGGGGTTACTTTGTGAATATTCTATCAAATAAATGAAGAAAGGATTTTACTATTTTGTAACATCTAATGAGTTAATGGATCTAAGCAACAATGCATGCTATGTCAAACCGATAAAAGTATACATGAAGTAGTCCTGCCCACCCTAACAAACAAAAAAACAAATAAACCTGAATCTGATCAGTTATCTAGACCTATCAACTTATAGGAAATTCAGGGAACAGAGGAACAGATTAAATGACACCAAGGAGATGCAAACAACAAAATCCACACTGAGGTAAATTCTACAAGACAAATAACCCAGTTTTTCAACAAAACAAATGTGAGAGGGGAAAAAAGAGGAGAGAGAAAAGGGCGGGGGGTGGGGAGGAACTACTGCAATTTTTGATTTGGGAAATGTGAACTGACTGTATATCTGGATTATATAAAGAAGTACCTTTTAATAAACTTGACAATGATATTTTATAATGTCTGGAACTTGCTCCAAAATAATCCCAGACAGAAAGTTGGGTGGGTGGGAAGTATAGATGAAGATAAGATTGCCACAAACTGATAACTGTTAAAGTTGAATAATGGGTGCACATGGGTTTATTTTTGTATATGCTTGAAAGTTTCTTCATAAAAACATTTTAAAAGCCCATTGTAAAATAAGTTTGACTAGTTAATTAAAAGAAAAGAAAGCAACATTCTCTGAAGAATAGGAATAAATAATTAGGAAATCCTGGTGCTCCCATTCTGTATCCTGGTCTGTATAATACATAGATAAAGATAGATAGATAGATAGATAGACAGATATAAATATAGTATAAATAGATAACTTACTGATGCCTCCTCCATAGCAGTGTTCATGTGGCTACGAAAACAGGATCGGTCATCATCTTCATCCATATACACTGGTGGTTCATGGGAAGTCATGAAAGTGGAAGGTTTAAAGAGATGCTTATTAAGGGGGTGCTGTCGTCTGCTTGTTGAAGACTAAGTGAGAAAACAAATTTTTAATTGGGATAGTGGACAATCATTAAAAGAATCAAAAATATAAATGCTACTTCCTGCAAGTCTGCCTAATCAGAAGGACTGCACCTCTACCCTTCAGCATACTCTTACGTGGTTGCTTTTTCTATTTAATCTGGATTTTTAAAAAGACAACAAGCCTTAAATAAAAACAAACCAAACCAACAAACAGAAATGTAGGCAGAATACCTACGTGGAGTATAATGGACCATATGCTCATTATGTAGCTTATATTTGTATCCCAAACATTTATTACACTCTTGGCATTCACATGCTGAGCTCAGCTTAAGGTCATCTTACAGATGATCAAGGAGGATGAAGTTAGCCAAAGCCAGATATAAAACTATCAAGTAAAAAGAAAATTCCCCCAACACGATGAATGTCTGAAAATAGTATCTAACACTGATTGACTGCTTACTCTTTGTCAATGTCACTTAACCCTCAAAACATTCCTGTAAAGTAGTTATTATCACTTCTAATTTAAAGGTGAAAAAACGGAGGCATGAGGAGGTTAACTTTCTTGTTCAAGGTACTGCAGCTAGGCAGTAGTAGAATCAAGATTATAAACAAGGCCTCTGTGGAGCCAAAGGCCTCCCTTTGAACAACTATGCAGACTTCCTCTCTTCACTAACAGCACCGCCACAAAGAATAACCTCAGCCACATAGAGAACCATCATTTCATTTCAAAATTCAAACTTTAACCATGTCAGGACTTCCCTGGTGGCGCAGTGGTTAAGAATCCGCCTGCCAATGCAGGTGACACGGGTTAGAGCCCTGGTCCAGGAAGATCCCACATGCCGTGGAGCAACTAAGCCTGTGCGCCACAACTACTGAGCCTGCTCTCTAGAGCCCATGAGCCACAACTACTGAACCCGCATGCTACAACTGAAGCCCACACTCCTAGAGCCTGTGCTCCGCAAGAAGAGAAGACACCGCAATGAGAAGCCCGCGCACCACAACAAAAACTAGCCCCCGCTCACCGCAACGAGAGAAAGCCTGTGCGCAGCAGCAAAGACCCAACACAGCCAAAAATAAATAAATAAATAAATTAATTAATTAAATTTATTTAAAACAAAACAAAACAAAAAACCTCTAACCATGTCTATGACTGGGCTAGATCTCTGCAGTCAAAATGTCTGTTAATTTAAAATTCAGTGCACCCAAAGAAGGGAACACATTTAGGTTTCTTTAGTATTCCTTTTGTTATCATCATCTAGTCTTAGTGGTGAAAACATAAGGTGCACAGCACATCTAAAGATAACCTAGAAATCACCAAAATTAAAGCTGTTAAGTTAAATGGTGGTTATCAAAGTTCCAACATTCTGAAGTTATAGGATGAACTCTACATATCTAAATTGATAATACTATATTTGGGGAGAAAAAAATCCAAAATACTTAAAACATCTGACAAATTAAAACAAGCTTCCATAGCTTGGTAAAAAGAATAAAAACAAAAATTTTAAAACATGGAGCTATATAGACAATATTCTTAATGTAAAATAGTTAGCTTCACTAAGGAAGGGTAACAGCATTAGATTGGCTCCTAGCTTCTCTTTAGGTGAACGGGGGCAGTTTCAGGGGAGTGGAAGTACCCAGATGATTTACCAAGGAAATGAAAGAAAGCCAATTACGTGCTTTACTTTTTCGCAATTAAAGCAAAAAATTGGCTATAATTCTATGCAGTGTTCTATGTAGGAGAGGGACGGTAGCTTTTTCACTGTACAGAGCAGCAGAGAACAGTGGAAAAGGCTTAGGTGCAGAATCAGAAGATCAATGATTCCCAGACTTACCAGCTATGTGACTAGACAATTTACTCAATGTACTTAGTTTTCTCATCTATAAAAAGGTTGTAGAACAGTACCTAGCCCAGAGCATTCAACAGTAATAACAAAAGCTATCTATTAATATTATCATGAGTAAAGTGAAGGTGATACTACCTACACTTCTAGAATTATAGTGAGGATTAAATATCTTAATAAACATTTCTAACCTTGGATTTATATAGTATATGTATAAAACAGAAATTGATTATATTTATTAAAGAAACAAACATCCTAAAAACTTGAACATCACAAAGGCCTTTTTGACATATGTACAATCTAATATCTTTCAAATAGCACTCATTCACATAAACTAACCTACTCCTAAGAAAATAATGAATAATCGTCATTGAAGCTCAGAGTAGCAATAATGGAATCCTACCATATATAAGAAAATGTTTAGAGTGAGTCAAATTTTAAAAATAAAATAACCCTGTTCTGATAAATATATAAACTTTTACACAGGAACTCTGACTTTGATGAATTTAATCTGAGATCTAAGGTTTACTTTTATCTATTTTCTTTTTACCTTTTTGGAGTATATATATAAGTTTGGTGTTCTGCCTGGGACTGGAATGCCAGCTTTAGTTAGTTTTATGAAATACTTCTGCACTCGGCTGGCAACCTAAGGAAACATGACAAGCCTTTTAACGTAATAAATGACAAGACATGCAGTACCAGAATAGTTTTTTAAAATAGTTTTTAAAACATCCATGTGTATCTTAATGAATAGTAACCACTTAAAATCTACCATAAATCTAGAAATAATTTTAAATTGCCACCAAAGACACTTATGTTTTAAAATAGAGACAAAAAAAATGTTAAAATAAATTAAATCTGTTTGATTCCAAAGCTAAACACATTTTCAACTTGTGAACACTAGTGCTTGTAGCATAAAAACACATCTATTAATACCAATGGGAATGTGACAGATATTTTTTTAGAAAGACAATCAGGGAATACTGACTAAGGCACTATCACAAATCTATTAGCACAGTCTAACCAAAAAGCACAAACTGGTGCACTCTTTAAACATTCAAGAGACACCAAGTCCATTACTTTTTTATTTTTAAGTAATGATCCAAAGCGGAATTATCTCAGAGTTGTTTCTAAAATCAACAGAAAAATACACAATGTTGTTTTTTAAAACTCCACATACTATAGCACTGTGTAGATAAATATGAAGGGGCAGGTCTACTGATTTTAGCTTCACTATCCTTCATTTAAAAAACCATCAAAAACATGCCAACACTATGGGGCTATCTCCTCAATTACCTGCTTTGCTGTCCTATTGCCCAGTTCATCTGCTATCTTCTGCCAGCGTCGAGATTCTACTTCTTCAGGAGGGTATTTCAAGAGTAGTTGTTCAAGTTTTTTCTAAGCCAAACCAAAGACCAAATTTAAGAAAGTTTAATACTGAGTTTCTAAGTAAATACATTCACCTTTCATCTTAAACTATAATACTCCCTCCCCAACTTTGGGGGTTAGATCAACTAGAAATCCTCATGCTAGGAAAAATTTCTAGTAAGGAGTTTAAGACTTCACAAGAAAAATAAGATTAGAAAATAAACCTATGAAAGACCTTATAAAGATTTTCTATGCACTTCAGTAAAAAAGGAAAGCACCCCCAACAAAGAAAATAATTAATTAATATGTTACATATCTTAGTGATTTCCACTGACCACTTTATCTTGCTAGACTATGTTTAGGCTTGCCACTATGGATCTGACAAAACTATGTAAATTCATTTGGATTTAGACAGAATACTAAAAGAGATCTTTTCCTCCTTTGTGTGGTCCTTCATTCAAATATTTAATTTTAATATTCTGACCTATCTCCTAAATTCTCCCATAGTCCTAAGGATGCAAAATAGTCCAAATGTTGGAAATAAAAGTTTCCTGAAGCTTTTTATAAACTGATAAACTCATTATAGCTGTGGGGCTAATCCTCACATGAGATAGAGATGTGTCTCAAACCTTACCCACAAACAATCCTAGCTATATGCCAAGATGTAAGAGAACACTCTGACCTTGGCTTTGCCAGCTCCCCTCCAAACAAAAACAAGAATTCACTTGGAAGCACAGCTTTACTTGGCTCCAGGTTTTTGTCTCACAAAGCTGCATTACAAAAACTTTACTCCATCTGTTTCAATATCTTTTTCAATCCCCCTCCCAAAACCCAGGTTCCTTATTTAAAAATTATCCCCAAAATGGAATTCATATATTCTCAGAATGCAAAATTCTTGAAGTATGCAAAAAGGTATACAGAAACAAGTTTAAATATTTTAAATTCATGGTTAATAGGGATTACATACAACAATATACACTTTACTCATAATACTGGCTCTAATTTTAACTGCTTTTTTTTTTTTTAAACCTACACAATTTAGAAATATCTATTACCTGTTCTTCAACAGTCCACAACTGGTTAAATGTTTCAGGCTTGGTATCATCACACAGGCGTCCTCTTATCATCTACATATAAAACAAGGTTTTTGTCAGAGAGAAAAAACAAAGACTACTCTTTGATACAGCCAAATAACACACAAATTGTGAAATTTTTAATTAATTTCAAAATATGTGAGTAAATTTATTTTTTTAATGTGTACATAATTTATTGCTTACAAAATGTTTTCGTGTTCTTTTATTTCATTTGGTTTTATACTCCTAGCAATCCTGAGATATAGGTGACAGCAACTTCATTTTAAAGAAAAAGAAATGTTACTTTTTTTTTTTTAATAATCATTGTTATATTGCTTATATTTTATTTGAATTACCTTTCTTTGGTAGATTGCAAATCATCTGAAAACCAAAGAATTCAAATATTTTTAACAAATCCATTTTCCAATTAGTGTCTTGTACCTCAGAAGAGTATTTCCATCCCAATCTTTTAAATAAAGCATCACATCCACCCTCACAAAGAAAAATGAAGGAAACAAAGCATGAATACACACCAGGTGCATCTTTCTCCTTTGTTATCTATTTATTCTTTACTTTTGAAATATGAACAGTTTTATTTCTAGCCTAAGGATGTGGGGAAACATCTTGAAGAGATCATATGTACTGACTGTTTAGGGCAGATTTAGAAATAATAATGTACCATATATATTCTTTGCTAACAATGAGGAAATTATACATGGAATTTTTTCCATTATAATATTTTTAATGTGCTAGTCTTTTTATTTAAGTAATAATAAAGTAATATCCTAAACATATGTGTTGCTCATAAAATGGAGCCTAATATCAATTTTACTAAAATGTACATAATATTTTTAACTGGTTACACAGCTCAACATACCCCTATCTTTATGGCTATTGTTTATTTTAAAGAAATGTTATTTTTTCATTCTGAACCCACATGTTTATTGAAGTTCATCTAACTAACAGCAGCAAGGCCAGGTTACAACCAGCAAATCCTAGTTACATTCCACTACACACACAGAGTTCTTATTTTTATTATTATTATTATTTATTTATTTATTTATTTATTTATTTATTTGCGGTACGTGGGCCTCTCACTGCTGTGGCCTCTCCCGTTGCGGAGCACAGGCTCTGGACACGCAGGCTCAGCGGCCATGGCTCACGGGCCCAGCCGCTCCGCGGCATGTGGGACCCTCCCGGACCGGGGCACGAACCCGTATCCTCTGCATTGGCAGGCGGACTCTCAACCACTGTGCCACCAGGGAAGCCCAAGAGCTCTTATTTTTAGAATAAATACTGTATTATGTGTCAGGCACTGAACTGGGCATGTTACATGTACTACTCATTATATTCCTCACAACAACTCTACAACATAGGGTGATATTAATCACATTTTATATAAGAGGAAACGGCAGCTTGGAGACTCTAATATAGATGACATCTGAAGTTCCACAGCTAGTAAGTGGTGGAGTTATGATTTCAACCCAGCTTTTTCTTAACTTCAAAGTTCATGCTCTCACTATACCTTCAAGTGAAAGACTGCTTGAATTTTAAGAATACAAACCAGCAAAATGTTAAAATGTTTTGTCTACAATTCAAATTTTCCTGCTCCAGCACTTTATCCTGCTTACCTGAGGACGACTGTTTGAGCCTTCTGGACCATCACTCAAAGGCAACATAGAGTATGAAAGGGACTCTCCGTCCTTCCTAGGATCTAAAGGACTTTTTGGTCTAGCAGGTAAACCTACTAAAAAGAAAACCACGTATAGGATTATTAAAGCAAGACTTTGTCACGTAGTTCTCTAATTAAATTCGTATCATGTAATTTCTTACCTTTATCAAAAACTAGTTTAACTCTCCTAGTATGTCTTTTGCGATTTTTAAATTCTCTTTCAAAGTTCCCAAGGCTATTGGTATATTGGTCCCATACAATCTCGGGCAATTGAACAACTCTCTGTGGATATGGAAGCCCTATATCAGCCTGGTGGGGGAAAAAAATGAAAGTGACAAACTAAGTTTAATTCAAGAAATTATCAACTACAACCAAATTTTCAGACGACTCCAAATCTAAATAATCATCAACTGAGCATTTCTATTCACTTTTTGAATCCAACAGCCAATGAAGTTAATACAGTCTAAACATTAAATGGTAGAGATGATAGCCAAGTAAAGGAAAATGAACTTAACAAAACATAAGCACTATTTTTAGAGGTCTAAAGCTGAACTATATAAACATACTGTACTTTATCACTAACACACTTCAAACAGAAATAGCAAAGAAAGATTTTTATCTCTAAGAACAGCACATGAAATGTGTTTGACTGAAATATAATAGATATGAGTTGACACACAGAATTTATTTTTAATGGACCCATGTGTTCCTGACTTATCCATAAAACTATTAATTATTTTCACACTATATAGCTCAGCACGTGTACAAAAAAACATCACATTTTGAGAATCAAAACTACATCTTCAGTTTACTTGGAATTCAATTGCTTTGCCAACCACCTTTAGAGAAGTTATTAGTTGTCATAATTACTAAAACCAGGTCATTATGATCAATCTTTTTTTTTTTTTTTTTTTTTTTTTTTGCGGTACGCGGGCCTCTCACTGTTGTGGCCTCTCCCGTTGCGGAGCACAGGCTCCGGACGTGTAGGCCCAGCGGCCGTGGCTCACGGGCCCAGCCGCTCCGTGGCATGTGGGATCTTCCCAGACCAGGGCACAAACCCGCATCCCCTGCATCGGCAGGCGGACTCTCAACCACTGCGCCACCAGGGAAGCCCATGATCAATCTTTTGATAGGGATTTGGGTTTCATAGGTGGGTGTATTTGTCAGAACTCATATAATGGTAAAATTGGGATTTCTGAATTTCATTTTATGTAAATTTCACCTGAAAAAGTTAAAAAAAAATTTAGTTAACGATATGCATTCTGAAGTGTTTTGGTGTTAAGTGTGCATGTCTGCAACTCTGGAATGCATCAAATGCATTCCATCTTGAAATAAGATAAAATGGTGGATGGAAGAATTGCATAAACATACAATCAAGCAAATATAATAAAATGTTAATGGTAGAATCTGGGGGTGGATGTGTGTGCTAACTATACAGTACTTTCCACTTTTTTGTCTACTTAACATTTTCCAAAATAAAACGTAGAGAAAAAAATCAGGTCATAAATTATGAAATTGGCAAGCAAAATCCACTTTGTGACACAGAATTCTTAATTTTTATTTTGCTTGTGACATATTATATTAGTACCGTCATCATAATAGCACATATTAGTCTAAGGTTCAACTTTAGAAAAATTAGAACAGAGTGTCTTTTAAAATAATGATGGTAGTAATATCAAAGAAAGCTAACAAGCCGTAAAGGTTCCCTGCATTCTATATACCAATATATTATCCAAGTTTCCTTAATTTCAATTAGGAGTTTTTAGATGTCCACTAAAACAAAGAGATCACATGTCAACAACTTAACTACACTGGTAAACCTAAAGAAAATAGACAATTTAAGCATACTTGAGTTAACACAGAAAAACTGAAAACTCAAACTTCTAAATTAAATCCAGCAGAAAATTTTCTTTCCAAGGAACATAAGTCTTTCATGATTACCAAAGTATCTGGGATTTAATACACATTTGTACATTTTTGAAAAAATTCTTAAGATAGTCAATATCACATCTCTGTTTCTGAGATAAAGTGAAAAGAAATTCAGTTCTAAACTAAACACAGAAATGGAAAACCAGCAAATAACCAACCACATACGTATCTAGTAAATTGTGCATAATTGCAACTTTTTGCCCACCCAAGAACATGAATAAAATGCGATTAAGGTTAAAACACCATCTGTTTTAGTTGAATCAATGGTAAGTAAACACTGTAAGTGCTGTATCTTTTTGCACCAGCAAATTGTTTCATGACAGCAGTGCAGAATCAATAAACACCTAAGTGGGCCCACTATAAGACAGAGGTTAAAATAGGGTTCTAAAAACTCTAGAAGGTTTAACAAATCAATATATAGATCCTACATCTATTATGATATTCAGTGTTCTGAAAGCAGAGAAAGGAATGCTTGCCAAGTAAATAACATAACTAGAAAAATCCAAATCCAAACAATAATCATCTAAATAAAATGAAGTCCCCAGGGCCGTTCCCTCAACACCTGGTAGACCACTTTTGTGACTCATTAAAAACTAGTAACTAATAACTAAATTTGTCATACTGAACAGGCTAAATTTTTGTGTTAAGGTGAAAAAGAATATTCTTTTTCATAGTTTTTCAGTTTTAATCTTTTCAGACAATGCTGATTAACATTTGCCTCTCAAATTTACTGAATAATTAGGGGGCCCCTAATTCAAGACACATACTATGGCATAAATGCACATCTAGACTATCTCCATGTTTACACACTAAGAAAGTTATAAAAACTTGAATCACTTTCAAATGGTTAACTGCTTAAGTATGAAAGTTATGTTTTAAGGAAAAAATAAAATTATAAGGAATTTTAAACTAAAATAAAAGAACATTTCAAAACTAAGTAAAATTTATATACGTCATTCTCACAGACTTGGCAACCATAACCTTAAAGACATTTAAAATATAGTTTTTGTTTGTATCACCATTGTTTTCTATCTCACTATGTTCAGAGTTAGAAAAGTAACTCTAAACTAAGCAGTAAATAAATACTAAAGTATTTTTTCTTTTAGCTTCAACAATCTTGAAGTCCTGAAAGCAAAACAGGGAAAATATTTTTAAGATGGGGAAGGAAGAAAGTAACAGAAAAAGACTGTAAAAATGGCTAGGAACAGGACATCAAGTTTCTATACACACATCCAATTAAAGCTCCTAGCTATCTTCATTGAGGTATATTTTATTGTGTGTTTGGTGGGGGTCAAGGAAGGCAGTATTCTGCCTTCAGTAATATGGTTAATTACAAAATGGGAAAAAATTAAACATTTAAAAAAGTATATATTCATATAAAAAGAATAAACCGAGTTATTACCAAATACATCTCAATAAATCTTAAAAATTGCTCAATATATACCTTCTTCTGGAGTTTTTCCACAAATCCAATGGGATTTTTTAGTGCTTCTCTCTGATGTCTGCCTAAGTTTTCAAGGTCCTGGACTGCTTGAGAACGTTGAGCCTCGAGTACAGCAATCGTCTGTAACAGTCTCTGATAACTACAGAGACAAAAAAAAAAAGCCCTCACTAAAATTTTCTAGTTACAACAATAAAAACTGAGTTCAAGCCATGATCTACTATTAAGTCACACAGTCTTTGTAAAGTTACCTGAAAGAGTTTTAGTAAAACATATTACTGGGAATAAATGAGGTCTTCCTGAGTTACGAAGTACCTAGTCAGAAAATATCAGTTAGAGAAAGCAAAGCCTTATTCTCCCATCTAAAGTTCTTAATTCTTGAACCAGAACAAGTACAGAAAGTAAGAAAGCAAGCATCTTGACTTTCCAGCAATCCAAGTCATTAAGAAACAGCTAAATTAAAAAAATTTTTTTTAAATTGTAAGATTTTTAGCACCAGAAGGGATCACCAAATTCAGTCCCTCTGTTGTACTCTGTTGGAATAAGAAATCTGAGGCAAATTTTCTTGACCAGAGTTACAAGAAACTGTCATATAATTCAGACATGATCTTAGTTGTCATGGTTCTCATTTGCTCTTTCTGTTATACCTCCATTCTAGAGGAAGTTTACTTCCCTGTCAATTCTTAAGTATTAAACATTTTTATAGAAGAAAGAACTCAAAGATATTTTTTACTTCCCTGCCTATAGCAGTCTATTTAGCACAGCTAACATAGAATTTTACCCACACAAACCTACTATCTGTTCATATTCTCCTCCCCCCAACCCCAGTTCAAATTGTCCCGCCTCTCTAATGTCTAATTTCACATATCAATACACATAAGGAAACACGTTAGCACAAAACCCCTGAATACTCGAATACATTTTGCAAAAAGAACCAAGAACAAATCACTCCAAGTTCACTTCAAAATAAGTCACTAGGTCTTTAAAATATTAGTGAAGCACAATTTTTCTTTATGTCTTTGAATAAATTTCACTGTTTCCCAAAGACTATAAACTCCATAATGGCAAACACATCTGAAAAGTCCAGTTTTGTTTATTCAGTGTGCAGCACACTTCCCAACATATAGATGCTCAGTAAATATTCTTTGAATGAACAAATGAACAGATGTTCTGTGCAATCAAAAGTATACTGAAACTTGTAGGTCCGGAAGTTAGCAAACAAGCAGAAATTTCAAGGGTAAAACAATGCAATTTTTTTTTTTTTGCGGTACGCGGGCCTCTCACTGCTGTGGCCTCTCCCGTTGCGGAGCACAGCCTCCGCAACGATGCACAGGCTTAGCGGCCATGGCTCACGGGCCCAGCCGCTCTGCGGCATGTGGGATCTTCCCGGACCGGGGCACGAACCCGTGTCCCCTGCATCGGCAGGCGGACTCCCAACCACTGCGCCACCAGGGAAGCCCCAAACAATGCAATTTTGATGTTCACAGACATGGCGTAACTGCAACATGACATTCTCTATTAGAACACCGTTTCAGCCCCCTGCCTAAAACATATTCTTATTCTCAAGTCCCTTGTTAACTAATCCTTGATGAGATGTTTAATAATCAAGGTAAAACTCTGAAGGGTATTGGCTTCTCTCAAGCTAGAGATACTTCATTCAAAAGTTAGAACTGAATTGGAAAGCAAGGGCTGTACTAAGTTACTCCTGGATCAGTTACAGAGGTTAAGCCTAAACTCACTTTCACTCTGCCTCTGTTTCCTTTGAGGTGTATGGCGTGTACAAACCTTGACCGTGCTGGTGTTTTCTTATCAGGAAGGCTCACCCACGCTCAATCTTAGGGTGATTGTACTGAGTCAGGTAGAACCTAACCTAACCTCTCTATAATACTCTTAATTGCCATATTTCACCTTCAGAACGCCTACCCCATGTAGCTGAATAACCAAAGACTTATCATGGTGTCTCTGTGATGACTGACCCCTGCTTTAAATAGGAGGACACACTTCTGTATCATCAATATGAAAATGATTATGAGTCTATTAAACTTGCAGCAAACTAGTGTAAGCAAGTAACAATTAATGAGGCACAAGTAAGAACAGAGTTATAGGAAAAAACAAGCAGAGGCTTGAAAAAGTGCTAGTCAGTCACTGCCACTGGGAAGAAAGGCCTCTATTTGAAGTCAGTAAATTATAACAATTTTTACTGTATGTAAATTATTCCACAATGATTCTGACTTTAAAAAATAATTCCAACAGAGATTACAAAGAAAGTATAACTCTTCACTCCCTATTTTGCTTCTCTTCAATCAAGATTAAATGATTAGCAAATTGAAAGACCTAATATATACATTGGTAAAGACTTAAAAGTCCAGAATAAGTGAAAAGACTGTAAGAAGATAGTGAGTTTAAGTCTTCTAGCCCAGCTAATTTGAATAATTTCCTAGAGTATTCAGAGATTTTACCAATAAGATTATCATACATATCCCTAAGCAGAGATGGAGGAAATAAAAAACTGGCATGACATCTAAAAAACAGTATAATACAGATAAATCTAATTTCAATCCTACCCATCCACTCACTTCACCTCTAAAAGCTGGAATGTGACCCAGGCATCAATCGAGGCAAGATTCATCTGTTCATTAATTTAGGCACTATCCTTAAAAGCTTCAGTAATTATCAAAGTAAATCAGGAACAGAGCTTAGGTATAATAGAGGATCTACCACTACACCAGAGAGGGAGTAAAGGAACTGGATGGGAACGAATGGGACAGGACTGCCATGTTGTGGGGGATGGAGGATGGGCATGTGAGGGTCCATCATACCAGTCTGTCCACTTTTTTGTATGCTTGAAGTTCTCCACAATGAATTAAAAAGAAAACTCCAACTTGAGTTCAAATTAACCGGTGACGTGGCCACTGTTCTCTTCCTGGGCTAATCGGATCATACTCGCTACTGTATTCAGCTCTGCTTTGAAAGACAAACAGGTTCATGACCACACAAGATGGATGGGAGACTATGTAATATGAAATAACAATAGTGTCAAACATTTACTGAATGTGTACTATATATATTGTACAATGTGCAATTAGGCAATTCTCATAATCAACTTACAAGATAGGTACCATTACCCTTATTTCACAGATAAGTAAACCAAGGCACAGATCATGCCAGCCATTTGTTCCACAATGTGATGTGAGGAATAATTAGCCAAGAAATGGGAACCTCCAATAAAATATTATTTCAATCTTTATGTAACATGCAGCTATGTGGAAAAGAAAATAGACTTGTCTTATAACGTACAAAGGGGCAAACTAAAATCAAATTGTGATAAGGCACAATATGAAGCAAAACCTTTTCTCAGTCAAAACCAATAAAAGATGGTAGGATAGCACCCAATCACCATAGATGTTCACAGAGATATTTAAAGGAAATTCAAGCATTAAAAAATCCTGAAACTCTTTTACTCCAGTAAAACATGCTGCTTTCAATTCTGCTATTCACTGAACCAAGTAAGAGGATGGAAAGACTGGGGGAAAAAAAAAGTATAAACTTTTACAAGAATGCAAGTAGAGTACAGCTTCCCCACACAGACAACTTTGTATTAAATCTATCAAAATTATTTTTTATCTATTTCTAAAGCTGAATCCAATGCAAAGAACAGCAAGCTTAGCTGTGGCAGATAATTGTTAATTTTATTTGTTTCATGTCTTCAACATAAAAAGAATTTTAGCTTGTATACTGAGGAATCACATTTGACTAAAATAGAAATACTCTTCAAATCTACATCTAAGTTACTTTCACTACCTTTCACTCTCCAAATCTTCCTGAATTCTTTACTCACTTCTGTGAATTTTAAAACATTTAAATGAAAGAGTATATTTGTAAAAATACTGATGTCTGAAAGAGGATACCAAGAATTAACAATCTAGAAGTTTAATTGTATTGTCCAATTTCTAGACAGTGATATTACACACACTATGAGAGAGTGAGAGTGAGAGTGTGAGCGAGAGCGAGAGAGAGAGAGAGAGAGAGGAGAAAGATTTTATTTCCAGGCAAGCCAGAATCTTTTTCAAGGAGTCAGATTTCAATTCTATTGTGGAAGGTTACATGGCATTTGTAATTTTAAAAACTAATGGGGAAACTATTTATTTATTTATTTATTTATTTTTGGCTGCATTGGGCCTTCATTGCTGCACACGGGCTTTCTCTAGTTGCAGCAAGCAGGGGCTACTCTTCGTTGTGGTGTGTGGGCTTCTCTTGTTGTGGAGCATGGGCTCTAGGCACATGGGCTTCAGTAGTTGTGGCACACAGGCTCAGTAGTTGTGGCTCACGGGCTCTAGAGCGCAGGCTCGGTAGTTGTGGTGCACGGGCTTAGTCGCTCTGTGGCATGTGGGATCTTCCCAGACCAGGGCTCAAACCCGTATCCCCTGCACTGGCAGGTAGATTCTTAACCACTGTGCCACCATTGAAGTCCCCGGGAAAACATTTAAAAAAATCTAAACTGAGGGTTATTCTGCCCCTAAAATTGGCTTGATTATTCAGTCATTAAATAGTGTCACTAAAGACCTCACCATCACCAAAAAAAAAAAAAAAAAAAAAAAAAGGAAAGGAAAAAAAAAAGAAAGCTATTCTAGATCAGGAGTCTACAACCTATGGTCTGCCTGGTTTTTTTGTTTTTGCGGTATGCGGGCCTCTCACTGTTATGGCCTCTCCCGTTGCGGAGCACAGGCTCCGGACGCGCAGGCTCAGCAGCCATGGCTCACGGGCCCAGCTGCTCCGCGGCATGTGGGATCTTCCTGGACCAGGGCACGAACCCGTGTCCTCTGCATCGGCAGGCGGACTCCCAACCACTGCGCCACCAGGGAAGCCCATGCCTGTTTTTTTAAATAAAGTTTTATTGGAACATAGCTACACTCATTTGTTTACACAATGTCTATGGCTGTTTTCTAGCTACAATGACACAGTGGAGTAGCTGTAAAGTGGAGTTGATTCCCAAAGCCTAAAATATTACTATCTTCGCCTTTAGGGAAAAGTCTGCAAGGCCCTGCTCTAGATCTAAAGATACAGAGACATGACAACCAAATGTAATGCATAATCTGAGATTAGCTCCCACAGAGGGAAAACGGACATTTGGGTGTATAGATGAAAATTTTTTAATATATTGCTGTTTATATCAGTGCCAAACTGGTGTAATAAAGTAGTTAAGGTTATGTAGGAGAACGTCCTTGTTTTTAGGAGACATATACTAACATATACGGGTGATAAGTCTACAACACACTTTAAAAGAGCTTAGCAGGCACTCCCCTGGTGGTCCAGTGTCTGCGCTCCCAATGCAGGGGGCCTGGGTTCGATCCCTGGTCAGGGAACTAGATCCCACATGCCACAACTAAGATTTCGCATGTCACAACTAAAAGATTCCGCATGCCGCAATGAAGATCCCACGGGCCTCAACTAAGACCCGGCGCAGCCAAATTAACTAACTAATTAATTAATTAAAAACTGGCTTAGCAAAAAGAAAAGTTTTATAGTATATGAGGTGGGAACGAAGATGAGGGGGAAAGAGTAGCATGATTATTATTAGGTGGAACACTAAGCTTGATTAAACACACTGAAAAAAACTAGAGGGAGTAACATGACATAATAATAAATCTATTAGTTTATACTGTAAGAAGAAAAGGAAAAGGGGTATAGGAAAAACTTCCAATCAGATGACTTAACAAATGTTTTCACATGTGTGCACAAATGCACACTTGTATGCATTGTGAGTAGAAGGAAATAAGAAAAAGAAGAGCAAGATTTATTATAGATTTTATTTTCAACAGGACAAAGTTATGTAAAGCAAATTGGTTCTCAAAAATAACAGTAACATTTTAACAAAATTTTAAACAATAACAAATTTCATCATACCAATCTACCAGGATAAAACAATTGAGGGAGGAGCCTCAATTTACTCTAACTATACCATTATCTTAACTAAGTGTGGCATTTTCTACTGTCTGCAAGATGTTGAGCTCACCATGTATATACATGATTGAACAGAAATTACTTTTATGAAAGTAGAACACACGGTTTTTAAAATTATTGTCTTCCTTCACGAAGGATTTGAAACACTAAAACTACAGGATTTGCAAATTCACAAATGGTCTCTCTCACTTTTCATTAGAGAATGATCAAAAAGACTTTTATGAAATTCTGTGTTAAGACAGAAACTAATATGTCTTTCCAGATATAAAGATCAACCCTGTATTGAAAACAACTAAAAATGCTGAATTAAAAACAAATAAAGAGGGACTTCCCTGGTGGTACAGTGGTTAAGAATCCGCCCACCAATGCAGGGGACACGGGGTTCGAGCCCTGGTCCAGGAAGATCCCACATGTCGCGGAGCAACTAAGCCCGTGCGCCATAACTACTGAGCCTGTGCTCTAGAGCTTGGGAGCCACAACTACTGGGCCCACACACCACAACTATTGAAGCCCGTGTGCCGAGAGCCCATGCTCCACAACAAGAGAAGCCACCATGATGAGAAGCCAACTCACAGCAACGAAGAGTAGCCCCTGCTCACCACAACTAGAGAAAGCCCGTGCGCAGCAACAAAGACCCAACACAGCCAAAAATTTTAAAAATAAATAAATTAAATAAATAAATAATTAAATAAAAACAAATAAAGAAAAAACCATGTACTTTTTTATTTTAAAAGCATAGAAGAACCAGTAAGATACTAAGACTTTTTTAAAAATTAATTATTATTATTATTTTTTTTGCGGTACGCGGGCCTCTCCCATAGCGGAGCACAGGCTCTGGACGCGCAGGCTCAGCAGCCATGGCTCACGGGCCTAGCCACTCCGCGGCACGTGGGATCTTCCCGGACCGGGGCATGAACCCGTGTCCCCTGCATCGGCAGGCAGACTCTAAACCACTCCGCCACCAGGGAAGCCCCTAAGACTTTTTATTAATAGGCCAAAATCTAAGTGAAGGCATAAACTGAGAGAATCAAATGCAGCACAACACCACTTTGGCCTTGAGGGCAGGTACTTCACTTGGTCAGGGAACAGAAAACAAAGCCAACAAGGTAGGAAGTCCAATAAGAGACCCTCTGCCATCAAGCTGTGACCCTACCCCCTCACTCCCACCACCCCACAGGAGACTTGCTTTGGGACTCAGGAACCAAGCACATAAAAATTTCAACAATAAAAAGCTGTTACCACAGATAGTCCTTGTATATATTTGCTGCCCCAAATCATATTAACTGGGTGGCCTAAAAGAACTGAAGCCATGACTATCATTTAAAGCAGTCATTCTGGACTGGTATACACACACCCATCCCCACCAGCATACCCACAGAAGTGAACGCAATTTTCTTGGGAGGAATACAACTTTATTGCAGCCCTCAAAGATAACTAATAAATAATTTTCCAAAGAAAGTGAACAGCTCACATCTTAAAATTATCAAGCATACAGGAAAACTAGACACAAAGAATAAGAATAAAACACAAGCTTGAAAATAGCTATATGGAATAGGAAACTACAAAAACTGAGTATATAGCTTTGAAAAGGAAGCAAATTAAAATTCTAAAAATATAATAGTTAAAACTAAAAGCTCAACAGGCACAAACTTCGGCTTCCAGGAAAATGTAGATTAGGCAAATTCAGAATAAACCCTTCATTGAAGACAAGCTGAAAAAACATATGTAAAAACTCTGAAAAGCATCAATGAGCTAACAGAATTATAAGTATTATCAGGTCAAGATCCATGAGAAGACAGAAACCAGAAAGTGAAACTATGTTGTGGGGCGCTTTTGCCCAGAAACAATTTACTGATCCAGAAGAGGAGATTGAGAGGCTTCTGATAGCTTAAAATGGAAGAAGATCAAGCTGGAGTCTAGGGCCTACCAAGGGTAAGACTCTGAGAAATCAGCTTATGCTCTGGCCTGGGATCCTGAAGGGCTACACCCTAGGAATAAGGCTGAACAGGAAGTAAAAGACCCTCTCAGAGAAGACCAGAATATCTTAGTTAGTAATTAACTAGTAAGGCTGAAAATGCACATACCCCAAGACCCAGACATCCCATATACAGGAATGTAACTTCAAGAAACTCTCAAATATACACAGCAGCATATATTTTGGGAAGCCTTATTCATGACAACTCCAAACCAGAAACATCCCAAAGGTCCATCTAAGCAGAATGGATAAACTGTGATATGGGTATACAATGGAATACTACACAGCAATGAAAATGGACAAACTACATCTATTTATACAACACAAATGAATATCACAAACATAATGTATCACAAAGAATACTAAACTAAACTTCATTGTTTCTGAATACATACATAGGTGGTAAAACCTTTTAAAATAGCAAAGAATGATTTTCACAAAAGTAAAACAGTGGTTATCTCTGAGAAGAAGGGGGTATAACTGAGGAACTATTCACAGGGGACTTCTGGAGTGCTGTCAATATTGTATTTCTTAACCTAGATTGTGGTTAAACAATTATAGGCTTTTTGATTCCATAAGTACTCTATATCTGTATGTAAATACTTCATTACTGTTATATGCATGAGATATTGTACCTTTTTTTTTTAAGGGAAAGTTTTCTAGGGAGACAATGTTGCAGAGAGATCACTTCTACTCTTTTCAAACTATTCAGGATTCACATAGGAGTCCTAGTTCAAGTCCAAGCTCCATCAGCAACTAACTATGGGGCCTTATTCAAGTCATTAAAAGTTGGGCCTTAGCTTCCTCAGCTATAAAATGAGAAGAATGGACCTGATAAGTGATTGCAAAAACTTTTTTCAAAGTGAAACATTCTAGGATTATAAGACACTTGTTCAATTCTGGTCAATCATTATTTTATGTTCTTCCTGAGTTAAAAATGGACTCAGTTTATACTGTACACATAAATACAGCATTAAGTCACTGTTGACTTCATACAGAACATATCTAAGACTTGGGTTCATCAGCTCTGCCCATAGTGAGGAGTAAGTGCTCTCCAAGGAGAAGGTATTTTAAAAGATCTAAGGAGTAAGTTTACCCTACATCACAATGTCTACTCATGATACATTAATGGCTTTTCTCTCAAAGAAGCTACTTCCAAAAAGAAATTACCTGGAATATGATGGCTGTGGTTTATGAAGAGACTGGCTATTCCCTAAATCACTGAATAGTATACTTCCTGAAGGTGGGAATTGTTAGGTACACCTATCCCTCTAGTTTTTAAAATATATGTCTTACCTCATTTATTACATTATACAATCCTTGAGAGAAAAGCCATTTTTCTACTTCTTTAATAATGTCCCATAGGATATTAAGGTTCACAAGACATAGAAAGTGCTCATAAAGATGAAAACAAATAAACAAAAACCACAAGAGAAAATATGATCTGAATAGTTATTTGGATGGATGGCTTTTCAGTGGTTAAACAACTGTTTACAGAACACTGTTTCAATGGTGTATATATGTTCTTGTTATTTATATATGCTAAAGGTACATATAGCCTCAATCCTTTTCAACAGTCAAGACTCAGATAAACACACAAAAGGTATACTTAAGCAAATTCATGGATGACATGAAGCTGAGAAGGACAGCAAATACTTTAGATGAAAAAAAGTCAGGATTAAAAAATAACAAGCAACCTCTAGAAAACTAGACAAGAAGAAATTTAACTACATAAACAAAAAATCTGGAATTGGACTACAAAATAACCAGACAAGTACAGGATGGCACGAAGTTGCCTTAACAGGCATAAAAAACTGCGAGCCTCCCAGTTGATCCTAAGTACAATTATGAGGTTGAAGTGTGAAGTGGCTGCTCAAAAACATATATTAGCTTGTACTTGTATGAACCCATTCAAACACTTAACCAAGCATGCTCATTGTACAAAGAGCACTACATCAGCTGTTCCTGAAGGATAAAAGTATAATCGACATGCAGCCCTACCCTTAAGACCATTACAATTTAAGTAAGAGGGTGTTCATATGTATATTGGTAGTTGCTTATTTAAATACTGAAAAAACAAGAAAGCTTATAAAATTCCTAGTCAATTCCTAAAATTTGCAAGAATTATAGTGATTAATGTACTGTAAGAGAAAAACACATAGGTAAAAGTTGACTAACCATGATGAGCTTTTAAGCATGAAATGAACAAAGTTATCACTCCTGGGAAACCCAAGCAATATTTCATACAAGAAGCAAAAATCAAGTTGAATCCTGAAAAATATGTGGTATTTTTAAAGGAAAAGGGAAAAGGAGGTTAAGATATTATAGACAGAATAAATAGTGCAAGAGAAAGCACAGCAGCAGGTTAAGTCTGTGTTAAGTTGAGAGAATAGTGACAGTATGAAGAATATAAAACATGAGGACAAGTTGAAAACACAAAATAAAAACTCTTTAAATGACTACTAGAAAGAGCTGTAGATCTGATGGGACAAAGAGATATGGTTTCTAGTCCCATTCTGACAAGCTGTGGTCAAGATCAAATCTACTACCCTGTATCATATCAGGCCTTCTGTTTCTTCTTGTACTGATACAAAATAAGACTTTCTAAAATCACTTTCCACTTCTGTAATTCCCAGGAAGTACCACTTGAGCATCTATATTCAAAAATGCAACAGAGAGCAACTGGAAGTTTCAAACAATGATATAAGAAAGCATTTGCCTTTGGAAGGCTAACATGGCTGCAATGTGTAAGATAAACTTGAGAGAAATGAAAATGGCAATGGAAACCACATAGAAAGCTATGTGGCTAGTGTATAACATTACATGCTAAACACCGTATTTTACACTGACGTATACCCAGAAGTTTTTAACCAGCTAGGGCTCTGAAAAGTTAAAAGAAAGTAGTTGGCAGAAGACAGCACATTAAAACTGTCATCAAAATATGAGAGCTTGTTATGTAGAAAAGGGAAGAGACATATTCTAAGTCACCCCAAAGTCAAAATCACATCATTCAAGAGAAGTTCTAGGGAAGAACTTCAAAAAAAGGAAAGATTTCATAAAGCAGTGAGTTCCCTGTCACAAGATAAGTTTAAATAGATACTGAATGATCACCATCAAAGGACACTGTACAGGTGTTATAAATTTGGCAGAAGTTTGGACTAGGCTTTGTTTCATCAAGGACACTCCAAAGTAAGTTTCTAAAGATATTAGAAAGAGTGTTAAAAATAAATTTCTTCAGTCTCAAAAGGCTATATGTTATGATTCCAATAGTATTACATTTTGTGAAAGATAGAACTACAGACATAGTAAAGAGATCAGTAGTTCCCAGAAACTCAGGGGAAAGGAGGAGGGTTAAGTACAGGAAACAAAGGTTATTATTTTTTTTTTAATACCAGTGAAATTATTCTGTATGGTACTGTAATGTTGGATCCATGACATTATACATTTGTCAAAAGCATATAAAACTTTAAAGCATAAAGAATGTACCTTAATGTATGCAAATTTTTAAAAAATCATTTAGTAGGTCAGGGGACCCTAGGAAGGAATATAAACTGTGACACAAGGATCTAAGTGTACAATAAATGCATGAAACAACCTCACTAAAGCGAGTAGAAGGAAAAGGTCCTGACCTAGGTAACTCTGGAAATGAGTAGCATCTCAAGGATAAAAGGTAAAAGGAACTTCACATAAGCACTATATTCTACTTGATATAGTTATTTCCCATAGAAGTAAGAGTTAACAATTCTAATACTGCTATACACATATAATGGAATTAAACAAATAAATGGGTGATGGATGGCCAGGTTTGCTAGTGCTGGAGAATTTACAGATAAATAAGGAGAGGAGCTAAAAGGATCCATATGGTAAGATAATGAATTCGAGATAGAATCAAAGTATGAACTCATGTTTAGCTTTGTATATATACAGATGATTACATATAGAAATATTTATAGATATGTGTATATACACAGGTTAGTAAACACACATATATTTTCTTGTCAGCTGAGACAGATAAATAAAAGCAACAACAACCCTCAGCAGCCAGCACACAGAACCCAAATACTGACTTCTAACACTGTTCCGCAATGAAGGGAAATGGGGTTCCTTACAGAGAAGGCTGATTCTAGGACTGGGGCAGGAAATACACAAGTTGAATCTGGAGTATTTTAAAGTGCCAGAAAGTAAGAAAGTGCTTGAAAAACAAACAAATACATACAACAAAAATACACCACCTTAATAGGACACAGGAGCCAACAGAAAGTTTCCCAATGGCCAAAGCTGAAACAATTTGAGCAATAAAATAGAGTGGTACTAAATTATACCCAAAGTATGAAAGTAAATATTTATGAGTCTATACTTTATATAAATAAATGACTGAAGGAAGAATGAGTGAGAAGGAGGAAGCAAGGGAAGAAGGATGGAAGGGAGGGAGGGAGGGGGAAAGGAGGGAGGAAGGGAGGGAGGAAAAAAAAGAGAAAAAAAATCTCCCATGTAGAAGATTTCCAAATAATTTATGGAGACACTCTGCCCTCAAGGAGAGAGAACATAGCCCCCACTCCTTAAGTGTAGGCTGTGCATAGTGACTTCTTTCCAAAGAATAGAGTACGGAAAGTGGAGAGTAACCTTACAGTGGAGAAACCTGACAAATATTACCAGGTGATCAAGGTCAACAACTGTAATAAATCATATTAATAGTATATCCCTTGGGAAGAGCTAAAATTGCCATTATATGCAGATGACATGATACTACGTATGGAAAACCCTAGACTCCACACAAAAACTACTAGAACTGATAAACGAATTCAGCAAGGTAGCAGGATATAAGACTAACATACAGAAATCGGCTGTATTTCTTTACACTAACAATGAAATATTAGAAAGGGAATGTAAACAAACAATCCCTTTTAAAATAGGATCAAAAGAAAAAAAAGTACTTAGGAATAAACCTGACCAAGGAGGTGAAGGACTTAAATGCTGAGAATTTTTAAATGTTAATAAACATTAACAAAGGAAACTGAAGATGATTCAAAGAAATGGAAAGATCCCATGCTCTTGGATTGGAAGAATTAATATTCTTAAAGTGGCCATCCTACCCAAAGCAATCTACAGATTTAATGTGATCCCTAACAAATTACCCATGACATTTTTCACAGACCTAGAACAAATAATCCTAAAATTTCTATGGGACCATAAAACACCCAGAATTGCCAAAGCAATCCTGAGGAAAGAGACCAAAGCAGGAGGCATAACCATCCTAGACTTCAGACAATATACAAAGCTTCAGTAATCAAAACTGTGTGGTATTGGCATGAAAACAGACACGTGGAGCACTTCCCTGGTGGTCCCGTGGTAAAGAATCCACCTTACAATGCAGGGAATGGGGGTTCGATCCCTGGTCGGGGAACTAAGAACCCACATGCCACGGGGCAATTGAGCATGCACGCCACAACTACTGAGCTCACGGGCCTCAACCAGAGAGCCTATGTGCCGCAAACTACAGAGCCCATGCACTCTGGAACCCAGATGCCACAACTACAGAGCCCACACTCCCTGGACCCTGCACGCCACAACTACAGAAAACCTGTATGCCACACAACTAGACAGAAGTCCACACACCACAACAAAGAGGCTGCACGCCACAACGAAAAGATCCTGCATGCCTCAACAAACATCCCACATGCCGCGACTAAGACCCAACACAGCCAAACTTAATAAAATAAATAACAAATCTTAAAAAAAAAATAGACACATGGATCAATGGAACAGAATAGAGAGCCCAGAAATAAACCATCTTTGACAAAGGAGGCAACAATATACAACGGAGAAAGTCTCTTCAGCAAGTGTTGTTGGGAAAGCTGGAGAGCTGCATGTAAATCAATGAAGTTAGGGGCTTCCCTGGTGGTGTAGTGGTTGAGAGTCCGCCTGCCGATACAGGGGACACGGGTTCGTGCCCCAGTCTGGGAAGATCCCACATGCCACAGAGCGGCTAGGCCCGTGAGCCATGGCCGCTGAGCCTGCGCATCCGGAGCCTGTGCTCCACAGTGGGAGAGGCCACAACAGTGAGAGGCCCGCATACCACAAAAAAAAAAAAAAAAAAAAATCAATGAAGTTAGAACACACCCTCACACCATACACAAAATAAACTCAAAATGGCTTAAAGACTTAAATATAAGACATGACACCATAAAACTCCTAGAAGAGAACATAGGCAAAACATTCTCTGACATAAATCGTACCAATGTTTTCTTAGGTCAGTATCCCAGGGCAACAGAAATAAAACCAAAATTAAACAAATGGGACCTAATCAAACTTACAAGTTTTTGTACAGCAGAGGAAACCATAAACAAAATGAAAGGACAATCCAAGAAAATATTTGCAAATGACAAGGGCTTAATTTCCAAAATATACAAACAGTTCATACAACTCAATAACAAAAAACAACCCAATTGAAAAATGAGCAGAAGACCTAAATAGAAGACATACAGATGGCCAACAGGCACATGAAAAGATGCTAAACATCACAAATTATTAGAGAAATGCAAATCAAAAATACAATGAGGTACCACCTCACATCTGTCAAAATGACCATCATTAAAAAGTCTACAAATAAATGCTGGAGAGGATGTGGAGAAAAAGGAACCCTCTCACACTGTTGGTTGGAATGGAAATTGGTACAGCCACTATGGAAAACAGGATGGAGGGTCCTCAAAAAACTTAAAATAGAGTTGCCATATGATCCTGCAATCCCACGCCTGTGCATATATCTGGAGAAAAACATGGTTCAAAAGGATACATGCACCCCAATGCTCCTTACAGTGCTGTTCACAATGGCCAAGACATGGAAACCACCTAAATGTCCATCGACAGATGAGAAAGGATACATGCACCTCAATGTTCCTTGCAGTGCTGTTCACAATAGCCAAGACATGGAAACAACCCAAATGTTCATCGACAGATGAATGGATAAAGAAGATGTGGTACATATATACAGTGGAATACTACTCAGCCATAAAAAAGAATGAAATAATACCATTTGCAGCAACATGGACAGACATAGAGATTATCATACTAAGTGAAGTCAGAAAGAGAAAGACAAATACCATACGATATCACTTATATGTGGAATCTAAAATATCACATAAATGAACTTATGTATGAAACAGAAACAGACTCACAGACATAGAGAACAGACTTGTGGTTGCCAAGGGGGAACGGGGGTGGAGGAGGGATTGGGAATTTGGGAATAGCAGATGCAAACTATTATACAGAGAATAAACTATTATATAGAGAATAAACAACAAACTCCTACTATATAAGGAACTATATTCAATATCCTGTGATAAACCATAATGGAAAAGAATATGAACAAGAATATGTATATGTATAACTGAATCACTTTGCCATAGAGTAGAAATTAACACAACACTGTAAATCAACTATACTTCAATAAAATAAATTTTTTTAAAAACTAGGGCCTCCCTGGTGGCGCAGTGGTTGAGAGTCCGCCTGCCGATGCAGGGGATACGGGTTCGTGCCCCGGTCTGGGAGGATCCCATATGCCGCGGAGCGGCTGGGCCCGTGAGCCATGGCCGCTGGGCCTGCGCATCCGGAGCCTGTGCTCCGCAACGGGGGAGGCCACAGCAGTGAGAGGCCCGCATACCGCAAAAAAAAAAAAAAAAAAAAAAAAAAAAAAAAAAAAAAAAAAAAAAAAAACTAGTATTTCCCTTGGTATGAAATGACAAAAATGGCACTTTACCTATGTGGTCTTCCTCCCAAAAACCCACAACCCCAGTTTAATCAAGAGGAAAACATCAAACAAATTCCAATAGAGAGGAATCTATAATATTCCACTGGTATCCCTCAAAACTGCCCAGGTCATCAACAAGGAAAGTTTGAGAAACTGTCACAACCAACAGAAGACTAAGGAGACATAAAAACTAAATGTAATATGGTATCCTAAGTGGGATTCTAGAACAGAAAAAGGACATTAGTTAAAAATTAAGGAACTCTGAATAAGGTATGGACTTTGGTTAATAGTAACATTAACATTGATTCATTAATTGTAATAAATGTAACATACTAATGTAAAATATTACTAATGGGGGAAATTGGGTAGGGAGTGATGGGAACTCTCTGTAATATGCTCTCGATTCTTCTATAAATCTATAAATCTTTTTAATAAAATAAATTTCTCAACCTTCCCTATAGCCATTATTCCTTTACTATCTTGGAATAGCAAAAGGGAAAGTATTTGGTTGAAGTATGTATTTAAGATTCCACCAGTTGAAATATCAGAATTTAAGACATCCCATCTAATTATTTTAAAATTAAAATTTTTTGTTAGCAAATTATCATTTATTTTGGGTTAAACTTTACCACATAGAGGAATCATTTTAATGGTTCTAGAACTTGCCAATTTATAAATAATTCTCAGCTGCTATCTCTGTTCCATATATTTGTTGAAAACACCTTTATAGTATTAATTTATTCTGCTTAAGACTGATCACTGCTAGAGTATTTCAAATGTAAAATCCTTGTCCAATAAATCTAATCTCTAGACCTACTACAGTTATTCAACTTAGGCTACTGAGTAAGCACAACTCTAGTCTTTTAATTTTAGTGCTTCAGCATAGTAGTGACATTAAAATAAACACCATTATGCCTGACCTAGCTACTACATACTCTTAAAAAACACATTCTGGGGACTTCCCTTGTGGCACAGTGGTTAAGAATCTGTCTGCCAATGCAGGGGACACGGGTTCGAGCCGTGGTCCGGGAAGATCCCACATGCCACAGAGCAACTAAGTCCGTGCGCCACAACTACTGAGCCTGCACTCTGGAGCCCGCATGCCACAACTACTGAGCCCACGTGCTGCAACTACTGAAGCCCATATGCTGAGAGCCTGTGCTCCACAACAAGAGAAGCCACCGCAATGAGAAGCCCGTGCACCACAACAAAGAATAGTCCCCGCCTGCTGCAACTAGAGAAAGCCCGTGCACAGGAATGAAGACCCAACACAGCCCAAAATAAATGATTTTAAAAAATAAAAAATACATTCTGATGGGGAGGCTGCAGGGAGGAAAAGTTTAAAAATAATAGTTCTTCCAGTTTAATAATGGTAGATGTTTCATAAAACAGTATTAGGGACTTCCCTGGTGGTCCAGTGGTTAAGACTCTGCACTCCCAATGCATGGGGCACAGGTTCAGTCCCTGGTCAGGGAACTAGATCCCACATGCCGCAACTAAAAAAATAAGATTCCACATGCCACAACTAAAGAGCGTGCACACCACAACAAATATCCCGCGTGCTGCAACTAAGACCCAGCATAGCCAAATAAACAAATAAATATTTTTTAAAAAACAGTATTAGACCAACTTTAGTATTTACAACACAGTGGATTATAAAGTATATTTATGAGTGGTAAAAAATGTATTTAAGTGTATATGCATCTGCTAAGAACACAATTTACATAAAATTTTAAAATCACAAGATGGAATAAAAATTTTTTTACTTCTGTATTGATATTGCTACCTTATAATCTCATTATACTACTATTAACTTTACTCTTTGCACAGCTATTGTTACCTTCTTTGTAACTCGCATTTCATGAATATTTATTGAGTATATATTAGTTAATATATGTGATATTTATCCTTGATCAAAACTTTACTCTTTGCACAGCTATTGTTACCTTCCTTGTAACTCTCATTTCATGAATATTTATTGAGTATATATTAGTTAACATATGTGATCATATTTATCCTTGAACAAAAAACCTTTGAAATAGGTATTATTACATTGCAGATGACATAACCAAAACTTGGAAATACAGGTAGACTCCTGCTACAAAATTCTTTCCATAATATCATTTACACAACATAATTTATGTGTAATATTGAGTTTAGATTTCATACACTAGGAAAATTAGCCTAAACCAAAAACTCAGAAATTATCTAAAACCTAACATGAGGCCTTAATTTCCTGCCCCATTTTAGATATAACAGAATAGTAATAAAATTAGCCTATTTAACAACTCTTCCTTTTCCTACTCATCTACTAATACAAATATTAATTCAATAACAACACAACAGAGGAGAAAGAAGAATATCAGGTTTTTTTTAATTTAAATGTATCATAAATAGAGTAAACAATGTCTTAACTCAAACATGTCATTCATTAATAAAAAAAGAGGTTTGACAGTCTCAAACAGTTGTACAAAAATACCTGCCCCTTCCCCAAAAGCCTTCATTATGTATGTTCTCAATGTGTAGGTAGTCCCCTGAAAGAAGTGTAATTTCTAATATGTTTCAAAAGGTATTTCCATTAAGGTTTCATCAAATATCCTGAAGATACAGTCATTCTTTCAATGGTCTCTACAATAAAAGTAATCAGATTTCTCTTTTCTGAGTCTATCTTAGTACCTGGAAACTGGCCTAGGATAGATCTAGATTGGAGTCTACAATCTCTGTCTACAATACTTTAACAACAACAACAACAAAAAGCATGATAGTTAAGCTATATTTTCCTTGTCTCATCACTTTTTGTTTTATTTGGGTCTAACTTAAATAGAAGGCTTAAACAAGCTTCATATATATTTCTATACTCTGATGCCAAAGTACGGTTTATAACATAGTTTTTCTTAGTTCCAAATACCTGAAGAAGCAGCATGATTTCATTCTGTTTTCATTAACTCATTCACCTCCCACACTAAAGTACTTCATTAAACACTCATGATACAAAGGGCCTTTTCCTATCAGAGGTATCAGTCAAGGGGGCAACACAAATAAGTAAACAGCCAATTACAATACGGGGTATGAGTGTTTTAAAGAGGAATGCACACAGTATAGGAGGGCTTTGAACGGAGGTCTCTGAGGGTCAGGAAAAGCTTCCCAAAAGAAATTCAGCTGAGACCAGAAGGAAGAAAGGGAATTAGCTGGGGAAGAGGTGTAGAAGGGAAGAAGAGTTCAAGAATTTTTCCAACCAAACAGAAGGAACATTATGCAGAAATGCTTCTAGGCAAAGCACAGAACCTAAGACCAGAAAAGAGCTTTGGTACGACTGGGAGTGAAGACAGAGTTGAGGCTCGAGAGGCAGAATGGGATCAATTACACACAGCTCTGTAAAGTCAAGAGTGAACTTGATTTTAAGGGCCATGGGAAGCTCTGGAGGAGTTTTAAGCTGAAGGAAAAAAATGTTGCTTTTTACAAAAACCATTCACACCAGAACAAGGAGAATGGATTAGAGTGGAGCAAGACTCCAGAAGGAGACCAATTAATGAGCTCTTGTTGTAATAACCCAGAGGAAAGACAGACTGTATTAAGGTAGTGGGCATGGAGAAAGAATGAGGTAAGTAGGTAATTTGAGAGATTTATACGGGAGGTTCTATAGCACTTGGTGACTACTTGGACAAAAGAAATATTCCAAAAAAAAAAAAATTTCAAGAAGGAGGGCCAGTGAAGCCAACTTCTAATTTAAAAAAAAAATCTAAGGTAAAAGGCTATGTCCACTAGATTTCATACAAGGAAATCATTAATAAGTCACTTCAGAGGTGCGCTGGGAGGTTGAAGCTAGACTTCAATACTTTAGGATTGAGTGAAAAGTTAACAAAGGAGAAATGAGAAATAGAATCAATTTAGTCAAGAAATTTAGCTGTGAAGGGGAGAAAGTAAGTAGTTGAAAGGTATTTGGGAAATGAAAAGATAATCTTTAAATCAGGAAAGACTTAAGCATGTTTAAATGCAGATGGGAAAGGGACCATTAGAAAGGTTGATTCTGAAAACTCAGTTGAGAGTAATAACAAACAGAGCAAGGTCTCTAAAAGAAAGTAAGAGGGGATGGGACCTGACTCACTGGTAGAAGGCTTAGCCTCAGGTAGGAAAAAGAAATCCCTTCACTTTACAGTCTGTTTTTCCTCCTCCTCATCACCATCATCATTCTGTATTGAAAACTTAGTATTTCTAAGATATTATGTTAAGCCCTTTACAACCACTGGCAGCCCTATATGTATTACTACTCTCTTTTTGCAGATGAGGAAACAAAACTTCAAGGAGGTTAAGTAATTTGCCCAAGGCTTCAAGTAGTGGATTTGAACTCAGCTAAGCCTCTCTGACTCCCAAGAGCATAATCAGTACATTATACTCTCACTCATGAAGGATGGGTACAGATGCACATAAATATGGAGCAAGATGTTGACTGAGGTAGTAGTTCTGCTCCAGTGCCTTTTGTTCCCCCATGAAGTAGGAAGCCAGGGCATCTGTAGAGTGAGGTGCTGCTGGCCTAGTGAGAGTAAAAAAGATTTTAAAAAGTCATGAAAAAAAAGCTGATTAGGAAAAAATGGAAGGTACATACCACCTGAGAGGCCCCCAACTGTAATTGGAAACCATAAATTTACAGTGGTACCAGTATGCAGAAGTATGTGATTTTCCTTCAGTAGGAACAAAGGAAAGGCAATGGGAGAGGGGAGGAAAAAATGTTGGCAAGAAAACTATGCAGTTAAAGATCAGGGAATCCAAGGCAGATAAAAGGAAGCAAGGACAGATAAGGGCAAATACAGAAAACGTATAGAGTTGTTAAGTAAGAAACTGTATATTCTATGTATTTATTTGCCAATTATCAGCTGTCCATCTATTCTGGGACAATTACTAGGGGAGGAAAACAAAAGGTAAGCCATATACATATACACTGCAATCACATCTCAAATGTTATGGAAAAGTAAGAGCTTCATAAACATTCCTGAGATATTAAATAATTAATTGAGACATTGCAGACATAAGAATGGTGAAAGGGAACAAAATACCTGGAAGAACTGAAAGCAAGACTGGCACTAAAATACAATTGGGATGGAAATGGGTAGTGGCTTAAAATGTGTCTCCCTACACTACTATATATAAAATAGATAACTAATAAGGACCTACTGTATAGCACAGGGAACTCTACTCAATATGTTATAATGACCTACATGGGAAAAGAATCTTTTAGATATATGCATAACAGATTCACTTTGCTATACACTTGAAACTAATACGACATTGTAAATCAACTATACTCCAATAAAAAAAATTTAAAGGAATACATTAAATACATAAATAAATAGATAAAATGTGTCTCCCTAAACTCCTCCAGGAGAGAGACCAACTCTTACTCATCTTTACATATATGGTTTCTCTAAGACTATTCCAAGCTTACAGCAGCACTCAACAGATGTTTGCTGAACTGAATTATGTCAGGGCAAAGCAACAGCAGCCCAGACTGCATGTTTGTTGATTAATAAAATTAATTTTAAAAGATTTATATCTGTGAATCAGTGTGATACACCACATCAACAAATTGAAGAATAAAAACCACATAATTATCTCAACAGATGCAGAAAAAGCTTTTGACAAAATTCAATACCCATTTATAAAGACTCTCCAGAGGGTGGGCATAGAGGGAACATACCTCAACATAATAAAGGCCATATATGACAAACCTAGAGCTAACATCATACTCAATGGTGAAAAGCTGAAAGCATTTCCTCTAAGATCAGGAACAAGACAAGGGTGCCCACTCTGACCACTTTTATTCAACATAGTTTTGGAAGTCCCAGCCACGGCAACCAGAGAAGAAAAAGAAATAAGAGAAATCCAAATTGGAAAGAAGAAGTAAAACTGTCACTGTTTGCAGATGACATGACAGTATATACAAAGAAAACCCTACAGATGCTACCAGAAAACTACTAGAGCTCATCAATGAATTCGGTCAAGCTGCAGGATACAAAATTAATACACAGAAATCTGTTGCATTTCTGTACACTAACAACAAAAGACCGAAAGAGAAATTAAAGAAACAATCCCATTTACTGTCACATCAAAAAGAATAAAATACCTAGGAATAAACCTAAGGAGACAAAAGACTTGTACAGTACTCTGAAAACTATAAGACGCTGATGAAAGAAACTGAAGATGACACAAACAGACGGAACGATATACCATGTTCTTGGATTGGAAGAATCGACATTGTTAAAATGACTATACTACCCGAGGCAATCTACAGATTCAATGCAATCCCTATCAAATTACCAATGGCATTTTTCACAGAACTAGAAAAAAAAATCTTAAAATTTGTATGGAGACACAAAAGACCCCGAATAGCCAAGGCAATCTTGAGAAAGAAAAACGGAGCTGGAGGAATCAGGCCCCCTGACTTCAGTCTATACTACAAAACTACAGTCATCAAAACAGTATGGTACTGGCACCAAAACAGTAATATAGATCAATGGCACAGGATAGAAAGCCCAGAAATAAACCCACGCACCTATGGTCAATCTACGACAAAGAGGCAAGACTATACAATGGAGGAAAGATAGTCTCTTCAATAAATGGTGCTGGGAAAACTGGACAGCTACATGTTAAAAAATAAAATTAGAACATTTTTTCACAGCATACAAAAATAAACTCAAAAGGATTAAAGACCTAAATGTAAGACCAGATACTATAAAACCCTTAGAGGAAAACAAAAGCAGAACACCCTTTGACACGAATCACAGCAAGATCTTTTTCGATCTGTCTCCTAAAGTAATGGAAATAAAAACAAAAATAAACAAATGGGACCTAATTAAACCTAAGAGCTTTCGAACAGCAAAGAAAACCATAAACAAGATGAAAGACAACCCACAGAATGGGAGAAAATATATGCAAACAATGCGACCAACAAGAGATTAGTCTCCAAAATTTACAAACAACTCATGTGGATCAACGTCAAAAAGACAAACAACCCAATCAAAAAATGGGCAGGAGACCTAAACAGACATTTCTCCAAAAAAACCCCACACAGATGGCTAAGAGGCACGTGAAAAGATGCTCGACATAACTAATTATTAGAGAAATGAAAATCAAAACTACAATGAGGGGATTTCCCTGGTGGAGCAATGGATAAGACTCTGCGCTTCCAATGCAGGGGGCCCAGGTTCGACCCCTGGTCAGGGAACTAGATCCCTCATGTATGCCACAACTAAGACTTTGCATGCCACAACTAAGGAGCTGGCGAGCCACAACTAAGGAGCCCTGGAGCTGCAACTAAGGAGGAGCCCACCTGCCGCAACCAAGGAGCCCACATGCTGTAACTAAGACCTGGTGCAACCAAACAAATAAATAAATCTTAAAATAAAAAAAAAAATTACAATGAGCTATCACCTCACACCAGTCAGAATGGCCATGATCAAAAAAAATATACAAACAAGGGCTTCCCTGGTGGCGCAGTGGTTAAGAATCCACCTGCCAATGCAGGGGACACGGGTTCGATCCCTGTCCAGGAAGATCCCACATGCCGTGGAGCAACTAAGCCTGTGCGCCACAAATACTGAGCCTGTGCTCTAGAGCCCGCAAGCCACAACTACTGAAGCCCGCGCACCTAGAGCCCGTGCTCCGCAACAAGAGAAGACACTGCAATGCGAAGCCCGCGCACCACAAGAAAAAGTAGGCCCCGCTCGCTGCAACTAGAGAAAGCCCGCGTGCAACAATGAAGACCCAATGCAGCCAAAAAAAAAAAAAAAAAAAAAAAAAGTCTATAAACCATATGCTGGAGAGGGTGTGGAGAAAAGGGAATCCCCCTACACTGTTGGTAAGAATGTAAATTGGTATAGCCACTATGGAGAACAATATGGAGGCCCCGTCAAAAACTAAAAATAGAGCTACCATATGATTAAGCAATCCCACACCTGGGCATATATCTGGAAAAAAATATGGTTCAAAAGAATATATGCACCTCAATGTTCACTGCACTGCTGTTCACAATAGCCAAGACATGGAAGCAACCTAAATGTCTACCAACACATGAATGGATAAAGAAGAAGTGGTATATGTATACAATGGAATATTACTCAACCATTAAAAAGAATGAAATAATGCCATTTGCAGCAACACGGATGGACCTGGAGATTATCATAATAAATGAAGTAAGTCAGACAGAAAAAGACAAATATATGATATCGCTTATATATGGAATCTAAAAAGAAAAAAAATTGATACAAATGAACTTATATACAAAACACAAAGAGACTCACAAACTTAGAGAACAAACTTATGGTTACCAGGGGGAAGGGTGGTGGGGAGAGACAGACTGGGAGTTTGGACATGACATGTACACACTGCTGTATTTAAAACAAATAACTGGGTTTCCCTGGTGGTGCAGTGATTAAGAATCTGCCTGCCAGTGTACTGGACACAGGTTCGATCCCTGGTCAGGGAAGATCCCAAATGCTGCGGAGCAACTAAGCCCGTGCGCCACAACTACTGAGCCTGCACTCTAGAGCCCGCTAGCCACAACTGAGCCCGCATGCCACAACTACTGAAGTCCACGTGCCTAGAGCCCATGCTCCACAACGAGAAGCCAACACAGCGAGAAGCCTGTGCACCACAACAAAGAGTAGCCCCACTCGCCACAACTAGAGGAAGCCCACACGCAGGAATGAAGACCCAACACAGGCAAAAATAAATAAATTTATAAAAATGAATAAATAAAATAAAATAGATAACCAACAAGGACCTACTGTATAGCACAGGGAGCTATGCTCGCTACTCTGTAATAACCTAACTGGGAAAAGAATTTGAAAAAGAACAGATACATGTATATGTATAACTGAATCACTTTGCTGTACACCTGAAACTAACACAGCATTGTTAATCAAATATAATCAAAAAAAAAAAAAGGATCTATAGTACTGAAGCACCAGCTTTAACCAAAGGTAATTACCCTAGCACTGAAAGACTTGTGAGCTCTGAATCACAATGCCAGTGACGGACTTGGATTTCACCTACACTTAATTAAGAACACCTAATAAGTCAAAATAGATGCTGGTCACACACAATCATTTATTTTTACATGATTTATGAGTGTGCTTAACAAGCTACTGTAATTTTTTTCACCCCATCTTTAAGATAGTTCTAAACTAATTAGTTAAACCTAGGACTTTGAACATGGCAGACAAAAATTACTATGTCTAGAAAAAAAATAATTTCTTAAAACTAGAACGATCTATTTATTCAAGAGCCTGCCAATTCAAGTTTCAGCTAGGCTAGTAAGACATTAGAAAATCATATTTGTAAGAATAATACCTATTTTTAAATTAATCATAAGAAATCCATGTAATTTGAGTTCGCATTTTTGTTGTGGTCTTCAAATGTTACTGCATATTAGCTGAAGTGTTCCAGAAAACTGAAAGATTTCAATCGTTTCTTAGAATCAAAGAAATGATGGAAGATTTTCTCAAGGACATATCTCTTTTTTCAGTAAATGAATATTAACACAAATGAAGACTGAGGGAAACTATAACTGATAATTTACAAATATTTACTTATTACTTGCTCTTCAAAGTGTAAGACCAAATAAATAAAATATGATCAGAGTGCAACATATTACCATAAAACCACTTCTCACATAATGCTATTTAGACTGGCCCTTTAAAATTCTATGCTGCCTGTCATCTAATGGCTTATAAACAATATAAGAATGTTTTAATATTATTGTAGATTATAATAGTTATGCTTAATAAATGTCAGAAGCCATCTTATTATAAATGCCAAATTAAAGATTAGCACTCACTTTTAAGGGTCATAAAAAGAAAAAAGGAAAATACATGTTCTAAGTTTGTTTTTCCCCTAAAAATAAATTTAACATTTTAAATTAAATTAAATTAAATTAAACTATTTTTTATTTTCTGGCTGCCTTGGGTCTTCTTGCTGTGCGCGGGCTTTCTCTAGTTGCGGGGAGCGGGGGCTACTCTTTGTTGCAGTGTGCGAGCTTCTCTTTGTTGTGGTGCGCGAGCTTCTCACTGCAGTGGCTTCTCTTTGTTGCGAAGCACGGGCTCTAGATGCGTGGGCTTCAGTAGTTGTGGCACTCGGGCTTCAGTAGTTGTGGCTTGCAGGCTCTAGAGCACAGGCTCAGTAGTTGTGGTGTATGGGCTTAGTTGTTCCATGGCATGTGGGATCTTCCTGGACCAGGGCTCAAACCCGTGTCCCCTGCATTGGCAGGCAGATTCTTAACCACTGCGCCACCAGGGAAATCCAAATTTAAAAATTTTAATGAGGGGCTTACCCCGTTGGCACAGTGGTTGAGAGTCCGCCTGCCGATGCAGGGGACACGGGTTTGTGCCCCGGCCCAGGAAGATCCCACATGCCGTGGAGCGGCTGGGCCCGTGAGCCATGGCCGCTGAGCCTGCATGTCTGGAGCCTGTGCTCCACAACGGGAGAGGCCACAACAGTGAGAGGCCCGTGTACCGCAAAAAAAAAATTAAAAAAAAAAATAAATTAAAAAAAAATAAAATAAAATTAGTAGGGGGACTTCCCTGGTGGCGCAGTGGTTGGGAGTCCGCCTGCTGATGCAGAGGACACGGGTTCGTGCCCTGGTCAGGAAGATCCCACATGCCGCGGAGCGGCTGGGCCCGTGAGCCATGGCCGCTGAGCCTGCGCGTCCAGAGCCTGTGCTCCACAGCGGGAGGGGCCTCAGCGGTGAGAGGCCCGTGTACCAAAAAAATAAAATAAAAAAATAAAAAATTTTGGAGAAGTTTATAGTTTCTTCACTGAAGTGGTAAAATTTGACTAGCACACCCTCAGGACTGTTATACAGACCAAAATAATAATAATAGTAACAATTTTAAACTTTTATAAGAAATTAAGAGTAGAAACTGCCTGGTCTGAGAGTCAGGAAACATGGAACAAGTGGCAACTCTGCCACTAATCTTGCAATCTTGAACATGACTCATCTTTTCTGGTCTAGGTTTTTACACCTATAAATTTAGAGGGATAAAACAGCCTCTGAAACCATTATCATCACAGCAACTGTAAAGTGGTAGAATAAATCTCTTTATCCAGTAGGTCATAATAGTAAACAAGCAATTTTGCTGTTCCTCTAAAGAGAAAAATAAAAGCCAGGTTTAATTACATGGATGATTAGCATAATAGCTGCCACTTCTACAACTAGGAGCTGACTTTCACCACGCTGAACCCTAGATCTAGTCCAGTCATTTATTAAACGATTTATTAACTACTGTTTCTTCATCCTAAAGTAGCAAAGAATTAAAAATAACATGGATGACTGGATATAAAAATCAGATGTGAGTACAGCCTTGAAAGCAAAGAGAAATAAAACGAGGAGAAAAACAAAAAAAACAGAAGAGTCCAGGGTGTGCCTAGCTAGCTTCAAGTTCCAAATCCCTCACAATATTTATGTTTATCTACTTTCATATCAAAACATAGCTTCAGAGTCTAACCATGGGCAACGTACCAGAAGTTATAATCCACTTCTAGTATTAGAGAAGGAAGTAAATGTAAAAAGAACATTCATTCTTCAAAGAAGCCTTAATGAATGGGGTGGCAGGAATGACTGCACAGCATGGCACCAGCAGTAGAGGCATCTACAACCATCAATCTCCACAATGGTGTAGCCCCAGTTGCTCCCTCTTCTCTTTCTCTCTTTGCTTTCACAAGTGATGATCAGCAGACCAAATAATTCAAGGAAGCCTTCTTTCTACTTAATAAAAAAATGGCAACACCACCATCACAGTACATGAACTTAGGGTAGTCAGAAAGGTTGTTCAAAATTAAACAGATGCAGAACTATAGAATATAATCAAGGAGTAGGATGGTCTTTCCACAGTATTATGTCCCAGAATTTTTTACTATGATGACTAGAAAAATGAGACAGAGGCGGTGGGGAGAGATCCATAAAATATGCTAAATCTTTAACAAAGACGGTAATGATTAAATCAATGTGAAGAAACTACACCATGTACAACAAACCTGGTCCCACCTTCAAAGAAACTCACAATCTAGGAAAGAAGATAGTGATAGATGATGCATATGCAAAATGGCTATAAAGTTTTTCTGAAATTCTTCAGAGCCAAGTTCATTAGTCACATTAGGTTCAGGTTAGTGAGGAATGAAAGAACATCAGTTTCATTACTTACAACTTCATTTCTGACACAAAGTATATTTATTTCTCCATGTTGTATTTCTGTACCAAACCTGATTAAGAAACCAAGTAAAAATTGAATATCCTTCAAAAATAACTGCCACTGAGGATATTCTGTAAGCTGTTAGAAACTGAGTTCCAAAAACATTTTGAGCATGATGGTTGAGTCCAGTGAAGTGAGGCACTGATATCTGTAAAGTGAAAGATGTTCTACTTATTTTTGCTTTTTAAATAAAACTTAGCAAATCAGTAGTACTACCTATAGTCACATGCTACCTAATATCAATATAACCACTATGTGATTCCTGTATGTCAAAGACCCCTTCAAATTAACTAATATTTTTAATCACATATTTAAAAGGAAGTAACTATAACACAGAACCTTCAAGAAGGCTCCTAAGTCTACATACATTATACATTCCTGAGTTCTCTTTATCTTATTAACAATTTTCTCTTAAAGAATTCTCATTAATTGGCTAGGCATGTTTCCCATCCTTGCCCTTGCAGAAACCATGATTCCTCTCCCCCAAACCACTGGTTTTTCTCTAAATAACCAGTATTCATATTTATTATCATTAGTATTACTGGCTTCAATTTCCCAGTATGAAGAAAATTCACAAGTCTCTGATTCCTAAGATTCCTTTGGTGTTCTTCTTAAGAATGACAGTAATACTTAAAATGTCAGTCTAATTATAATAGATCACCATGATTTGGCTAAAATAACCCAAAGTTGTTTTCACTGTAAAGTGAATGCCAGCTGAGGCCAACAGTTTCTCTAAATGTATTATTAGGATTCTATAACCCTGACTTCAAGAGAGAATCTACTAATATTTTTTTAAAATTCCCCACTTAAGCAAAAAATTAATAATAACTGACTTTTCCTTGTTAAAAACAATGATTTTCATATTTTTGTACCAAGCAGCTCTACTGGTAAAAATAAAATAAAAATTGTGGCACATGCTTCCAATATATGTATACTTACTTATAAATTATGTTTTACTGTACTTATTACATACATTATAAACATATACAAAGAACCCCCAAAATTCTTAAGAATAAGGAAAAATACATATAAATAGCACTTTCTTCCTATCTCCCAATGGATTTTCTTGAGCATCCTCTGGTATGCACATACCTCACCCATACTTTGTCATTCTTTTTACTGTGTTAAAATTCACATAATAAAAAATTCACCATTTTAACCATTTTAAAGCATACAATTAAGTGGCATTTAGTACATTCACAATATTGTGCAACCATCAGCCCCTAGCAACCATTAACCTGCTTTTTATCTCTATGAATATGCTTCTTCTAGATATTTCACATAAATGAAATCACACAATATGTGACCTGTTGTGTCTGGCTTCTTTCACTTAGCATAATATTTTCAAAATTCATCCATGTTGTAACATGTAAAAGTACTTCATTCCTTTGTATTGATAAAACTTCATCTTTTAATCAATTCATCAGTTTATGGACATTTGAGTTGTATCCACCCTCTTACTATTGTGAACAGTGCTGCCACAAACATCTGTGTGCAAGGGTTTTTTATCTGAATACCTGTTTTAAAAAATTCTTTTCAGTATGTATCTAAAAGTGGAATTGCTGTATCATATGGTAATTTTATGTTTAATATATCAAGGAACTGCCAAACAGATTGCTACAGTGGGTGTACCATTTTATTTTACATTCCCACTAGCAATGTATGAGGATTCCCACAACCCATTTTACAGATATCTAACTGATCAAGAATACAATTTGACACAAAACACCAACTGGTCTATAATGGGCATGTTTTGACCACCTACATTGCCCACCAACCTCTTTCCTAGAAGATATCCTTGCAGAAAGGATATGCCACAACAGACTGCCTCCAGCTCCACCCCACCTCCCTCCCACAGTAATTCCACCCCTGACCATTGATAATTTTGCCAGGGATAGAAACCTGACCGAGGAGAGTCCATCTACTGAAAAGTCAATAACCAGGTTCTCTTTAGAGAATGTGAGAAGCAGCTCTGCAGAATAAAGATGACGCAGTGTGGGGATCAGGGCAAGCACAGTGGAAAGTCACTGCCATTTGCAAACTGAAATTATGGGGGAAAGTAGGCAAAAAGTGTGCAAAGAAACATTGGTAAAGAGAAAAACCACAGTCCGTGCTGCACAAAGAGAAACAGAGGTAAGAGAGTATAATCTTGGATACTGACAGGTTATAATTTCATGAGGCTTGGTTAGACTTTATTTCCTGACACTGGATATTCATAAGACTGTCTACTATTTATTCAAGATAAACTTTTTTTTAATTTGACATACTTTAAATGGGTTTCTGATTCCTGAAACCAGCAAGTTCTTACTAAAACAAGCTCTGACCACCTTGACTTTATTTCTCTCACTAGTTTTAAATAACCTGAAGAGGTTCCTTACTAATTAATGGATTTTAATATTTTGTATTCAAATTGAATACCTTTTGAAGAACCATACAAAGGCTTTCACAGGAAGTTTTTAAAAGAATGTGAGTATCATTCTTTTTAATCCACACTTTTATAGCCTTCCAAATAATGTGTTTTTTTCCCTCCCTAAAGACTCCAGGTTTCTTGTAGTAATAAATCTTAAAAGATGATCTTTCAACTTGTTCCTAGTACCTGTTTTTCTCAATCTATTCAACAGAATTCTTGAGTTTTTACCTTCTTAAATAGGAAGCTGAGTGCAACTGTATTGTGGTCAATATTATAAAAGTTGCACAGTCATCTAGAAAAAATCCTGACCAGTCAGACCAAGATTCATATATTTTCCCTACTCAAGAGTTTTAGATTACCCACTCTAAGAAACAATCCTCTGTAACATCTAAAAAGTTCACCTTCTATCCTGGAATTGCAAATAAAGTTTCAAATAATTGTGACAAGCTAGTAATTTCTAGTTATAAGCTACTACTCTAACAGGCAACACACCTCAAATATAAGCAAACTACAAATCTGTTAGGGTATCTGATCATTTCACAATAACTTCAAAGGCACAGGATATGTCTTGTCATATTTAATTATTTCTAGTATCTACTCAAAATTATGAGTTTGTACAGAGAAAGGTGGATAATAACCTCTGATGAAAACCTTTAAATAACAGGACAGACACACATACATAGACAGGGACACACATTTTCTTTCAAGTCCTTCAATTCAATAAAGACAACCTCAACCAAATTCTTATCATTCCATATGCTTTCTAAAGGCTGCTGGCAAAACTCTAGATTGTAAAAATATATCTGAAGCCATATAAAACATTCTGTTCATACCAAACTTGTAAATTTGATTTATAATACAATGACTTCCTCTCTTTGGGTCTGGTATTAACAACTGAGCTTACTTTTTTTTTTTTTTTTGCGGTACACGGGCCTCTCACTGTTGTGGCCTCTCCCGTTGCAGAGCACAGGCTCCGGACGCACAGGCTCAGCGGCCATGGCTCACGGGCCCAGCCGCTCCGCGGCATGTGGGATCTTCCCAGACCGGGGCACGAACCCATGTCCCCTGCATCGGCAGGCGGTCTCTCAACCACTGCGCCACCAGGCAAGCCCCTGAGCTTACTTTTTTATGTGACCATGTAAAAACATTATTTTAACCAGGTATTGTGTTCAGACAACCATCCCTGATCATGAGACACACACCCTTTTATCTCCCCACTCCCTGCCATTATCTCTTCCCAGTTCCTGAGTTTAGTGAACTATGTGAATTATTATGCAGGTTATTCATTTTTTTCTTTTGAAAATTTAAAGTCTAGATGTTTTTAAGTTAAAAAAAGGGAAATCATCACTAATACTAACTCCATAAATTCAGAATCTTAAAAGTCAAACTAATGGTATAAAAAAATTTCTAGTATGAAAAGCATGCCAAATTTTTCTGACATTTTTCAAAGCAGGATAAGGCTTGACATATCAATGATGATACATCAACCAACTAGTAAGGCATGGACGCCTCAAAGAGCTTGAGGTTCACTGTATGGTACATGTTTACAGGAAATTATAATTTGCTATGACAAAGAACACAAGGAGTAATTAATCAGTCATGGGAAGATATGAAAGATCTCACAGAGAATATGTTATCTAAACTGTGACAGCCTTCTCCCTTTGCAGACAGGGAAAGGAAGGTAACCAGGGAAAGGGGGTTAAGAGTGGACTAGAGCAGGCAGTTAGGCATATGAGAAATTCTAGAGTGAAAGAATACAATCATCAAGGAACTAAAGGCTTAATCTGTTTCAAATATAGAGAGGCAGAAAGTAAAGGAGAATATTTTAAAATCATACAATAATTCATTTTAAAGAATAGGTTTTGGGGCTTCCCTGGTGGCGCAGTGGTTGAGAATCTGCCTGCTAATGTAGGGGACACGGGTTCGAGCCCTGGTCTGGGAGGATCCCACATGCCGCAGAGCAACTAGGCCCGTGAGCCACAACTACTGAGCCTGAGCATCTGGAGCCTGTGCTCCGCAACAAGAGAGGCCACGATAGTGAGAGGCCCGCGCACCACGATGAAGAGTGGCCCCCGCTTGCCACAACTAGAGAAAGCCCTCGCACAGAAAGGAAGACCCAACACAGCAAAAATAAATAAATTAATTAATAAACTCCTACCCCCAACATCTTCTTTAAAAAAAAAAAAAAAAAAAGAATAGGTTTTATTTTAAAGACATTTATGCCAGCTACAATACAGGAATCCATGGGGGAAACAATATACTCATCACAGAAAGCAACTGAGGAACCATTTCCAATAATCTAGAAAAGAGAAGATAGTGGCATTAATTTAAGATTAATTTAAGAAAGTGACATTAATAATAAAGAAATAAAGTTGAATCAACATTGGTGGGAGAGGAGGGTATGGTGAAGAAGTAACTGAAGAAAAATAGGAGTACGTTTTTCTAGACTGGGCAAATGAAAGACCCTACCAACTAAGTAAAAAGATGGTGTTGTTGGGCTTCCCTAGTGGCCCAGTGGTTGAGAGTCCGCCTGCCAATGCGGGGGACACGGGTTCGTGCCCCGATCTGGGAAGATCCCACATGCCGTGAAGCGGCTAGGCCCGTGAGCCATGTAAATGGAGATATCTTATAAACGGTCCAACGTTCAAGAATAATCTGATTGGACATATAAATTTGGAAATCCATCAGTATATAAGATGGCAATTTCACAGCAGTGGGAATGCCCAGAGAGCATGCAAAATATGAAGAAAGTAAACAACTGAAGCCTGAGCAGGGCCAAAAGTAAAGGGAAGAGCAGACAAAGAGAATTCAAAATCACATATATGGATAGACAGATAGACAGACATATATGAAACAATAATTAGAATTACAGAAATCAAATCATGTCAACTTTATAGATGAGAAAACTGACAACCATAGAAGTTAAAGACATTTACCCAGCTCCATAGTACCAGTTTAAAACAGTAATGGAAGGGGACTGGAACACTCCTCAAATCTAGTCCAACCTCTGAAAATAATTTACAAATAAAAAATTTTTAAATATTGAGATTCTACAATTAAATGAGTTAGCATTTTAAAAACATAAACACTGGGAATTCCCAGGCAGTTCAGTGGTTAAGACTCCGTGCTTCCACTGTAGGGGGCCCAGGTTCCAGCCCTGGTTGGGGAGCTAAGACCCTGCATGCTGTGTAGTGCAGCCAAAACTAAAAAATAAGTAAATAAAAAGAAAAACACAAACATTATCTACTCATGATTGGTGCCTTAAAAAAAACTCTAATTTTGACAGAAAATATTATATTTGTTGCCTTTAATCTGACTCTTCACACCCATATATATGTTTTGAAGTGTTTATTAAGAAGATACTTTAGGTTTTGATTGTAATCTTTTTCACTCGCACTTCCTACCCTCATTGCCAATAAACTTTTAGCATGACCCTTGCTCTCTAACTAAAGTTTAAGCAGAGCAAAATAATCTTATGCTCTTATATTCTGAGACCTATTATTTAAAACATGATAAAAATACATTCAAAAATTATGGGGAAAGATAATGTGAGATAAGTGAAAAGTAGCAAAGAAAGAAAGAGTTCAGCCAAAATTTTTCAACCTAATACAAATGATAAAAATTCCAGTCCCAGGCAAAATAGATTTCTGCACAATACTCTACATTTAATTTTATTTAAGAAAAAAATATATACAAGAAACTGGATTAAACTGATATTTGTAAAAAGGGAGCATTCACCATGGCTTTCTGAAAGTATAATACAGAAAGTTTGGTCCAGCAAAAAGATCTGAAGGGTCTAAGAAAAAGAGCTAACTAAAATCCAGATACATTACATTACTCCTTAATCATTTATGGCTATCATTCTAAACCTAGTAAACAATGTTTCATATCTTCTTGTATGTCACTTTCTCTTTTACCCTCCTCCTGAAGTATATATCAACCAGTAACCCAACTTTTTACTTCTGCTTCAACCGTAACAATACCTAATCAACACAACTAAAACAATGTCAAGTTTCTTTTACCTTCATTCTTCAGTTCAAATTGTTATTATTCCAATTTCTCTGACTTAAACTGCTTAGCAAAAGAAGTCACTTAAACTGATTTTTAAGGTATAACTAAAAACTAGGGACTTCCCTGGTGGTCCCCAGTGGCTAAGACTCCACACTCCCGATGCAGGGGGCCCGGGTTCGATCCCTGGTCGGAACTAGATCCTACATGCATGCCGCAACTAAGAGTTTGCATGCCACAACTAAGACCCGGTGCAGCCAAATAAATAAATAAATATTTTTTAAAGATACAAAAACAAAAAAACTAGCCCTCAGTGTCACAGGAACATCAACAAAAAATCATTTCCAAATGGCCAAACCGTAGGCTGGGCATGAGTGTCATGAGAAGAAAACACACCTAATGTATATTAAAATTAAATCAGGGCTTTCCTGGTGGTGCTGTGGTTGAGAGTCCGCCTGCTGATGCAGGGGACACGGGTTTGTGCCCCGGTCTGGGAAGATCCCACATGCCGTGGAGCGGCTGGGCCCGTGAGCCATGGCCGCTGAGCCTGCGTGTCCGGAGCCTGTGCTCCGCAACGGGAGAGGCCACAACAGTGAGAGGCCCGCGTACCGCGAAAAAAAAAAAAAAAAAAACCAGAGATTTTCGCTTCCAGTTATGACAGAGTACCTAACACTGAATACCCTCCTGCTATACATAACTAGAAAACTGGAGAAAATATAGAAACAATTACTGTTAGACAATGGACAACAGGCAGAGCAGAACTATGACCTGTGAGAGAGGGCAAACAAATGAGCCAAGCCCTAGGATCACACTCACTTTCTTCATAGAAGTACCATCAGTATCATGAAATAAGAAGGGGTCTGGATGAGCAGAGAGACAGAAAACAGGGTTTGGGCAAGCTGAAGCAGCTGGAATTTGTGGAACAGAGCACCAAAGAAGAAGCAAAACAGAAAAGGATGGAACACAGAAATCTAGAGTCTTTGGCTTGAACATAAAGCTGCACATATAAAACATGAGATTCCACAGGACCAAGCAAAGAGTAACTACCAGTATTCTCACGAGGCTAGCTAGAGTCATTAGGGTTTCAACTAGCCAGAGTAAAGACCTTTTTAAAAGAGACATCAGAAAGGCCATGGCATAGAAGTGAGGCTAAACTAGATCAAGAGCACAAGCTACTCTGGAGTTCCTCCTAACAGAGCTAAAAGTATAAGCCTTATTAAGACCAAGCTTATTATCAAGTAAATTAACTGCCTGTCAGATCAAATTTCAACACTTTTTAAAGAAAGAACAAAATCCAGACAGTCAACAACATATTTACAATGTCCACCACACAAATATTACTAGATATGTGAAAATAAAATCATAACACACTACAGAGAATTGTCTACTGAGAGAACCCTGAACAAATTACTCAGTCTCCTCTCATCACTTTACAAATTTCCCCCTGTTAAAATCAGAAATTAAAGAGACAAGTAGAAGCAGCTTTCCATAATAATGCAAAGGAAATGTGGTAGAGAGATTCCACTAAAGAAAGAGGGAGGAAGGGAGAAGGGTGGGGAGGAGGAGTAGAACGGTCACAGACAGATCTTCCCACTAATTACTCTACATTATAATACCTGATGACATGCATCATCACAGAAACAGTATATATGGTATAGGCTACTAATACGTAAAAATACAACATTTTTAGCCTACTATAAAAATTTACAGAAATAAAGCTCCTGCAACTAAAGGCTAAGCTTCAATCAGTCTCAAATAAATGATAAGTATTTTAGATGGGTTTTATTTCTAATGAGTATTTATTGCCATGTATAAAGAAACAACTATTGTTTATTCAAAATTTAGATACCTGGTAACTTACATAAGACACAGCCTCCAAATCAGAAAGGAAGCAAACAAGAAAACCCACAATTAAAAAAAAAAACCAACACTTCATGAACTAATGCTCATTTACTAATTCAAAAAGAAATTTCTCAGTGCATCTCTCAAAAATCATAAGACAATTCTTACAAGCTTGGTTATTCTTGGTTTTCAAGTTGAAAGAAAACTGAAAGCAATTAGAAGGGAAGGCTGAGTTATTAGAAGGTAAGTACCATCACAGCACAAGTGACTAATGAAAGTCAACAAAATTTAAGAAGAAAATCATAAGAAGCCAGAGAACTTAGAAAAGAACATCGAAAAGAAGCCAGTCTAAGAGCATAAAAAGTGGAGAAGCCCAAATCATTTAACACAGGTGAAAACAGACCTTCTGGCAGTGATGCCAGAAAAAGTATCACCACATAACCTCTGCCAGGAAAGATGACCCTAAATCAAAAAGAACAGATTAAATTACACTCGAGTATAAATATAGTTCAATCACAGGCAGATAGTTACTTTTGGAAACCACTGACATTAGTTGAAATAAAAGATGTTGGTATTCAAAGGAAAAAACAAAGAATTCACTGAATATTTTGACTAGTCAATGGCTTACTCCACTTCAACCCAAAATTTTATACTTAGGACACTTATCTCCCTCCTCCCATTAATCTTTGTGTCAAACTACTGGGGCCAATCTGGCTCTTGTATTCCACAGTGTTTTCCCATGAGTTTTCCCTAGTAACTTTTGACTTTAATATACCTAATTGCATTCTAAACTACCCTCCATAAAGTATTTTTTGCATATTATCCAAATCCTCTATGTAAAGTCAAGTTGTAGCTGTAATTTTATTTCCCCAGTTTACTGTACATGGGAGTTACCCTTCACAGACACACTAACAAAATGTTCTTCAAAACAATGAACACGGGCTTCCCTGGTGGCGCAGTGGTTAAGAAGTGGTTAAGCCTGTGCGCCACAACTACTGAGCCTGCGCTCTAGAGCCCACAAGCCATGACTACTGAAGCCCCACGCGCCTAGAGCCCACGCTCTGCAACAAGAGAAGCCACCACAATGAGAAGCCTGCAGACCGCAATGAAGAGAAGCCCCCACTCGCCGCAATTAGAGAAAACCCGTGCACAGCAATGAAGACCCAATGCAGCCAAAAATAAATAAATAAATAAATAAAATTTATTTTAAAAAAAACAAAAAAAAACAACAACACAGGGCTTCCCTGGTGGCGCAGTGGTTGAGAGTCCGCCTGCCGATGCAGGTGACGCGGGTTTGTGCTCCGATCCGGGAGGATCCCACATGCCGCGGAGCGGCTGGGCCCATGAGCCATGGCCGCTGAGCCTGTGCGTCCGGAGCCTGTGCTCCACAACGGGAGAGGCCACAGCAGTGAGAGGCCCGCGTAAAGCAAAAAAAAAAAAAAAAAAAAAAAAAGAACATTAAAGTATTTCATTCAATAAACAGGTTACTTACCTATAAGGCTGATTCTCTGACAGATAAAAACAAATAATTATGATTACAATTAACAGAGCTTAAACTTGGGCTAACAAATTTTGAAAACTGGGTATCCAAGATCTGCTCCATTAGAGTCCTCAACCTAGAAATCCCAAAAGTCCATGGAATAAATCTTTATCGGATCAGGGAACCTAGTTCAGACTATCAATTAAAAGACAGAAGTTCTAACCCCATTTCTACCCAGAATTCATCATACTGTAAGTAAATAACCTAAAAACCTTGATTATGAGTTAGGAAACAGGGACTATATACTGCCACCTATGTTGTCTATTTCCAAGTAGTTGTGGGTGTCAAATGAGAAACTAGATGAAATTACTTTGTAAATTATGAAACACAGTACAAATGTAAAATTATTTTATCCAGGGCAGGATGACAACTCTAGCGCTTTCTAAGCCTAGCCTTGGAGTTTTCTGGCCCTTTGAAAGAAATTACCTTGACAAACAATAAAAGTAGTCTCATAGGAAGTAGTGAATCTAGAAGAATTGATGAGGATTTTCCTATGTAGCTTCTGAAACTGATGAAGTATCAAATGATTCCTCATAAGTATTGTGCAACAAAAGGACATATAATTATTTAGTACATTAATGTTTTCAGAGAATCAAGTTTGAAACTACAATTCTTGTAATATTCCTTAATATGATTTGAAAACAAGATTTTTACCTGAACACTACATGAGCAACACTCTTAGTTGAGCAATAACTATCTTACTCTTAGGCTTTCATTATCTAGAAACTTACAAATCAATATCAACATTAGCAATATTATCAATGAGTTAAATCATTTGTAAGACCTCAAAAATCTAGAAACCCTAAATCTGACTTTCCACCCTCTATCTGTTCATAAAAGCTTTCATGAAGCTATCCAAGGCCCTTCAAGTACAAATTTAAGTATTCTTGTACAATGAGAATTCAGAGGCAACTGACCAAATCACATTTTTATTTGAAAATTTATTTTCCAGTGACTGCCTTGTGAATTAGAAGGAAAGCTCTGAACATTAAATCCCAGGACCTGAAATCTTCCATATCTTCTCTCCCTAGAACCAGAACTTCAAAATTTAGAGGTCAGTTTCAGTGTCTCTGATTCAAAATCAGCAAAAGGTCCATTCTCAAACAGAAAGAGCAATCCACAGTTAAGCACATGATCTCAGTTAGTCCAGCTATTTAGGCCAAAAAGCGAGTCATTAGGTGTTATCTACCACTTTAACAGACTCTATCAACCTTGAAGATGAGAGTGTCTTGAGCTGAAGTATATTTCTTTTCGATTCCCCACCCCCTAATCTTTAAGAAGGCATATTCTAGTAAAATACTGCACAGCTGCAATCACACCAGAGAAGAAGATACGCTTTAGTCCCTTGATCACAGTGGAGTTCTCCATTTGGATAAATAAATACATAAAAGCACCTATGGGTTTATATGCTGGAGAAGAGGGATGGCATCTAGAGAGGAAACAGGGCAAGCACCCAAAACATCTGCAGGCTCTTTTCTCTGGTCTATGGCCTAATTACCATGAATCGGGTCTTCGGGTCTAAGTCTAGGACTTGACATACAATATCTTTTCAAACATTTACAAGTGATTAGATGACCTTGTATATGGTATCCCTGCAAACAAGATGGATAAATTATAGGATGAATGCTAGGATAGAAGGTTGCTGATTAATTAATGTTAATTCAAAGAACTGTAACTGGAACAAAGAGCTATGGCCTCCTGGCTCCAGACAAAGAGCTACGTCACACTCAGTGCCTTCTATTCATAATATGTTTTCTAAACTGGCCATCAGGAAGTACTCATTCCCTAGTGGTGGAGATCTGTGTGTGCAGGGGGACAATAATCCATCTATCCCAAGTGTCTTTTTTTTTTCTTTCTTTCCCCAAAGTACCATTTTCCAACTGCCAGAAATTTATTTGAGAATTAAAAGCACTAGACAGGTATCATGATGCTATTTTCAACAATGACAATTTGGGTAAAAAGAGTCAAAACATTTTCTCTAACCATCTCCTGGTTCTAGATAGGAACAGGGATTTTACTGGAAGAGATTACATGTGGTATGATCAAACACCTCATCCCACTTTTTCTTAAATTATCTTTAACCAAGATGCTAATCAAGATGCTCCCTCTCCATCCCACTTCTGATCTGCTTCCTTTGGGGGGAAAAAAAAGTTAAAAGAGAAGGGTCAAAGGTGCTATTTTCAAAAGATTTGGAAAAAGCAAAAAAGCAAGAAGGAATGAATTCTGTTGCCCAAAGTCACCCAACAAGGCACTAATTTAAGTTGAGAACACTGTCCTAATAAAGCAACTATCATCCAAATTCCAAAGTACTCTGTATATCCTAAGAAACCCATGAAACTATTGTTCTCATTCTCAAAGGTTTAGGAATATGCACCTCACTCTTCAAATGTTATGGCCACTATCTTTAAAGAATCATTTTATAGGAACATCACTCTTCAGAATCACCAGAAGAGCTCTTACCAAAAAAGTAACATAATGTACTAATGGGAAAATATTTTCCATGATTAATAACCAGTTAACCCTTAATAAGAGAGTACCTCTTTTGCCAAAGACACTATAAAAAGCAAAGAATAGAACAGAATATCATTTTGTAAATATGCATACTTCCAGACTTTTCGGTATTTCCCCCAAGACACATGCTCTGCTTCCTAGTGCCTGCAGGAAAAAAATCTACTTTTGAAAACTTATACATGATACTAATGGTAAGAACTCAAATTTATCTCAAATTGAAAAAACTTCATTTATGAATTGTTTTTCATCTCAAACTGGACTTCAAACATTTCAAATACATGAAAATGCTAACAGTTCCACAAAATAAGTAAAATGCTCAGATAGAATGATCTATGAAACACAATATTAAAATGCTGTTTATAAAGAAAACAGAAGAAAATTTTCAGAAAAGAGACCTATGCTAAAAGGCCACCATGTTATCATGTACAAATCTAAACTATCTATAATGCGTGGCAAAAGATTATATTCTACAAGCAGGATTTGATACTTTCATCCAATATATAGCAGGATCTGACAGCTGCCACAACAAAAACATTAAAAAGTTCCTCAAATAAGTATTTTTACAGTTTATATAATCAGATATTGTGATATTTATTCAAAAGCCTACCCTGTAAAAGTAAATGTGATTAAGTCTATCTTTTACTATTGCTGATCATGATATTTATGATAAGCACTTTTGTTAACAGTTCCTTTCACGATTTAGACATAGTCCAATTCGTTTGTTATTGCCCAGAGTACTGTAAAGAAAATCTAAGCAAAATCGTGATAAATCTGGACACGGAATTCTTTATTTTAAAAAGTACCTTTATCACAAAGGTTGAGAACAGATAGTATTTTAAGATACAGTCTCCCCTTATAATTTAGAATCAGGAAGAAGAAAAAATCTGTCTCAAATGCTTTATGTAAACTATAGAGCAGACTTAACTCTTGCTAATAAGCTAATTACAACATACAACTAGCTGTCACAGTATTAACAGTAATATCTACTTCTCTACATCACAAAAGTCAAAGATGATGCATAAAGTATATTGTTTAAATCAAAAGTTTTAACTGGAAATTAGATGTAAGTAACTAAGATAAATGTAGATTTGTAGCCTGCCAGATTTCCCTCATATGGATGATGTTTATTCACTCATTAATTGTTCTACATTATGTGGACACCATATACACTTCATAAAGCTCTACAACTACAAATCAAAGTGTACTGTGATAACTAAAGATGTTTCTATTTTATAAATTAACTCAAATGATATAAAACTTATTAAAAAATAAAAACACCATCAACCATGTTTCCACATCTTTTCTAATTTGAGATGTGTGAAATCTCAAAACTAGAAAACCATATCGCCATTGAGAAGGCTAATAAAGCTGGATGTTAGTCTTTTTTTTGGAAAACTTTTTTTTTAAGAGTTGAGAATATCATTGTGTTAAACCCAGAATTTCAGCTAAAGCATTAATTTTAGCTGTAATAAAAATGCTATAGACATTTATGAATAAATGAAAACTTGGGGAATAATAAACAAAGCAGAATTCATGGTTACCATATTTACACATACTCTTTGTTGTGTTTCAGTGCCACATGATCTGATTCAAAGTAATAAACATCAGGATCATCATCTTCCTCTTCTGTAATGTGCGGATTGGCACTCTCTTTGGCAGATGGCAAATGTCCAATATTGAGTCTTGCCTCTGAGGATGGCTTACTTAGTCCTTCATTCCCATAATTTTCAGAGTCACAACATATGCCTTTTTCATTGTGAGAAATTTCATCGGGATTTGTGAGAGACTGACTTATATTATCACTAACAGGTGCATTTGTCTCACTGGGATTAAGATTATTCTCCTCAAGTTGTCCATTTTCTCTGCAAGGAGAACTGTTTTTAGTGGGACTACCTCTGGTAGGGGCCGCCCTCCGGGGTGAAGTTCTCAGAGTATACCGATGTTCTTGAGGTTCTGATAAAGACATCATTTGAGCCGAAATACAGTCTAGAACAGAAGATGGTTCTGGTTCTCCGGAGACTGGCATACTCTCAAGACTTGTGTCCAGGGCGTTATTGGTGTTTTCATTACACTGCTCTTTTGAGGCACTGCTATCTCCCACCACATCTACTTCCTCCTCAGAATCCCTTAAAGATGAATGAATTTCAGAAAAGGGGCCTGTAGCTGGCTCAGTAGTCAGCTGATTAACATGTTCCACAGGCAGGCAGGCAGTTACTATTTTGTGGTCCTCCAACTTGACCTGCACTTCTGAATTTGTGCAAGGCACGTTATGGTCTATGTAACTGTCCTCCTTCCTACTACCAAGGAACATTGAAGTGTGGGTATCCGAATCCCCATTTTCAGCTACTGATTTCTCCTGCAACACATAGGAACCAGTGCTATTTTGTTTAGTGTTCCCATCGGACTGACAGTCATCACAGTTTACAACAGCTGAATCACTGTCATCAACACCATTGACAGCCAAATAGCCCGTGATTTCTTCAACTACTGTAGAATTAAGTGGCCCTTCCTCACTGACATTCACCTTTTTAATTTCCCTTTTCTCACAATCATCCAGTATAAGACATCGACAAGCTCGTTTAGTCCCTTGAAAATCTGCATCATTGTCCACTACTGTACTCCTCTGTTCTACTGACTCCTTGTCTGATTTTATAGGTGAATCTTCTTCTGAACTGTTTGGTGCTTCAGATCTAAGACAACGCTTAATTCTTTTTAAAACTGGTGAAACAGGTTCTGTTTGCCTTCTTTCACAATTTTCTACAGACTGCCTTTCTACATTATCTTTTTCTGAAGAAGGAAGTCCTCTTTTCCTAGGGCTTACCCATGATTCTCGAGTACTCTGCTGTTTTATATCAGTAGTTCTTCCATTATTATTTCCTTTCTGTATTTGCACAGGCTCTGGTCTCTTCTTTGGTGATCTTGATCGTACTTGAGAATGAGAAGAGATTTCTTCAGGATGAGCAATGCTACGATTCCTTAAAGTTCTACCACAAAAAGATTCATCCAAGCCGTTTAACCCCACTGTTGATCTTGTAACACGAGTAGATCGGGAAGCAGCCATACTATGGCAAGTCCCTACAATACGGTCATCATGATCCACTCATTGGGAAACCTTCAAAAACGTAAACAAAATAATGAGAAAAAGGTAATAGTTAATACACCTAAAACAAAAGTATAAAGCTATAACTTTTTAATCCATGTATAGCCATATTAAATTTTGTGATATAATTATTAACATTTCCAAAAGTGATAATATTAACTAACAATTATATGGCACTTAATACATTCCAGGAATCGTTCTATATGCTTTACGTATGTTAACTCACTTGTCTAACAACAATTAGAATAAGTGCTTATTATCATTCCTACTTCATAAATGAGGAGATTGAGGCACATACAGTTTAAGTAATCTGTCCAAATTCACACAGCTAGTAAACTGCTGGGCAGGGCTCTAGATTCCATGCTCTTAACCTTCCTCGCTATGTATCTACCTCGCAGATATACAGGGGCAAAGGGCCCAGAAAGATCTCTCTCAAAGACAGGACTTCATCTTGGTTATTAAAATAATAATCTTGAATTTATATAGCAGCTATCACATAAACTATCCCAATCACTTCTCATGTTTTCTCAAAACACTTCTGGGAGGTAAAAAGACAGGCTCTGCTTTTTTTAATTCACTCTTACTAAAATGAGTTTCAGGTCAAATTCTTTGATAACAAATTACGTGGCATCCAAAAAATTCTGGTTGCAGTAGAATTTTTTATAAGTAAGCAGATGAACAGAAATTGCAGTAGAATTTTTTATAACTAAGCAGATGAACAGAAATTGCAGTAGAATTTTTTATAACTAAGCAGATGAACAGAAATCACAACCGTAGCTTATACTTGCTAAGAGCAATACAGAACAAAGCCAAGCCACCCTAGTCTCTACAAGTAGAGCCACAAATTAGCAAGTGAAAGGAAGTATTCTAAAGAGGGTAGAAGAAAAAGGGAAAGAAGCACACTACCAAACAAATATTACATTTAAGAAATCAGGAATACACATATAACCCCATCCTTTCCTTCTTTGAACTCCTGAGTATATGTGTATGCCACAGTATTAATGCATGTTGAGGAGATGAGCAGGCTTTCTGGTGTGGATGCTTTGGTGCTTCTATAACACAAATGAGAGAGAAACTGAAAACTGCACTGATTGATCCATTTGGATAAAGTGAGTGATTCAGTGATTATTTTCCAAGGTTCTCCCAACAAGCAGAATTAAAGGAGCTGTTAAAATTTCAAGTCTCCATTCTTCTGCTCCTCCTCTATTTAGCTTTCAAAAGGTGCTTTGCCCCTTCACTGCCTGACTTCGAATGGGGTGCAGGATGGACAGAGGAAAGAGGCCAGTAATGGTTGTAGTACAAAGCTGCACAGGAACCTCTTCCCTCATCCCTTTTGCCAGCTTTCCCACAAGCTCACTCTCCTATAACCCTCCAAATGCCATTCTACCCCTCTCCCCACAAATCAAATACAATCTCTCCTTTGCCTCAACTTAGAAGTATCTAACAGTTGGAAAGGTTATTAAGAGCTACAGAAGATACAGCAACACGGTGTCACATACAAAAAAAAGAAACTGCCTTCTTGTTCCTGCCTGCTGACAAAATGAATAAAGTGAAGAAGTATCCTGTAAAATATGTAAGTCAGTTGAATTTAGTTTTGTTTCAGAGTATGGCATACTTCTAAATTTTTAATTAACAATTTTTTAAAACCTTACAAGACTCACAAAATCAGCCCTGGGATTAAAGTGTGAAAATTCTTTCTAGAGAATTCCATAGCAATCACATGAACAGTAAGTATGGAACACTGATCAGAATTTAAAAATAATGCTTTTCAAAGTAAACTTTTACTCTTTTGGGACTCATTAGTCAGACCTGATGTATAATTCTCTTCTGTTAAAATCTTCTTATCAAGATTAGTCTATTTTTATTCACAGGTAATAAACAGTGAATGACCCATAAAAATCCACTTTTAATTACAAAACTTTAAGTTAAACTTCAAATGATGTTTCAAAAGAGCACAAACTAAAAAATATTAAAATCAATGTATTTGTTTCATGTACCCAAATCTGGAGCTTTCAAATTTGAAGATAACAGATTTTTAAATATTAAATACCTATGTAAATATAACAAAGAAAACATAAGTTAATTTTATAAACTTTATTTACAAAACCTAATGCAAATATCTTTAATGCCAATTTGATTATATTTGTGATTTATGGTTCAAATATAATATTGGCAATAGTAATATAAACACACACAAAAAAAACTGTTTATCTTTATTTTTAAAAATATGATGCCAATCAAGGGCATATAAACTTCAAATGATTCTGGTAACAGGCATTCCTAGCCCTTTTCTCTCCACACCAATCCAAATGAGAGCAAAATTTCTGCCTTATCATTATTAATGAAATAATCCTATTATTAGTAGTACCCAAAACTACTAACAAAGAATATATATATATCATTATAAAACACCACCTATAATGAGGGTCTGTTTTATTTCTGCACCATTCCAGTGATCAAAACACGCTCAACATGAAATATTAAAACTTTTTTCATTTCTTTTGCTCCCTAAAAATCTTTTTATTCCGTTCACAACTACAATGAAGTCCAAGTTTTAGAGTTCTCAAACCCTATGCTATTGGGCCATATTTTAAACGAAACTGTTTTGTGATAAGAACCCTTGTGGTACCTCAAACTCTTGCAACTCAAAGTGTGGCCTGAACACCTGAAACTAACACAACATTGTAAATAGACTATACTCCAATAAAAAGTTTTAAAAAAAAGAAACCAATAGGATATTTTGTACAGAAATTTGGTGACTCATATTTACTGTCCTTAAAGTAAAGTATAAAAGTCTTAAAAAAAAAAAAAGTGTGGCCTGAGAACTAGCACCATGGACATCTACTGGAAGCTTGTTACAAATGCAGAATATCAGGCCCTGCCTTAGACTTTCCAATTAATCTGATTCCCAGGTCATTAAATGTCTATTAGGGTTTGAGAAGCAGTGCCTTAGACCACTGCATCCAGACAGTAGTCTATTAAAATATATCAAGTTTCAAACTAAATTAGACCATTTATAACATATCCTTTAATTCTTTATTCGATCCTAATAATAAAAAATTTATAAATAAAACCATTATCCCTTTGGCTGAGGAAGCACCAAATAGAGTACTATAAAAATCTCTTGCCTGAAATTAACATATTACATATACTTAAGGTATTAAATTGGTTAAAATTCTGAAGATTAGAGTTAAGTGAAATTTCAACACTCTTCCTTCTAATGATTTTTTTCTTCTGTTCTAAACTATCTCTTCATTATCTTTTCTATTTTGGAATAAGCATTTATAAAGACACATATTTTCTGTAGTTATCTGATAAACTGAGTGCAAAATTCAATTACCGAAAAGAGACTAACAATGTTCCAATTATCTCAACCAAGTCTCAACATTGTTTTGCCATGCTTTGTAAAGTATTATAGACTAAAGCAGTTGTCTTCCTCATTTTAGCTGCATAACACAAGAGTTACTAAAGAAATTCAGTGAAGAGGTTTGGAGTACAAAATTATATTCCTGCCAAAAATTAAGTTGCTAAAGGAAGAGAAAGAAACTCATTTACAAACAAAGTATCTCAGAAAATATCCCTGCTAGTTAAGTAAACAGTTAACATGGTTTAAACATTAGCCAGCACCCAACTAGAACTGGTAATTCAATCAATCACTCTAGTTTTAGAATTAAGGGAAACTGTTAGTTAACAGATTCATATGGGCAAAACCCAATCTGGCAACTAGAATGACGTTTTTCCTATGTTATCCACAAACTAATGAATATGGCATTTTCTACAACAGAGGGAAGAGAATATAATCAATCACTAGAATTCCTCTCTTCCCCACCTTCGTAAGTTTTCATTCTATTGCAGGACATATCTCAGAAGGAGAGTCAACCAAATTTTACCCTGTCCATTCACATTAAGGCCCAAATCCTACCTATAATTCCATATGTCTCACCCATTTATTTACTGTTGAACTACCCTCTCCCAAATTTGAATTTACTTATAGGATCTAATTATAAGATTCTCAAATATAATTATAGGATTCTGAAACACTCTCTGAAACAGTATCAGCTATGTTTCAGATCATAAATTTCCAGCCCCTGTGATCACATCTGTATCACTGTTTCAGTGACTGAAAGTAAAATGGTCCACCTAATGAAACACTACTCCAGCTATCTATCACCTTTACTTTAGAAATCTCAAAAGATATTTCAAAGACATTGCCTGTAAGCTTTTGTTCCACTATAATTACTGAAGTAGTATGGTTTATTTTGGGAATTGAAGGACTGGCAATCCTTCATTAACATCAATGTTCTAGCTGATATTTATTTAGTTTTATTAAGTGAACAATTTTTAGGAACTGGTCATGTTACCATGTAGACAAACCAAAGTGAAAGGCAAAAAGAACAAGAGCAGTTGGGAAGTGTTACCAATGACTCTTTTTCTATTTGTCTAGAACATAAACAGGAACTGTTTAATAACGGTTTAGGGACTATCCTTGTCATACAATTCTTTTAAGACAAATTTCTTCGCTGAGCAATTACCACTATTATCTATAATGTCAAAAGTATCTATAAGGTTAAAAGAAGAAGAGTGAGACCTGGGCACCTACCTATGCAATTCAACTTAAGGTTCTTAATATCAGCCTCTTTGAACCCTGGGAACTCTATTACATACTATCTTGATCCCTTGTTTAAAGGGATCTCTTCTTTCTTCCCCATTCAGAGAGGGGCGAGGGGGTAGACAGAGAGACATAGATATAGAGAGAGCTGAATGAATATACACTTAAAAAGATAAGTGGGGAGAAAGAGAAGTCAAGGAATTTCATACTACCCTTGAATCAAAAATACCTAGAGTGTCAAAGAAAGGTATAATGCTCTAGAGATTCCAACGTACTTTAAGTCACTTCATTTATCCCCTGTTGGAAAAATATTTCATCCCTACGTCATTCCCTATAGCTCTGCACTCCTGTGACCAGCTACCCAGACTGCACAATTTCCATGCACCGAAGGAAGTATAGAAAAATAACAAGCCTCCTCTCCTTAATTACAGGCAAACAAACAGACTTTAGTTGTCTTCACTACTACAAAACTAAATAACTTACCTGTACAACCAAAGATCTATCATTGTGGAAATATTATCTCTTTTCCTTATATCCTGAAGGAGTTGGAGCTATGATCTAGAATAGAGCTTAAGCATCATGGTTTCAGACTCTCAGCTTCAGCCATGGAGAATACTAGAACTTCCTAAATTCCTTTCTTTAAAAATAAAATAATAAAAAAAAGAATTAAAGAATCAAATTAACTTATGCTAAAATATTTTAGTAACATCTTTGGTAATTCTTGTTAACTTTGTAGCCTCAGAGATATCAAGAAACTGGAAAAGGATTTTTAGAAACCAACAAAACCAAAAAGAGCTTGAAATATACTAAATCTTTACAACAACTCAGTATTATTTTGAGTCAAAGTGTAACTCAGTCCTTTTCTAGAGTCTAAGGCAGTATTGTTTTGAGGTGACCCAAAGACTGCCCTTGATAAGAAGATTTCTCATATGGAATTTATAATCTCTTACTCTTATTCTAGAGGCCTTCCCAAAGTTTGGCTTTCAGGTACTTAAAACTAGGGACTGAACAACAAAAATAATTTAGATTATGTACAACAAAGAATCAACCAAGTCTTCTGCAATATATATACATTATAACTTTGGTTATCCAGTGCTGTAAGACTTTACAAAGGGAAATTTTTTATAAAGGGAAATTTCTATTATTTTTGGCATATGGATTTTCAACAAAAACAATAAGGATTTTCTGGCTTTAGTACCCAGTTGGTCAGATATTTTAATTAATCTAATTATAATCCACTTCTTGGAGAGTCTGGTTAATTACAGTTCACTTTATAATAATGTATTATGATATCCTTTTTAGAGAATCTGGATAAATGGGTTACTATGAGTGCCCATCCAAAAACAAGGAGGAACACCAGGAAAAAGACTAGCAATGTTCATGATGGAAATTTTCACTTTATTATAAACATAAAACTAGATATTCTAAAAGTGACACTATTTTTGGTAAAGGATTGCAACTTAAAAACTAATGCAAAAAAAATTTTTAGATAAAAACTGATGCAATTATCAAGTTTTGTAAACTAGATTTACTGCCTAGAAAAAATAAATAGATTACAGTTTAAGTCAGCAAGAGGGCAACAAGGTTAATATCTAATATCTATAGATGCAACCTCTCCCAGATATGTCTTCTAAATTCTTGAAAAGCACAAGGTAGGAAAATTGTCTAAATAAAATTATTTAATACTACATTAAAAAATGTTCTAAATTAGTATGAGGAGGATGCACAGTGAAAAATGGTCCTACAAAAAAGTAACCCTTGACTTGAAACTTCACTCTTCTTATAACAGATTCAAATTGCCAACACCTCTGTATTCAACCCTGAAATCCTTTCACAAACATGGTAAAGCATTACACTGTATGGTGTATGGAGATGGTAGCAATCAACAGAGCCAAAGAGGATCCACGGTTTAGGATGTGTCTCCGAGTATTCACCGGCACGCCCATTCCAGCACTCTATCAAGTTCCAATCAGTCACGTTACTATCCTATTTGGGTAGGGTTTGCTGTTGAAACATCATCCGTTATGATATTTGCCAGGCAAGGAGATCTGCAACAGTTATTTTCACAGAAGAACTGATACTTACAGCTGAGTCCTACCAGTATTAAGATAAACAGGATCATGCAGATGATTAGGCAGATTAGGCTTCTTAAAAGCCTAATACATTGAAAAGGAAACTTCAATTACTTCTACTAACTAAAGCCCGCTTGGCCTTAATTAAGATTACATTTTTTCTTACCTTTTTTAAAAGTGTTTCGCCTAGTATTTGATTCCCAAGCGTCTGCATTTATCTGTCATCACTGTTAATGTCCATGTTACACTGAGACTTCAGGTATTACTTATTTATATGGTTGTACTAGCACAACTTGATATCTGTGAAGGGAAACCACAATATAGTCACTATGGATGTGTTACTGTTTACAGATTTGTGGATAAAACTGATAATATTTCTTAACACACCACACACTGTATTTTCTAATAAATTTCACAAATAATTCCTTATATTTAGCTACAAAATATGTGTTACTTTTTAGCAGACTAAGATGATTTGTTAACACTCTTACAAATGCTTCTCACAGTACCCACATAAAATATTTCAAATTTAATTCTAAATTAAAATTCTTAAAAGTTTTAGAGCTCCTTAGATTCCTTTTCTGACTACCAATGTAGACATACAGATATATCTGTAATTTCTCAGACATTAAAAGTACTTTTTTGTGTTTTATAACAATATTAGGGAATAAATCTAGAAAGCTTAAGAATGCAGTAAAAAAGATCAAGACTTTCCCCTAAATATGACTTTAAAACATTCTATGTCTTTTAAAGTAACATTTTTGTCTTGGTTAGATTATCCCTCTGTGACTAACTTGACCATGTTATTTTGAATATAAATAGAAAATAAATGTGACAAAATAAGTGAAGAAACAAATCAAGATGTAGCTGTACAAACGTTCCTTAAAAAAAAGTAAGCTTCTTAAAAACATACACATGGTTGTAGGTTACAAGTCTGAGAAACACATCAATGTGCTTACAATGATAATGAAAAGCATTATATAAAACTTTAAGTAATTTCTACCCATTTATTATTGGAAAAATAAGCTAAAAAAAGTCATATATATGTCAAAGAAATCTATCAATGGCATTCTAAAATGATTCAGCATGGTGTACCATTCCAAATTCCTGTATAATAAAAAGAAAGAGTAAAAATCTACACAGAAAATGCAGATAGCCTTACATCTGTTTTGTGGATAAAATTTGTTACTGGAGTTGTCAACCTGACAGATGTTCTCAGTGAAAAGTTTCACTAAAATACAGTAGAAAACTAACATAATGTCAATTATATTTAAATTTTTTTTAATTGGAGGAAAAAAAAACAATAGACAGCGATTAAGAAATACTAATATCTATCCTCAAACACTTCATTCCTATTATTTGTTTTCTTTTTTTTTTCCCCCTCCACTCCACACGTCTTGTGGGATCCTAGTTCCCCGACCAGGGATTGAACCTGGGTCCCCTGCAGTGGAAGCACAGAGTCCTAACCACTGGACTGCCAGTGCATTACCTCATTTGTTTTCAAATGTTAAAAAAGACTTTAGGAAATGCCATAAAAAATTAATACAGATCTAGGTATTCCTAAATTTAAAAGTTGATATAAATTCTCTTGTAACAAGCAAGGAGTTAAAGTAGTCAAAACTCTTCTTATATTCCCTACATAGCAGTCTTCATTTCATTCACTATACATTTCATATTTAAGATTCTGCACAAATACTATATGCTTTCTGGAGCAGAAAAGCTACTTAGAATTGTGACAAGCTACAATAATTTTTAAATTTGAACGATTTAAGTATATAACTTATTTCCAGAAGTTTAAAAAACATAGCTACTTTGTCTTTTGAAACGCATACAAAATAGAAAACAAACCATTTAAATCCCATTCCTAAGGCCTTATTTATTCTTTGCCACAGAGCTTTGCTTGTTTTCACGTACTAGCAAAATTCATTGACTATTCAAGAATTCCAAAAGCAAATCCAGAAACCAATCTTGACTGAAAAGAATTACTTTTCCTACCATTTGCAGTCTAACACTAGTACTACTGTGTTAAACAGATTACGGATCTCAGATTCATGGCACATATGAAATCACTTCAAAAGACTACAGAAAATCTCACTAGAAAATATATCAGTTCTACTAATATAACAAAGTTATAAGCCACACAACATACTATAAAAGTAAAACAGTGACATCCAAGCTAAATGCAATCTAAATGATAAGACACTGAATTTTTTTTTTTTTTTTAGTTTTATAAGACCTTGGGGAAAAAAACTCAGAACAAAGTTTATAATATAGATTCATATTTCACACCCAATTCTTCAGTTGTTATAAGCAAAAATACTGAACACATGCACTGCACTACACTCTGGCTTTAAGTGATTTTAAAAGAAAACAGAGAGAGGGACATTCAAAGCTCGTTGTAAAAAGCATTAAGATAATGGTCAAAGACAGAAATACTTTTCCTAGACAATTAAGTTTATCACAGTTACTTGCTATAGAGAGCTGAACCGAATTTTCACTTGGTTCAAAGTATGACCAAGAAGATCACACTTTCCTGGCTCCCTAAATTGTTTGTAACCACAGGTGCAATGTCTTGGATGCCTCTTACAGATTTCAGAGATAAGCCTATTACACAGTCAACAGAAAGGAAATAGAAAGAGCATCAGATTTGGTGGAAGGAGAAGGAAATATGATTCTCTACCCACCATCAATAATAACTGTTTGACCAAGAGAAAACCACTTTGCACTTCTGCGTTTCATTTCTTCACCTATAAAACAGGAGACATAATACCTGCCGACTACATCTCAGGGTTACTATAAAGTTCAGTGAGATTATACCTGCAAAGTAGTCAAACTTTAGTGTGCCTAAGAAGTTCCTGGAACTAACTGCCCCAGATATTCAGATTCAGCAGGTCTGGACATGCACACGTAAATCTTTATTTTTAATAACCACTTCCAATGTAGGGATCCCCCAAAGATGAGGCTCACCCTTTGAAAAAAAAATTCCATCACTTTCTTCTGAAACTTTAGTGTTTGTAAGCATTATCCTAGGGGCTTATTTAAAATACAAATTTTTAAACCTCATCCTTAGAAATTCAGATTCAATAAAGTTGGGGCAGGACACAGAATCCTCATTTTTATCAAACACTACAGGTGACTGAGATGTAAATGGCTCATGACCCATCCTTTTACAAACCCTGAACTAGATTCTTCCCCATACACGTTTCTCAAATCGTTCCCCACCTCTCTAGTGTCATCCATGACTAACATTAGGCCTTCATCACTTCTCACTTGAACTAACCCACATGACTTGTAATTAGTCCCTCTACTTTAAGTCTTGTCCCTTACAAATGCATGGTCTACAGGGGGGTCTAAAGCACACATTTCTATCATTCTCTTATCTAAAACCCCTCCAAGGGACTTCCGCTTCTGGCCAAGACAGGGTAACAGAGATGAGATTTACGTTCCTATCCGAAACAACTAAAAATCTGGGCAAAATATATGAAAATGTTTTTCAGACACTGGAAACCAGACAATTTAGGAGAGTGATCGATGAAAGAGAAGAAACAAAAGAAGAAAAAAAGAAGAAAAAAAAAGAAAAGAAGAAAAAAAGCCCCAGCTTCCTGCTTGGAGAGTTTCCAAGCTTCAGAGTGAGGAGGGTGATCCCAGGCAAAGCAGTCTCCCTGATTTAAGAAAATGAAGCACAGAGTCTGGGGAGACCCAAGTAGCTAAGGTTCCCAGAACACTTGTACCAGAGAGGAGGCAGCTTCAGAGAGAGCAAGTAAGACCCAGGAGATACGCAGAGATCCTCAAGTCTTGAGCTGAGCACTGATCAGTATATGCAGTGTATCCAAGGCCTGGAAAACCACTCTTACCCATAGCCAGGGGTATGCTAGAAAATGTGTAACAACTAAGGGCAGTTGGTGGTTTATAGTTCCTGGTTTGCAGGGTTACCAATGACTCTGGTGTGAATACTCCTACCCATGGCCAATTTCAAGCTATCAAGGAATATCACTGAGTGCAAAGATGGGAAGAGATACATGGTAACACATTAAACATTACAGAATATTTCTAAAATAGTGATACAATAAATTACCACTAAAGCATCAAAATAGTAATAAGTAATAATATAATTTGGAAGTAATGAGTTTTGAGTATTTATCACCTTTATTCTTAATATAACTGATTTAACTATAAGTGTATATAATTTAATTCTATTTAGAATTAAGCCAGCTCACAAACTTCCCGATATTTTGAAAACTGGCCCTCACAAGTTCTAGTATACCACTGCCTGTGGCTCACACAGGGCCAGGAATAGTTTGTATACCTACAAGCCAGAGTAGAAAACCTCATAATTCATAAGACATCAAGTACAGTGCTCAGGAGGGCACTGCCTCAGTAGAGGGACAAAATGAGCTCTAGACTAAAGATTGTTCTAGTCCCACCTAACAAAGATTAAAAGCAAGCCCCAAAAGAATAAATCCATTTGCAAGGAACTTAACTGTATCCCAGAACAAAGCTCAAAAATATTTATAGGAATACAAAAACGTCTACCACCGAACAACGTAAAATGACAATGTCTGGCATCCAATAAAAAATTACCAGACATGCTAAGAAACAGGAAGATACTACATATAATGAGAAAATCAATCAATAAAAAAGGACACATACATAAAAGATTTACTAGGCAGGAACATTAAATCAGTTATAACTGTAGTTAATACATTCAGAAAGATAAATGGAAAGATTAAGCATGTTAGGTACAGATATGAAAGATATTTTTAAAAATTGATTCTTCTAGTAATGAAAAATGCTTGTTGGGATAAACAGCAGATTAGATACTGCAAAGAAAATGTCAATGAACATGAAAGCATAGCAACAGAAACTACAAAATAAAACACAGAGACAAACAAGACTGAATAAAAAAAGCATAAACGAGCTGTGAGACAACATCAAGTGGCCTAGTAGATGGGTAACTGGAATGCACAAAAGAAGCAGAAAAAAATGTCTGAAGAAGTAATGGCCCCAAATTTTTCAAATTTGACGGAAATTATAAACACACAGATCACAGAGACTAAACCCCAAGCACAAGAAACATGAAGAAAACCACAGCACATCATAAGCAAATTGCTTTAAACAAGTTAAAAAAAAAAAGAATATCTTAAAAGCAGACAGAGAAAAATGACACATTATATACACGGGAAGAATAAGATTGAAAGCAGACTATTCACTAGAAACAACACAAGACACAAGACAGTGAAGTTTATCTTCATACTGAAAGAAACTATCAACTGATAATTCGATAGTTTTTGAAGGATATGTTCTCTAAGGTGAAATAAAGATGATTTCACATGGTAAATGTTGGAAGATGCCATCACCAACAGAAATAAACTATAGGAAATGTTAGGGGACTTCCCTGGCGGTCCAGTGGTTAAGACTCTGTGCTTCCACTGCAGGGGACGTGGGTTCGATCCCTGGTTAGGGAACTAAGATCCTGCATGCTGCGTGGCGCAGCCCCTACCCCCCCCCTAAAAAAGTGTTAAAAGAAGTTCTTCAGGCAGAAGAAAAAAGATACTGGTTGGAACTCTGGATCTAACCAAATGTATGGAAAGCACCAGAAATGGAAAATGAGGGTAAATCTAAAAGAGTTTTCCCCTTAGTTGTTATATCTCTTTAAAAGATAACTGGGACTTCCCAGGTGGTACAGTGGTTAAGAATCCCCTGCCAATGCAGGGGACATGGGTTCGAGCCCTGAGCCCAGAAGATCCCACATGCCTCGGAGCAACTAAGCCCATGTACAACTACTGAAGCCCGCGCGCCTAGAACCTGTGCTCTGCAACAAGAGAAGCCACCACAACTAGAGAAAGCCTGCATGCAGCAACAAAGACTCAATGCAGCCAAAAATGAATAAATAAATAAATTTATTAAAAAAAAAGATAATTGACTATTTAAAACAAAGTAATACCAATATACTGTGAAGTTTATAACATGCACAGAAGTAAAAGGTAATAACAGCACAACAACCAGACAGGCAATAATAGCACAACAACCAGGAAGGTAATAATAGCACAACAACCAGGTAATAACAGCACAACAACAACCTTACAACAATACAATGTTGTAAGGTTCTTATACTACATGTGAAGTGGTATAATATAATTTCAAGATACTCTGTGATAAGTTAAAGATGTAGACTATGAACCCTAAAAGCAATCACTTGCAAAAAAAAAGATAGTTAATAAGCCAACAAAAGAAATAAAACAAAACATAAAAAAATACTAAATCCAAAAGAAGGCAGAATAGAGGGAAAAGAGAACAAAGACAATATAGGAAAAAAATTTAAACAATAGCAAGGTAGTAGGTTTAAACGTAACTACAGCTAATGTAAATGGTCTAAAATCAGTTTTAAAATAGTTATTTGGAAAAAGTTGCTTGGAAAGAATAACAATCAATAAATATTTAAAGATTCAAGTAACATAAATTAACCATGATGGAATTAAATTAGAAATCAATACTAAAAGTATATCTCAAAATCCTGAAATATCTCAAAATAAATAGCATGTTTCTAAATACCCCATGAGTCAAAGAAGAAAGAGAAATGAAGAGAGAAATTAGAAAATAGTGTAACTAAATGAAAATAAAAACACAACATATTAGCATCTGTGGGATGCAACAAAAGCAGCACTTAAAGGAAAATTTATAGCAGAAAACATTAGAAAAGAAATAAGAACTCAACATAATGACATCAACTTCCACCTTAAGAAACTAGGGAAAAAAAGAATAATATAACCCATATAAAAAAGAAAGGGAATAATAAAGAACAGAAATCAATGAAAACTGAAAACAGAAAAACAAACATCAATAAAACTGATAAATCTCTTGCCAGACTGCTCAGGAAAAAAATATATAAATTATTAATTTTAAGAAACAAAGAGGGACTTCCCTGGTGGTCCAGTGGTTAAGAATCCGCCTTCCAATGCAGGGGACGTGGGTTCAACCCTTGGTCGGGGAACTAAGATCCCACATGCCGTGGGGCAACTGAGCTCACGAGCCTCAACTAGAGAGCCTGTGTGCCGCAACTACAGAACCCACGTGTTCTGGAGCCTGTGTGCCACAACTAGAGAGAAGCCCACACACCACAACAAAAGATCCCACATGCCGCAACTAAGACCCGACACAACCAAATAAATAGATAAATTTAAAAAAAAATGTGGTATAACTGTAGATTCTGTATTTAAAAGATAATTATTCCAACAAGGGACCCAAGACAAATCAATGGGGAGAAAAATAATCTTCCCAAAAAATGATGCTAACAAAAATGGAATATCCACATGCGAGAGAAAGCTGGACATCTATTTTTGCATTACGTTCAAAAATTAACTCAAAATGAATCAAAGACCAATGTGTAGGAGCTAAAATATAATATTCTTAGAAGAAAAATAAATATAAATACTTGTTACCTTGGATTAGACAATGGTTTCTTACAAATGACCCTAAAAGCACAAGCAACCAAGGACAAATACTACACGATTCCACTTATATGAGGTAACTAAAGTAGTCAAATTCATAGAGATAGAAAATACACTGGTGGTTTCCAGAGACTAGGGAAAGAGGGTAATGGAAATTTATTGTTTAATGGATAGAGTTACAGTTCTACAAAATCAAATTAGTTCTAGAGGTGGATGATAGTGATGACTGCCCAACAATGTGAATGTACTTAATGCCATTAAAACTGTACACTTTAGGGACTTCCCTGGCAGCGCAGTGGTTAAGAATCTGCCTGCCAATGCAGGGGACACGGGTTTGAGCCCTAGTCCAGGAAAATTCCACATGCTGCGGAACAACCAAGGCCGAGAGCCACAACTACTGAGCCCGCGTGCCACAACTACTGAGGCCCGTGCACCTGGAGCCCGAGCACTGCAATGAAAAGTAGCTCCCACTCACTGCAACCAGAGAAAGTCTGTGCACAGCAACGAAGACCCAATGCGGTCAAAAAACAAAAACAAAACTGTACACTTTAAAAATGGTCAATTTTAGGGACTTAAACACACACACACACACACACACACACGAATATTAGCCACAAAAAGAATGAAATATTGCCATTTGCAGCAACATGGATAGACTTAGAGATTAGGCTTAGTGAAATAAGTCAGACAGGAAGACATATACTATATGATATCACTTACATGTGAAATCTAAAAAATAATACAAATGAATATATATGCAAAACAGACTCACAGATATAGAAAACAAACTGTGGTTACCAAAAGGGAGAGGGAAGGGGGGATGGACAAATTAGCAGTATGGGATTGATAGATACAAACTACTATAAAACAGATAAGCAACAAGGATATACCATATAGCACAGGGAATTATATACTTTAATCTTGTAATAACCTATAATAGAATATAACCTGCAAATATACTGAATCACTATGCTTTACACCTGAAACATAATAGTGCATATCAACTACACTTCAATTTTTAAAATGGTCAATTTTATGTTATGTATATTCTACCACAATTTAAAAATTAAAACTAAAAAGAAAGAAGCAACCAAAGGAAAATACAGATAAACTGGAATCATCAAAATTTAAACCTTCTGTGCTTCTAAGAACTCTATCAAGATAACGAGACAAACCACAGAATGACAGAAAATATCTGTAAATCACTCATCTACAAAGAACCTTTACAACTAAACAAAAAGACAAGCAATCTAAAAAATGAGCAATGGACTTGAATACATATTTCTGCAAAAAAGATGTACAAAAAGCCAATAAGCTCATGAAAAGATGCTGAATATCATTGGTCATCAGGGAAATACAAGTCAAAACCAAAATGAAATATCACTTCATACCCACCATGATTAATATGACAAAAAAATGGATAACAATACTGACAGGATATGGAGAAATTGGTACCCTCATAACTTGCTGGTATAAATACAAAATGTTGCAGCTGCTTTGGAAAAGTCTGGCAGGTCCTTAATAAGTTAAACATAGAAGTACCATATGACCCAGAAATTTCACTCCTAGATATATACCCAGCAAAAAGAAAACACTTTCACACAAAAACTTGTCCATGAATGTTCATAGCAACATTATTCATAATAGGCAAAAAGTGAAAACAACCCAAATGTCCATAAACTGCTGAATGGATATATAAAATGTGGTACACAATGGAATATTCATTCAGCCATAAAAAGGAGTGAGGTGTTGACACATGCTACAACATGGATGAACCTTAAAAACATAAGTGAAAGAAGTCAGTCACAAAAGGTCACATATTGTATAATTCTATTTATATGAAATGTCCAGAACAGGCAAATTCATAGCCAAAAGCTACAAAAAGGAGATTCGTGGTTGCAGAGACTGGAGGAAGGGAGGAGATGGTAGAAAGTGATTGCTAATGGGTATGGGGTTTCTTTTTAGAGTGATGAAAGTATTCTGCAGGTGATGGTTATGTAACTTGGTGAATATATTAAAAATTACTGAATTATACACTTTAAAGGGGTGAATTTTATTATATCTAAATTTTATATTATCTCTCTCTCTTTTTTTTTTTTTTTTTTTGGCTGTACATCACGGCATGCAGGATCTTAGTTCCTTGACCAGGGACCAAACCCATGCCCCCTGCAGTAGAAGCACAGTCTTAGCCACTGGACCGCCAGGGAAGTCCCCTATGTTATCTCATTTTTTATGTTATTTTTAACTTACCTATTAAAAGTACGGTATACATACAGAGAAGTACGCAAATTTTAAACGTGCAGCTTGATGAATTATCACAAAGTGTAGAGGTATATATATATTTTTAAGAGTTCCAAGGATAATTTTGATAAACAAACAACCAAGGATTAAAACTACTACCTCTGCCTCAAGTGTCTTTACCTTCTTTCCTTTGCTCAGCTAACATTTATCTTGCCCTTCAAGTCACAGATCAGATGCAACCAACTCCTATAAGAAGCTATGTGGGGCTTCCCTGGTGGCACAGAGGTTAAGAATCCACCTGCCAATGCAGGGGACATGGGTTCGAGCCCTGGTCCGGGAAGATCCCACTATGCCGTGGAGCAACTAAACCCAAGCGCCACAACTACTGAAGCCTGCACGCCTAGAGCCTGTGCTCCACAACAAGAAGCCACTGCAATGAGAAGCCCGCGCACCACAAGGAAGAGTAGCCCCGGCTCACCGCAACTACAGAAAGCCCGCGCACAGCAACGAAGACCCGATGCACCCAAAAAAATTAAATAAATAAATAAATAAATAAAAGACTTTAGCCACAAGGAAGCTATGTGTTCTCAGGGAATCCTGTGCATAGCTCTTATCATACCACTGAGCACATGTGGTATTTTCCGAGCTCTTTTTTAAAGCAAGAACTCTTAAATTATATGCTAAAGAAACAGAAGTAAAGCTGCTCTAGTTAAAAACAAGGGTAAAGTCATTGCGTGACAGTAAGCTTGCCCACCCTCCCTCAAACTATTCCCCTAGGAGTCTGAAAATTACTACTTACTATACTCTTCTATTCACTTGTATTTCATTCACCAAAACTAGTTTATAGCAAGGCCTCTCATATCATTTCCCTGATGCTTAGAAAACATTAATTAAACATTATTACTGAGACATTATTCAAACTAAAAGTAAATATGGAGGATAAATCAGTAAGGGGAAAAATGTTTAAGAAAAGGGAAACAGTATCAATGGAGGTACTGAAACAGAAAAAGCCTTGGCATATCAGAGGAACTGAAATGAGGCCAGTGAGGCTGGACCTTAAGTGGGCAAGGGAGGAAGCATCATGAAATAAGCTTTAAAGCAGACAGGTGTCAGACCATGAAGGCCATAATAGGAATTTGATCTTTGGGGTTTTTTAAATTTACTTTTTAATTTTGTTATGTACTTTTAATATGAAGTATTTATTCCATAGAAGAATTTTAAAGAAGAGAATGACGCAATCTAATATACAGTTTTAAAAGATCATTCTGACTGCTGTGTGAATGTGAACTCAAGAGCATAATGGGAAGGGAACAAGAGTACCCTAATAAATTTGAACAAAGGGAATAAAAGAATAAACATGTAAGCAGGAAAGTGACTACATCCAATATTGTCACTTGTTTTCATTCATTCAACAAATACTAACTGGGACCAACTGTGGTCCTGGCACTGTTCTGGACACTGGGAAAAGTAAAGTTCCTGCTTTCACAGAGCTTACATTTTGTTTTGTTTTGTTTTGTTTTTTTGCGGTACGCGGGCCTCTCACTGTTGTAGCCTCTCCCATTGCGGAGCACAGGCTCTGGACGCGCAGGCTCAGAGGCCATGGCTCACGGGCCCAGCCGCCCCGTGGCATGTAGGATCTTCCTGGACCGGGGCACGAACCCGTGTCCCCTGCATCGGCAGGCAGACTCTCAACCACTGCGCCACCAGGAAAGCCCAGAGCTTACATTTTGTATAAACAATTCAACAGATAAATTATGTCAGATAAGTACTACAAAACATAAAGCAAGATAAGACAATGAAAATGATGGGAGTGGTCAGGGGGGAGTTCTCTAATGACTTAACATTTTTTAAATTAATTTTTTTATTGGAGTATAGTTGATTTACAATGTTGTGTTAGTTTCTGCTGTACAGCAAAGTAAATCAGTTATAATATACATATATACACCCTTTTTTAGATTCTATTCCCATATTGGTCATTACAGAGTATTGAGTAGAGTTCCCTGTCCTATACAGCAGGTTCTTATTAGTTACTTATTTTATACATAGTAGTGTGTATATGTCAATCCCAATCTCCCAATTTATCCCTCCCCCACCTTTCCCCCTTGGTAACCATAAGTTTGTTTTCTACATCTGTGACTCTATTTCTGTTTTGTAAACAGGTTCATTTGTACCATTTTTTTAGATTCCACATGTAAGCGTTATCATATGATATTTGTCATTCTCTGTCTGACTTACTTCACTCAGTATGACAATCTCTAAGAATGACCTAACATTTGAATAGCAATCATGTAGGACCTGGTAGGCAATGGTAAGGACTTTGGATTTTATTCAGAGTGAGATGAAAGCCACTGGAGAATTTTAATCAAGGGAGTACCATGATCTGACATTTATTTAAAAGGATCATTCCAACAGCTCTGTGCAGAACAGACTGTAGACAGCAAGAGCAGAAACATGAAGGACAGTTCCAGAGGATATTACTGCTATGGGAGAAATACCAGTGCATTATCAGAGGAAGTGGCAAGAAAGTAGCCACTTCAACCTAGATTTTGAAAGCAGGCCAAATCGAATTCACTATCATTAATACTCTGGATGTGGAGCTTTAAAAGAAAGGAGCTTTAAAAGAAAGTCAAAGATTCTAAGAACTACTCCTCCTCTGCTCAGGAGTACTCTGTAAGATTCTGTCCTACTCCCTCCTTTGTTACTGCCTTCTTTTATCCTTGCACAATAACTTCAGTGCTGTGGGCTCTCAAACTATACAGCAGCTTCTACATTTCCCTTCAGAGCTTCAGTTCTATATCCAACTGCCCGCTGGACTCTATAAAAACCTCAAATTCTACTTGTTCAGAAGTGAATTCACCTCTTCCCTTCAGCCCCAATACCAATACCTGGTTCCTCCATCAGAATTACTTACCTAAATGAATGATACTACAAAATACCCTACTGCCAAAACTAAAATCCCAGGAGTAACCTTTTTAATTCCCTTTTCCTCTATCATCCAACCCACCCACCCATACCCATATCCAATCATTCATCATATTTTCTTTTGTACATTATGTGCACTTTAATGATGTCACAGCACAAGGGTAAGGAAAATCATTTAATCTGCTTCCTCTGACTTATGGTATATAAGTGAATGTTCTAATGTTAGTTCAAAGAAAAATTAAGGGAGTCAAATCTTCAGCAAACGAAACAATAAAGTTATAGGAGAAGGATTAATGTTTGGGAAATGGTGTTATTATGACCTACAAATACACAAGTTATCTTTTATAAACACCTATATCTAACTCCACAAAGAACATATATTCCAAGTTGTTGATAAAAATTCGCATTTTCCCAATGATTTACAACCTCAACTGCACAGATGAATTATCAGTAGAAAATCTTTTGATCCCAAATACATAAACCTTTTCATAAAAACTCTTTTAAAAATGCTTTTTAAACAAATATATAGCACCAAGTGAGAGAGTTCATTTGAATGCTGCCCATTTTACAGTGATGGAATGAAATGTGAAAGGCCACCACAATGCCTAAGGATAATTTAAAGGTCTCTATTAGTATTCCAAGTTCAAAAACTGGACTGCATCAGAAAAAAAATTAAAAGAACAAGGAAGAAAACTTCAATAGAGTTCTCCAAATTTCCCCTGAATACAACATCTATTTCTATTTTCCCAGACGCAGCATCAAAAGACTTCAACCAGAAATATTTAAAGCTAGGTACTTTTTCATTTTGGGGTCTTTTGACCTTCTTCCCTTGGCTAGAAAGTCAATTACAGTTTTGCACTTCAACTTGAAGTAAGCTCCTTACAAACAGAGGATAAAATCAGAGTATTTTTCCCTTACCAGAGGCAAAGTCTAAAGTCACTTTGTAATAGCTAAGTCAGCCAGACTCAAGGAGTCTAGTGGCTTATAAACAAACTATTAACTGTTCTTAACTACATAGCAACAAAGCATGTTTATTTCTGTAGCAGAAGTTCTAGCCTATCGAGCAAATTAAAGAAACCTAGGAAGACTGGAATAAAAGATATTTGAAAACACTGGAAAACTCAAAATCAGTCTTTGAAAAAAATCTGTAAACATGAATCAAAGGTGATTCGTCTATACGGTGTAAAGGTACCTACAGCATATATTTGAAAGGAATCTTAATATACTGGGTGTTGGGGTGGGGGGAGAGTTTTAGGTTCCAATCCAAACTAAACTACTTACTAGTTTATATGACCTTGAGCAATTAACTGACACTCATTCCTCACCTGTGAAATGGGGAAAAAGCATTCCTACCACACAGAATTATCCTGAGAATTAAATGAAATAATTTATATAAAGTACTCCCAGTACATATTACATAATCAATAGATACACATAATAATGATTGTTAACATTTATTATGTCCAATACTAGGCACTATACTTTATATTCATCATCTCATTTAAAACTCTCAAAAACCTAGGGGAGGGCTTCCCTGGTGGCACAGTGGTTGACAGTCTGCCTGCCGATGCAGGGGACACGGGTTCGTGCCCCGGTCCGGGAAGGTCCCACATGCCGCGGAGCAGCTGGGCCCGTGAGCCACGGCCGCTGAGCCTGCACGTCCGGAGCCTGTGCTCCGCAACAGGAGAGGCCACAACAGCGAGAGGCCCGTGTACTACAAAAAAAAAAAAAAAACCTAGGGGAGGGGTCCTATTATTATTCCCATTTTACACATGAGAAAACTAAGGCTTGAAAAGTTAAATATTTTCTTCAACATTACACAGATAATTAAGTGGCAGAAAAGAGTCTTACCCACTTTGATATTGTGCTTTACAATAACAACTTTCTCATTATACCTTCACAATAATCTCAAAAGTATACAGGATAGGCATGATCTTCATTTCCTGTAGCATATGGCAACAAACTCAAGAAACGCCTACGATCACACAACTAATAAAGCCAGAATTTGAGCCTAGGTCTTATTGCTCAAACCAGAGTTCAATCTATGAGACTATGTGGCTCTCTATATTATGGTAATAACTCTGTAAACACTGTGAATGAAGAACTCCTTCCAGAAAAAAACAAGAGAGGTTATATCTAATAAACAGATGATACATGACCTATGTTAATACTTCCTCCCAATGGCTGTCAACAGTCAAATTTAGCAGAAGTTAAAATACAGATTCACTTAAGAATATCAGTAACACCATTACCCTACTTACATGAAGTCTGTGAGAATATCCCAGTGCTAATCAAAAGCGGAAGATATTTTGACAGGTCCATTACTGTTTTTTGCGTGTGCTTCTTGTTTAAACAATGACATCATTTAACAGAGAACTAGAAGAGAGTTTTATACTTCTTTGTAAGTCATTCAGTCTCTCCTGCAAACTCATTCCCTCTCTCTGTTCATAAGAGGGAAAAGATTTCCATCTTTGGAAAGGTGTGAAGACTGAACACAAGACAGCACCTAAGGCTTGATACGAAAAGTGCCCTTCATTGTATTTATCTTCTATTTGTCTCCTAGAATAGAAAACTTAAGAGAAGCAAGCCAATTAAATAGTTAATATTGACACAACATGATCAAACAAATGATCTGTAAGATCAAAATTAAAATTGCTTCTTCTATAATTACCTTTACTTTGACTGGATTTTAGTCATGACAATATTTTTAAATATTTAAAAGAAACAGCTACTTTTTTGGTTGTTGTTGTTGGGGGTAGGAGTATATTAATTAATTTATTTATTTTTGCTGTGTTGGGTCTTCGTTTTTGTGCAAGGGCTTTCTCTAGTTGTGGCAAGCAGGGGCCACTCTTCATCGCGGTACGCGGGCCTCTCACTATCACGGCCTCTTGTTGCTGAGCACAGGCTCCAGACGCGCAGGCTCAGTAGTTGTGGCTCATGGGCCTAGTTGCTCCGCGGCATGTGGGATCTTCCCAGACCAGGGCTCGAACCCGTGTCCCCTGCATTAGCAGGCAGATTCTCAACCACTGTGCCACCAGGGAAGCCCCAGCTACTTACTTTTTAACCAAAAGGGGTATGAGCAAATATGGTCATCTGATTCATGACAAAGGTAAAACTATAGTACAGTGGGGAAAGAAAGGTTTTCTTCAATAGATTACAGAGGGTCAACTAGATATCCATATGGAATAAAATGTGATTTGACTACTACCTCATGCCGTACACAAAAATCAATTCAGATAGACTACGGATCTAAATGGGAAAGGTAAAAAAATTTTTTAAACTTTTTAGAAAAATTTAAAAACTTTTTAGCAGGAGAACAGCTTCATCATCTTGGAACAGGCAAAGATTTTCTTGAGCAGGTCACAGAAAGCAGCATTTGAAAAAATGGAATTTCCTGACGGTCCAGTGGTTAGGACTGCTTCCATTGCAGGGGGCACTGGGTCGATCCCTGGTTGGGGAACGAAGATCCCCATCGTGTTGCGGCCAAAAACAAAAAACAAAAAAAGAAAAGAAAGAAAAGAAAAAAAAATGGATCAACTGGATTATGTTACAATTTTAGAACTTCTGTTCAGCAAAAGATACCATTAAGATAATGAAAAGGCAATCCAGAGTGGGAAGAGATATTTGCAATGTATATTTCAATCAAAAAAGGACTCATGTTCCAATATATTTTAAAAATTCCTATAAACCAATAAGAACAAGATACACACCTAATGTTTTTTAAACAGGCAAAGATTTGACCACACAAAAAATGAAAGCCAATTAGCCAATAAACATGAAATGATGCTCTACTTCATTATTCATCAAGGAAACAAAAATCAAAACCATATGACTATGATTTTTTAAAAAGGCAAAACAAAAATTGACAAGAGGGAATTCCCTGGCGATTCAGTGGTTCAGACTCTGGTGCTTTCATTGCCAAGGGCCCAGGTTCAATACCTGGTCGGGGAACTAAGATCCCACAAGCCTACACCACGGCAACAACAACAACAAAAAAATTGACCAAGAATGTGGAGCAACCAGAACTCTGATACACTACTGGCAAGAGTGTAAACTGATATAACCACTCTGAAAAACTGTCAATATCTACAGTTCAATAAATACACACTGTCTGACCCAATCATTTCAATCCTAGGTATATAGCCAATAGAAATGTATACATATGGGGGAAAAAAGAGAAATGCATGCATATGTTCATCTAAAGACATGTATAAGAATGTTCATAGCAGCACTATTTGTAACTACCTAAATGCCCATCAACAATAGATATATGACTTGTTGATTATTCACACAATGAAATAGTATACAACAATGAAAATAAACTAAAAGTTCATGCAACAATAAAAAGCTCATAAGCATAATGTTTAGCCAAAGAAGCAGACACAAAGGAGTACATACTGTATGTTTCCATTTATATAAAGTTCAAGAACAGGTAAGACTAATGTGTGTTGATACAGTTGATTTAAACATGGCTGACCCCATCTACATGTATATATGTATATGTACACATACACACACACACACAGAGCATATGACGCAAGCAGTACCAATCACAGTTCCTCCATGAGATCTGTTTGTATGGCTAATGAAATAGCCTAACAGATAGGATTTTTCTCTAGAGTAGCAAAAAATAAGGTTGAAATTCCCTGTGGCCAAGCAAAAGAAGGAAAAAGAGCCCTAAAGGGCCATCATTTAAACAGTTTGATTTAGTTCTGCCTGAAGCGAGATAAACAATCTGAACTTTTCAACTTCATAAGTCAAAAATATTCCCTTAGTTGACTGATGACTTTCAAAAAATGAAATGAGAATGCATCTATACATCATTCTGAGGTCCAAACTAGCTTGGTTGTTCATGGAACAGACCAGTTTGGAAATGATTCTTGGACTAGCAAGACTGATTTATTTCAAGATACATTAACTGAGCACGTTATGTCACTATGCACTTACCATCATTAAGACAGAATCTCAGCTCTGTACAATGGTTCACCTTCAGTAAACATTTCCAATGTAAGTATTAATAATTCAGCAAGGTCTATGTGAAACGTCTGATGTAAAGCTCCCTCTATTAACTTCAATTTGTATAAATGTCTTCCTTTCAGTAATATTCCTCACTAAAACTATCTTTCAGAGCTTCCTAGCTGTAAATAACATTTTGAAAATGGTTACAAATAATTATGATTGTGCTTGTTTTAAAATATTAAAAACAAGTCTTACACATATTGTAAATCCACTATACTTCAGTTGTTAAAAGTCTTATATTTATAATGATTTTAAATTCAAATTCTGCAATGCTCTAGAGTGGTTATGAATTTCTCAATTAGTTAAATTTAGAGAAAAGGATAGATTTCCATTAATTTTATTCAGTGATTTTTATCTTTAAGGATGTTATGTAATGTCAGTTCTTTAAAAGCCAGTCACAGTTAACAAATGATTACTTAATCCTTTCTAAAAGACATGTTCCATCTGTCCTAAGAATTCTCAATGGTTTTGGTCAACAGATATCAAGAACCAACAATGAAGACTACGAAAAGTCTTCTAACACAACATTTTTAATCAACTATATGCCAATATAAAATTAAAAATTTTTTTAAAGACTAGGAAAAATCTTAAAAGCAAATAAAAAAATCAACAGGAGACAAACTAAGGTAAAGAGTCATATTGAATTAGAACATTTTCCCATTCTTCTCTCAGGACAGAGTCCTCCAAGAAATATTTTTTGATATCATCATCAAGGGCTGAATATCAAAATGCAAAACCCTTGAAATCTTATCAGATTTCTAGCAATTCCTCTAAGTTCTTGAATTTTTACTGTCAATTATCTCAGAGAGGACAAAAAAATTTCACCAGTATACTAATCCACCTCTAAGTGGATGCTCCACCACCTCTAAGAATCTATAGAGGTTAGGGAGTTCCCAAGCTAGTTTTGATATTTCAGAAACCTAAAACTGCCATAACACAAGTCTCATATAGTTGATTCTCATTATTCACAGTAGTTATGTTCCATAAAGTTGCCACAAACACTGAATTAGCCAATACTGAACCATTTCTCCTAAGGGAAATGCAGAGTTAAGTTCCTGCAAGCCTCTGGTCACATTTTCATCATCTGATCAATACATAACCTTGTTTTATGCATGTTTCTGTTTAAATACACCTTATTTAATATATATTATTGATTCATTAACATTGAACTTACAGCCAACAGCACTGTAACTAGTACTAAAATGAAACTTGTCTAACACATATTTTCTATTTTCTCTGTAAGATACATCACAACCATCACAACCTAGACAGCACTTCAGCACGACACTTGGAGGTCACTTTAAACAGCAAAATCTCACCCCCAGAAACACAAAAATGTGAAAGACATGGCACTAAACAGACCATGAAAAGAACACTGTTTACAGTATGCGAGCTGAAAGAAGGCAGGTCATGACCTTGTTCAACCTCAGTTAGGAACATGTGCCTTGGGCAACTCAAATTTTTCACCACTCTGCACGTCTGTGAATGACCATGAAAGTTCCAGGAGTATTGATTTTGGTGTTACAAATAAATTTTAGCAAGTAGGTGAATTCATAAGTACAAAACCTGCAAATAATGAAAATCAACCATATTTACATTCTTATCAGTCTACCTGTTTCTTGACTAGAAAGTTATATGGCCACATTAGTTATCTCAGTGCTGACCATAAGTATTAATAATGCAATTTTTTTGGTAAAAACCTTTGAAAATATAGATTTGAGGGGAAATAATAAATGAGAAGTTTTATAGGGAAAGAGTTGGGAACTGTTACCCAGAAAATACACATACCTAAAAAACAAATAGAAGATAATCTTATCTTAATTCTATTTTTCTGCTTAAGAAATTTTAATGTGCTAATATAATTGACCTAACCTAGGATCATGTGTTTAGAACACATGATACTGCAAAAACAAGGTAAAGCATTCTCACAAGCATAAAGCACAGTATACAACTGCAGGCTTCTGGACTTCAATCTACTGTTAAATCAGTGTGGAATACTTTTCTGGTTAATTCCCTCACTTCTTTCAGTCCTCTGCTCAGATATCACTGTATCAGGCTTCCCTGACCACCTACATATGATATTCCCTGATGGCCACTCCTTGCCTCCACACAACCACAATCTCCATCCCCTTTACCCTACTCCAGTTTTTTCGACAGCACTTATCACCATCTGACATATGTTTAAATCATATGAAACTTCCAGTTTAGTTGGTCAAAAATGATCAAATAACAGCCTTTTAATAAGGTTCAATGGAATATTTGCTTGCTACCTCCCACAACTTAAATATAATCTCCACTAGAAGGACGTTGTCTGTTTTCTTCTCTTTTATAATCCAGAGCCTAGTCAGAGCTTGATGTCTAATACTATTTGTTAAATGAATAACTACTATACAATCATTATTAGACACATCCTTAATATAAAGTACAAATATAGCTTAACCCATTTCAACAACCACTTAATATACTAGTGTATTCCCTTCCATTCCTATTATATGTGCATTTTTTAAGTCAAAATTCACATTCATATTCTTAATTTTACATTCTGCCTCACACCCACTTAACATTTCACACGGTTAAGTCTTAAAATTGTTAATGGATATAGAAAAACCTTGTAAGCAGTCCCTAATTCAACCATATCCATTCTGTTAGGACATTTAGACTACTTCTCATACTTTATTATTGATTACAAATAACCCTTTGATGAATGTCCTTGTACATTCTTTACATTTCTGCATCCCTGACTACTTGTTTAAAACAGACTTATTGGGTCCTAGGACATGAAACTTTTAGGGTTGTGATGAACACCGTCAAGTTGCTTTTAAGATAAAGCTTTTATATTTTTATATTTTATACTTGTTAATATAAAGCTGCATATGTTAAAACTTCTAAATTTAAGGTGATTACAAAACAATGCATTAAAATATCCTTATTAAGCATATTTTATATAGAAAGGTGGCTTATACTACAATAATTTGCTATCACTTGATGTACCTTTAAGTGTTTTAATGTTACTAATGAAAGACGATTTTAGATTTAGGCTAACCAATATATTATTCCATTTAATGTTTTCTAATAAACCTAATCAACTTTTTTAAATTTTAAAAAAGTTTAATCTGATATTCTGATTTAAAAAAAGAAAAAAGAGCATTTCGAAGAAAGTGTGTGGCGGTGAGGAAGGGCTCAGATTTTTATTTTTGTTCCAATTCCTACACATCTCAGAGAAAAAACAAAAACAAAAAACTGAAGATGGCATGTCATAAATATGGCAGAAATCAATAAAGGTTAAAAGGGACACTTCCTAGAAGTTCTGTGAAGGTGTTCTGATATTCTGCTCAAGGCTACAGAATGGTTATATATACTGATTCTAAGGTATTTCAATTTACCTAAGGAATATTTTCTTATCTGAAAAACCACAGAGTAACTTGACATTGAGGCAGCAATGTTTATCAGAGAAACACATAGGTGCCGAATGCCAAATGGCTGATTATCAGAACTTCAGACTAAACATATCTCTCAGGAACCATTGCCAAATGCCAGTTCACTCCATTGTTTTAAGGTCATGGCCCAACTGCCCACTGTAAGAAACCCCAGTGTAAAAGATTATTTACCAAGAAACACAGGACATGGCGGGGCGGGGTGGGGGGGTAAAAAAAGATGTCAAGTGTCATCAAGCTTCCCTACTAAAAGATAGTTTTACGCTGTTCTCCTTTATCACGTCTAATTTCTGGTTTTAATATCAAACGCTTATCACTAAAGTCTTTTTATCTTTTTTTTCCCCCTGTCCTATTTCCCTATTACCTGTTGGTTTCAAGTGAGAGAAATCCAAACTCAAACTGGTATAAGCAAACAAAGAAAATTACTGACTTAGTAACTGAATGACCTAGGGGTAGATTTAGCTGAGGTACAGGAATTCGATGTCATTAAAATCCAGTTTTTATTCCACTTTTAGCTCCGTTTTTGGATATTTAACATTCAAACATATTTATTAAGTATCTACTTTGTTTTAGATGTTGTGGAAGCAGTGGAAATAAGACAGGTAAGGAAGGTCCCTACTTTTATTGAGTTTACACTCCAGTAACAGTAAAGTCTTGAGATTCACTCTGATTGGACTAACTTCAGTCATGTGCTCATCTCTCATGAACCAATCACTTGGCCAGTGGTGAGCTGATCCGGCTTTAGCCTGGATAATATATTCCACCCCTAGGACTAGGTATGGGCCTGCACTGGATCACGTTAACGTCCTTTATCTTTTTATACCTCTCTTTCTACAATAATAACCCTTCTCCCAATCAGTATGTTCATCAAAATCTTATAGAACACACCTAAATTGGATATTCCAAATTAAACCGTGCTTTATAACTAAACCATTTCTGATGATTTTATTTTTCACTAAAAAAAGTTTTATCTTTATCCAGAAGAAATAAATTAATGTAATTTTTGTTCATTTCTCCAGAAATGTCAGCATAAATTTCACCATACAGAGCTATGAAACTTTCTATAAATCGATGGAAAAGTTAGCGCAGATTCACATTTTAAACTAATCATACAAATATAAAAGATAATCTTTTCCCTAGAAGTGAAAGGATAAAACTTTTATGATTCTATGATTTCATAACAAAAGTAGTAAAAACATTTAGGTTTAAAATCTTTCGAAAATTAACATTATGTGATATCATTTACATAAAGTTCAAATCAGAGAAACTAATCTGTATTATCAGAAGTCAAGATAAAGGTTACCCTTGGCATGGGGAAGTAGAAAGTGACTGAAAGGAGGTTCTGCTGGGACTTCCCTGGTGGTCCAGTGGGTAAGACTCCGTGCTCCCAGTGCAGGGGCCTGGGTTCAATCCCTGGTCAGGGAACTAGATCCCACATGCTGCAACTAAGACCTGGTGCAACCATGTGTATATATATATTTTTTTTCTTTTTTTTGGGGGGGGGGAGGGAGGGAGGGAGGAAGAAAAGAAAGAAAGGAGGCACTGCTAATGTTCTCTTTCTTGATCTAGTTGCTGGTTCAGTTTCTGGAAATTCACTGACCTTTATACTTAATGATGATGTGTTTTTCGTATTTATGTTATACCTCAACAAAAAGGTTTTGAAAAAGTTTATTACATTTGCAATTAACAGTCCTATAAACAAGAAGCTAGAAGAATAAACTTACAGTAGAGATGTATCAATGGGGACCAATAATAATGAAGAGGCACATTTCATTTTCTAGCAGGTAAAGGTATACCTCTTAAGTAACAGGCCACAATTACTTCTATCCCATTATTTTAGAGCCCAACTATTGTTCTTCTTCCCTTCACTTTATACTATCATTGTGACCAAATCCAAGTTTCCAATCATTCTGGGCTAATCTCCGTTTCTTCCAATTTATATCTAGCAATAGCTGTTTCAACAGGAACCACACATTTATGAACACACAATATAAACAAAACATATGTTTTTCATTTATAAAAACTTTTCTGGGGGGCTTCCCTGATGGCGCAGTGGTTGAGAGTCTGCTTGCCAATGCGGGGTCACTGGTTCGTGCACCGGTCCAGAAAGATCCTGCATGCCGCGGAGCGGCTGGGCCCATGAGCCATGGCCGCTGAGCCTACGCGTACGGAGCCTGCGCGTCCGGAGCTAGCTCCGCAACGGGAGAGGCCACAACAGTGAGAGGCCCGCGTATTGCAAAAAACAAAAAACAAAAAACTTTTCTGGGAAAATTCAGGAACTCAAATTCCATATATACTCTAAGTGCATTTGCCACCTTAATTTGTCATCAATAAATTGAGCATTAATTGTTTTAACTCTAAAAAAAAAAAAAAATCACTAGATCCCCTCATAAAAATCACCCAGAAAAGCATGCAGTTAACAATGGCACACATACAAAAAGTAAACTTCCAATGCAATGATTGAAAACACCCTCAGATGTTATTCAGCCCTGAAGACACACCCTAACAGCTTTTTTGACACTTAGAGGAAAATGAATATGAACTTTATATTTAGATATTTGGTAACAAACTACAATTCTCTGAGGAGAGATTTTCTCTTGTATAAAAGAGGAAAGCATACCAATCTTAATATTGATAATTATCATATTAATAAAATGAGATCATTGTAGAATGTTGTCAGTTTCCTTTATCCAATTCAGGGGAGTTTCTAAACTCACAAGATATCCCCTTCTCCATTTTTGAGCAGTTCAAAGTGGTAACAGGGTACTTTTAAACATGATGCAAAAAAAAAACTTTTAATTACCTTTATTGGAGAAGAGAGTTACAAATATGTCAGGGTGGAAAATTGGAATACACACTGCAGTTACTGGAATTGAAGGTATCAGTGCATATAGCCTGAATCTAAACAAAAGGAAACACAAATTGAGGTACATTCAACAAAATAAGGGGCCTAAACTCTTCAAAAATGTCAAGGTCTAGAAACTTGAGGAACTGTTCCAGATTAAAGGAGACTAGAAAGACAGGATAATTAAATACAACGCATGATCCTTGATCTTAAAGTGATGAAAGTATTAGGATAACTGACAAAATTTGATTATGGACTATAAATTAGATATTATATTAATGTTAAATTTCCCGATTTTGATCATTGTAACTGTGATTTTTAAAAAGAATATCCCAGTTAAGGAAAAAAGTCTGGCAGTATACCTGGATCTAATTCCACTCTATGAAACTTCATTACAGCCCTTCATTACCTGAAAATAGCTGCCGCCTCCCGTTCTCCACCCATTCCAACCAAGTCATCCCTTCTCCACAGTAAGCACTCCAAACTCCTTCAAAGGTTCTCAGACACTTCATCATCACCTGGTTACCCTCCTCTTGACACATTCAATTTTTCATTTACTGTTCTTAAAATGCAGCTTCTAGAAGCAAGGCCAACATTGTAAACACGTTCTAACCAACATGGAATACATATTATGGTATATCCCTTATTATGGACAGAATCCCATTAATACAACCTGGTACCTCATTTGTTTTGTTTTGTTCTTTTTTAAACAACTCACACTGTTGGATCTCTGAGATTATGCAAAACCAAACTCCTAAAATTCTCTTATCAAATGCAGCTAGTTCTTCCCCCAGTTGCAAAGGTTTCTCTTCTCAGTGGCCACACCATTTAAATCCCCCTGAAGCTTTTAATCAAGTCATCACTTCTCTCCTTCCTTTGAAACTCCCAACTTTGACCTGCATTTCCTTCTAGATTTCCTCCTACCTCTGAGATAAATTTTCTAAGGCCTTTCCCCTCCACCTTCTCATGCAGTGTGACTCCTCTCTGCTCCCGACGAAATGTACATGTCCCTCCCTTTCTAACCCTCTCTCCATAGGTGAAGTCAAACTCTTTCAGATAAATTTAATCTATAAACAGTTTTATATTTCTAGCCCCAACCAATACCCAAAACTTCAGACTGGCATATTTTGAGCTCTCAATCTAGATATCCCAAAAGTAGTTGTATTCAACAAGTACAAATCCCTAGTCATTTTCTTTCTACCTCCAAAAAACTCTCTCTTCCCTATGTCAACAATCTAAAGGACATATATCTAATCACCCAAACTAAAAAACTTTGAGACATCTTAACTCTTTCCTTTTCCCATCAGTATACAATCAATAAACCCTACTACTTCTACTTCTGAAATGTCCTGAAAAAAACCTTCTACACTTTCTGTCCTATTGTTATTGCTCCAGGTCAGGCCATCATCACCCCATTTAAACAACTGTAATAGCCTAATTAATCTCCCATTCCAATGTATTATTTATCTATTCACAAATATATGTCTTAATAAACAGAGCCCTGGCTGATTTTTCAGTCCCCTAATTAGAAAAAAAAAAAAAAGAGAACAAACAAAACACCACAATGACTTTCTCCCATCTTCAATTCCTAGAAAACTTTTCTTCCTCAAAACCCAATTCAATGATCCATCAGAATTAAATGCTCTCTTTTGTTCCCATAACACTTAAATCTTCTATCACAGAATTTACAATGTACAGTTTGATGTGTGTATATTCCTTACTTGATTACAGGCTCCTTGAGGGAACAGTGCAATTCATGTTTTATTCTCTAGTTAGTACAGTTCTTTAAAATCAGTGAACTGAACAGAATTCTACTCAGAGAACTTTTTCAATCAAATTCCATACTTTTTCAGAAGTTTTTCACTTTTAAGTAACTCAAACTATAGGTTCCTGCCTGTGATTTCAGACAAAATTTTGAAAGCTGTTTTCAGTCATCTATCCTTGCCAGTTGAGTTGTATATATGCACAACTGTATATTTATGCAAAGTATTAATAAAAATATTAAAATAGACAAGGACAAAAAAAGCCTTTTTAGATACATCTCTTAAGTTTGACATAAATCCCTCTGTACCAGTACTTAAGAAAGGTTATTTTACACGTATTAATGTAATGTTCTTAATGCTGATGAACTAGCCTATTTCTCTACCTTACCTCCAAGGACTGGAAAATGATTTCAAAAACTACTGTTTGTTTTTTTTTTTAAATAAGACTTTGTCTGTTTGTAATCTTCTGGCATATTCTGATTCACCACAAATTAACAAAAGCTATCAACATCTCTCTCAGTTCCTTTGTGACATTTAAATGATCTAAAACCTGTGGCATTAGCCAAGTAGGTAGAAAATGAATTCTTGGAATCCAATCAAGTGGTGAAACAACCTGGGTGGGGTTTACAGAACTTTATCAGGCAATGGAATTAAAAGGCAGTTACAAAAAGCCTTAAACTTGAATGGAGAAGAAACCAAAAGACATTGTCTTGGAGTTCCACTGTTACTATATCACAATTTTTGTTAAAGGTTCAATGTGTCCATGTTTGGAATGAGAAAAACCACCTGGACAAAGGCAGCTTCCGAAGCCAATCAATGTCAGGTTGATAATCAGCCAGTCAAGAGATGGTAACTGGTCTGTGTTCATAAACTGTGTCACAGAAATTTCAACCTGCTTGAGACAACAGAACTATTCCCTTAAGTAAGTGACTCTCTGCCAAGGTGAATTAGAATTAAATACTACTAAAATTTAAGTATTATATATCAAACCCACAATATTAATATTACCATGTTAAGTTTACAACTATGTATTTTTTCTTTAAGTTTTTATAGTGTTTAAGAGAACTTTAACATTATAGAATCTGACAGCCTTATAATTCTAAATTTAAAATGGTAACTGACTTCAGCCTTAGGACATTAAGTTTAAAGGCATAAAGTATTTGGTTTGGTTAATAAGCAATATTGTAATGCTTAAGAGAAATTATGACTGACTCTAAGTTCCACTTATTAATTTTAAAGGAGTTTTAAGTATCCGGGAAAGTCCTGCTTGTTGAAATTTTACATTTACTCCGTAAGGTATATAAAGTGCTAAAAAAAAGAGTAAAATCCAGTATAATTAATGTGTAAATATAAGGAATATAATTAAGTTAAGCAGCAGTAGTAGTGCTACTAACAGCTAACATTCAAAGAGCATTTTCCTAGTGCTCAACGTTGTTCCAAGTACTTTACGATATAAAGTCATTCATTCAACAAATAATCACTGAGCATACACCATGAACTAGGTATCGTTCCAAGCTCTGAGAATTAAATCAGTGAACATAAATCAGTGAACTATGAAAACATAATTTCAACCTTCGTGGATCTCATATTTTAATGAGAAGAGGCAAACAATAAATATCAAATATGATAATTACTGCGAAGAAAAATAAACCAGGGAAACTGAAAGGAGGAAGTGCTCTTTTAGATGGTATGAAGAGGGTCGCACCAGTAAGCATCATTCACAGGGAAGTCTATGTAAATGATGCCCCTTGGAAAGTCCGTCAGGGAAAACCTCTCTAGACCAAGCGACATTTGAACCTAAGAAATGAGGGAGCAAGGCATGCAAATATATGTGTATTACAGAAAAAGAAAACAAGTACAAAAGCCATTTTACCTGGAAAGGGTGTTTTAAGGGAGATTTAATCTCTTCAGCAAGAATTACTAAGATACAGTAATCAAAGTGTCATCCCCCCACCCAGGAAAACAAAAATATTCTTAGTTTATATGAAACTTGCTAAATTTATTAAGAGTAATAAAATGTATAAGTTGAACTTAAAAGACAAGTTTTTTAATTTGTTAACTACTCAATATTATTTTACCAAAACTTGTAAATGGTCTTCTTTACACCCAAAAGCAGCCACAGACATCAAGAAACAATGATACTTCATTGCTCTAAGTAATTCATTAGAACTAGAGATCTAAATTTATTTAATGAAACTAGATGCTCTTTACCACATAACAATCATGGAATAGTCTCCTCTTTAAACAAGGTTGTGTCCCTTCCAGTATGAAAGTCATTTTCCTAGATGTAAGAGAAGTAAAACAGGATTTGAGTAGTTGTCATTATTTAATATCTACCCAATGAATGGGCCTCTTTCTTCCTTACTTATCTTGCTGAGTTTAGCTAAAGCCCTCCCTTGTTGGCTTAAGCATTTTTTGCAAACTTTAACTCATTCAGAGCTCTAGCCTCCCCATATTCCTACTGACACATTTTAGTATTAACCATCAGTTATAAACCATCAGTAATACAGGTATTCTTGATACGTTTTCTTTTGAAGTTTATTAGAAATTACCTATGTGAAAGTCACAATATTTTCTCTGAATAACTCATGCATTTTTCTCCCCTCAGTGGAAACTTTTTGTAATTTTAATACATGTTCCATTTTTTTAAATAACATGTTTCATTTTTAAGTGCCTTCTATCAGTATTGTCTACATCATCTGTGGTCATTACCAATCTTTTTTCTGACCTTTCTGAAACTTGCTTTTCTGTGAATTTCTACCTAATAATTTAAAATCCAAAGTGACACAGTCTCTAACTTTTGATTCCCATGATTTCCATTTCTATCTAGGAGACAAAGAACAGTATTTTGGAAAAGCATGGACTTTGAAATCAGACAGATATTTGTCACTTACTAGCCGTGTAACAAACTTCTCTGAGTCTCCATTTCGACGTCAATAAAGAACAGATTTAATGAGCACCTATTTTATATCAAGCGCCTTATATACTCTATATGTAAGTAGAAAGTATGTATCATTTATATTGAGGAAAACAAGAGCTTAGATATAAGCAATTTTCTTAAAGTCACAGAGTTTCTAAGTGCTAGAGCCAGGATTTAAATCCAGGTCTATCTGATTCCAAGCCCATGTTCTTTTCGCTACAACACAAAGAAGAGACTACAAAATGGGTCCACTTGCCCAAAACAAATGTTCAATAATATTTAATCCACACATCCCTCACTGTTCTTCCTTGTTGGTCGGAATCAATTTCATACCAGCAGTTCTCGTCCACATTCAGGAGACTAAACTGCCAGCAAATAATGTATCAAAAGCTCTGATAATCTTTATTGTTAATATATTGTTTAATTAATCCACTTAATTAAAAGTAAAGGGTTTCCCTGGTGGCGCAGTGGTTGAGAGTCCACCTGCCGATGCAGGGGACACGGGTTCGTGCCCCAGTCCGCGAAGATCCCACGTGCCGCGGAGCGGCTGGGCCCGTGAGCCATGGCCGCTGAGCCTGCGCATCCGGAGCCTGTGCTCCGCAACGGGAGAGGCCACAACAGTGAGAGGCCCGCGTACCGAAACAAAAACAAAAAAAAAAGTAAAAATTCTATTACATTATGCCACACGTAATTTTCAGACATTTTTGTGTTAAAAGAGCCTTATATTCAATCATAAAAACCCAGGGTTAGAGAGACATAAAAAGTCAGGTGACTGAACTACCTTATTCAGCATAATGTGCTACTCAACCTCAAAATCCTTAAAACAAACAATGCAGCGAAAAAGGGTTTAAAAAAAAAAAAACTGTCATTCTTGTGAGGTATTCAGATCAAGACAACAGAAATGCTTACCATAGTTTTCCAGAAACCAAGCAACCACCAAACAGAACTCTGTATTTGTCAATATCATCATGGAACTATAGTTTCCCTTAATTATCTTCTCTTTCTCCTCATTCTCTCTTCATACGATTGAATAGCCAATTAAGTGAATGAAAGAATGTCTCCTAGGCCTAAGCACTACCATTCATATCACTTTGAATCCTGCCAATCAGTTAACTGATCTGAGTGAACAGAAACTAAGGGCTAGAACACTAATTTTTTTTTTCCATTTCTTAAAAAGTAAGTTTAAAAAAGGTTTATGGATTAAGGTTTATACACAGGTTTTTACTACTAATAATGTAGTATGGTACTATATTGAAGGACTTCTAAAATGCACCAGCTGACTTTTTAAAAATCTATAATAAGCTGAAAGTGAGACTGACAAAAAAAGAAAAAGAAATCAGATTGATGGAAATGTTCTAAAACTGGACTGTGGAAATGGTTGCACAACAATGTAAATTTACTAAAAATCAATGAATTGTACACTTAAAAATTATGACTCAAATCCTCCCCAAATAACCTATTATTAATGTGACCAGAATGCTTTCTTATACTATTACCTTGAAACAAACACCATCATTTAGATTTATTATTCTGCAAATATGCATGCTTACTTGAAATGAACCCCAAGTATAGTTTCAGCACATAGGGGCCTCTAAGTACTGAACTACAACTGTGGTCCTCTTTTTTTTCTTTTTCTTTTCGGTACGCGGGCCTCTCACTGTTGTGGCCTCTCCCATTGTGGAGCACAGGCTCCGGACGTGCAGGCTCAGGGGCCATGGCTCACAGGCCCAGCTGCTCCACGGCATGTGGGATCTTCCCGGACCGGGGCATGAACCCGTGTCCCCTGCATCGGCAGGCGGACTCTCAACCACTGCGCCACCAGGGAAACCCGGTCCTCTTTAATAAACAAATACAATTCTTGAATATATGAACTTATCATTGTACAAAATTTTAAATGAAACACTAACCAGTAAGAGCTGCCTTACTACAACTGCACACAAAACAAAAGTATAAGGGAACAAAGAGTTTGGATAAATAACACCTTGATGAATAAACTTAAGTGATTTCTATTCTTAAAAACCGAAGTATTCAAATCACAGTTACTTCCAGTTCTGTTTTTGTATATAAAACACAATATTTTAGCAAAAACAGTCCTTGAAGATCTGGAAGAAAATTCAAATGCCACTGTAAAATTTGACACACAAAAAATTCATTAGAATATATGTCAATACAATGGAGCTCGAACAACAAGGAAGACACATATACATGCACATAAATGGTCCTGATGATAGCATCTCAAACCCCAAAAGTAGAGTTTGAATGCTTAAGTTCATATCCCAAACCCTGCATTCAATGCCTGTGTGACACTGAGCAAGATACTTAACCCCTCTGCCTCAACTTGCTCATTTGCAGAGTGAGGATAAAAGTAAACATCCCTGGACTTCCCTGGTTGCGCAGTGGTTGGGAGTCCACCTGCCAGTGCAGGGGACGTGGGTTGGAGCCCTGGTCCGGGAGGATCCTACATGCCTCAGAGCAGCTGAACCCGTGTGCCACAGTTACTGAGCCTGCACTCTGGAGCCCGAGAGCCACAACTGCTGAGGCCCGCGCACCTGGAGCCCGTGCTCTGAAACAGGGGAGGTCACCACAATGAGAGGCCCGTGCACAGCAACAAAGACCCAACACATACATACATACATAAATAACATCCGTACAAGGTTGTGAGGACCAAATAATAATGAATACAGTATTTACATGTATCTAGCATACAGCAAATGTTCAATAATTTTACATTAGTATTATTTTTATAATGATAATAAAAATCATCTAGAGCAGCCCTTCACAATGTTCAATATACATTCAAACTGCCTGGGAATCTAGTTAAAATGAGATTGTTATCGAGAAGGTCTGAAATTTCCATTTCTAACAAGCTCCCAGACAGGTGTCAAGGAAGGACGCTTCTGAGTTATGAGGATGGTTCTCAAGCTTTGGCACACACCAGAATCACTTGGAGGGCTAGTTTAAAATAGATTTCTAGGTTTCACCCCAGAGTTTGAGAGAATTTGCACCTTTAACAGATTGCCAACTGAAATTCCCAGGACCATATTTTAAGAAATAATGCTCAAAGGTTCTCAGCTAGGATGTACATCAGAAACACCTGTGGGGGTTTTGTTTGTTTTTAAATGTAGGTGCCTTTACTATACCCTAGTATTGTGTGATCTCCTAATCTATTAAACCTGACACTCATGCACTGGTTTTTTGTTTGTTTGTTTGTTTGTTTATTTTTGCGGTACGCGGGTCTCTCACTGCTGTGGCCTCTCCCGTTGCGGAGCACAGGCTCCGGACGCGCAGGCTCAGCAGCCATGGCTCACGGGCCCAGCTGCTCCGCAGCATGTGGGATCTTCCCGGACCGGGGCACGAACCCCTGTCCCCTGCATCGGCAGGCGGACTCTCAACCACTGCACCACCAGGGAAGCCCTCATGCACTGTTTTTAAAGAATAAAAACAAACAAAACTTCCAGGCGATTATGATGTATGCTAAAGTTTGAGAACAACTGCCTTATAGTTACAAACAAATCAAAATTTCCTTCATGAAATTTTGCTAAGTTTTTGCTAAATTTTGCTAGAAAGAAAAGTACCTATCCATAAATGTGCCTTAGGTCAAACTGGAAATTGTCCTGACTCATTCACCAAGAACAGCATTTATTCAAATTTAGTGGTAACTCTATAACCTTTACAAAAGTCAATTACTTTTTCCTTCACTCTTCATGAGATGTTCTCCTATAACATGATGCCCAAAGTCAAACATTTAAAATATCTAGGCAAAAAAAAAAAAATTTTTTTTAGGAATTAGTCTAAACTTTTGCATAACGTTTAATTTCCACAAAAGCTCAGCAAATGAAAGAGTACTAGGGTACAAAATGTAGGTATGTGTTACTCTTAAATTATACTTGAACAAAACATCTAATTTTGACAGTTACAGGCCATTTATAATATTCTGGTCCTAATAATTACTGAGTGACAGCAAGCAAAATTCGTTTATAAAGGAAATTAAGTGTATCTTCCAGGCTAACTGTGGGACTTAAATGAAAGAAAAACTATCTGCAGGAACGCAGTAATAAATCTTTCCTACGTCTTCCTTTAAAATTAAGAAAGTGAAATGGAGGGGTAGAAAAGAAAGTACAAAGGGAGAATTTCTCATAAGAAAGTTACACTTAACACTTGAAGCCAGCCTGAAAGGAGTTGCTAACTAGGTATAGCTGACTCTCAATTTTTTAGTAGCCTACAATTTGATCTATAATCTGTATACCACAATGTTATACTGTTCATAAATACAAAATAAATATTTTAAAAGTAAAATGACTTAACCTGAGACTTTTTATGAGAGGGGAGGGAAGGGGAGGGGTGGGTACTCAGGACATTCTTTGAAATAACAGCGGATACTACAGGGTAGCTGTCATAAAAATTTGAATGGGAATCACTGCTTGAAAGGAATTCAAAGAATGAAAAAAAAGCTGCCAACTCATAGGATAAAAGTCCAAAAAGCCATTAGCCGGTCAGGAATGCTATACCAAAGTTTTCAAAACAAAATTTTTAAGTAGGAGGAAAAAAAAAAAAAAAAAAAAGGTGAGGTACTCTTGAAGGCCATCAATGACAGAAATTAAAAGCATCCTGTTTGGCCAAACAACATTAAAACACAAACAGGGTCTACCACACAATCTGAAAGCAAAGAAGGTAGTTCTTTGATGTCCCCTTCTAGAGTTCCTGAAAACTATGAATACCGTAAGAAAAATGTCTAAGTGCTGAGATGTCCAGGTATAAACTAGATCAAGTTCTAGGATTTCTCAAGTTACTTATATCAAAACAGGATAACAATGCATTAATGTTTATAAAGGAAGTTAAAGTTCAAAACCAGACAAAATTATTCTATGGTACTAGAAATCGAAATAGTGATTTCTCATGGGCGTGGGGAGTTAATGACCACAATACAGCACAAGACAGTTTCCAGGGTTTTGATAATGTTCTATTTCTCAGTAATAATTACACAGGTGTGTTCACATTGTGAAAATTCACTGAACTGTACACTTAGGAGAACTTTCTGTGTGTATTAATATGCTAATCATATTTATATATTTTTAAAGTGGGGGGGGAGGGAGGAAATTTCTCCCTCAGGAAATGAAACGTATTACTGCAAAAGCAACATTAAAAATTTTTAGGGACTTCCCTGGTGGCGCAGTGGTTAAGAATCCGCCTGCCAATGCAGGGGACAAGGGTTCGAGCCCTGGTCCGGGAAGATCCCACATGCTGCGGAGCAACTATGCCCGTGAGCCACAACTACTGAGCCTGCACTCTAGAGCCGGCAAGCCACACTACTGAGCCCACGTGCCACAACTACTGAAGCCCACGCACCTAGAGCTCCACAACGAGAAGCCACCGCCATGAGAAGCCCGCACACCACAATGAAGAGCAGCCCCCGCTCGCCACAACTAGAGAAAGCCCATGAGTAGCAACAAAGACCCAACACAGCCAAAAATAAATAAATAAATAAATTTATATATATAAAAAAAATTTAGTGGCGACCATTCAGATTAAGAATTCCAGGTTTGGGGTGGGGAGTAGAGAGTTAATATAGAGAAGTATTAGAAAGCTCCTCAAGGGCTTTCAGTAGATAAATCTCACAAACATACATACACACACCTTTTTCAGGAGGAAAAAATCTTGGTACCTCCCTCTATAATACAGCCAAGCTAAATTTCACTCTATTTATGAAACACATAAATCTGCTTCTAATGGGGAAGTGTATATAAGCTGCAGTATCTACTTTCCTTAAACTTCTGTCCAATTTTTAAAAAAAGTTATTAGTAAGGAGGTAAGTAAATGCCAGAACACAATTAGCAACTGCTATTCCTGGACCACTTCAGTGCCCTTCTGAAAAATAAACTCACCCCTTAGGGGGTAGAATTCTAGTAGAAATAAAAGATATAAATTATGTTCCAATCCTTATAAATTCTCATCCCAATCCAAGGTAAAAGGAAATTTCATCACACCTGGTTCCTCATCTGCAATTCTCTTTATGTAATACCCAAGCACAGGACATATGTGTTTTCAAATATTTACTACGTTTTCATACAAAGTTAATCTGTTTTTTCTCCCTAGCAATTATGTAACCACAACATTCTGTAGCCAACAGAAAGTGCTAGTCAATATTTAATAAAATAATAGCTTGGAACATTACAGTTTTAAAATGTAAGTAATTATAAATATCCCACTTTTAAAAAAATTATTTTATTATCTTGAATAATTATTTCATAAAGGAAAAAACAAACCACAAGTTTGTAAACAATAATAACTTTAAACATTTAAAAAGCTCTCTTTGGCATGGATGCCCTCACTAATGCTCACATAGAATTTCTCAGATTCTTTATTTAATTTCAGTAAATGCACAACATTGCCGTCATTCTTAACAGTTGAAGAACAAAGGAATTGTGATTCTGGAACTTGAGTCTTAGAACTGCTAATGAACACTTTTTTTTTCTAAATATTTTAGAGGGATGTGATGTCAAGTTGTATATTACTATTTAATGTGGGAAACAGCACACATCCTAAATTGTTGATCTTAGAAGTTTATTTCTTTAATTCCACAAAATCTACCAAAGTAGTTTTTCTCTTTACAGCCTCTTGTACTGTACCTTTACATAGTTTCATATTTTATCTTCTCAAGAAAGGAGAAATTGCTTCACTTAATCCTACTTAATTCTGGTATATGGGAAAAGAATATTTCAAATTTTGGTTGACAAAAGGAATTATAAAACATTGTTTTGTACAAAATGAGCTTTTATTATCCTCAAATTATAAAGTGCTTTCAAAAATCGATAAGAAAACAAACACAATAAAGAGACCAGGGCAAAAGATATTAAACATGTAGTAAGAATCATCTAAAAAACAATACTATTTTTTTTAAGTTTGGGATTAAAAACAAGCAATATAAGATATAAACATTTAAAATGTAAAAATGAAACACGCAAAACAAAGAAAAATTATTTAATAAATAGACTTGAGACAATTACCGATTTGCAGGAAAACATTTACATTCTCATACCAATGCCAGATGAGATAAAAAGTTAAATTTATTTAAATCTAACTTAGAAAAACTAAAATAAATAGTATTAAGATCAGTATTATTTATTTATTACATTTCTAGAGAAGGAAGAATTTTGTAACATCAGAAATAAAACAAAATTAGGCCAATGATTTGATTATATTAATTTTAAAATTCTGTTTATCTGAAAAACTCACAAAAGAAATACACCTATTAAGCATAATGTTTCACCCCAGTAGTAATCTAAGAAAAAAAATGTTATAATACGACTTATCCCCTATTATGTTTTTATAAACAATACTTAATGTTGATGTATAGAGCCAACAGCCACTCCAATGTGAATATAAATTGATCCTTTTGACAAATATCGTGACACAGTTTTAAGAGCCTTTAAAATGTACCTAAAAATTATACCTGTAATATACTAGAAGATAATACTATATATAAGAAACACCTTATATATAAATGTTCTTCACACTCTTACGCAAAAAACTAGAACAGGAGAATAATATACATCTACACATGGAACATCATACAACCACTTATAATGATGGTTAAAAATACTCATTGTGAGAATGGGAAAATGTTACCTAACATTAGGTTAAAAGCAGGACATGAAATTAAATATGTTTTATCTGTAAACATGTAAAAGATATAAAAGATATATTTTTAAATAATAGAAGAAATACATCAAAATTTTAATATGGTTATATTAATTCCCAAGATTCAAAATCCTCAAACCAGTCATCAAAATCATTAAAACACACACAAATATACACACTTAATACCTAAATCAAGTGCTATACACTATCACTCTAACACTGAAGGGAGCGTAAGGTTTAAATTAACATATTAAAAGAGACTGAAGGGCTTCCCTGGTGGCGCAGTGGTTCAGAGTCCACCTGCCAATGCAGGGGACGCGGGTTCGTGCCCCAGTCCGCGGCTGGGCCCGTGAGCCATGGCCGCTGAGCCTGCGCGTCCGGAGCCTGTGCTCCGCAACAGGAGAGGCCACAACAGTGAGAGGCCCGCGTACCGCAATCAATCAATCAATCAATAAGACTGAAAAGGCAAGCAAAGCAACAAACAAAATCTACTACAAAAAGAAACATTTCTCACCTCTGGACATTCAGCTGTGCTAAGGATGGAGACTCACTATCAGGATTCAGAACTATACAACTGATTCACAGATATGTCATTTACTAATTCTAATTATCTGCTCTGAAAATTCCTTCATCAACAAATGTGCCTGTCTTTAGCCAATTGGTTAATTATTACTGATATCAAATATTAAATGTAATAGAGTCTTACATGGGAGGCAACTCCTTGAAATAGTAAATAAGGAAATAAGTAGATAAAAGCAATAAAATAAAACAAAGAAAATTCCACACACAGCAGCCCCATTTTTTGGGGGGGTATCAGATGAGTTCTGTTAAGTGAATTTTCTAGAAAACTGAAACGAATTTATTAAAAAGCTTTGAAAACGTTTACCCTTATAAGAATCTTCTAAAAAGACACCAATTTCTTAATTCCTTAAACACAATACAGAGTAAAAGTTTATTTATGATTTATTTATGATTAAGATCATCATTGTGACAGACCATGTACTATACTACAACATTGTGATTCCCTCAGAAGTTAAGGATTATAGGACTGTATGTCTACATGAAATGGCCTTAAAACACTATCCTTTTATAGTTCCATATACTTTTTAATAGCTCTTCTTCAGTAGCCTTGAAATAAGATGACATTTCAGTTGTCAGCGTGCCTAACTCCAATGGCCAACCTTGCAAATTGTAATCTGTGGGCTGAAAAATCAGATAACCAACCCTGTTGGGGCTGCAAAATGTTAAGTTATTTACTCCAGTTAGTAGTTTCTGAATAAAGCTCATAGGCTTATTATACTTGGTTACAGTTATTTTGAAGCCTCAGGATCTCTGCTGTTTGAAATGACTAAAATCATAATCACTCAAAAAATGTTTATTTACTAACTGCAACTTACACATATTCTGGAGTTCCAAAATAATCATAATAACTGAATAGTTTGGTAGTCCCCTCAAAGTTACTCAACTCACTTGTCTGTGACCAGAGAAAAATTACCTACATAAGTTGAGAAATAACAGATGAAAAGAAAAAGAAGGAAGAAGTGAGAAGGACAAGTTCAAATGAAATAGCAAAGTCCATATTGCATGGTTCTAGAAGGCAAGACTTATGACTTTGGGAAATATTTACACATAGTGCTTTTTAAAGTATAATTACAGTGGTTATCAGGATATTAACTATAGAAAACTGCACTACAGTGTATACCACATATATATTAAATAGTACTTTAAAAATCAAGACTGGGAATTCCCTCGTGGTCCAGTGGTTAGGACTCTGCGCTTTCACTGTCAAGGCCAAAAAAACAAAAAACAAAACAAAACAAAAAACATGCAAAGACTTTCAGCAAATACTCCTCATACTTAAACTGACAATGAATTTTCATATGAAATGGTAGATTGTTTAAAAAAGCGCCTGCACGTACTTTCACTGATATTTCTGGTCAAGTAATTTCCTGTAATCTGTCTTGGACACTGGTTCAGGAAGAGGCAGGAAATAAAATGTACATTCTTCATATAATTAATATGTAACATAGGTATTACACTATATAGTTACAAAGTTACAGGTCTATGGAAACTAGCATTGTGTCGTATCTAAAGAAAAAAAAACCGGGGCTTCCCTGGTGGCGCAGTGGTTGAGGGTCCGCCTGCAGATGCAGGGGACGCGGGTTCGTGCCCTGATCCGGGAAGATCCCACATGCCGCGGAGCGGCTGGGCCCGTGAGCCATGGCCGCTAAGTCTGCGCGTCGTCGCGGAGCCTGTGCTCCGCAACGGGAGAGGCCACAACAGTGAGAGGCCCACGTACCGCAAAAAAAAAAAAAAAAAAAAAAAAAAAATTAAATAAATAAAAAAATCCAAGTGAGGACATCATATTATCACTTTTGTTAATATCCTCTGATTAGTGAAGCTCATTAGCTCTCATAGATCACTTCTGTGACAGTAATAACTGAGAAAGAGGAAAATAAAATTTCCTGGTTAAGTTTTACTCAAGCAAAGCTCAACTCACATAAGATATATTTCTCTTCTTGTATTTTCCCAGTATATTTCTACCCAGTATATGGGTATTTTAGTGTCTGTAAAAGTCTAATTCCTAAGATCCGCTACCAAAAACAGTTTATAAAACAAAGTTGTACGAATAAGTAACATATATTATTACAAGGATCAGATGCACATGAGAACTCTGAAGGCCCAATTCCCAAGCGAAACTTTGTAAAGTTTGCAAAGGCCATTATAGAACTGTGATCTTTTGAATCCACTGTCATTTTCACAAGCTCCTACTTCTAAAAACATAAAATAAGTAAAGAATTCACAAAGTTCCGATTAAACATCAACTTCAGTTGATTTTTGGGGGGGGGGGACAGGTGATATCAAGCACATCTGGGGGTGGGCTGAAACCTGTTTAAAAAAAATTATTTAAGAGGAAAAAAATTGCCTCACATACTGATTCCAAATTCTGGTCAACTCAAGTCACCCTCCCGCCATCAAGAACAGACTTTTTGGACCATGGCTCTGTCAACCTTCTACTATCCTTTCTTTTCTCTGCAACTTGTCCAATTCCATTTCAATATCAACCTATACACACTCCCATGTCTCCTTTTCCTCTTTCCCACATCTCACCTCTCAACACTAACTTTTATTCCCCAACATTCCTATTTTAACTAGTACAAGAGAAAACTACAGTGACCAAAACGAGTGGTCACTTTTTTTATGTGACAAGTGTGATAAATAATATTGCTGGTAGTTTGGAGGGAAAAATACAAAAAACAATCACAAAATGCTGCTTAGCAACTTCTGAGTATATGTATGTTTGTCTGTATTAACTACTGATGTTTGTCTGTATTAACTACTGATGTATCTTCCACTCTTCAGTTGAGAACTATTTAATGAAGCTGATAACTTTTTAAACTTCTGGAAAACTCCGATATACACACTTGGGTAACAGTTTAAAATATATAAGTTATCAAGAAATATAAACATATAAATGTAAATAGATAGCACAACTATTAAACATAAAAATATAAAACTCAAGTGACAAAACATTTAAATCTTTAAATCTTATTTCACATGTACTTTATTTTTGTACAAAGCGACCAGCATACCACCCTACAGTAAAAATAATGCTCTCACTCAAGCTATTTTCACAAAACTATATACCACCAAAAAATCTGTACAAAAAATTTACTTTTTTAAAGCATGTATTCATGAGTCAAAAAACCACTAAATAAAAATATGTGAGCAGAAAAAATTTTTACAGATTGCTAACGTTGTGACAGAGTATCTTAAAACAACACCCCTCCGTTTCCTCCTCTTTGTTAAAAAAAATAAAACACATGGAAAATATCTGGAATAATACATAACTACCGCTAAGAGTGTTTACAGAGATATAGGACTGAGGGAGGCAACTTGGTAGAATGTAACAGGAAGCATTTTACCCTTTATTTTTCTCCGTACTAAGTATAGAGGAAAATAACACGTTTGTAGTTTAAAAAAAATTATGACTGGATTACCTAATTATCTGATTAGTTTGCGATTAATTTACCACTACGAATACTAAATAAATCCAGACTGCTCAAAAATACGAAAAAAAAGTATACTATAAATTCATCTTTGATAAAACATTGAAGAGTTGGAGAAAAACTAATCTTGCGTCAAATTCATTTAAGGAAAAATTGAACTCAAGCTTTGATATCAGAGTTTACGAAGAGAGGTTTGCTTTTAAATTTGACTTAAAACATTCCACTATTGCCTTAAATACGTAAACTAAAGCAATCATCCCTGAACAACAAAGATGGCAAACTCATAACAATAGTAATGAAAATCCTATCGGAAAAAAAAAAACTTATCGATAATTATGAGTTAATAGGCACGTATCAAAAAAATTAAAAGAATGGTTTTATTCTGACATCAGGTATTGTCAGAGATATAAAGGATCCCTCCAAATACTGCCAAAAGTTATCGTAAACACAAAGCTAGAGTGATGAGGAAGTTAGCAATGACCAAATAAATGGGAGTAAATGATGCCCAGAGAGAAAAAATGGAATGCGCTCTATTTTAAGCGTCTGAGAAGGGGCCGTGGAGAAAGGTTCTGCAGCAGAAACAAGCAACAGAATGGTTAACAGGTCTGGAATTCTTCAGAAAATGGCAACAAGGGGAAAAACTGACAAGAACGTCTGAAAGAGGAACGGTATCCAATGGAATCCTCACGTCTGTGCGAACACGGCTCCGTACTTCCAGTGAGACGGGGGAGGAACTATCACTGAGCGGGGGAGAAGGAGCCCGGGCTGAGGGGTGGCTTCTGCAGGTGGCGAAGCGCCCCCAGGGGGGTGGGGAGGAGGATCGTGTCGCCTCAATTGGGTCAATGTATTCCCTTCAAGACTACAGGAAGATGACGCAGCACGGCTCCCGGCACCAAGGGCACTTGCCCCCGGCCCCTCCCTCGCAACTTGCCTTGTAGAAAGAGTTGCGGGTCCCAGGCCCCCGGAACCCAGGGCTCCGCCATCCAGGACAACTGCTCTGCCAACAAGGTCCCGCGAGAATCGAGAGATCTCGCGATACAAACCCACTAGCATCTCGCGAGTTTCCTCTAGAACCAACATGGCGGTACAGAGAAATCAGTACTTCGGAATTTAGAAAGGGTTTCATTTACGAAAAGAATGTGTATAACAGAGAAAGAGCAGGAAGTCTTTTCCGCCTTATATTTCTCTTCATACTCCCCTAGTAGAGATGAAAAGCGGCAAACAACCCTAAAGCCTCCGACGACCACGGTTGCACTACACAGACACAGCAATCTTCTGCCTCAGCCAGCCTCCGAGCCTGTCACGTGGAAACATTCTCGGCGTGCCGGTCACGTGGACCACTACTGAGCGAGCGCGCGCCCGCCACCCTCCCCAGAGCCCTCCCCGCCCCCCTTTTGCCCGCGCACACGTGCGCGCGCCCCCCCGCCCCACGTGGGGGCTTCGCCGTCGCCGCCGTCGCCGCCGCCGCCTCCAGCCCACCCCTCCTAGCACTCGGTTCCAAATCCGGGTCCCAGAGCCGATCATCCCCGAGATCCCTCGTCCTCCATTCCCCCTCCCCCATCTGGCCCCCACCACGTGCCCCGAGCGCCTGCTCACCTTTCGGGCGGGGCCGAGCACCGCAGGCCACTCCGGGAGGCGCCGCCGCCGTGGCCGCTCTCCGCCCCCGCCACGGCACTGGCTCGGCTGGCCGCCGCCGCAGGAAGCTCGACAGCGGCGCTGGGGCGCTTCCAGGTGGGTCCCCGCCTCCCGTTCCTGCCACTTCCCGCAGCACCAGTGGCTCCTTCCGGTCCCCTCCTTTCTCGTCCTTGCTGGGACTGGCGGGCTGCGGCGGCAGCGGCTGCAGCTGCAGGCGCGCTCACTACACCGCCTGCTGGTAACCGCGGCCGGTGCAGCGCCGGCGGCCCAGGAGAGCCGGGGACTGCCGAGGTCCACCCCCGCGATCCGCCCCCGCTTCTGGGCGAGGGTTGGTCTTCTGAGGGCGGGACCCAGTCCATCCCCTACGGCTGTCTAACTTGGCTCTAGCCTTGGAGGAAAGGCGTGCCTGGAGCGCCGCGGTTGGAAGTCCGCTTCATCCTGCCTTTTGTTGCCTCTTGAGAGATTTGTACACCCTCTTTCCTTAGTAATGTGGTCTCAGGTAGAAAAATATCTGTGTGTGTATATTGTATGTGCCCCTGCCTACCTCATCTCCCACCGCATAGCTCCCTCGCCCACCTCTCTGGCTTTCCCTCTGTTCCTACAACACGCAGGCTCGATCCACTTCACGACTTTGCGCTTGCTGTTCCCTCTGGCTGGAACACTTCCTCCAGATTTCTTTTAACTCGTTCGGCACGTATTTCAGGTCCTTTGTCAAAGGTCGATATCTGAGTCTTCGCAGACCGCTCTATCCAAAGGAGCACACTTGCACCGCCGCTTTTGCTGTCTTTACACGCTTACATTTCTTCATGACAGTTATCACTTGCAGACCTTATTTATCTGTCCTCTGCCACCAAGAATGTGAGATCTGGGGGGGGGGTTGAATTTTATTTATTTGTTTCTATAACAGGTTCTTACTAGTTATCCATTTTATACATATTAGTGTATATATGTCAATCCCAATCTCCCAGTTCATCACATCACCACCACAACCACCCGCTGCTTTCCCCACTTGGTGACCGGACATTTGTTCTCTACGTCTGTCTCTATTTCTGCCCTGCAAACCGGTTGATCTGTACCATTTTTTTAGGTTCCACATATATGCGTTAATATACTATACATGTTTTTTTCTTTCTGACTTACTTCACTCTGTATGACAGTCTCTAGATCCATCCACGTCTCTACAAATGACCCAGTTTCGTTCCTTTTTATGGCTGAGTAATATTCCGTGGTATATATGTGTGACATCTTCTTTATCCATTCATCTGTTGATGGGCATTTAGGTTGCTTCCATGACCTGGCTATTGTAAATAGTGCTGCAGTGAACATTGGGGTGCATGTGTCTTTTTGAATTATGGTTTTCTCTAGGAATATGCCCAGTAGTGGGATTGCTGGGTCATGTGGTAATTCTATTTTTAGTTTTCTAAGGAAACTCCATACTGTTCTCCATAGTGGCTGTGTCAATTTACATTCCCACCAACAGGGCAAGAGGGTTTCCTTTACTCCACACCCTCTCGACATTTCTTGTTTGTAGATTTTCTGATGATGCCCATGCTAACTGGTGTGAGGTGATACCTCATTGTACTTTTGATTTGCATTTCTCTAATAATTAGTGATGTTGAGCAGCTTTTCATGTGCTTCTTGGCCATCTGTATGTCTTCTTTGGAGATGTGTCTATTTAGGTCTTCTGCCCATTTTTTGATTGGGTTGTTTCTTTTTTTAATATTGAGCTCCATGAGCTGTTTATATATTTTGGAGATTAATCCTTTGTTTGTTGATTCACTTGCAAACACTTTCTCCCATTCTGAGGGTTGTCTTTTCGTCTTGTTTGTAGTTTAATTTGCTTTGCAAAAGCTTTTAGGTTTCATTAGGTCCCCTTTGTTTATTACTGTTTTAATTTCCATTGCTCTAGGAGGTGGATCAAAAAAGATCTTGCTGTGATTTACGTCAAAGAGTGTTCTTCCTATGTCTTCCTCTAAGAGTTTTATAGCGTCCAGTCTTACATTTAGGTCTTTAATCCATTTTGAGTTTATTTTTGTGTATGGTGTTAGGGAGTGTTCTAATTTCATTCTTTTACATGTAGCTGTCCAGTTTTCCCAGCACCACTTATTGAAGAGACTGTCTTTTCTCCAGTGTATATCCTTGCCTCCTTTGTCATAGATTAGTTGACCATAGGTGCATGGGTTTATCTCTGGGCTTTCTATCCTGTTCTATTGATCTATATTTGTTTTTGTGCCAGTACCATACTGTCTTGAATACTGTACTTTTGTAGTATAGTCTAAAGTCAGGGAGTACGATTCCTCCAGATCCCTTTTTTTCCCTCAAGACTGCTTTGGCTATTTGGGGTCTTTTGTGTCTCCATACAAAATTTTAAGATTTTTTGTTCTAGTTCTGTAAAAAATGCAAAAAATGCCATTGGTAATTTGACAGGGATTGCATTGAATCTGTAGATTGCTTTGGGTAGTATAGTCATTTTCACAATATTGATTCTTCCAATCCAAGAACATGGTATATCTCTCCATCTGTTTCTATCATCTTTAATTTCTTTCAGCAATGTCTTATAGTTTTCTGCATACAGGTCTTTTTTCTCCCTAGGTAGGTTTATTCCTAGGTATTTTGTTCTTTTTCTTGCAATGGTAAATGGGAGTGTTTCCTTAATTTCTCTTTCAGATTTTTCATCATTAGTGTATAGGAATGCCGGAGATTTCTATGCATTAATTTTGTATCCTGCAACTTTACCAAATTCATTGATTAGCTGTAGTAGTTTTCTCATGGCATCTTTAGGATTATCCATGTATAGTATCATTTCATCTCCACAAACAGTGATAGTTTTACTTCTTCTTTTCCAATTTGTATTCCTCTTATTTCTTTTTCTTCTCTGATTGCCGTGGCTAGGACTTCCAAAACTATGTTGAATAATAGTGGCGAGAGTGGACATCCTTGGCTTGTTCCTGATCTTAGAGGAAATGCTTTCAGTTTTTCACCATTGACAACCATGTTTGCCATGGGTTTGTCGTATATGGCCTTCATTATGTTGAGGTAGGTTCCCTCTATGCCCACCTGTGGAGAGTATTTACCATAAATGGATGTTGAATTTTGTCAGAAGCTTTTTCTGCATCTATTGAGATGATCATATGGTTTTTATCCTTCAGTTTGTTAATATGGTATATCACATTGATTGATTTGTGTATATTAAAGAATCCTTGCAACCCTGGGATAAATCCCACTTGATCATGGTGTATGATCCTTTTAATGTGTTGTTGGGTTCTGTTTGCTAGTGTTTTGTTGAGGATTTTTGCATCTATATTCATCAGTGATATTGGTCTGTAATTTTCTTTTTTTGTAATATCTTTGTCTGGTTTTGGTATCAGGGTGATGGTGGCCTCATAGAATGAGTTTGGGAGTGTTCCTTCCTCTGCAGTGTTTTGGAAGAGTTTGAGAAGGATGGGTGTTAGCTCGTCTCTAAATGTTAGATAGAATTCACCTGTGAAGCCATCTGGTCCTGGACTTTTGTTTGTTGGAAGATTTTTAATCACAGTTTTAATTTCATTACTTGTGAATGGTCTGTTCATATTTTCTATTTCTTCCTGGTTCAGTCTTGGAAGGTTACCTTTCTAAGAATTTGCCCATTTCTTCCAGGTTGTCCATTTTATTGGCATAGAGTTGCTTGTAGTAGTCTGTTAGGATGCTTTGTATTTCTGCGGTGTCTGTTGTAACTTCTCCTTTTTCATTTCTGATTTTATTGATTTGAGTTGTCTCCCTCTTTTTCTTGATGAGTCTGGCTAATGGTTTATCAATTTTGTTTATTATCTCAAAGAACCAGCTTTTAGGGTTTTTTTGTTTTTTGAATTTTTGAATTTTATTTTTTTTTATACAGCATGTTCTTATTAGTTATCCATTTTATACATATTAGTGTATATATGTCAATCCCAATCTCCCAATTCATCACACCACCACCACCACCCCGCCACTTTCCCCCCTTGGTGTCCATACTTTTGTTCTCTACATCTGTGTCTCTATTTCTGCCCTGCAAACTGAGAACCAGCTTTTAGTTTTATTGATCTTTGCTATTGTTTTCTTTGTTTCTATTTCATTTATTTCTGCTCTGATCTTTGATTCCTTTCCTTCTGTAACTTTCAGTTTTGTTTGTTCTTCTTTCTCTAGTTTCTTTAGGTGAAAAGTTTGATTGTTTATTTGAGATTTTTCTTGTTTCTTGAGGTAGGCTTGTATTGCTATAAACTTCCCTCTTAGAACTGCTTTTGCTGCAACCCATAGGTTTTGGATCATTGTGTTTTCATTGTCATTTGTCTCTAGGTATGTTTTGGTTTCCCTTTTTATTTCTTCAGTGATCTCTTGGTTATTTAGTAACGTATTGTTTAGCCTCATGTGTTTGTGTTTTTTACGTTTTTTTCCCTGTAACTGATTTCTAATCTCACAGCGTTGTGGTCAGAAAAGATGCTTGATATGACTTCAATTTTCTTAAATTTACTGAGGCTTGATTTGTGACCCAAGGTGTACTCTATCCTGGAGAATGTTCCATGTGCACTTGAGAAGAAAGTGTAATCTGCTGCTTTTGGATGGAATATCCTATAAATATCAATTAAATCTGTCTGGTCTATTGTGTCATTTAAAGCTTGTGATTCCTTATTAATTTTCATTTTGAATGATCTGTCCATTGGTGTAAGTGAGGTGTTAAAGTCCCCTACTATTATTGTGTTACTTTCGATTTCCTCTTCTATAGCTGTTAGCATTTGCCTTATATATTGAGGTGCTCCTATGTTGAGCACGTATATATTTATACTTGTTATATCTTCTTCTTGGATTGATCCCTTGATCATTGTGTAGTGTCCTTCCTTGTCTCTCGTAACATTCTTTATTTTAAAGTCTACTTTATCTGATACGAGTATTGCTACTCCAGATTTCTTTTGATTTCCATTTGCATGGAATATCTTTTTCATCCCCTCACTTTTAGTCTGTATGTGTTCCTAGGTCTGAAGTGGGTCTCTTGTAGACAGCATATATATGAGTCTTGTTTTTGTATCCATTCAGCGAGCCCACGTCTTTTGCCTAGGGCATTTAATCCATTCACGTTTAAGGTAATTATCGATATGTATGTTCCTATTACCATTTTCTTAATTGTTATTGGTTTGTTTTTGTAGGTCCTTTTCTTCTCTTGTGTTTCCCACTTAGAGAAGTTCCTTTAGCATTTGTTGTAGAGCTGGTTTGGTGGTGCTGAACTCTCTTAGTTTTTGCTTGTCTGTAAAGCTTTTGATTTCTCCGTCTGAATGAGATCCTTGCCGAGTAGAGTAATCTTGGTTGTAGGTTCTTCCCTTTTATCAGTTTAAATATATCATGCCACTCCCTTCTGGCTTGTAGAGTTTCTGCTGAGAAATCAGCTATTAACCTTATGGGAGTTCCCTTGCATGTTATTTATCGTATTTCCCTTGTTGCTTTCAATAGTTTTTCTTTGTCTTTAGTTTTTGTCAATTTGATTACTATGCGTCTTGGTGTGTTTCTTCTTGGGTTTATCCTGCCTGGGACTCTGTGCACTTCCTGGACTTGGGTGACTATTTCCTTTCCCATGTTATGGAAGTTTTTGACTATAATCTCTTCAAATATTTTCTCAGGTCATTTCTCTCTCTCTTCTCCTTCTGGGACCCCTATAATGTGAATGTTGTTGGGTTTAATGTTGTCCCAGAAGTCTCTTAGGTTGTCTTCATTTCTTTATATTCTTTTTTCTTTATTCTGCTCCACAGCAGTGAATTCCACCATTCTGTCTTCCAGATCACTTATCTGTTCTTCTGCCTCAGTTATTTTGCTATATATTCCTTCTAGTGTATTTTTCATTTCGGTTATTGTATTGTTCATCTCTGTTTGTCCTTTAACTCTTCTAGGTATTTGTTCTTTAATTCTTCTAGGTCTTTTTTAAACATTTCTTGTATCTTCTATATCTTTGCCTCCATTCTTTTTCTGAGGTCCTGGATCATCTTCACTATCATTACTCTGAATTCTTTTTCTGGAAGATTGCCTATCTCCACTTCATTTAGTTGTTTTTCTGGGGTTTTATCTTGTTCCTTCATCTGGTACAAAGTCCTCTGCCTTTTCATTTTCTCTTTCTGTGAATGTGGTTTTCCTTCCACAGGCTGCAGAACTGTAGTTCTTGCTTCTGCTGTCTGCCCTCTGGTGTATGAGGCTATCTAAGAGGCTTGTGCAAGCTTCCTCATGGGAGGGACTAGTGATGAGTAGAGCTGGGTGTTGCTCTGGTGGGCAGAGATCAGTCAAACTTTAATCTGCTTGTCTGCCGATGGGTAGGGCTGGGTTCCCTCCTGTTGGGTGTTTGGCCTGAGGCGACCCAGCACTGGAGCCTACGTGGCTCTTTGGTGGGGCTAATGGCAGACTCTGGGAGGGCTCACGCCAAGGAGTACTTCCCAGAACTGCTGCTGCCAGTGTCCTTGTCCCCACGGTGAGACACAGCCACCCCCCGCCTCTGCTGGAGAGCCTCCGACACTAGCAGGTAGGTCTGGTTCAGTCTCCTGTGGGGTCACTGCTCCTTCCCTTGAGTCCCGATGCGCACACTACTTTGTGTGTGCCCTCCAAGAGTGCAGTCTCTTTCCCCCAGTCCTGTCAAAGTCCTGCAATCAAATCCCTCTAGCCTTTAAAGTCTGATTCTCTAGGAATTCCTCCTCCCATTGACACACCCCCAGGTTGGGAAGCCTGACCTGGGGCTCATAACCTTCACTCCAGTGGGTAGACTTCTGTGGTATAAGTGTTCTCCAGTTTGTGAGTCACCCACCCAGCAGTTATGGGATTTGATTTTACTGTGATTGCGCCCCTCCTGCCGTCTCATTGTGGCTTCTCCTTTGTCTTTGGATGTGGGGTATCTTTTTTGGTGAGTTCCAGTGTCTTCCTCTCGATAATTGTTCAGCAGTTAGTTGTGATTCTGGTACTCTCGCAAGAGGGAGTCCTGAGATCCTTTTAGGCAGGGACTTTGTAACCTTTGATCTTGCTGTATCCACAGAACCTGTGTCTGGAACAAAGCAGTGTATGATACTGTATTAAATTATATCAAGGAACTATAGTGAGCATGGAGGAAAATAAAGGCCCAATATCCATTGATGGAGATAAGTACTTACTTTGGGTTGGTAGTTTCATTGACAACCTCACCTTTTATGAGCTGTGAAAAAGCTGAAATAAATCTCCTTCCCTCTATATAGTTTGAAGATTATATTCCAAAAATATCAAATGCAGTGGTAGAAGCTGTTTTAACTGGAGCTCTTCAGCAATTGTCCAGTACTGCTTCATTGCTTTTGTTTACCTTGTGTTTGAAACTTTTTTTTCAGGCAAGTGGCTATGTGCCTCCTTTTATTTTGCTAATAAAAGTTATTAAATTCTTGAAATGCCTTTTTGTATTTGTTTTAGTTGAGAGTTCAACTCAAAATAACATCTGCTTGGAGACCAGGGATGGCAGGTATATTTTTATACTGACACATCAACAAGCCTTTATTGAATCTAATTGAATCTAATAGTTCCAGGCCCTATACTAGGACTAGAGACGCAAAAGTTAACAAAACAAGGTTTCCCCACCTTGCTCTATATGCTTTTAAGAGCCACGTACTAATTTATAGTAACCTTAACAATTAGCTCTTCTCGAGTCCTATGTGCCAGGTAGTATGCTATGTACTTTTTATACCGTATCCTATTTTAGGCTTCCAGTAATCCTGAGATAGATGCTATTAGTGGGGGACACTGAAATGTACTTCTCAGATCCCCTTCAGGAACGAGGGACATACTACCCCAGCAGCCAGGAGTGTTGCCCACAGACAGCCATAGCTATCAGATGTCAGACCCCTTCTGGCATTGCCTAATGTCACACCCCTTCCCCAGGAGGCAGATATCTGTCTACAAATTGTTGGAAGGCCCAGCCCTCTCACCTCAAGTTGGGACAGTTCTGATGGATCATCACATCCCCAGAACAACCTGCATTCCATTAAGACTGCATTGCAGCTCGACTTCTCCCTCTGCCCCATCTTCCCTTCTCTCTCACAAGTGATGATCCAAAGAGCATTCCCTAATAAATATGCACACTAATCATGTAAGAGTCTTCTTTCTGGAGAACCCAACATGTGACACTATTCACATTTTTTTTTGATGAGAAAATAGGCTTAGAGAGGTTAAGTAGCTTACCCAAGTTTGAGCTGCAGAAGTTCTATATAGAGATATAAATAAAGTATTGTGGCAACAGAGGAGGACTTGGGAAAGGTTTTCTACAAGGGTTGGCATTTGAGTTACAGCATGACTTTGCAGAGAATAAAGACCATTTTCAGCCGAGGGAACTGCATGAATGTGAATGTGTGGGAATGTGAGAGGGGAACTACAAGTAGCCCCAACTGGCTGCACTCAAGGGTCTTTAAACCAAGCACTAAAGGAGCGATCTCAACTGACCCCAAGGGCTCCAGGTTAGTACTGGTTTCGACATTTATCACATCACAGATCCAGAACCACTTTCTTTTTCTACAGTCCATTTACAGTGTAAAGAAGATTTTGAAAAAGTCCCTCAAAAAGAATGGTAGAATTAGAAAAATCACCATTTTGCAACCTGTAATAAAATAACTGAATCAGGCAATAATATCAGTAGATAATATTCGTTGATAAGTTGATCAGTAACTTTATGATGAAAGGATTGAGCTCTTACCATCTGAACCCACTGATCAATCCTTGTATCATTAAAAGTGGGATAACCAAATATTGTGTGACCCCCTCACTTCACCAGGCTCATTAGACATGTTGGACAGTTATATTGGTGTCTCCCAGTGAACTATGCCTCCTGGTATTCAAGCCCTTATATAGTTCCCTCCCAAAAGAAGATGGCCAAGAATGGTAGTGTCAGTTCCAGTCCCAACCCTTTAGAAGCTTGCAGCATTTTCTTTCACCTTCCTGGAATGTAGCTGCGGGGGAGTAAGGAAGATTGGGCTATCCTTCTACAGAGGGAAGCCATACGGAAAGGCCCTGGGGGACGAGATCCTGGAGAGAGAGGCCTTGATGGAAATAAATGTAGTGCCTCAGCCAACAGCTCCAAGGCCCTGGTTATATGAGAAGCCTTCTTGGACCTTCCAGCACAGCAAATCTGCCAGCTCAGTTAACCTCATGAGTGACTCCAGACAACAACACAGGGAGAAGAACCACCCAGACCCAGAAAATTATGAAAAATAGTAAATCCTCATTTTAAGTCAGTAAGTTTTGGGGCCCTTTGTCACACTACAAAGGATCATCTTCAATTTGAGTAGCATCATGACTTTACTGTTAGAGAACTACGCCAGCTGCTATGTTCATGAACAGTCTCATACTTCAGTGTCCTCAGGTCCTGTAGCAGAACTTCACATGGGTGAGAGACAGAGAATTGAAGGAACTTAAACCCAAAAGGCTTGTCTGATAAATCTGCACCTGAATAGTTGCTATCATAAATAACTATGCCTCCATAATTTTGCCACACAATACACAATTCAGACATGAATTATCAAAGTCACTATCTACTTAGTATTTGGAGCGCTATAGAGGGATGGGCTGGTGTCCTGGACTTTCTGCCATCGGTGACATGTGAAAAGCACTGTGGGATTATGCATTTGACAGGGCATGTTATATGCACCCAAAACTGGGGAGAGAGATGCTGTGCATTTACTAGGTACTTTGTATCTTTTAAACATTTAGTTTTGTAACAACTCAAGGTAGATACTCATTTTGCAGATGAGGAAACTGAGGTGAGAGAACTTGCCAAGGTCACACAGCTAATAGGTGGAAGAGCCTGTATTCAATGTAAGCAATTTGACTATTGTAGATTGATTGTATTAGTGACCTTAATTGTTCACATCTCTCTGTATCCACGTCTTTTGCCAAGTGCCTATCATTAAAAGTAGAATGTATTCCCCCATCCTTGATTCTGAGTTACACCACGCAACTTGCTTTTTGGTCAAGCAAATATTAGCAGATAGGACATATGCAGAGACTTGAAAATGACTTGTCCCTCTGCCATGACCAAGAGAACATGTTGAAGGACATAAGAAACAGAACCAGTTTGCTCCGGTCATCTCCATGGAAGTCATCCTCCATCATCCCAACCCTAGACAAATGAATGAGCCTAGCAAAGGTTAGAGGCCAGCCTAGCCGTCCCTCAGCTGACTGCAGATACACAAGTGAGGAGTGAGCCCAGGGGAGATCAGCCAAGGCCTGATTAGCTCAATTCACCAGACTTGTAAAATAAATCAATGTTCTTGTATACTACTGAGTTTTTGTGGTTGTTACATAGCATGATTGTAGCAAAAGTAATTGATACAATGGCTCTGAAGCCCATTCTGCTAATGACTACTTATACTGCTTTTCAGATTGTTCAAGTTTTAGGTGACTGACGTGTAAGTAGATACATTCGGCAAAGAGTTAGAAATTTGAGAATAGAGTTTGTAAGAGGCATTGAGGGTAGTAAAATATACTTGAGAATTATTTTCAAATAAGTGATATTAGGACTTCCCTGGTTGTCCAGTGGGTAAGACTCCACACTCCCAATGCAGGGGGCCTGGGTTCGATCCCTGATCAGGGCACTACAGGCGTCCCCAACCCCTGGGCCATGGACCAGTACCGGTCCGCGGCCTGTTAGGAACTGGGCCCCACAGCAGGAGGTGAGCAGCGGGTGAGCGAGTGAAGCTTCATCTGCCGCCCCCCATAGTTCACGTTACCGCCTGAACCCCGTTTCTCGCATTACCTCCTGAACCTTACCCCCCAATTTTGTGGAAAAATTGTTTTCCACAGAACCGGTCCCTGGTGCCAAAAAGTTTGTGGACCACTGGGGAACTAGATCCCACATGCATGCTGCAACTACCAGTCTGCATGCCACAACTAAGACCCGGCACAGACTAAATAAATATTTTTAAAAAATATTTTAAAAATAATAAAAAAGTAAAAGCAAGCAGCCGCATAGCACAGGGAGATCAGCCCAGTGCTTTGTGACCACCTAGAAGGGTGGGATAGGGAGGGTGTGAGGGAGGGAGATGCAAGAGGGAGGGGATATGGGAACATACGTATATGTATTGCTGATTCACTTTGTTATAAAGCAGAAACTAACACACAATTGTAAAACAATTATACTCCAATAAAAATGTTAAAAAAAATAAATAAAAGAAGTGATATTCAGGGAATTCCCTGGTGGTCCAGTGGTTAGGATTCCTGCTCTCAGTGCCAAGGACCTGGGTTCAATCCCTGGTCAGGGAACTAAGATGCCACAAGTCGTGCAGCACAGCCCAAAAAAAAAAAAAAAAAAAAAAAGACATGATGTTGAAAGCAAGGGAGTAAACGAGCTCTCTAAATAAGAGGATATGTATTTACAAAGGTAGAACAACAGAGATTTATCATTTAACATCCAGAAAGAGAAGCCACAGTAGGCAGATATGCAGAGAGGGAAACAATGGGTGGAAAGCAGCACCATGCAACTTGAAGGAGGGAAGTTTCAGGATATAGTTGTCACTGAGAAAGTCATTGGACTTTCTAACTGGAAATTTACTTGTGACTTCTGACAGAAGCATAGGTTTTGGGCTTGAATTCTGACACTTAATAGTTGTATGTACTCAGGAACATTAATTTGTTTGTAAACACATTTAGCCTAGTGTCTGACACTTGCTAAGAACTCAAACTTAGTAGGGATTAGTAGTGGTTGTGTTAATAGTTTTGAATGATAGCCCATTTTTTTCCCCTAGAGAAACAGGAGGTAAGGGGGCAGGGCACAACCTTTAGAAGAATGACACAGCCCAAGGACATGACATAAACTGATTAGAAGCAAATAGGTCCAAGAGGGCAGACAAGTCAACTTCCACTAGATCTTGAGCCTCAGTATACGCTCATTGTAACACATCAGCAAGCTAAATGACACACCCACAGGCGCCATGACAGTCCCAAGGCTGACCATAAAGGTCAAGAAGTGGGCCGTGGGCCCAATTTCTGGAAATCCCCACCCCTTCCCCAAAATAGCTGGAATACTCCTCCCACTCATTAGCCTATGAAATTACCCACCCCTATAAAAACTGACAACCCCCATACCCTGGTGCCTTTCTCACCTTCTGAGACAACCCACACTCTCTGTGGAGTGTGTTTCTCCATAAACAAATCTTCTTACCTATCACTTTGTCTCACTCGGAATTCTTTCTGTGACATCAAGAGCCTGAGCTTCATTAAGTCCTGAGACCAGGTGCGTGATCTCAGTTAAAATACTGTGGGTTCAAGTCCCAATCTGGGTTTTGGCTGGGTTTGAGTCCCGGCACATGGGTTCAAGTCCCAATCTGAGTTACACGGCAGTTTCTTCCTAATCTCCTTACAATCCTTCAAAATGGTAACCAGTATATTCAAACTGATCATCTTCCTTTGAGACTTAAGGGAGTAGCTTCAAAACACAAGGAAATTGCATCTTTCTGATAAAATTAACTGCATATAATATTCCAAAGTTAGTTATGAAAATAGTAATGATTGCTAATAAGCCATATAAGAGAAAAAAAATTTTTTTGAGCCAGGTGGTAACAGTAAAAGCCAGAGATTTGAAAAGTAAAGAGGGTAAATACTGAAGTGGAAGCAAGGAGTGAAACAGAGCAGGACCCTGTGCAGCCCTCCCGGTATAAACCCTTTCTATGTCCCCTGTTTCTTGTTTGTAGGAAATAGGCTTCATTCAGCCTCCTAGACCTTCTCTGCATTCCAAAGGGCAGACTCAAACAGTTGCTAACCAGGGAAATGAGGGAACGCAAAAACAAAGGAGGAGCAGTCAAGAAACAATAGTGCAGGGGCTTCCCTGGTGGTGCAGTGGTTAAGAATCCGCCTGCCAATGCAGGGGACACGGGTTCCAGACTTGGTCCGGGAAGATCCCACATGCCACAGAGCAACTAAGCCTGTGCGCCACAACTACTGAAGCCCACACGCCTAGAGCCTGTGCTCCACAACAAGAGAAGCCACCACAGTGAGAAGCCCGCGCACCGCAATGAAGAGTAGCGCCCCCTGCCGCTCACCGCAACAGGTGAAAGCCCATGCGCAGCAACGAAGACCCAACACAGCCAAAAATAAATTAATTAATAAGTTTTTTAAAAAAACAACAGTGCAGAATGGGGTGAGATCCTGGTTCCTCCTGGGGGATGTGCATAACAATTTGATACATATCTCTGAGTTCTTCTACAGGAACTAAGATCCCCACCCAGGTGGAAGATGGTAACTTGAGGCTGAGCATAAGCACTGGACCCCAGACCAACTGGAACCAGAAGGCTGATGACTGAGATTCCTGGAATACCACCCTGTTACCTCACCACCAACCAATTAAAGGAGGGTTACACATCTGGCAGCCCTGCCCCCAAATTTTGCCTATAAAGATGTCTCCCTGAAACCTACTGGGGGAGTTGGGATGTTTTGAACACTAGCTTCCCTGGACTCATTGTCTGGCGCCTTACAGTAAATGCTGCACTTTCCTTCACCACGACCTGGTGTCAGTAGATTGGCTTTACTGTGCACAGGCAAGGGGACCCAAGTTTGTTTCAGTAACAAGAGTGTAGACCAATCAAGAACTTTGTCAGTAAGTATGATACTGGCACAAAAATAAATATAGATCACAAATATAGAAATATTGATCAATGGAACAGGATAGAAAGCCCAGAAATAAACCCATGCACCTACGTGTAATCTATGCTAAAGGAGGCAAGACTATACAATGGAGGAAAGACAGTCTCTTCAATAAATGGTGCTGGGAAAACTGGACAGCTACATGTAAAAAAATGAAATTAGAACATTCTTTAACACCATACACAAAAATAAACTCAAAATGGATTAAAGATCTAAATGTAAGATGGTATACTATAAAACTCTCAGAGGAAAACACAGACAGAACACTTTTATTAAAAAAATTAATTTATTTATTTTTGGCTGCATTGGGTCTTCGTTGCTGTGTGACAGTTTTCTCTAGTTGTGGCAAGCAGGGGCTACTCTTCGTTGCGGTGCACAGGCTACTCATTGCGGTGGCTTCTCTTGTTGTGGAGCATGGGCTCTAGGCACGCAGGCCTCAGTAGTTGTGGCTCACGGGCTCTAGAGCGCAGGCTCAGTAGTTGTGGCACACAGGCTTAGTTGCTCCGTGGCATGTGGGATCTTCCCGGACCAGGGCTCAAACCCATGTCCCCTGCACTGGCAGGCAGATTCTTAACCACTGAGCCACCAGGGAAGTCCCAGGCAGAACACTCTTTGACATAAATCTCACGAATATCTTTTCAATCCGTCTCCTAGAGTAATGGAAATAAAAACAAAAATAAACAAATAGGACCTACTTAAACTCAAAAGCTTTTGCACAGCAAAGGAAACCATAAACAAAAAGAAAAGACAACCCACAGAATGGGAGAAAATATTTGCAAACAACCTGACCGACAAGGGATTAATCTCCAAAATTTACAAACAGCTCATGCAGCTCAATATCAAAAAAGCAAACAACCCCCCAAAAAATGGGCAGGCAGAAGACCTAAAAAGACATGTCTCTGAAGAAGACATACAGATGACCAAGAGGCACATGAAAAGATGCTCAACATAGCTAATTATTTAGAGCAATGCAAATCAAAACTATGAGATATCACCTCACACCAGTCAGAATGGCTATCATCAAAAAGTCTACAACAGGGCTTCCCTGGTGGTGCAGTGGTTAAGAATACGTCTGCCAATGCAGGGGACACAGGTTTGAGCCCTGGTCTGGGAAGGTCCCACATGCCTCGGAGCAACTAAGCCCGTGCACCACAACTACTGAGCCTGCACTCTAGAGCCCGCGAGCCACAACTACTGAGCCCGCGTGCCACAACTACTGAAGTCTGCATGCCTAGAGCCCGTGCTCCGCAACAGGAGGAGCCACCGCAATGAGAAGCCTGTGCACCACAACAAAGAGTGGCCCCCGCTTGCTGCAACTAGAGAAAAGCCCACGCACAGCAACAAAGACCCAATGCAGCCGAAAATAAAATAAAAATAAAAGTCTACAACAATAAATGCTGGAGAGGGTGTGAAGAAAAGGCAGCTCTCCTACAGTGTTGGTGGGAATGTACATTGGTACAGCCACTATGGAGAACAGTATGGAGGTTCCTTCAAAAACTAAAAACAGCTACTGTATGATCCAGAAATCCCACTCCTGGGCATATATCTGGAGAAAAACATTGTTCAAAAGGATACATGCACCCCATTGTTCATTGCAGTGCTGTTTACAATAGCCAAGATGTAGAAGCAGCCTAAATGTCCATCAATATGTGAATGGATAAAGAAAATGTGGATAAGTTCCAATATACAATGGAATATTACTCAGCCATTAAAAAGAAAGAAATAATGCCATTTGCAGCAACATGGATGGACCTGGAGATTATCATACTAAGTGAAGGAAGTCAGACAAAGACATATATCATATATGATATCACTTATATGCAGAATCTTTAAAAAATGATACAAATGAACTTATTTACAAAACAGAAAGAAACCCAGACTTAGAGAACGAACTTATGGTTACCAGGGGGGAAGGGTGGAGGGAGGGATAAATTAGGAGTTTAACATATGCACACTACTATATATAAAATAGGTAACCAACAGGGAACTACTGTATAACACAGGGAACTATACTCAATTATTTTGTAATAACCTACAAGGGAAAAGAATCTGAAAAAAATAGATATATCGATATATGTATGTATAACTGAATCACTTTGCTGTACACCTGAAACTAACACAAGATTATAAATCAACTATACCTCAATAAAAAAAATATGGTGTGGCAAATTGGTCTAGGAAATACTAACTTCCCTCATCTTCTCCCTCCCAATAAGGGAAAATTTAGCAAGAGTGAAGGCAGGGTAAGGTGCAAGTGAAAAGGGGAAGTTTGAGAAAGTCTATGGTGTGGATACTTAAATTTGTTTGTTTTGTTATTGGCCATGATGTGGTGCATGTGGCATCTTGGTCCTCGACCAGGGATCAAACCCGTGCCCCGTGCAGTGAAAGCGTTGAGTCCTAACCACTGGACCATCAGGGAAGTCCCAATACTTAATTTTAAAATGTACTGAGGTGTATTACAATGGATTACCATTTCAGCCATAAAAAAGAATGAAATGTTGCCATTTGCAGCAACATGGATGGACTTGGAGGGTATTAGGCTAAGTGAAATAAGTCAGACAGAAAAATACAAATACTGTACGATATCACTTATGTGTGGAATCTAAAAAATACAACAAACTAATGAATATAACAAAAGAGAAGCAGACTCACAGATACAGAGAACTAGTGGTTACCAGTGGGTAGAGGGAATGGGGGGCAATATAAGGGTCAGGGATTAAGAGGTGCAAATTATTAGGTATAAAATAAGCTACAAGGATATACTGTACAACATGGGGAATATAGCCAATATTTTGTAATAACTATAAATGGAGTATAACCTTTAAGAATTGTGAATCACTATATTGTACACCTGTAACTTACATAATGTTGTACCTCAACTACACTTCAATTAAAAAATTTTTTAATTAAAAAACAATGTACTGAGGGAAGTGAAAGGGCATGAAAAGTACCCTGAATGAATAAATTCATGGGTGAAGAGAGGAAGTCAGAGAGGGAGACAGAAGGGCTTCTCCTTTCTCTAATGCAGAAAGATGCCAAATATTAAGAGGTGGCAACAGAAGGAAGACAAAGAAGCTTATGCCTTCTCAATCTTAACAAAAGAGGGGTAAGATTATTTACTGCAACCAAGGGAAAGGCAAGGTTTGGAAGAGCTGGTGTGGTAGTATGTTATCCTGACGAATTGACAAAGGAAGGATCACTGAAGATTTCACTAAACTCTGGGAGCTAAATTGATGCAAAAATAAGTATCTTATGATTACCATGTAAAGGTATATAGATATTGTTAGTCTTCCCATCTTCACTTTTTAAGTTCAGTGATTCTAAATGGTTCTGAAATTCTATGCCTTCTTAAACTACATTTTAAAACTGCAAGCAGTTTAGTAATAGTTCAGGATATATGAGTATCAGAGTATATACTTCTTAATTAACCTGAATCCATAATTTTGCAATGCAAAATCATAACCTTTCTGAGCAATGGAGTCATTCACAGGATCAAGGGAGATTAAATTTTTTAAACTTGGGGGGTAGGGTTGGTAACAACTGCTTTTTGACCCCATTTTTTTTTTTTTTTTTTTTTTGGCCTCACGGTACGTGGGATCTTAGTTCCCTGACCAGGGATTGAACCTATGCCCCCTGCAGTGGAAGTGCAGAGTCCTAACCACTGGACTACCAGGAAATGCCCTTTTTATTTTGAAAAATTTCAAACCTATTGGAAGTTCCAAGAATAGGGTGAACCCCTATATTCGCCAATTATTTTTTTACTTAACCTTTTTAAAAATCAAAGTACAGTTGATGTATAACATTATATGTTACAGGTGTACAATATAGTGATTCACAATTTTTAAAGGTTGTACTCCATTTATAGTTATTTTAACATATTGACTATATTCCCTGTGCTGTACAATATACCCTTGTAGCTTATTTTATACCTAATAGTCTGCATCTCTTAATCCCCTCCCCCTGTATTGCCCCTCACCCCTTCCCTCTACCCACTTGTAACCACTAGTTTGTTCTCTGCATCTGTGAGTCAGCTTCTCTTTTATTCCCGTTTGTTGTATTTTTTAGATTCCACATATAAATGATATCATACAGTATTTGTCTTTCTCTTTCTTATTTCATTTAGCCTAATACCATCCAAGTCCATCCATGTTGCTGCAAATGACAACATTTCATTCTTTTTATGGCTGAGTGTGTGTGTATATATATATATATATATATATATATATATATATATATACACACACACATTTCACATCTTGTTTATCCATTCATCTGCAGATGGGCACTTAGGTTGATTCCATGTCTTGGCAATTATAAATAATGCTGTTATGAACATTGGGGTGCATGTGTCTTTTCGAATTCGTGTTTTTATATTTTTTGGATATACACCCAGGAATGGAACGGCTGGGTCATACAGTAGTTCTATTTTCAGTTTTTTTGAGAAACCTCCATACTGTTTTCCACAGTGGCTGCACCAATTTACATTCCCGCCAAGAGTGTACAAGGGTTCCCTTTTCTCCACATCCTGGCCAACATTTGTTATTTGTTTCCTTTTTAATGATAGCCATTGTGACAGATGTGAGGTGACATGTCATTGTGGTTTTGATTTGATTCACCAATTATTAACACTTGCCATCTCTTTGCACTCTCTCTCCCTGCTTTATCTCTCACATATGTTTATTTCATATAGCATGACTTTAACCCTAAAAACTTTACCATGTATTTCCTACCAAGGTCATTCCCTCACATTACTACAGTAGTTATCACACTCAAGAAATTTAACATTGATACATTACTATTATCTAATATATACTCCCTATCCAAATTTCCCCAACTGTCTCAGTATCGCTCCTTATAAATTATTTCCTCCAATCCAGGATCACACATTACATTTTGTTGTCATGTTCTCTTAAACTTCATCAGTCTTTTTTTGTCTTTCATAACACTAACTTTTTGAAGAGTCCAGGAAAGCTGTTCTGTATAATGTGCCTTTTTTAAACAATTATCACAATTCCCCCCCAACTCGCCTCATGATTAGATTCAGATTAAATATTTTTGGCAGCCCTCTTACAAAGATGTGTCGTTAAAAGTTACACATTTTGAAAAGGAGAAAGAGAATAAAGGACTACATCATCAAGTGCCAAATTATGTTAAGTATAATATATATAACAATACACATAACTATCATAATCTTATGATCAAGTATGGCAGACACACAGATTTTCAGACTTTTCAAGAAAGCACTCATTACCCAGATGAGAGGAGAGTGCTTGGCTGATAGCATCTTGCTATTAGTCCCTCCAGTGTCAATATGAGGTCACTCTCTTTTCCAGGTAGCCACTAGTCAGTGACAGTACAAGAGCCTAGCCATTTCTGCCCAATGCAAGACTTCTCTAATGGACAATCTTAGCTCCAGATCTTTCCACGGAGCTGGCAGAAACTGTCAGGTCAGCATTATGTTCTGATAACTCCTGCTCAGTCCCGCTTCCTCCCATTTTCTTTCACTGATGTTACTTCCCAAGAAATCATTTGTACTTCTAACTCCATCTCAGTGTCTGTGTCCTGGAAAACCCAACCTGAAACATTCTCGTTTAAGAGATGAAAAACCTGGAGACAGAGAACTCTAAGTGCTGTTCCAACTCATAGCTGGAAGATGACTTATCTACTAGGATTTGAACAGAAGCAAACTGACTCCAGAGTCCAAAAACTAATCACCTTCATGTTATAAATCAATGTAGTATTCTTAAAATATTGTAGGCTCTCACTATCCCTTAACTGCAATTTTCCTATTTCTCAGCTTAAGTATTTCGAAGAAAATCATCCTCAGAGAAACCATATCTTTTGACACCTGTTAACACATATGCCAACTTTCAGCTGAGAGTCTGTGGGACTGCTAATAATCCTTTATGTACTATTTTGTTATGTATTTTGATGATTATAATGTAAAAAAAATTATATAAACCTTTAGAGACCAGTATTTTTTTTTTTTTTTTTTAGGCTGCCCTGCACGGCATGCAGAACTTCCCCAACCAGGGATTGAACCCATGCCCCAGTAGGAGCAAGGAGTCTTAAGCACTGGACCACCAGTGAAGTCCAAGACCAGTATTCTTTACCATATTATATATCCCAATGACAGATGCTATTAATGAATCTGACAGTAATACTATAATCTGTTTTAAAGTAATTCAGTGGGAGAAAATATGGTGAATAAGAACAGTGGTATAAAGTTGCAATGACTTTAGTTGGAGTCCCATATCTGCTACTTCTTTGCTGTACGACTTTGGGCAAACCACCTGACCTAAGTCATAGGGTTGTAATTTGGATTAAATATAAGTAATGCAGGATTTCCCTGGTGGTGCAGTGGTTAAGAATCTGCCCGCCAATGCAGGGGACATGGGTTCGAGCCCTGGTCCAGGAAGATCCCACATGTCGCAGAGCAACTAAGCCCATGCGCCACAACTACAGAACCTGTGCACTAGAGCCCACGAGGCACAACTATTGAGCCCGTGTGCCACAACTACTGAAGCCCGCATGCCTAGAGCCTGTGCTCCACAACAAAGAGAAGCCACTGCAACGAGAAACCTGCACACTGCAACAAAGAGTAGCCCCAGCTCGCTGCAACTAGAGAAAACCTGTGCACAGCAATGAAGACCCAGCATAGCCAAAACTAACTAAATAAATAAATTTATTAAAAAAAAAATATATATATATATATATAAGTAATGCCCTTAGTTGAGTGGCTGAAACATCATAAATATGTAATAAATGGCAAGCACTATTAAAAACGAATCTTTTTTGATTATCTCCTAAATGCCAGGCATTACACTGATCTCTGGTAATACAAGACAGATCAGTAATATCATTCAATCCTTGAAGAGGATTATAGATAATCATGAGAAAGAAGAAAACTAAAAACTATTTTTTTTAAAAATTCAAATAGATTCTAATAGCTGACTATTTCATTTCACTAAATACCAAAACTTTAAATACTATACCAAATGACTTCTTATTTTGCATACTTCTGATTAAGGAATAACAAGACATTAACATTAACAAACTTTATACCCTTCACCCTTAATATCTATCAAATAAATACATCCCAGTTATACATTTTTAAATCATTTTTATTGAACTAATTTTAATAACACTGTTTTAGCTGGTGGCAGTTGCCCCAAACCAAAACAAAGCCATTGTGAATGCTATTCAACATTCTCAAAGTAATCCAGTTTGTTTTTGTACTTGGAATATAGTTAAACTTTTGACATCACATAAGCAAGCAAATAGCAGTGCATATTATATTATTCAAAAAGACTTTATGCATTTCACTTAAAAAATCATTTTGCGAGAGGCTTCAGCTTTATCAACAATCTCATTGACACATTCTATACTCCATGCTCTCAAAATAAAAAGTGCCCTAAAACTAACCCTAAGTTTTTTACTGATATTAATGAATACTATTCAGGGTTATAGGAACTGAAATTTAACATTTTACAGTGTAAGAGGCAATAAATTACTAATATCTGTTGACACAAATTCCACTCAGACTAAATACACCATTGATACACTGAAAAAGACATTTTGTAAATATTAATATGCTAGTTTATATGCTGCAGTGCAAAAGAAGTGACACCCTAAAAGTTTCCTGAGCTTTAGGAGATTAACAACATTTTTCTGACTACTACTCTCCATTTAAAATAGGCTCTTTATTATATGAAGCCATGTCAAAACTATACAATTAAATTAGGTTTTTCGAGAACTGAAAAGATTGGTCAGAATTATGGTGGCTTAGGGTAATGAAAAAGTTTTCAAGTATTTACAAAGCTACAAAGGATACTATGGATTTACATGTAGTATAAAGATCAAAGATAACCTACTGATTACCAAATGATCACAATTATTCCTTCTTTTTTCAAAAATATTACACTGAAAGACTTTATGATAAGTTATCTAGCATTAAATATACCAACCTGTAGAATATTATACATTTTGACACATTCTTCCATAATGCCCAGTAAGAAGGAATAAAAGATAAGATATTAAAAATCAAGAAAATAAACATGCTTTTAGGAATGTTTTCGCATGGGAATATGTCAGCAGAAGTGAAAATGATTTCTCATCAGAACTCTCTATATCCTCAAAATTACAAAGACCGAGTTTCTACTTCAATTTTTTCTTCTGCTTGTACTACATCAGGATCAACATGAACAACCGGAGGTCGTAGGATAACTTCAGGCCCTCCACCATATATAGACTGTAGAAAATTCCATGTTTCTTCAGAAATCTGACCAGAATCTGCTCCTAAAATTAAGTATATAGAGAAAGAATAATATTTATAAACCTACATATTCATACTGCAAAAGCTTTCATAATGTACCCCCAGCATGAATACTCGAGGAATAATTGAGAACTTTTGGAACATGAATCTTCAGACTACTGGCCCATACTGTTATAAGTTGCAACTTTATGGTCTGCCTTAAAAAGTTAGAGATCCTTTTTCCTGCCTCCTATTAACAGCCTTAAAATCTTTCTTCAGATAAAAATTAAACATTGGCAATGTTTCCACTATTTGTCCTAATTCATGTATGAATTACATCATTGAGCTGGATATAAAGGTGGTATAGGTGGCTAATGATGATATATTCTTAACAGTGTGACAAATTACTAACAAGTAAAGGCTTAGTAGTATTAGTCAAACTTACCTTGCCTGAGTATCACATTGCCATATTTGGTGACTGCAATTTTAGTGTTATCAATAGGACCTGGAGGATCTAAGTCAAAAGGAAAAACAAATAATCAAAATGTATAAATGCACCAAAGAACTGCATATTTCTATGCCTGAATTAATGAAGGATATAACTGTATAATCAGATTATTTTTTAGTCAGATTATTATAGTCAGTTCTTAACTGTCTTCTTCTGAGCTTCTTCCTTTTTGGGTCTTAATTCCCCCAAAATGGAACCAGGAAAGAAGCTGAGAGAAGTTCTCTCACTACCATGCAAAATTTAATAAAAATGATTTCTTAAGTATCCATTTGGGGATTACAGGTTAAAGTGCACCTTTAATGCTACAAAAGAACAATTCTTTGTAATTTAAAAAGAAATGCAATTCTTGGTTTTAGACCTTCATTAAACTAAAAATAAAAGCATTATAAAATGAAATGTTAAAATGCATCTTTTTTTTTTTTTTTTTTTTTTTTTTTTAAGCTGCGCCCTGCGGCTTACAGGATCTTAGTTCCCCGACCAGGGACTGAACCGAGGCCCTCAGCAGTGAAAGTGCAAAATCCTAACCACTGGACTGCCAGCGAATTCCCAAAGTGCATCCTTTTTTTAATTTAAGGAAAGAAACCTTGTTTTCCCCCTGGATACAAAAGTACAGTGCATGTTCATTATCAAAAACTGTTTAAAAAACCAAAAAGGAACAAGAAGCAAAAAGATACTGTTATCCTACTACAGAAAGACAGGCAAACTGTTCTAGTACCTTTGAGGTCTTTCTGCCTTTGCATATTTGCCTTTTTCTTTTTTTAAACAAAAGTTTCCAACTATGCATACTGCATTATAACCTTTTTCATATATCAAGAACATCTTATTTTTAAATTTTAAACAGTTACACAAATAATTTTTAAAGTCCACATAGTATCCCATTGTAATGGATAAACTATAGTTTAACCAATCTTATTGTTGGATTTTTTTTTTAAATTTTCAATGTTAAGATCACAGACTAACTTTTATTCAGTTATTTTATATCTGCTATGAATATGCTATAATCCATGAGAATTTTTTAAAAATTAAAAATAACCAACATATAAACTAGAATGTACGTTTTTTTCTCTCTTGTTCAGTAGTGTAATCCCAAGTGCATGTAGATATTCAAAAAACATTTGTTAAATAAACAAAATATCTGCAAAGAATTTCGTCTTTCAGTTAAACACTTACCTCCATCCTTACCCTTCACAAAACTTTCCCATTCTCTAAACCATTGCATACTGATGCAATAAAAAGTAGCTGGAGAATCCTCCTCTTGGAATGCTCTGTTGAGCTATAGAGGGAAAAAAATTAGTCATCTAAAATCTAGAACTTGCTTTGTAGCAGAACAATACAACCATTCTACTTCAGCATCTGATAAGGCCAATTCTTCACACACAAAGAATGTGACTTGTTGATGCTAAGTTAACAATACTAGGATACATGGTAACACCTAATAAACATTCTAGGTTATATCTCAAAGTTTATCAAGTATACACAAAAGGGGCATAATGATTGGATAAGTGAAAATGGTCAAGATAAAGTCTTCAAAGCAATAAATACTCCACATATTTATTAAAAATCTGATGTGTAAATCTTATTTAAACATACCATACCCACTGTCTACATCTTACTTCCATTCACTTAAGATACTGGTAGACATGTTGCTATTACAAACAGAATGTTGAAACAAAAAGTTCTGTACATGTTATTTCATAGACAATAAACATATATATAGGACTTCCCTGGTGGCGCAGTGGTTAAGAATCTGCCTGCCAATGCAGAGGACACGGGTTCGATCGCTGGTCAGGGAAGATTCCACATGCCGCGGAGCAGCTGAGCCCGTGTGCCCCAACTACTGAGTCTGCGCTCTAGAGCCCGTGAGACACAACTACTGAAGCCCGCAAGCCACAACTACTGAAGCCTGCGTGCCTAGAGCCTGTACTCCGCAACAAGAGAAGCCACTACAACGAAGAGTGGCCCCCGCTTGCCGCAAATAGAGAAAGCCCAGGCACAGCAACAAAGACCCAATGCAGCTGAAGATAAATAAATAAATATTTTAAAAAACAACAACAACATATATATAGGATAAATTCTCAAAAGTGGTGGGACAGTCCTTGAAGACGTTCCACTTTCTCCTCTAGTCCCAAGGCCCAAGAAATGGGTATGTGACTCAAACTAGGCGAAACTCCTAGAAACGGAAATCCAGAGGAGTAACTTAATGATTGGAATGGAATCATTCCAATGTCAATTTTGTTAGCTACACAGGAATACCTTGGTTCCTGAATTTCTGGAGGTCTGGTTATTCAATTTTTCTTTTCAATAAATTTCTTTTTTTGCTTAAGCTAGCCAATCTGACTTCTATGACTTTCAATTAAAAAACCAAACTGGGGAGTTCCCCAGTGGCCTAGTGGTTAGGATTCCGGGCTTTCACTGCCCTGGCCCGGCTTCAATCCCTGGTCACGGAACTGAGATCCTGCAAGCCATGCAGCTCAGCCAAAACAAAACAAACAAAAAACCAAACAAACAAAAAAACACCAAAAAAACAAGATGAAACCAAAAACCAAACTGACAGAAAAACTGGCATAAAAAGAGGGGAACAGAGGCTTCCCTGGTGGCGCAGTGGTTAAGAATCCGCCTGCCAATGCAGGGGACACAGGTTCGAGCCCTGGTCCGGGAAGATCCCACATGCCGCGGAGCAAATAAGCCCATGCACCACAACTACTTCGTGCACCACAACTACTTAAGCCCGTGTGCCTAGAGCCCGTGCTCTGCAACAAGAGAAGCCACTGCAATGAGAAGACTGTGCACCACAACAAAGAGTAGCCCCCCCTTCCGCAACTAGAGAAAAGCCCTTGCAGCAACGAAGACCCAACGTAGCCAAAAATAAAATTAAATAAATTAATTAATTTAAAAAAAAAAAGAGGAACAGCAACAGAGCCTGAGGAAAATGAAGGGTATTTGAAAATTATCTAATTGTAATAGTGTAAAAAGACAGTGAGACTCCCGAAGATATCTCATGCTGGGTAACTAAATGCCCACGGTACATACTACCTATGGACAAAAACAGTTAAGTTCAGCTCATTTCTCCCCTACGATCAAATCTAATCCAAACCCTGCCATTGTCCCCAGAGATTCTTATAATAATAGCTCAGAAGTACCTCTGTGATCTGGCCCCATGATTTGACTTCATCTTCTAGTACTTTCCTCCTCATTTATTCACTTGTGGTCACACAAACCTCTTTGTTATTCCCAAAATCAAGCAGATACATTCCTGTCTCTCAAAGCCTTTGCATGGGTATCCCTTCTTTTTACAGATATTTGAGTATCTCCCTCACCTCCTTCAAGTCTTTGCTTAAATGTCACCTTTTCAATGAGGCCGATCTTGATCACACTGTTTATAAATGCACCTGACTCCTCCCCTCATCACTATACTCCTGATCCTCTTATCCTGTTCGGTATCTTCCTTCACCATAGAACTCATTACCTTTTGATATATAATATATTTGTTATTTATTAAATGTAAGCTCTTTGAGGGCAAGGATCTTTCTGGGACACAAGGTAGCTGCTTCCACAGAACAATGAAAGACAATGAATAATGTTGTGATTGCCTCTGATGAAATCAAGGCACGTTTGTCTCCAGGTAAAGAATTAAAGTTTGGAATTCCTGTGATGTACAATTTATCCTTAGAGAACTGAGATTTCTGAAATGTAACGTTAGACTGATTCTGTCAGATGAATCCGTTTCATTCACAGCATTACCAGGTTTGGACACTTTCAGGACTTTCTTTCTCTCTGGCATTAGGACATTTCTTCCTTATGTGTCTAGGTGGGGGCTTTTGAAAACTGAGTTAAGTATAATCACCCCAGTTATTTAAAGACATCTGTTTCTCTCTAGTTCTCAGAAATTAAACTGTTGCTCTCAAAGGAGTTCCACCTCTCTACTCTCTTCTAAAATACCTATTAGAAAAGCATTGGATTCTGTATCTATCCAACGTGTCAAAACTTTTGTTTTCCACCTGTTTATCCTTGTGCTTCATTTTAGGAGAAACCCTTCACTAGATCTTTCAGTACACTAATATGCTCTCCAGCAGTATTTATTCTGCCATTCAGTCAACCCATCTATTGAGTTTTGTTTTGTTTTTAGGATACAATATGCTTATGCATCTCTCTGAGAATCAATCATTTATTTTAAGGCATAACTTAGGAAGACACAATTCTTTCTAGGTATTACAAGCTATCTAAGGTTAACGCCTTCTTTAACCAACCCAAGGGTCCACATTCACTGCTCAATCCAAGCAGACACCTTCGTGCTTGCCGCTTAGTACAATGCAGGAGGCAGAGTGCTGAGATCACTATTAGTATCTGCCGCTTCCAAGCTTAAAGCCTGTGTGGTCATTTCCCATGACGTTGGTTCGCTTCTTCAAACTGATCCTATCTGCTTTCTCAATTTTTCAGAAACTCCGCTTAATTTCCAGTCTAGCAAGGGCACCTATTTTTGTACTCTAGTGTTCTGTTTTTTAAATTTTTTTTGTGGCATGCGGGATCCCAGTTCCCTGACTAGAGATGGAACCCAGGCCGCCTGCCTGCAATGGGAGCTCAGAGTCTTAACCACTGGACCGCCATGTAAGTCCTGTTATTTTTTTATACTAAGACATTGCTTTTTTTCTTTTTTTCAAAGGGGTGGTGGTAGAATAAGGCAAAAAAAAACCCTAGTGCTATGGAATAATTATAGACTTGCATTTTATAAAACAGCTTCATTAAAGTATAATCCACACAGTGTTAGTGTAAAGTTCAATGGTTTTCAGTAAGTTTATAATTGTGCAGCCACCAACACAATCCAGTTTAAAACACTTCTGACACTCCAAAAACTCCCCTGTGCCAGTTTACAATCAGTCACTTCCTCTCAGCCCCAGGAAACCACTGACCTACTTTGTGTTTGTTTTTTTTTAATTAATTAATTAATTTGGTTGCACTGGGTCTTCGTTGTGGCTCAAGGGCTCCTTAGTTGCAGCTCACAGGCTCCTTAGTTGTGGCAGGTGAACTCTTAGCTCCGGCATACATGTGGGATCTAGTTCCTTGACCAGGGATCAAACCCAGGCCCCCTGCATCAGGAGCACAGAGTCATCCAGTGTGCCACCAGGGAAGTCCCTATCCTTTTTTTTAGATATTTCATATAAGTGGAATTAGACATTACATATTCGTTTTTGTCTTATTCCTTTCACTTGGCATAATGTTCCTAAGATTCATCATATTGCTGCATGCATCAGTAGTTCTACCTTTTTTACGCTTAGTAGTATACCACAGCTTTTTTATCTATTTGCCACCTGATAGACATCAATTTCCAGTTTGGGGCAATTATGAGCAATTCTGCTCATGAACATTTGTGTACAGGGTTTTGCAGACATAAGTGTTCATTCTCTGGAGTAAATACCTAGGAGTGAGATTGCTGAGTCATGTGCTAAGTGTTTGTTTAACCTATAAGAAATTGTCAAACTGGTTGTCATCTGGCATGTGACACCACATGCCCACCAACAGTGTTTATATGAGAATTCTAGTTGCTCTACATTTTTGTCAGAACTTGATATTGTCCACTTCTTTATTTTAGCCATTCTAAGAAGTGTGTAATGGTATCTCACTGTGGCTTTAATTTGCATTTTACTGATGACTACTGAGAGTGTGTACCTTTTCATGTGCTTATCACTCATATCTTAAGGATAATGTATATTAAAATATTTTCTTATTTTTAAATTGGAATATCTATCTTCTTGAGTTGTATGAATTCTTTATATAATCTTACATAATCTGGATATATACAAGCCCCTTGATGATAAATGATTTACAAATGCTTAGAACTGGATTTGGGCCTACCTTCCTAACCTACAGTGTTTCTTCCAGTATCACCGTTTGTTGGTCTTACTGAATGTCTCATTTCCTGAGATGATATCCCGTATCACCTCTGATTATGTAACTAATTTTACACAAAATAAATGAAGCAATGGGCTCACATCCATAGAATTCACTGGCTTTACCATATGGCATCACCTAAAAGTTGCTGGCCTACTGAATACTGTTTTTGTGCCTGGGTGGCAAAACACTGCGGGGTTGGTACTATCCTATAGGATGTAGTATATGCCCCAAACTAGAAACAACCCTATGGTGCTGTAAAGGAAGTAGAAGAGTTTATCTATTACTACCTACTGACACAAAAGCTTTTTTGCTTCTAATTATCACAACTTTGGTCTCTACTAGTTTAGAGGTATTAGGTTCCAAAGGGACACAACAATGATTTTACAGGGCTGGAAGATGAGGCACTCCTCTGGCCATTTTGGGTTCCTCATGTCACTGAACCAAGAGGCAAAGTGGGTAGGGCTATATAAAAAGTAGAATAAAATGACTACTACACAACAGAAACAAGGAGAACTATGTCTGAAAATCAGGTTATAGCCACTGTATTAGTTTCAGAGGGGGGCTATAGCAAATCACCACAAACTTGGTGGCTGAAACCAGATTATTTTTTCTCTCAAAGTTCTGGAGGTCAGAAGTCCAAACCAAGGTGTAGGCATGACCGTGCTTCTTGTGGAGAAGAAGGGGAGATTTAGGGGAGATTCGGTTCCTTGCCTCTTCAACCTTCTGCTTTGTGAGTGTATATTCCAATCTCTGTCTTCTGTCTCCATATGGCTTTCACCTCTTCTCTCTGTGTATCTCTCCTCTGTGCATCTCTTTATAAGGGCACTTATCATTAGACTTAGGGTCCATGCAGATAATCCAGGTTGATCTTGTCTCAAGGTCCTTAATTATATATAAAAAGACCCTTTTCATAAATAAAGTCAATTCACAGGGATTAGGACACGGAAACACCTTTTTTGGGGACCAGCATTCAATCCACTATAAGCACCATTCAGTATTTCCATATCCACAGATTAAAAGTTCATAGACAACTAGAGAAATCTAACACAGGCAAGACTACAAAGAGCTCAGACTCTTCAGGAACGAAGGTCTGGGTTACTTTATCAGGTAAATAACCAGCTGAAGTGCTGGCTGAGAAAACAGAGAATATGGAATGGGTAGTTATAAGCTGTAAACACATATTTCTTCCTTCCCCCATGCACTGGGTTGGCCAAAAAGTTCATTCGGTTTTAAGTAGAACTAAAAGACACCTTTTTCATTTTCCCCAAGAATTTTATTGAACAATGTATTCACTAACCCAATGAACTTTTTGGCCAACCCAATACATATTTGTAAATATTCCTAAATTTGTGAAAAATTACTAATTTATTTTTCCTTTCTTTCATTCCTCTATTTCATATAAGATATGTTGTTGGTGGTTAATCTTATGGTTTATTCTTTAGATTGCAGAATATAAAAGGGAGATTATGACTAAACTGACTGAACTAAATATGAATGATCATCATCCAGAAATGGATAACTAACTGATGGGACTTTGGGTTTCCCAAGTTTAGGGAAAGGATAGATGCTGCATCTATTAGTACATGAGCTATAGCTGCATCATGTTAGGCAGAAACATGATACTATTGCTACTGTTGTTGCTGACGTATGAATGCATGACAAGGGGGGCAAACTATACTGTATTTATTGTCTGTTAATGCATCATTTCCATTCATTCTTACACTCTCTTCTATGAAAAGAGAAGACTTCATTTTCCAGGATCACTTGCCAGTAGTGCTCCAGATCAGTCACTGCCAATGATATATGCAATATATGGAAGGCACAAGAGAAAGAGAAATTTCCCCCACATCCTCTGGTGGTAGTTGCGGCAGGACTGAGGCCTCCACAGATGGCACAAGTAGGGTTTTGCCACCACTTCCAAGCATCTTCCCAAGAATCCCTCACTCGGTGCCACAGGCAGCTAACATCTTTAACAGCAGCATCCTCAGGATAACCCACCAGGGTCCTGAGATTAGCGGCTTATCAAGTCTATCAAGTTTCTGAGCATTCTCCTGAGACTTGCCAGTGGTAAGCAACATAGGTAATTTCCAGAAGCTTTGTGCAATTAAAAAATTCTTTTTAGCTTTGGAACAATCTCAATCTTACAGGAAAACTCCAGTAAAATACGAAGAAATTTTCTTTTCCTAGACCATTTCAGAGTAAGTTGCTAAACACACAAGGACTTTTTCCTACACATTTAACACAAATGATGAAAATGTGGAAATTAACATCGATATAATACTAGCACCTAATCCTCAGACTCCATCAAGTTTTTCTAATTGATCCAATAATGTTGTTTATAGCCAAAAGATCCAGTTCAGAATCACTTGTTGGGACTTCCCTAGCGATCCAGCAGTTAAGACTCCACGCTTCCATTGCAGGGGGTGCAGATTCGATCCCTGGTCGGGGAACTAGGATGCCACATGCCGCTCGGCCGAAAAAACAAACACAAGCAAGAATCACTTGTTGCATGTAACTTCATATTTCCTTTAAGGTGGCACAGTTCCTCAGTCCTAACTTTCACGATCTTGACAATTTTGAAGATTACAAGCCAGTTGTTTTATAAAATGTCCCCCAATTTGGGTCTGCCAGGCTTTCCTCATTTGAAACTCAGGTTATGCACTGTCTACCAAACAAGAGATGCTGTGTTCTTCTCATTGTATCCTATCCTAGCACATGATTTTGATATATTCCACTGCTACTGATGTTCACTTTAATGACTTCATTGAGTTGGTTGCCAGACTCTTCTTGCTTAGTCTTTTCTCTTCAAAATTAATATGTATTTTGTGGGGAATAAGCTGGAACTATGTTAATATTCCATTCCGCATCAGTCTTTCAATTTATTCACTTATTATAACAGTATGCACACAATATCTCCTATTTTGTTTAATGCATTATAATACCATTATAATTTATTTTGAAGCATAAATTGTCCCAAATTTGGCAAGTAAAAGTCCCTTCAAGCTGGCTTCTGTGTACTTTTGACATTTCCCCATCATTCTTCAAAAACTTCTTTAATTTCTGGAACAGCAAGAAATTCCAAGCTCATCTTGTAATTCCCCTGCCCCGGCCCTGAAAGCAGCCATTTCTCCAAGGAGGGCTGGTTCCTTTTACTAGAGAAGGATGTTTAGAAGCCAAGATCCAAAGAGAGCCAGGTATGCTCAATCCTACTGGAGTTAATACTGCTTCCAGGCCTTTTCAGTGCCAGAGTTAGGAAATTAACTTAGGTACATCATTTATTTCTATATATGGGTACACATACACACATTTATACCTCTATATGTATATATGTATCTATCACAGTGAGTTCACAAAGATGCCTACAATTTTAATCCAATAACAAAGGAGTCCATTTTAGTTTCCTCTCTTTCGATATCTGTAACTCCCTTATCTGACAAATAAGAAATCTGGCTCTCATTACACTCATATTATCTGATCAATCCTACACATGGAATCAATCCCTCAGTTTTACCACCACCACTAAGCTGTGCCGCCTCACACAGCAATCTCCAGCCAACACAGGCATCCACTGCTACGTTGCCTGGGCTCCAACATCCTTGAGCAGGCCCACACCACTACACAGAAGCTTTCTTTACCTTGTCTGGGCTCTGAGACCCCACTTGAGCCGCTGTGCCCACTCCTACCTCCAGTATGGCAGCCTTCCAGATTTCCTGAAAGTCAGCTATGGTCTTCTTGATCTTCACTACCCAGTCTTTTTAGTAGTTATTTAACTCTTTCATTGCCTGTATTCCTATTCTACTCAAAATACTTAGAATGGCTTCTGTTGATCAAATCCTAACGTATGGGACTTCCCTGGTGGTCCAGTGGTTAAGACGCCATGCTCCCAATGCAGCGGGGCCGGGTTCAATCCCTGGTCAGGGAACTAGATCCCACATGCATGCCACAACTAAGAGCTCGTATGCCGCAACTAAAGATCCTGCACGCAGCAATGAAGGTCCTGTGTGCCGCAACTAAGATCCGGTGCAGCCAAATTAATAAATAAATATTTTTTTAAAAAACCCTAATGGATATAGTCATTAGCCATTTATTTAAGCATTCGTGGAATGAACTACTTTTAATATTCAACTAAAATTTGCCTCCTTATATTTAGAAAGCAAAGGAGGCTCAAGCACAGTAAATCAATCCACACCTGTAATATCTTCCTGTGTATGTGAAAATTTCTTTACTTTACGCAAAGGCACACACACACACACACACACAAAACACCCCTATATCTATGAAAAGAAGCCTGTGGCCACAACATGGAATGTACTGTTCATCTATAATATCTGCTCAGTTAACTTCTCCCCTTCTTTTACTAAAAGAATCTCAATCTTCCCTTATAGAATTATCCCTCCACCAATATAATTTCAATAGAAATATCAATGAACATGCCTCTCAGGTGACTCAAACTCTAGTAGTATTCTCTACTAGGAATCGAATAATAAATAAATGGTTGGAGCTGTATTACTGACAGCAGCACTTTGAAGAAACTTATTTCTTGCTACCTGGACAAATGGAACTATACTAGTCTTTGTCCATAAAACCTGGTTATTCAGCTCTTCCTATTGATTCTGTGATCAGACTTTCTGTTGCTTGCAATCAAGAAATGCCTCATAACATACTCACTTTGTGGGAACTAGGTATAAGTATAGAGAGTCCCCCAAAACAATATTATATTTCACAAAGGGGTGGAAGTAAAGAATGCAATCTGAGTAGATGCTTTCAGAAAAACCACTAACTTAAGGAAACTTATAATTTACCATTTTAATAAGGAGATTTCTTGCCAGTGCCAATACATAAAACAAAATTTATTACCAATCCATGAAAACAAAAACCCCCAAAAGAAGAACTTAACTCACTAGAACTATAGTCACCTGACTGGGGTCTCTCACTGTTATGAGCCCATGAGACTTAAAATGTATTACAACTCTTTCATCCAATCATTTCACTAACATCGTTCCTCTGTCAGTTCTTTATCTTTATTCTAGATCATTTTTATAATTTGAAAACCATCATTTTTTTACCCGAATAAAAATTTCCAATTCAATTTTTCTTCTTTTTTCAATTTTCTCCACCTCAATCTGGCAAGTGTGACAAATGTACAGATGGTTGACGGCTGGTCCTCCTCCATACCTAATGCATGAAGAATTTAATAAGTATGATAATCTGGAAGTAAGCTGATGTTCTAGGAAATGTGTCCAAGTTTTAGTAAAATGGAAAAACCAAATTATTGTAAGGACCTGATTTTATGTTTTTCAGGGTCGCTGATTTTATCAGTTTATTTATCAGAAGATATTACTGATTCATCTGTATTTCAACTTTCCCTTACAGCTACTTTTGTTACAAAATATGTTTGTTGCAACAACATAAAGTAAAAGAAGTGGCTGTCAAAAGTTAGCATACAACATATAAATCTTAAGTTATACACAGCCACAGTTTTAATCAAGTTTTAATTAGACGAAGGCTTCCCCTGGCCACTAAGTAAGAATTCATAGGATGAATTATTGTCAATATTTAAGAAAAAATATTTAAGAAAAATATCACGGCATACTTTTAGAGATACAGATTATCAGAACATAAAACTTAGAATTAGTTATCTAGACTAGGGCCACACTAGCCACAAAAGTCTCTCTACTCACACTTCAGAGTGAATAAATGAAGAAGGGAATATTCCACATAAGCAACATACAGCACAGGGAGCATATACAAAATAATCCAATCTCCTTTTAACGAATTTCACAAACTGATTTCCATAATACCATATTGTCTGATTTAAAAAACAAACCTGCTATATAGGTTATCCCAAATGTTCTGAGGCAGCATCAATACCAGGTCTTCAATATAACTAGCTTTTCGTGGAGGAACACCTAAAAAAGTTTAAATGGGTCTGTCTCATTCTTAAATTCCTTTATATTACTTTTAACTGATTAATCACTGGCATTTTTTCCAATCATTATTCTTAAAAACTCTCCCCAAAAGGTTAAAAATTAAGTATATGTTCCTAAAGATGAACATATTTCTTGAAATAGAGAAAAATAAGTTAACCAAGATGTTCAAGTCCTTAACTTACATAAATCTTTACTAAGCCTTGACTGTGTATTGGGGCAAGCCAGAGATAAATCAGAGACAATCTTTCCTTCATGGAGCTTATGAGCTAGCAGTAGAAATGAAGAATTTATATGAATAACCATAATAAAAGGCAGGCACAGACAAATGCCATAAAAGGATTATAGGGAGATTTGGAACCAGAAGAGACTTAAGTTAGTAGCTCAAGTAGGGAAATAATAAGAGAAAAATTCACATACAGAAATATTTTCAAGGTTTAGATTTCTAAATCCAATACGGGACATTTCTACTATCTCTTGTGGTTTCACCGCAAAAATAATTAATTAATGAGAATATCAAGTCTTCAACCATGAAATTTAATTAAGGTGTCACACTAAGGTTGTCATGGGAACACGCACTAACACAGTCAGTCACAAAGGCATAAATTACATTTAGCAAAAAACTGCATGAGTTTTTTTTTGTTAAGCTCCGAGTACATTTTCATAGTTAGGAAAAGAGTCAGCTATTCATTTAGACAAAAGGGGTAAGAGCCACGGATACAGTTGGAGCTGCATGTCTCTCAGCTGAGAAAAATGATGGGCAATAGAAGTGTTCACTGCACCATAATTACCTGTTTATGCATCTGTCTTCACTATGAAATTAAAGCTATGCAAATAGAAATAGTGTTTCTGGTATTTTCAGGCTCTAGCACAGGGTTTGGAACAGGTACTCAGTAAATATCTGTTCTATGAAAAGGCTACAGATTGCCTATAATTAGAAGAAAAAGCTAATTTCTGAAACCATAGCAAAATAAACACATTTAAGTTGGAATGTAGATGGGGAAATGGAAAATAAATGGAAGAGGAAAATTCTTGGCTCTTTCCTTATTTGTAAATTATTTAACAGCAAATCCCTACCACTACTTTCCATTACAGAGTTTCTTACCTCCATGAATACAGAGAAAATCATTATTTGAAATAGGGCCAGGTTCAGCAAAGGTCTTAAATTTATTTAGCCACTGTCGAGAAATATAAAACTGAAGGAGACTTGGTTCCATTATGTTCAACAAATTTGATATCCTCCGCCTCTCTTTTTGTGCTTCTTCACTGCTCTTCCTATTAAGGGACAGTGATTCATTAAATTCAATATGCATTTTACTCCATTAGTAAGTGGATTTTTCCGCTCACTTATTAGACTTAGCACACACATTAACACAGTCATCCCTCTATATCCGTGGGGGATTGGTTCCAGGACCCTTGCAAATACCAAAATCTGTGGATGCTTAAGTCCCTATATAAAATGGTGTAGCATTTGCATATAACCTATGCACAGCCTCTCATATACTTTAAATCATCTCTAGATTACTTATAATACCTAAAAAATGTAAATGCTATGCAAACACTGGTAAATACAGCATAAGTGGTATGTAGATAGTATTGGTGTGCAATTTTAAGTTTTGCTTTTTGGAACTTTCTGGAATCGTTTTCCCCCCAATATTTTCAATATGCCGTTGGTTGAATCCTCGGATGTGGAACCAATGGATATGGAGGGTGGACTGAACTGTGAATCTTGTTAGGTCTTGAAAATTATTCATGAGAAATATACTTTGTTCCACCCTGCCCCCACTACATTACACACTCTAGGGGTGATACTATATCTTAACTACTAGTATCCACATTATTGCTAGAGAACAGACATTCAAATGATTGTTAATAAGATCTAAACAGTTAATTTGCTTTCCCGTTTTAGTAGTTATTACAATCTTTTAGAAGATACTAAAAGGTACCAAGGATTTATTTTTATATTAATACCTCCTTTTTTAAAAAATTTTTATTTTGGCCATGCTGCGTGGCATGCAGAACTTCCCCAACCAGGGATTGAACCCATGCCCCCTGCATTGGAAGCACGGAGTCTTAACCACTGGACCATCAGGGAAGTCCAATACCTCTTTTATTAGCTATGTTAGGAGAAAATATGGTTCTTAATTCCTACTGTCAGTGCCTAATTTTTAAAATTAAAACCAGTCTTTCTAAAACAAAATATATTCCTTTGCCCTTCAACTAAATGACTTAACATTCTCTTAACAAAAGATCATTCTGCATGCAACCTTTCACTTTTACTCACATAATGAAATGAGAGTAAAACAATTTCTAATCTTTACTCAGAAATCTACTTTGAAAGTCTTAGAAGTCACTGTTAACCTCAACATGAGATGTTCTGTCATATTTGTCAAAACAGCCTATCCAGGAGAGTTATTTCCTCACCTGTAGAAGAGAACATAAGCTTCTGCATTTTGTACAGTAGATTCTGAAACTTCAGTGACACTTTGGTCATCAAATTCATACCAGAGATTATTTAAATTGTTTCGGCAGTAGGCAATATAGTGTCCACCTGAATTTAAGCAGAAAAAATTTAAATAATTTCAGTAATAAAAAGATATAGCAAGAACTATCTTCGTATTCTTTTCCAGTAGGTACCCTTACCACCACCACTTGAGGAAATGAAAATCAGGACAGAGAACGTAATCTTAAAAACCCAGTATAAAAACAATCATGTTAAAGTCCTTATTATTTAGCTTTACATAAAACATAATTTCCAGTATTTTAAACTTCAGAGTAAAATTATTCAATTTCCTAAAATTTCTGACATATTTTTAATAACCAAAATAAAATAATTATAAAAATCTACTTTTATACTTTTTTCTTTTGTTCAATCAGGTCTTGTTTAAGAGATCAATTCAGATGTTTCTTTTTTTTTTAAATCTAAAAACATATGTTAAACTTGGATACTTACTACTTGCAGTTCCATGGTGACAAATGACTGACAGAAGATCATAGGTAACAATTTGAGCTGGACTATCTTTAGCAAGAAATGGCTGAAGATCCAGGCCTTCCAGTGGAAATGAAACATGGGTACTGATTTTGGTGGAAAACATCAGTTCATGTCTGAATCTTTTAAGATGGATGCACAAAATCTTTTTAAAAGAGAAACATAGGATTATTTAAAATTCTACTGTTTCATATGCTACATAAAAGAGTCTATTAAATATACATATTGTCAAGATTAAACATTATCCTGCAATTCTGATAACCTGATTCCAGAGATGTTAAAATGTGGAAATGATGAAACATGGTACTTCCTAAGTTCATAGCTACTGGCTTCTCCAATTTTACACTTTATACCTGCAAGACCCTACAGTATCTGATTAAACTGTGTTCAACACAGTTTTACTGCTAAGGGCACTTACTTGGTATGCAACTCAGTATTTTAAAAATGGATAATCTTAATAGGGTATACACAGCCACTGGTCAATAGAACCATTCCATTCTTCAACCAAAGCTAAAGAATTTACTACACCATGTTATATTAATGCCTTACCTATCACATAAAATAAATTAAGTTGTGATAAAGCCCATACCTCAGGAAACTTTTGTACTTTACAAAACTTTACTCCATTCCTCAATCTAAGGGGTGAAAAGAGAAAACCAATTTTAATAAACCTGTTTCCCATACAAATCTACAAAACCTTTAGTATTTTCAAATATACAGCAAAATCTTTTAGAAAATGCAGAAATAAAGGTATCAGACTAAAAATGCTTACTACTGAATTATACGCTACCAATTAAAAAAATACTAATAAAACACTGGAACCGCTTATTGTAAAAAAATTATTAATTAAGACATCAGTGGGCTTCCCTGGTGGCGCAGTGGTTGGGAGTCCGCCTGCCGATGCAGGGGATGCGGGTTCGTGCCCCGGTCCGGGAGGATCCCACATGCCGCGGAGCGGCTGGGCCCGTGAGCCATGGCCGCTGGGCCTGCGCGTCCGGAGCCTGTGCTCCGCAATGGGAGAGGCCACAACAGTGAGAGGCCCGCGTACCGCAGAAAAAAAAAAAAAAAAAAAAAAAGACATCAGTAATAAAAATTTAGAGTTGTATAATTCTTTGATGAAAATCTTCTACTATCTATGGCCTGGCTATGCCTTTATAACATTCAGATATCATGTAAAACTGGGTAAAATAAAATTCCAATTTCATAGAATTGGTTGGTCAGGTCAATATATTACAACCTTTATTCCTAAATGTGAAAACAAATAACTTAAAATAGAGTGGTTATTATTAATAATCAAAAAAAAATTTTTTTTCAGCCACACCACGCGGCTTGTAAGATCTTAGTTCCCCAACCAGTGATCGAACCCGGGCCCTTGGCAGTGAGAGCGCAGAGTCCTAACCACTGGACTGCCAGGGAATTACCAATAATCAATATTAATTTATACTTGACAGATCTCTACTTTGGATTCTGGGGTAGATGCAAGTTCTTTTCCATCTTCACTATTATCTTTTCCCTAGTTGGCACGGTTTTTCCAAGAAAGATTCCCCCTCTGGGCCAACTCCGTCTTCAGCTATCAGCTGTGGCTTCAAGGACAAACTGATAATAAATACTTTCCAATTCATTAGAGGTGTGTTTTTTTCTAGAAAGTACAAGGCAGCTTTTCTTCCTTATTGACCTAACAATACACTATTCCTTTTTGTGATGAAGAAGACCAACAGCTGCAGATCAACATTTCCCTGCGTTTTTGACAAAAGCCAGAAGTTTGTATTATGAAGACTCTATTAATAGATCTTATTCGGAGGCCATTATTTTTCTATCAGAGAGATTCAGAAAAATTTTCCAGTTCCCTCTACCTCAGACATATTTGCTTTCAATTCTCCATTTGCTTTTCTTTTCTAACTCATCAACAAGAAGCCTTAAAAGCCTAAACTTATTACAAGATAGAAAAAGGCAGCTAGTAGTAGATATAAAGAAATAAAATCATAAAAAATCATGTCTTTTTTATTCGGCCCTCATACAGCAGGTAACATTAGACATGGTATAACCTTTCTGAATTTTACATAAACTTGAAACTATGTACCTTTATAGTCACTTTCACTTCCTAAATCTACCCTGTTAAGGTGGTAAATCAGAAAAGAATATTGCGTTATTTATGATGACAGAATTAACCTATGTAATAAAAATGTATGTTATATATCCTAGTATATATTTACAACATATTTGGAAAATGTTTTATGCAAAATTACATACTTACTTTATATCTTAAAATACACTGTCACATCTTAGCTAAGCCTATTACATTTGTTAAATTTTTAACCTCAGATTTGTTTTACAGAACAACCAGTCATTTTTTACTAGGACAAAGCTTACTGGCCTTTATATTTTTCTAAATAAAACGGAAAATTAACCCTACATGCCCAATTCAAATTACCAAGAAAAATACCATTTAAAATACAAAACATGCAATTGAAAGCATTGCCAATGACACTTACTTTTTGCATTTTTCACAACTGTACATATTGTCACCTGAAAACAAAACAGATCTGGTCATTCCTCTCAAACTAAAAGCAAGTTATTTTCTTTTCTGCAATTCTTTGAGCTTGCAATGCTGAACCCATAGAACAGTAACACAAGGCTCACATTTTTTAGTCTCTGCTCGAGTCAGCACATTTACCACGCCTACAACACCCTTTACCTGCTCTTTTTTCAACCTTGAAGGCATATCTCAAGTAACATCCTGTACACTTATTCACTCAACAGAATTTACTGACTGCTTATTATATGTCCAAGCAAGGGGCTGGACACACAAAAATAGTGAAGGCTTGGATCTTAAATACTACGGAGAAATTCAGACTAATCCAGATATACAAGTAAGTTTTTTACATTTTGGTTGAATTTTCTCTTTTTTCAATCCCAGAGAAGATTTTAGACACTTCAAATATCATACTGTCTAGTACTATAGGAATCTGTATCAATTATTTCAGGATATTATTTATAGTGTTTATGTTGTCATGGTAGATACTGGCACTGTGGCAATATGGGCAAGTACTGTTTGAGCTGCCTCAAAACTCAGCTTTGGGCTTCCCTGGTGGCGCTGTGGTTAAGAATCCGCCCGTCAATGCAGCGGACACTGGTTCGAGCCCTGGTCTGGGAAGATCCCACATGCCACAGAGCAGCTAAACCCGTGTGCCACAACTACTGAGCCTGCATGCACTCTAGAGCCTGCAAGCCACAACTACTGAAGCTCGCGTGCATAGAGCCCGTGCTCCGCAACAACAGAAGACACCGCAGTGAGAAGCCCGCACACTGCAAAGAAGAGCAGTCCCCGCCCGACGCAACTAGAGAAAGCCCGCGCACAGCAAGGAAGACTCAACACAGCCAAAAATAAATTTAAAAAAAAACTCAGCTTTTATGAATACATTCTATATTTAGTCCCACTAGTATTTTAGATCACTCACAACAGTTTAGCCATAGATGAAAACTATTTCGTATTTCTTACCTTTTAGTTCATCTCTGGCGAAGAAGGCAGCAAGACAATCTTGCAAGGTTACTATTGGACCCCAAAACCAGCTAGGGACACATGAGACAACAAACCTGAAACATTATTGATAGAAAAAAGAAAGGAAATGTTCTGCCAGTACAGCAGAAACAGCAGTTTTAACAATCAACTAATACAAAGAAAACACATACATACCTCTTCACATATTCCATGAAAAAAGCTATCCACCCTTGTGGAGCATATGCTTCGCCACATGATCCTGCTTTGACTATAGATGTTGGATGACTTGATGAATGCAGCTTAGCAAGGTCTTCCTTGCCAGGAATCGGCAAGGACAGATCTTGAAAGGTCTCGAGGGTTACAGACACCTAAAATTGTTTTGTGTTTTAAGAATGGGATGAAAATAATCCAGCACAAACATCTGAGGATTGATTTTAGATGGCAAAGATCAAAGCAAATTATAATAAGAAAAAACAAAAAAACAAACTGCTTTTTATACAGTAATAACAAAGCTAAAATAGTAATAACGAAAGCAAAATTGCTTTGTACCAGGTGCTGTTCTAAATTTAATCTTCACATAAACTTTATGAGGTAACTACTAACATCCCCATTAGTAAAGGACATTGCAGTAAAGAGGAGTATCTCACACACAGCCACTGTAGCCTGAGTTCCAAACTGTTAAGCACTACTGCATTTATTTTTGAAAATGACCTCTAGTGATAGTTTTTAAATGTAGCTTAAAAAACAAGATGCGAAACCTAAACAGCTGAAAACATTTCAGGATAATTCCATTTAAATATCTGGTACCAAAATAGCCTACATTAAGATAACCCTATTGAAAACCCTTAGATTTGACTTAATTCTAACACAATAACTGAAAACTTACCTTGGGGTTTTTTTTTTTTTTTGAGATAGTTCATTTTACATTCATCTTAATTATATTCATCACTGCACTGAAGTAAAACTGTTCTTAAGAAAACCTCTAGGAAACTCAGGAATTTAGAGGTATTATTAAAAATCTCATGATGATTTTAATTCATGCTCTTGTTTATGAACCTGATACTACTTTTATTATCTGAATCCAAACTTAACATGGGAAAATATTTACAAGCCATACAACCAAGTGGAGAAGATACATACATAGCCTTGTGCCTGTGAATAACAACAGTTTCCTACTAATTTCATCAGCCTTGGGAGAATATGCATGTGTTACAAATTCTCGTTGCTGAGCAGCACCTCTCCTTTGTATGTGACCAGAGACGAAGAACTGAGTTAATTCTTCCTGCTAAATGCATGCCTGTCCAGTGACAGGTCAAGACCCATCCTTAAATCAGTTATGTTACTATTGCTTCCAACAAACAAGTTCTACTCCTAGAATCAATTTATACTTCTGGAAACACAAGAAATACATGTATAATCATCAACAACAAGGAAAAGAAATTAAACTTTCACACCATTTTGTCAGGTTTTTTTTAAAAAGAGCATTTGACAGAAATTTCCTGTGTATTATAATTCTTTCATACTCACCCTATCACAAGTCAGACACTGCACTGAACTAATGATTGTTCCATCAAATATGTCTGAAATAACACTTCGGTATTTCTTGTGCTGTTTTTTTCTCTTTGGAGATGATGCAGACTGAGCTAGGATTGAAAAACAAGTATAGAAATTTTTTTTAGAAATCAAAGTAGTTCCTTTAGCATTTTTTTCTGAAATCTTTTAACAGCAAAATTACTATGCTGAAGAAAGTTGTCAAAATACCATTCAAAAGCATTACCTAAAGAAAAAAAACACACACACACACACACACACACACACACACACACACACACAAAACCCTCAAAGAGAAACTACGATGAAATAGAAAGTATTCAGCTTCCCATCTTGACTTCAACCAGAATAGTTTTGCTTTTACTTATTTGCTTTTGCTCCCAAGTAAGGCTTTATTTGAAGAAAGGATTCTATTAAGCTTTGAGAGTTCTTTATATATTTTAGATACAAGTCCTTTGTCAGCTATGCGATTTGCAAATATTTTCTTCCAATCTTATCTTTTCATTCTCTTAACAGTGTCTTTTGCCAAGAAAGATTTTAATTTTTTTCTTTTACGGACCATGCTTTTGATGTCTTTGATGTCTTTAAAGAATTCTAACACAAGGTCATGAAAACTCTTATAAGAGTTTTACAGTTTTACATTTTCTAATACTGGAACTCTCATACATAGCTGGTCGGAAAGCAAAATGATACGGCCACTCCGAAAAACAATTTCATACAACATTAAGCATAAAACTAACATAAAACCCAATAACCCCACATCCAGGTGTTTAACCTAAACAAATGAAAATTTATGTTCATACAGAAACCAGTACATAAGTGTTTATAGCAACATTATTCATAATTGCCAAAAACTGGAAACAAATTCAAGTATTTGTCAGTGAGTGAATAAACAGTAGTACAGTCACACAATGAAATACTACTCAGTAATAAAAAAGAACTATTCAGACCTGCGATGTGACTGTATCTCAAATTCATTATGCTAAGTGAAAGCAGCCTGTTTCAAAAGACTATGTCTGTATGATTCTATTTATATGACATTCTTCAAAAGGAAAAACAATAGGAATAGAAAACAGATTCACAGGGCTGGGGCTTTGGGAGGAGTAGTGGGATGGGGTCTGGTAGTATAAGGGAATTCTTTGGGGGTACTGGAGCTGTTCTATATTCTGTTTGTGGTGATGGTAACAATCTATGCACGTGTTGAAACTCAGACCCCTACACCAAAAGAGTGAATTCTGTTGTATGTAAATTTGTGCCACACACACAGAAAAATTTTAAATCATGGTTGTGTAAAACTATGCTGTCAATTTAAAAAGCTTGAATAATATTTCATAATTAACACTTTAAACTATCAAAGCAAAGGAACCTGAATAATTGAAGCTTCTACCTTTTTTGTGTGTGGGTGCCAATCCTGGCCACAAACTGCCTGATTTCGGAGGGCTTGCTGATAAACGTGGGTTAACACCTTCACTTGACGGGAGGGTCTGTGATGTAGACAGTTCATTCGAATGGACATCAGTAATATATTCTGTAATATTTAAAATTTGTATTATTACCTTAAATAGTAAAATTATTCCACCTGTCAAATAAAGCTTTCTTCATCTGAGATTTTGAACACAATTCACATTAATAAATGTCAGGTGAAATACCTGATAGACATTAGGCTTGCTAAGCAAACTAACAGTGATTTTCCCCCTAGGAATCTAATTAACGTTTATAACACATTACTGCTGTAGGCAATCCAGAAAGTGTGCAAATATAAGTGTGGAAATATAAAGCCAAAGAGGATCATATTTGTCCTAACTTAGTATTTAAAAACCAAAAGCAATTTAGGGCAGTTTTTTAGAAAGCTTTAAAACTATATGGGAGAAAAAGAGATTATCCTCCCAAACTGGCATAGTAAGCAAAATCTAACAAGAAATTTAGGCATAAAGTAATTATAAATTATTTTACTCTGTTATAAAAGGAAATAAAACCCTCTGTCAGAAAAAAACACCTTTTTTGGAATTAAATTATGAATCAAGAAAATATAAGCTCTATGAGAGCTATCTTGATTTGCTGTTGGATTCCTAGTACATAACATATATTCCAGGGCAAGAGACTGCTCAAAAAGTATTTGAGTGAAGAAAAGAGAATTGTACATAACAGACCCTGAAACAGAATGATTTCAGGGATTTTTCCAGATAATGCAAAATAAATGACTTTTATTACTTTCACAGAGGCATTTCTCATTATCCCAACCATGACTAAAAGCAGACTGCATAATATTGGGGGAAGAAAGAGGAGGAGACTTGCTCTAGCCTTTCAGAAGGGAATAAAGTTAATATCATCTAGGTCAGGGATTGGCAAATGTTTCCTGTAAAAGACCAGATAGTAAATATTTTAGGTTTTGCGTGTCATATATGGTCTTTGTCACATTTTTCAATCAGAAGATGTAAAAGCTCAGATCCCTGATCCAGGTCATCAATTAGTTACTAATTGTAAGAATAAACTTGCTATGGAACAATAAAGAACCAGTATGTCAAGTAATCAGGCTTAATCAGGCTTTTGATGAGGAAAGGCTAGATAGCAGATGGCTAAGTCTTTCAATACTGAAATTTCACATATCTATTGACTAAACAACTTCTAATCACATTTAAACTTCTAAACATGACATCAGTATAATCAAGGAGCCTAACACGTTTTCCTGACTAGAAGGCATTTATGCACTGCACATGGGTGAACCACAAGTATTCCTGTGGTTAAGGAAATATCCTTCTCCTCCAGAAAAAATGTGGGGTTCAAAAACGTAAGTAAATTGTTTAGTAGTTCCTACTCTTCAGTAATTACAAAAGATAAATTTTTTATGTTCCTTGTCTGCCACTTACTTTAAGATCAGAGAATCTGAACCTCTGATGGTTTAATTTTATGTGCTTTGGAGAATTAAATACCACATTAAGCTAACACAAGTTAACCCTAGAAGAAATAAATGTAAAATGCAAAGCAACCTAGCTCAACTATCTTTCATTTGGCCATTGCTCTTTCCCAAAGGAACAATGACATGTACTACGGTATAATCTATCGTAACAGGGTTCATTATAGTTAATTAAATTCCTATGCCAAACATACACCAAGTATTTCGTAGCTGATATGACTCCAATGACAGCAATCTAAATCTAACAGTCTACAATTTGGATTATTTTGCTATTTTGCAGATCTCAACCGAATCTGCTTTAAATGACATTAACTTAACACTCACATGCAAATAGTACTAAACTCTACTAGTTAGAAAGCCCAAAAGTAACATCTATTTAATACCCTCTTTCTTTCAATTAGTATGGTTGAACTATAATGTCATATACTACACACAAAATATCAAGCTAAAGCTATTAATTATTCTATTTCATTTTTATTATGCTAAATATAAACTGTGAACATTAACATGTAAATTAGAAATGTGTTCTAAAGTCACATGTCAGACTAATTCCGCTCTCCCCCAAATCAGAAGATGGTAAAATTACAAATATCATCTTAAATATAAACACATCTTGCACCCTTTGTCTAAAAATGAAACACTATCATTTGCAAATTATAAAAATTGTCACCTGAAGCTCTGCTGTGTATTTGCACTTTGACAGTCTCCTGATTGTTCAAGTCAACTGTTTCAGACACAGAGTCTCTATCTAATTCTCCTTCAGAATTCGCTTTATTAATCTTATTGCACATCTTCTCTTTTTGCCAATCTTTTGACATTTCTGAATTATTTTCATCATCCTGAATTAACATTGTTGTTTCATTATTATCTTCAGAAAAGCTTCTAGACGCATTTTCATTTTCGGCTTTATCACTGCTGCTACAAGATTCACAAGACTGAAAATCTGCATCTGATTGGCTCTTGTCTTCCTCTATGGTCTCCTCAGTCATTAGAGTTTGAGGATCCTCTTCTACTTCCATGACCTGTTCTTTCAGTTCTTCATGAAGCAGATCCATTAAACATCGAAGGAATTCTTGAGCATCCTAATATATAAGCAACATAAATATTACCATTTCATTAAAAATACATGTATGTAGAAATGAGAAAATATACAAAATGTGGTTAGCAACTGATTTCTAAATGTGTAGCATTATACTAAGGAAATACAACTTTGTAGACATAAGGCATTGGAGGGATAGGAAGCACTAAGTTCTAAAAAGTTATGTAAATAAAACAAAAGGAATTAAAAAACTGAACATGTATTTCAATTAAAACTAAAAAAAACAATAAACAACAGCAACAGAAAGCTGAAGATGATCTGGAGGTCAGCTTTAGTACTGCTGTTATTTTAGAGAACTTGAGTAAGGATTTGCCTCATCTGACAATAAGAATTCAGAGAGATATCCTGAATTCAAGTATAAGTTTGGCTTAAAACTAAAGCTTTATCTAATTTTGCACTGTATCTCAAAAATCCTTGATCAACCTAGAATGTTTATTGAAAATACAAATTCGTAGGCCCCAACTTATGTCTACCAAGTCTCTGTGATCCAGGAATTTGCAACAGAAAAAGTTAACAGAGAACAGGTATTGTTTTGAAAAAGAAACACATGTGAGGACCAGGTATTAACATGAAAAACGTTATATAAAGTACAATAATTGAAACTGCCATTGGTATCAATCCAAAAACTTACAGGTCAATGAAACAGATTAGAAAGCCCAGAAACAGACCTTATTATATATTAACAAATTAATAAAGAAGAAACTTTTAAAACCAGATAAGAAAATTCTTAAATCTGTAGTTTCGTAAAATTTGTTAGCTGTTTGCGAAAAATTAAATTTGGATTATGTTGTAATGTGAAATAAATGACACATGTCTAAAGAATTTTTTTAATTAAATCATAAAATACAGAAAATACAGGTAAAATCTATCTCTGGATGTGGAACTTTTCAAAGCTAAAAGCGCTAGAATATACTGACATATTTAAACACCCCAAAATTTAAAATTTCTAGAAAAATATGAAATTAAGAGAAATGTGGAAAAATGTAAGCCAAAAATATGATATGGGGTTATTATTCTTAGAATTGCAAATGAGTATATAATAGCATAATGCATACATAATAGCATTTTGCAAATGTATTAAAGATTAATATTATGAATAAAAAGCAATAAAGACGTACCTGCTGAGAATACCCCCGAAATGTTGGATTTACAGTTTTAATTCCTTGAAACAGATTAGTAGGCACAACAAATCCTGGCCTGAGGAAGAAAACATTTTTAGGAAGAAATCTGTGATTTTTAGTTTTTATTTTAGAAATGAGCAATCAGGGACTTCCCTGATGGTCCAGTGGTTGAGAATCCACTTTCCAACACAGGGGACACGGGTTTGATCCCTGGTCAGGGAACTAAGATCCCACATGCCCCGGGGCAACTAAGTCCGCGCTCCAAAACTAAGGAGCCCGCGTGCCACAACTAAAGAGCCTGCATGCCGCAACTACAGAGTCCAAGTGCTCTGGAGCCCATGCAACACAACTAAAGAGCCTATGTGGTACAACTACTGAGCCCGCACACTCTGGAGCCTGCGTGCCACAAGTAGAGAGAACCCGTGTGGGCAATAAAGACCTGACACAGCCAAAAATAAATAAATAAATATTTTTTTAAAAAAGAAACAAACAATCAAAAATTCAAAGAGTTAAACTGAAAAGTATTTGTGTTTCAAAAAATCATTCAAAATTGCCCAGTACTGGGACTTCCCTGGTGGTCCAGTGGCTGAGACTCCACACTCCCAATGCAAGGGGCCCAGGTTTGATCCCTGGTCAGAGAACTAGATCCCACATGCTGCAACTAAGACCCGGCACAGCCAAATAAACAAATAAAATAAATAAATATTTTTTAAAAAAAGAGGGCGTGTGTGGTGGTGGTGGGACGAATTGGGAGATTGGGGTTGACATATATACACTAATATGTATAAAATAGATAAGTAATAAGAACCTGCTGTATAAAAAAATAAATAAAATAAAATTTTAAAATTAAAAAAATATATATATATACAGGGACTTCCCTGGTGGCGCAGTGGTTAAGAATCTGCCTGTCAATGCAGGGGACATGGGTTTGAGCCCTGGTCCAGGAAGATCCCACATGCCATGGAGCAACTAAGCCCGTGTGCCGCAACTACTGAGCCTGTGCTCTAGAGCCCACGAGCCACAACTACTGAGGCCCGCGCGCCTAGAGCCTGTGCTCCGCAACAAAAGGAGCCACCACAGTGAGAAGCCGCACACCGCAACGAAGAGTAGCCCCTGCTCACCACAACTAGAGAAAGCTCGTGCACAGCAATGAAGACCCAACATAGCCAAAATAAAATTGATGAATTAATTAAAAAAAAAAAGATAAAAAGACTGCCCCTTCGTTTAAAAAAGAAAACACAGTGAGAAAAAAAAGAGAAAAAAAACAAAAACAAACAAAAAGTGCCCAGTATTATGCTTCACAGGTTCATCAAAATAGCTTATTTTTGATATTTAAGCTATGTAATTTATTGTTCTCCTCCCTAATGAAATGATTATGCTCTACTATATGATTTTTCAAAAAATACTTCTAATTACTTAAAATAATATTTTAATTACTTAAAATTCTTGGGATAAGTATATCTAGTACACTATCTAAATAAAAATTTTAAACCAGCCATCAAATACTCATGCAAACAAAAATGAAAAGTAAACCAGATGCAAGATTTAATCACTTAAAATTCTGTACTATAACACTTCTGAAGTTTAGTAAACTTCCAAGAATATTAAGTTTATAGTTTTAGGGCAAAGAAGCTTAAACATAGCAGTTAAGGATTAGTTCTAGCTATGCAGTAAGGAACTTAGAGACATTAGAACCCTTGGCAGCAACGGGTAATACTCAATAGGGATAAATGACAAGAGAGAATTCTGTCTCTTGAATATTAGAAATGTGAATGACATATACCTTCACATTCCAAAATAATTCATTGAAACAATCTTTTCCTAGCATACTGAAATGACAGTAATAACAAATTTTTAACTCAAGAGATACTCTTTAGTAGGGAGTCAAATATCTCAAAGAAAACTGAAGCACTTAGGAATATAAGAACATGAAAGCTTTGGTGATTGTTTTCTTAGGAGAAAGGCTGGGCAGTTCTTAGGAACCATTAAATGCAACTTTCTGAATAGTTCTAATACAAAATATTACAGCAAACAATTATTTTTCTAATGCTACACTTAGAGCAAATAAACATAAGCAGAAAAATAAACATTCATATATGCCTCTATGGTCTGATTTTAGCATTGTGAGAATGCCTACTCCTGAATTAAAAATCAAAAGTGTCAGTAACAGCAGCTTTAACAGTTCAACATTTTATCTCCAGTCCAGATATTTCATTTGGATGTTCATTTTCAAATATAACATGCCCAAAACTGAATGTCTCAAATTTGTCTACTTTTTATAGCTCTATAAATGCACCTGCAAATGTTTAATATTTATGATGTTCATTTAAAAATATAATAATGAAAATAAACATATTAAGTACATACCTGCTTTTATGCCACAGCTCTGTCATCAGTTTGAGATAACTTTTACAAATAGCTGGTTTCTTATCTGTTCGGGCTAGTCCTCCACAATGTAGAAAAAATTGTGTCAAAGGTGGGCTAGTTTAAAAAAAAGATGTTAAAAAAAAAAGTTAGAGTGCAGTCACAGCTTAATACTCATTGACTTCTAGTCATTCAATGAATTGACAGCACATAGAGCCCTGTATCTGTTACTTCTTTGCTCCCTTTTACAGCTTCACATTCTTTCCTTCATTATCTTGCTCGACCCATCAAATCAGATTTGACCCACCACATCAGAGTCCTCAATGCTGCCAAATCCAGTAAACACCTTTCATTTCCCCCTTAGCAGCATTTGTCACAGGTGGTTTACCCTCTTCTCTTAACCAATGTAATGCACTTTTTTACTTTTCTTCTTGACCTCTCTGGTAACTCTTTTCCCTCTATTGTTTTTTCTGCTCTTACCAGGTATCTATCAGGGTTCCTCAGGACTTGATCCTATGACTTTTCATCTCTTCCCTGGGTGATCATCTGCAGAACATTCCATACTGCACCTACCTACTTTACAGGACTATAATTAAGAAAAAAAACCTAATTGCTTTATTAGAGACTTTCCACCTACAGAAAAATATAAAGTATTTTCCTAGGACCTCTGAACTAAAAGTGATTTGAGGAATTAATTAGTTCAAGCTCCTCATTTTCTAGATGTAAAAACAAATAACTTCCTCAAAGACATACAACCACCTAGGGTCTGAGCCAGGACCAGCAGTCTTAGGAAACTATAGGCATGGTCAAAGCAACCCCATTGGGACAACAATGGATTATGTCCCAACTCAGTTTCTTGCCTACTCTACCTTAAGAGTTACTCAGCAAGAAAGAGGAAATAACTTTTTCAGGAATATTTACATATTTAGGCTTTAGTTAATCCAGATAATTTTTTAAGTGGGGGCATTTCAGAAAAGGGGGGGAGGCAGCACTATGTGTTGAGAGGGGTGAGGGAAGAGGTACAGCAAGGATTTAATGGGATCCTGTTGGCTAGGGGAATTGAATATAATTGTCACCTTTTTCCCATATTACTATTAATGTATATTTTTCTTTTCTCTTCTCACTCCTTTTTTCTGAGTGTACTACAGCAGCATGGTTTTCTGCTCCAAGAGTAACTCTATTATTTTTTTTTAATAATTTTATTTTATTTATTTATTTTTGGCTGCACTGGGTCTTTGTTGCTGTGCATGGGCTTTCTCTCGTTGCAGTGAATGGGGCTACTCTTCGTTGCAGTGTGCGGGCTTCTCACTGAGGTGGCTTCCCTTGTTGCGGAGCACAGGCTCTAGCCTCGCAGGCTTCAGTAGCTGCGGCACATGCGCAGGCTCAGTAGTTGTGGCTCATGGGCTCTGGAGCACAGGCTCAGTAGTTGTGGTACACAGGCTCAGTAGTTGTGGCGCATGGGCTTAGTTGCTCCATGGCATGTGGGATCTTCCCAGACCAGGGATCAAACCCGTGTCCCCTGCCTTGGCAGGTGGATTCCTAACCACTGCACCAACAGGGAAGTCCTCCAAGAGTAACTTTAAAAAACTATACTGGGCTTCCCTGGTGGCGCAGTGGTTGAGAGTCCGCCTGCCGATGCAGGGGACACGGGTTCATGCCCCAGTCTGGGAAGATCCCACATGCCGTGGAGCGGCTGGGCCCGTGAGCCATGGCCGCTGAGCCTGTGCATCTGGAGCCTGTGCTCCGCAACGGGAGAGGCCACAACAGTGAGAGGCCCGCGTACCGCAAAAAAAACAAAAACAAAAAAAAACTATACTAACAAAATTAATTTCTCTACTTACCAATTGGAAAGAGCCTGCAAAGCAGCATTCATATAACAAGTATTTCCAATATTTTTCAAACCTGTAAGACCTATTAGGAAAAATTATAAGTTATGTCATCATTCAATAATGCAATGACTCAATTTTATGAGTGTTCGCTGAATATGTAACTAGGTAATTATTATGGTTCCCAAGCTATGTTAAGGAAATACAAAATACATTATAGGAATACAAACAGCAACTTGAATAACTCAAAGAGGTCAGACTTACACCAAAGTGTTAATATTCAGAAAATTATTTAAATATATCCTTAAAGGGTTAAGATTCCCTTACATCAACTATAAAACAGAAAAGTCTGTACTAAACTATACAGATAGTTTATACTAACAACTGTGGGCTTTAGTAAAGTGATGCCAGAGAAACGAAGCATCAAAGTTGTCAGTTTGCTTTTTCACAGATACAATTTTACTAGGTCAAATTTCAGAATTTTTTTTTAAATACAATTACTTTATTGATTTCTTACAATCAAATACTGCCAACTAACATTACTTCCACTCATGCATCATTAAAAACAAAAGGATATTTCCTTGGTATTTTCAAGTTATGCATAATACAATAAATAAACAAAAAAAAGTTAGAACTTAAAAATGTACCCTGATTATGTAAACTGATAATTTTTTTAAAAAAGCATAAGCATAACCAATAATCTGATTCTTAGAATTTTTTTTTGTAATTATCTTCTGATCATCTCTAGATTTTGAAATTTTCACATGATACAATTTCCTAAAGAAATGGACAGTAGCATACAAAGGAGTGTTATACAGGAGAATTATTTTACCTCTTGCCTTAAGTTCATCTTCTTCTTCCACTTCTATGTCCAGATCATCAAATACAGCAACCAGAGGAGTTTTTAATGTTGTGTTACTGGGTATTTTAAAATCCTTGATAACAGAAAAGATAGCAGGCTTGAACAAATCCTTAGGTCAAAATTTTTTTTTAATTTGTTCGCAGCTTATCTCTAGACTTCTACAATCTCTCCTGATACTTGTTACTAAAGTTATTTTGCATCCTTTTATGCGTATGAAATAGTTTTAAATATTTTTTAAAATTCCAATATTAATTCCTGAGAATTGGATTAACTCAAGAGGTTGCAACTGGTGACTTGGTCAAATGTTAGTCCACAGTGTTTTTAAAAAAAGGACAAAAACTGAAACAAAAGCAAAACTTTGAACTAATATTTTAAAAATTGGGTGAGCTCACATAAAAATCAAATTCTGCAAGTTCTCTTCTAATAGCAGAAGATCAAAGTACACCGAACCCATTTAGCAACCATCAGTGGGAGGAGGAAACTCAACAGCAGAATGTACTTGGCACGTGCTCTGGTTCTCCAACTTATTACAGCTTATTTCTCTTCTTCAAGGCATGCATATATGTACTTATACCCACCCACTTTATACATTTACTTTACCTTCCTGGAATCTGTAGATACTAGATATTTGGGTAGGCCCCACATTCTCACTTTGGTGTATTGAAATACAGAGAAGTAGAGCAGCTTTAAAAAAAATCATTCAGGGCTTCCCTGGTGGCACAGTGGTTGAGAGTCCGCCTACCAATGCAGGGGACACGGGTTCGTGCCCCGGTCCGGGAGGATCCCACATGCTGCCGCGGAGCGGCTGGGCCCGTGAGCCATGGCCGCTGAGCCTGCGCATCCGGAGCCTGTGCTCCACAACGGGAGAGGCCACAATAGTGAGAGGCCCGTGTACCGCAAAAAAAAAAAATCATTCAAAATCTTTCCTCCTACAAAATTGTTTGAAAAATCTTAATGACATTTGAATGGTTTCCAATACTGTTATTCTATAATTAATGTTCTGATGAACTGGGTTCATACAGCCTGTAAATTTTATACTGCTAAAAAAATCTGTACAAATAACTTTTTTTTTCTTCTGAGTAATTTCTTCAACAATGGGATCATCAGGAAGTTGTATGAAATTAAAGTCATGCCTTTTATGTGTTATAAATATAACTCACCAGAAAATTATTTACAAGCTATCAGAAAAGTATCAGTATACTTATTCAACCAGATTCAGCATTCACTAAGAGTTTGCAATCATAATCTATTTGGGCAGAAATGGCAGATAGCTGTTTTAACTTACTTTTCTTTAGTCACCGATGATTATTTTCTTGATGTGTTTTAATTTGTATTTCTTTCTTTTCCTTTTTTTTTTTTTTTTTTTCCCGGACCGGGGCACGAACCTGCGTCCCCTGCATCGGCAGGCGGACTCTCAACCTCTGCGCCACCAGGGAAGCCCTAATTTGTATTTCTTCTTTGTGAACTATCTGTACTTATTCTTTAGATTATTATAAATTGTTATCAGTTCCTCATGTGATTAAACTTTTAATTACCACATTTTTGTTAATAGTGTTAGAGGGTTCAGGCAAACTTATTTTCAAACTACCATGGCATTCAAAAAAAACCAAAAAACACGTTTTTGAATGATAAATAGGTATCAGTAGGAGAAACAGTAATGATGGTAACTTATGAACTAGAGTTATTCAACTATGAAACTAGAAATGCAACAAGTATACCTTGTCTAAAATCTAGTCACTTTAAGTTATATAATGTGTAAGGCAAGCAAATTTACTCTCACAAATATCTACCATCAGAATGTGATACAAAGATACAACACAAAAAAATCTTAAGAACTGGTATCAAAGAACACAATTATAGAAATACAATGTGATTTCTATAACACAGAAGGAAAAAACTCACTGATGTGTTAATTAAACCATACAGACCAAATGATGATAGGACGTCAACTATTCTTATTTTTTTCATTCCTTTTCCTATTTTTTCTTTCTTTTTTTTTTTTGGCCACGCCGTGTGGCAGGTGGGATCTTAGTTCCCCAACTAGGGATAGAACCCGTGCGCCCTGCAGTGGAAGCGTGGAGTCTTACCCACTGGAGGGCAGGGAAATCCCTCCCTTTCCTATTTTTTTATATGACTAGAAAAGTCTCAATATTAAGTGACCAATCTTTGCAAGCTTACCCATCTTTTGTAACCAAACACTGATGTTAAGCTTTAATGTATTCTATCTCGTTTTCAATAAATTAGTAAAATGTTTACAGTAATATACATGGGAGTGAAGCAGGGAGGGAAATGAGGAAAAGAGAGCTGAATTAGGGCCTATCAAAGAAGGCCCATCACCTCTCCTAGAATCAGACTGACTAGAAAAAGAAACACTATTTAAACCAGCTGTTTTTTTAAGTTTTTAAAACACATCAGGTGCTTTTCCATCTTCAGACAGGTGTGGGCTTCAATTTCACTCTAATCCATCACTCTACAAAAGAACAAAGGCCAGCTTCGGTGTTTCATTTGAGGAAAAAAGGCACATTATGGAAATTTTTTAAAGTACAAGTGAAGTAGGGCTCTTAGATTTCAGCTACATGACAAATTCTGAAATTATTACCTGAAAATATTTGATATTTTAATTACACAGATTTAGATTATTACCTGGACACTATTTTCTTGTGTTTGGTGAAGTGGTTTTACATGAGGTAATGAAGGCTGAGTTCCTAATTTTCTATCCAAAAATACTTCTTTGCTGCAAGCATAACACCATACTCGAAGAGTGGTAAGGTTCACAGTTAAATAATGCTTTGTCTCCTGTATAATTTCATGTGAGAGAGAGAAGAGGAGCCAAAATTATAGCTGAAAACCTTTCAGAGGTCATAGAAGATAAACTGCTGGCCTTTGATGAATAACAGTATACTCAAAAGAGAAAATTTAAACTGGAGCACCAAAAAACCATTTTTTAGATAAATTGCTAATGCATAGTGAATAATAACAATATCTAAGCCTACTCCAAAAGTATTCTATTGTCATTTTTCACCACTATTCATTATAAAGATAAACACAAGAGTTATTATAAGACTATGCTTTTCAGTTAGCAAGTAATTATAATACAAGAAAATTGACAATAGCACAGTTAACTGTTCCAGGAGATCAGAATGGCAAAAGAATATAAATGACATGAATCAAAGCACAAAACAGCTCAAGCGAAAGTGAATATGATCTTGGATATATGAAACTCCAGCCCTTCTCAACTAGAGTTTTGCAAGAGGATAATGCCCTATAGACAATGATCTGAGTAACTATTTTCTCAATTCTCCCAAGAATGGTACATAGTACCACCATTCTAGGTGCACCAAAGAGAAGTAAATTAACTATGTACCATGATGCCTGAGAGCCTTAATTAATTCTCTTGAGGAACTGGTTGAGAACAGTTAATGCTGTAGAGATAAATATGAACAAGACACTTCATTCTCAAGAAAATGTATAGTTTAGAATGGGAGCTCTATCTAATCTGTAAAAGAAGCATGCCAGAATTACACACAAGCACCAAACAACCAGGGTGACGTAGAAACGGGACTCCAGTAAGGAGGATGTAGAGAAAAAGGTATATGAGTTGAGACTTGAAGTCAGTCAGGCCCTGGCATAGCCTAGGCTTCTATTCTTGACTTCAACTTACATATCCTACTAATATCTTCAGCTACCACCTCCATA